>NC_047119.1:62357573-62957573 GCF_902500255.1 Thalassophryne amazonica | reverse complement strand
CCCAGAATCACACGGGAGGTAGAAGGAGTCACAAAAAACTCAATCTCCTCCCTATGATTCCCTGACACTACCAGAGTTACTGGTGGTGTCCTATGTGTGATTAAAGGGAGTAGGGTGCCATCTAGTGCTCGCACCTGCAATGGTGTAGGTAGCGCCACCAGAGGGAGCCCTACCTCCCTGGCCCATCTGCTGTCTAGCAGATTCCCTTCTGACCCTGTGTCTACCAGTGCTGGGGCCTGAAGGGTTAAATCCCCACTAAGGATTGTAACTGGGAGCCGTGCGGAAATATGTGTGTGTCCCACGTGAATTTCTTGGCCCACCCTAAGCCCAGTTTCTAGGGGCGGGCGTTGGTGTTTAACCGTTCGGGGCAATTGCTCAATTGATGCTCCATTGAGCCACAAACAAAACACACCCCGCGAGGAAGCCTGCTCTGTCTATTAGGTGGTCTAAATGTGGCCCTGCTCGTGTCCATAGCTTCGTCAGCAGGGTGAGCTGTCGCCCCACGGGACGTAGAGGCCAGGGAGCGTGGGAAGGGCGGACCTTTCTCGGACCCGGAAGGAAGAGGGACGGCGCGCGCCCGGCCACGTCCTTCGTCTCGTTCCCGACGGCGTTCCTCCAACCGATTGTCTAACCGTATAACGAGATCAATAAGCCCATCTAATTCCCGCGGTTCATCCTTGGCCACTAGGTGCTCCTTTAGGACTGACGACAGTCCGTTTACGAAGGCGGCGCAGAGCGCAGCGTTATTCCAGCCGGACCTCGCAGCCGCGATGCGGAAGTCGACTGCATAAGCAGCTGTGCTTCGGCGTCCCTGTCTCATTGACAGCAGCACAGTTGACGCGGTCTCTCCCCTGTTAGGGTGATCAAACACAGTTCTGAACTCCCTCACAAACCCAGTGTACGTGTGAAGGAGCCGTGAATTTTGCTCCCAAAGCGCCGTAGCCCAAGCGCGTGCCTCTCCCCGAAGCAGAGTGATCACATAAGCTATTTTGCTTGCGTCTGACGCGTACATGATGGGACGTTGTGCGAAGAGGAGCGAACACTGCATAAGAAAGTCCGCGCACGTCTCCACACAACCTCCGTATGGCTCAGGAGGGCTTATGTATGCTTCAGGGGATGGTGGGAGGGGTTGTTGAACCACCACTGGAACATTTATATCCTGCACAGGGTCGGCAGGAGGAGGAGCTGCAGCAGCGCCCTGAGCGCTCGCCGCCACTTGCGCGGAGAGAGCCTCCACCCTGCGGTTCAGGAGGATGTTTTGCTCGGCTATTTGATCCATCCGAGCTGTGAAGGCGGTGAGAATATGCTGTAGCTCACCAATCACGGACAGATTGGCGCGTCGGCTCGCAGCCGGCGTGGCGCGCCCGCCACAGGAAAAACACCTCCGTGTTGATAACCATTTGTAAAATCCAGGCGGCTTTTGGTGGCTTTCAGTTGAGTGAGTATCTGAGAAATTGTTTAACAGCAGGGCATGTTCCAACTTGTCCTTAAGGCTTCCAACGGAGGTGTTTTTCCTGTGGCGGGTGTCGCAGCGGCTGCGAGCCGACACTGCAATCCGTCCGCACGTCTTTCATTAAAAAATCTCCTTTAACAGTGGAATGTCCGGATAAACTGCTGATTCCAACCTCTTCTGAAAGTTCTCTGTTCTCTAACGACATCCTGGGTCAACAGAGGCTTAAATTTGGAGGTTTTCAGCTTGAAACAGGATGACGACGTCGCCTCGGAGCGCTGCGCGACGTCCCGCTCCGTGGGAAGTCCTTACAGCGATAGAAACAATCCAAAATCTCTTATCAGCCGTTAAAATTTTCACCGACAACCAGCTGAATTTCTCGAATGGTGTCCACTCGGATGTGCCTCACAGTTTTTGAAAAAATTTTGATCAAGCACAGCGCCAGTCTCTCAGCAACTTCTCAGACAAAGGAATTCTGATGAGAGGGCTGGACCACTCCTTCCACAAGGCGTGCTCACAGGCGAATGACGTCACTGACAGGCGTGAAAAAACTCTCGCATGCCCACGAGGGTTCAAGCTTGGCTGATGTAATCACACGTGATTCAAATCCATATGGTTTTTTAAAAAAAATAATAAGGTCGGATACTTTTCTCACAGACCTCATATCATATAGCAGACGAACACACTGATATTTGAGAAGTGAAATGAAGTTTCTAGTATTTACAGAAAGTGTGCAATAACTTTTTTAACAAAATTAAACTCCCCCCAAAATAGTTCCATCACTTTATGTGCCCCTTCCAATCTATCTGATTCATATAACTGTACATAAAACTGTCTAAAAGTATTGTTGACACTGATGTTGTTGTAATGTCTCGCACCTTTCCCATCCATCACTTGGGGCCCTGATTTAGATTTAATCAGACAATATAAGTATTTGCTGGGTTTGTCACCCTGTTCATATGTATGTCCTCTGCTCTGAAAAGAGACCAGCACTCCTGGCTTGTTGAGTTAACAATGTATCCAACGTGTCCTGCATCACACACTTTCTTTGTACCACTAGGGGAGTCTGTTGATTCATTGCATGTTTTCTTAATATTGTCCAGTTCTTTTCCAGGCTTTAATTGCTGTTCTATTCCTTTGCACCTTTTTGTTGCTGCACAGGCTCTGACTAGTCCTGGAATATAATCTTTAGACATTTCCCACAGTAGGAAACATTATTGGAGACTACATGTTAGCAGCAAGAAATATTTCATATTCATCTTGTAGATACACAATGAATGTCTCATTGTTGAGAAGATATATATCAAATTTCCAACGCCTGGTTTTTATGTAAGCTCCACTACTAGATAAATCCATAAACATGATGACTCACAACAGTATTTCCTATTGTACAGGACAGTACACCCTGCATCAAGAAGAAATGCTGTAATCAATTCTAGTGTGACACTTATGAGAACAACAATAGAATGTGAATTCCTTGTCAAAAGGACGCAGCATTCCCCATATATCAGTTACATTCACTTCACCACAAATAACGGAAAGTGCACCTGCTTGCTTAGACAGAGGCAGGGGCGCCACCAGGGATTTTGGGCCCCATGAAATGAAATCTTACTGGGCCACCCCCCCCCCCCACCCCCCCATATGATTTGTCAGTATTATTTTTTTTTTTAAGTTTAAGGTTTTGTTATTAACTTATAAAGTTGTTCATGGACAACAGTTGTTCCTTATCTGGCCAATTTGGTGAAACCCTATGTGCCGGCAGGACGCAGGATTACTGTGTGTTCCCAGGGTGAAGACGAAGTCAGCGGGTCAAAGAATGTTTTCTTATCATGCACCCATTCTGTGGAACAGTCTCCCTGCGACCGTGAGACAGTCGGAGTCCATGGACATTTTTAAGTCAGAACTGAAAACGTATTTTTATTCTCTTATGAATAGTTTTTATTTTGTTTATCTGTTTTTATTCTTTTACTGGTGTATTAGAATTTTTAATTTTTTTTACTCACTTATTTTAAATCTTATTTTGCACTGTTCTGTGTGAGGCGCCTTGAGGCAGGTTTTGTTGTGATTTGGCGCTTTATAAACCGATTACTGTTGTGGCTGGCGTGCCTGGCTGGCTTTTGTTTGTCTTTTGTTTCTGTCTTTTGGTTTTCCTCCCAGGTGGTGCACATTTGGGACTGAGTGGCTGTGTGGCTGAGTTACCAGGACCTCACCCTGATCACCTGAGGCTGATCAGGTGCGGCTCGTCAGGACTCACAGCTGTGGTGCATCTACACGGATTGGAACATGGTGGCATTTAAGTCTGGAGTACACAGTGTGTATTTGCCAGAGACTCGACCTTGTGACCAGACGGGTGAGATCGTCGTCTTGAGAGCCATCTCATCATCAGTGGATGCTGAGAACGTCCAGGTTTGATGCATGGTCTGTGAAAGAGGAGGGGGTGAGGTCTCATGCTCGTCAGCACACTTCCTGAGGTACGTTAAG
Source organism: Thalassophryne amazonica (assembly GCF_902500255.1). Lineage (NCBI taxonomy): Eukaryota > Metazoa > Chordata > Actinopteri > Batrachoidiformes > Batrachoididae > Thalassophryne > Thalassophryne amazonica. The sequence continues at coordinate 62,953,642 of NC_047119.1, read as the reverse complement.
TTTTGTGACTAACATTTGTACAGTCAGTAAATGTGGTGTCCCTCACACCTTATTATATTGAGCTGTATGTTAGTCGTTTAATCAGCTTCCACTGCAGTGGAGTTTGTGAACAGGGTGTTCCATGCCTGCAGGGTGGGAAGCTGATTAGTAATTAAGCCAGGAAGTGTTTGCTGTTTGTACACCTTTGAGCGGTCTCTCTGTGTGTGGAGTGTGGACTCACGTGATGATTTCTTCTTTCACAGACTCGGTTTATCGCGGCCACCTGGGGGGTGTCGGCGGGGTCCTTGGGTCCGAACAGGTTCTGGCTCCGGACCGTTAGTGCTGCTGGGAGCACACCGCAATTACCACCTCGCAGACTGCGCACTTATTTGTTTGTATATTTCCACATCACTGTTATGTTTATTAAATTTAGTTATCCTTTGTACCGTGCTCTGCTTATTTCATACTGGGTCCTTCAAACGCTGGTCGGTTCTCCGGGCTGCGTCCGACACATAACAGATTACATTGAAATTGAATTGTATTATAATTGTATTAGGGGCCTTTCTGGGCCCCTGTCAGTCATGGGCCCCTATAATCCTTCTCCTTATTCTCCCCTTTTTGGCACCCCTGGACAGAGGTGAGTTTCGAGGGGGTTGTCTATCAACTAAAGCATTCAATAAACAATTGAAACTTCCTATCATGGACTTTGTTGAGGATAATTTAACAAAATTTTTATTAGAAATGTTTGTGTGTCTGGTTGCTTATGACAAAATGTTTATATTTATGTTTGTAAATTATATAGTTTGTGTAAGTTACCTCAAATTTCCAGTTCCAAATTCCCATTAATTTCTTTAAATTCCTAGTAATTCCCATATATTTCTTTTCATTCTTATTGAATGTTTCAAATTTGGAATTTTGTAAATTATTTTTAAAAATAGGCAAAATTTCTAAAATCCCCAAGCGGCACTTCCCATGGAAAGTTTCTGGAAATTTACTGGAAATTTTCCTTTGCAACCCAGCCTGTGAGCAGTTGTACCATCAGACTCTGACAGCTGAGATCACCTCCCATTACATATTCACTCCGGATAGAAAACAAGAGATCTCTGAGGTATAGGTGAACCAGGACGTAGCCTAGACCCCAGAAAATCTGTCGCCTGAGTGACTAGGAGGCCTGGGGTATCTTCTGGAGCCCTGAGGGGAGAAGACTAGAGTCATGTGTCAAAACTGCTGTTTTCTCAGACAGCAGCATTGGAAAGCAAAATGAAAACATGAATGTAGAAGAACAACACAAACTTTGCAAGATGATGCAACACAAACGCATGATAGAGATGTTCTTTTTCTGATAAACTCGCCTGAAACCCAGATGCTAGATGGCCAGTCCAAGAGGAATGGTGGAGACGCAAAAGGACACACCAAAGTCAATTAATTTGACCTTGATGGACTCGCCCTGCTGGTTCACTGTCCAATTTCAGGTCAGAGTGGATGAGACCAAGAAGACTATCCAGAGAATCCAAAGCAACCAGTAGATGCAAGAGGATATCAAGCTTCTTAATGTTGTCAGCAGTTTGCAGGCTGCTTTCATTAATAAATAGAAACGTGCTGCTCTGTTGATGATGATCTCCAATAAGCAGAAGCACATTCATACTTGTCTGATTGGCCAGCTCTCTTTCAGATGCAGTGGCATCCATTCCCTGTCCTCAAGCAGTTTTTCCAGACTTCTGTCTCTCCTGTCAAAACACAACCAGGTCCATCTCAGATTCTTGAAGTGCTTGTGGAACTAAGACCTCATCACACATGAAAATTCAGTAAGGTATGTCTTCTATAATATATTCCAGTTCTAAGGTAGAACTATACTAGTGTATACTAAGGTATATTTAAATATCTAAAAAAGGAAGAGTAGAATAGAAGAGTAGAATAGAGTAGAGCCACTTAGGTGCCTGGTCTTGAGAACCAGGGATGGTAGGTTGAAAAGCTTTTTTATCCCATGGGAACGCTCCCTACCCACCCAAGCGGCTCAAGAAAATGGCCATACAAGAGGAGAATTCACATGTATATCTGTGGTGTCATGGGCTGGCAAAACAGTTCCACTGTCATTCCTCTGACAGAGTTCGATGGTAAACATATCATAATATTCCTGCGACTATGAGGCAGTCGGAGTCCGTGGACATTTTTAAGTCACGACTTAAAACCTATTTTTATTCTCTTTCTTATGAATAGCATTTTTTTTTTATCTGTTTCATTCTTTTACTTCTGTTTTTAATTATGTATTTAATTTTTTAAAATTTTATTTTAAATAAATAAAAATTTATTTAAATTTACATGGCAAGAAAGAGCAGGAATCAAGCGGAATCAACTGGAATGGGAAAAAAACAAACTTTGAGGCACAGTCGGGAGGGACAGACAGTCGGACAGCCGTGTACGACTGCTGGACGACCATGTAGAATGTGGGCGGATCCAGTCCGGACTGAGTCGTGCACACCCGCCAGACTGCAGCCCAAACGTTGTTGGACACCAGTACATAGAGTCATACTGCAACACAAGCATAAATAAAGTGCCCAGACTGCCGGACGGATGCGCTCGAATGCTGTCACTCACTCACTCACCTGTTCGCTCGTCCACTTATATCATATCATAACATATCATAATATTCCTGCGACTATGAAGCAGTCGGAGTCCGTGGACAATTTTAAGTCAAGACTTAAAACCTATTTTTATTCTCTCTCTCTTATGAATAGCTTTTATTTTTTTAATCTGTTTTATTCTTCTACTTTTGTTTTTAATTATGTATTTGATTTTTTTTATTCATTTATTTAAAATTTTATATTGAACTGTGCTGTGTGAGGTGCCTTGAGATGGCTTTTGTTGTGATTTGGTGCTTTATAAGCTGATTAAATTGAATTGATTAAATAACATCTGTATTACGGGGGTGACATCCCATTTAGCTGCATTGCGGGCACCGCACCGAGCCTCTGATGCACACAATGATGCATTGACTCACAGTGAAAGATGGTGCTTACGGTTTAATTGCGCAGTGTTCATGTCCACTTCACATGATAGATGCATGCCACATACACATTGCATACCAATATTTCCTTTGTGCTCCCTGAACAGGATCCAGTGAAGGTCCATGTACGTGGCACAAGCGGGACATGTTGGGAGGATCTGACGAGCCCGATCCATTTCAGATTGTTCTGAATGCTGTTACAATGCCATACGAATATATGTAGATTGCATGGGATTGCATTCAGACTGCACATTGAGTGCCGTTCGATGGGTGTCCCACATGGACTGCGCCACAAGTGTTAGGCATATGTGCAAAACATTTGAGGCAGCCCCGCAAATGGGCCCACCCGTGTCGACTGCTCTGAGACAGCTGTCTGACGTTTTTACACTGCAACTCAACACTTTTTGGATGTGGTTTGATTCATCATTCAGACGTGTGATGGGGATCTAAAGCATGCAGTTCTGGACAGGAACGAGGAGGCTGATGATATCTAGCAGAGCCAACTGATCACAAAGAACAGGACCTGTAGCAAATCAAATCAAATCAATTTTATTTATATAGCACCAAATCACAACAAACAGTTGCTCCAAGGCGCTTTATATTGTAAGGCAAAAGCCATACAATAACAGAAAAACCCCAACGGTCAAAACGACCCCCTGTGAGCAAGCACTTGGCGACAGTGGAAAGGAAAAACTCTCTTTTAACAGGAAGAAACCTCCAGCAGAACCAGGCTCAGGGAGGGGCAGTCTTCTGCTGGGACTGGTTGGGGCTGAGGGGAGAGAATCAGGAAAAAGACATGCTGTGGAAGAGAGCAGAGATCAATCACTAATGATTAAATGCAGAGTGGTGCATACAGAGCAAAAAGAGAAAGAAACACTCAGTGCATCATGGGAACTCCCCAGCAGTCTAAGTCTATAGCAGCATAACTAAGGGATGGTTCAGGGTCACCTGATCCAGCCCAGCTATAAGCTTTAGCAAAAAGGAAAGTTTTAAGCTTAATCTCAAAAGTACGAGGTCTATTAGAAAAGAAACCATCCTTTTTATTTTTTTAAAAACTATATGGATTTGAATCACGTGCGATTACGTCAGACAAGCTTGAACCCTCGTGCGCATGCGTGAGTTTTTTCACGCCTGTCGGTTGCGTCATTCGCCTGTGGGCAGGCTTTGAGTGAGCACTGGTCCACCCCCCTCATCGGAATTCCTTTGTCTGACTTCTTTCTGAGAGACTGGCGCTTTGCTTGATCAAAATTTTTTCAGAAACTGTGAGACACATCCAAGTGGACACCATTCGAGAAATTCAGACGGTTTTCGGTGAAAATTTTAACGGCTGATGAGAGATTATGGAGTGTTACTGTCGCTTTAAGGACTGCCCACAGAGCCGGACGGTGCGCTGCGCCCCGAGCCGCTGTCGTCAGCCTGTTTCAAATTTAATCCTCTGTTGACCCAGGACGTCGTGAGAGAACAGAGAAGTTTCAGAAGAGCTCGGGATCAGCAGTTTATCCGGACATTCCACTGTTAAAGGAGATTTTGTAATGAAAGACGTGCGGACGGATTTGCGCGTCGGCACCCAGCCACTCATGGCGCGGCGCCACAGCAAAACACCTCCGTGTTGATAACCATTCGTAAGATTCAGGCGGTTTTCAATGGCTTTCAGTCGAGTGAGTATCCGAGAAATTGTTTAACAGCTGGGCATGTTCAAACATGTCCTGTAATGCTTCCAACGGAGGTGTTTTGCTGTTGCGCCGCGCGATGAGCGGCTGGGTGCCGACGCGCGAATCCGTCCGCACGTCTTTCATTACAAAATCTCCTTTAACAGTGGAATGTCCGGATAAACTGCTGATCCCAAGCTCTTCTGAAACTTCTCTGTTCTCTCACGACGTCCTGGGTCAACAGAGGCTTAAATTTGGAAGTTTTCAGCTCGAAACAGGCTGACGACGGTGGCTCGGGACGCAGCATGCCGTCCGGCTCCGTGGGCAGTCCTTAAGGTGACAGTAACACTCCATAATCTCTCATCAGCCGTTAAATTTTTACCGAAAACCGTCTGAATTTCTCGAATGATGTCCACTTGGATGTGCCTTACAGTTTCAGAAAAAATTTTGACCAAGCAAAGCGCCAGTCTCTCAGGAAGAAGTCAGACAAAGGAATTCTGACGAGGGGGTGGACCAGTGCTCACTCAAAGCCTGCCCACAGGCGAATGATGCAACCGACAGGCGTCAAAAACTCACATATACGCACGAGGGTTCAAGCTTGTCTGACGCAATCACACATGATTCAAATCCATATAGTTTTTGAAAAAATAAAAAGGTCGGTTTCTTTTCTAATAGACCTCGTAGAGAAGGTGTCTGTCAACCTAATCAGAATTGGGAGCTGGTTCCACAGGAGAGGAGCCTGAAAGCTGAAGGCTCTGCCTCCCATTCTACTCTTACAAACCCTAGGAACTACAAGTAAGCCTGCAGTCTAAGAGCGAAACGCTCTATTGGGGTAATATGGTACTATGAGGTCCCTAAGATAAGATGGGACCTGATTATTCAAAACCTTAAGTAAGAAGAAGAATTTTAAATTCTATTCTGGAATTAACAGGAAGCCAATGAAGAGAAGCCAATATGGGTGAAATATGCTCTCTCCTCCTAGTCCCTGTCAGTACTCTAGCTGCAGCATTTTGAATTAACTGAAGGCTTTTCAGGGAACTTTTAGGACAACCTGATAATAATGAATTACAATAGTCCAGCCTAGAAGAAACAAATGCATGAATTAGTTTTTCAGCATCACTCTGAGACAAGACCTTTCTAATTTTAGATATTGCGCAAATGCAAAAAAGCAGTCCTACATATTTGCTTAATGTACGCATTGAAGGACATATCCTGATCAAAAATGACTCCAAGATTTCTCACAGTATTACAGGAGGTCAGGGTAATGCCATCCAGAGTAAGGATCTGGTTAGACACCATGTTTCTAAGATTTGTAGGGCCAAGTACAATAACTTCAGTTTTATCTGAATTTAGAAACAGGAAATTAGAGGTCATCCATGTCTTTATGTCTGAAAGACATTCCTGCAGTTTAACTAATTGGTGTGTGTCCTCTGGCTTCATGGATAGATAAAGCTGGGTATCATCTGCGTAACAATGAAAATTTAAGCAATGCTTTCTAATAATACTGCCTAAGGGAAGCATGTATAAAGTGAATAAGATCGGTCCTAGCACAGAACCTTGTGGAACTCCATAATTAACCTTAGTCCATGAAGAAGTCTCCACATTTACATGAACAAATTGTAATATATTAGATAAATATGATTCAAACCATTGCAGCGCAGTCAGTGGCGGTCCTAGAGTGATTTACTCCCTGTGCGAAACCCCCTGCGTGCACCCCCCCGCGTGCACACTAACGTGGCCACTACCTCCGCCCCACCACCCACGAAAACACTAACTTTGTCCAGAACACCCACAGTCCCACAAATTAACTCACAACAGCTATTTTCAAGAACCAATTTCCGGTTTTAATGACTACTGCAATAACAAACACAAAGATAAACAATAATTACTTCAATAGTTTTTGAACATAAAAAAAAGTCATTCAGTTTTACCAACAGAGTGCACTTTGCGTTATCATAGAGTACCATTCACCATAATGAACAAGACTTAAACCTCCATTAAAGTTGCACCATATAAATAAGTGCTCACTATCCATGATGTGAAATTCCATCGAGTAGGAGCATTTCTGGGCAACCTTGAGCAGCCTGCAGACTCAAGAGAAGACATCCTCTTTGTGGATTTTGAGAAAAATGTGGCAAACCCAGAGAGTGATGCAAAAAATATTCTGCACTCAGATAAGCATTTAGCCCCCTGAGACAGAACCAGATTCAGTCTGTGTGCATAGCAATGCACAAACATTACACTGGGGGCTATTGCTTTAACTTTGGCCTGCAAACCATTGAGAGCTGAAGCCATGACAGCAGCCATGGCTTCTTCGTAAGGAAGACTATCAAATGGCTTCGCCAAAATCCGGTCCACAACATTCAAATTGTCTGCCATTATGTGCAGCTTGCTACCTAGCTAGCTCGCTAGCTGAGCTAGCTAGGTAGCAAGCTGCACTAGTGATTTGTCGCTAGTCATTTTTAACAAAGAAAATGCCGCTAAGAGGATTAGGAAAGTCTCCGGTTCAACTCAGAACAGAATGAAAATTAAAAAATGCTCCCACGGATGTTTACACCAAAAGATCGCTGATTCGCTAATTTCACTGTCAATCAAAAAGGGATTCAGCCTCAGACAGATCATCCAATCATCATGTAGAAGCTGAGCGTCCGGGCCGGCTGAGGCCAGCCCACTGCCCCATAGACCCCAGACACGCTGAGCGTCCGATGGGCGGGACAAAGCCCAGCATTTATCCAATGACTCCTCTCGTTTCGCTGCAGTCTTTGCTTTGCTATTTCTGTGGAAGCACTGTGAAGCTGCGGGAATGAGTGAGAGGAAATCCGCGTCGTTACCAGTAATAAGAAGCTGATTCTGAACAAAAGTTGAGCGCGTTGTAGCGCATATTTAGTCAATGACATGTACACACAACAGTAGTATATATTTGATCACTTATTTTTTGACATTTTAGGGGAAACTGAGCTTCCCTTGCAGTCTTAGAGCAATCGCCTCTGTAGTAGTGTAGTTCTTGGTAGTCAACATTTCAATGACTATTACAGCATTCCACTGGTGGAACGTCGTCGGCGTGTATTATGGGGCTACCATTCTGTTGGCTAACACAGAGCCCAACATTAACCCAAGGTGATGACAGCAATAACTTTAAAAGTTTAAGCCTAAATTTTGAAATAACAATAAAAAGAATTTTATAATAATAATCTTATGCTGAAATTATTTTCAGCTAGGCCGTCCGATTTAGCAAACATCATCAGGCTAGTTAGGCCACTAATTCATCATGTCACTCACTGAAATCGATACATACCTTTTTCCTTTGCTTGTTTCTCCTCTTCTTCTTTCTTTTTCTTTCGAAATTGGGCACCTGATGGCTTTGATCGTTTCCTATCCATGATTATGTCTTACTCCGTTTCAACTACCTCCTCGTCCAAACATTGAATGATTCCCCCCTCCCCCTGCACAAACTCTGCACTGTGCAGCGTTACTCACCTAACGCGAGAGGTGAGACTGTCGCTGAATCATTTCAACTTGACCAATTGACCACCACGACCACCATAATCTTGGGAATTCCTTCGGTTCATCATACACAACAGAGAATCAAACCTAATGGGAATGTAGAGAATTTCGAAACCTTTATTTGAAATATTATACAATAATAGAGCAGAGTGTGATGACAGATGATGATGTGATCTGAGGACAGTGGATTGTCCAGGCGCCAGATGCGCGCCTCCCACCATGGGACGGGGGGGAGGGGGAAGATGGGGGCGCTGCTCTGCCGTAACGTAACCACGAAACCCCCCCCCCCCCCCATCAGGACAACTCCCCCACCCTGTTTTTTTTTTTTTTACCTTTTTTTTTTCCGCATGGTTGTGTGGGCACCTGTAGAGCTCTGTGTTGAAGCGTCCTGATCACCCCGAGCTTGTGTTCAAGGGGATGGTTTGAGCCAAAGAGCGGATATTGGTCAGTGTGAGTTGGTTTTCTGTAAACCCCTGTCTGGAGCTGCCTGTTCTCTCCAATCATAACATCACAGTCCAAGAAGACTAAATGGTTGTTTCTGGCATCCTCACGTGTGAACTTGATATTGGTGTCCAACGAGTTGATATGTTCTGTAAAGTCCTCAACTTCCTGTTGCTTGATTTTAACCCATGTGTCATCAACATATCTGAACCAGTGACTGGGAGAGATGCCCATGAAAGACGTCAAGGCTGTCTTCTCCACTCGCTCCATGTACAGATTGGCCACAATGGGGGATACCGGAGACCCCATCGCACAACCATGAATCTGCCTGTAGTAATTCCCCCTAAACAGGAAATACGTGGTGTTAAGACAGATCTCCAAGAGTTGGCAGATGTGGTCTGGTGTAAGTTTGGTCCTTTCAAGTAGAGAAACATCCTCCAGCAGTCTCTGCCTCACAGCTGAGACGGCCTCAGTGGTGGGGATGCAGGTGAACAACGAAGTCACATCAAATGACACGATTGTTTCATCTGCCTCCAGCTGCAGGTCCTTGATCTTGTTCACAAATGTTATCCACATGGTGGTCTGAGTAGAAAACACACAAGATTTTACAGAGCAATGTAGTGTATGTAATGTATTCTATCAGATGTCAGGAAAACTGTAACGAACACTACATAGGTGAGACTAAGCAACCTTTACACAAAAGGCTATTCCAGCACCACAGTGAGGGCGCCAGTGGACCTCAGTCTGCAGTTCATCTCCACTTTAAAGACACTAACCACACGTTTGAGGACAAGGAAGTTAAAATATTAGCCAGAGAGAAAAAATGGTTTGAGAGAGGGGTCAAGGAGGCATTCTTGTGAAACGTTTGAAACCCATCCTTAACCGGGGAGGGGGTCTGAGACACACTTTATCCCCTGTTTACAATGGGGTACTCAGGTCAAAGCAGTTTCAGTCTTTTATTCATGGTAATGAGTCATTTACATCATCAGCAGAGTCGTCAAGGGAGCCATCAGGAGAGGGTCCATCCCATCATTAGGAGGGACAGCTGCTCTGTCATTAGGAGGGTGCTAACTAGAGCACAGTAGGTGCTAATTAGAGCTATTGTTTAGTCACTGGCCAATAGCAGTCTGCCTCTTGGTAGGAGGGGTCTGGTTAGGTTTAAAACTCCAGCTTTTGTGACTTCTTGATTATTCTTCTCTACAAGAGTCAAGACAGAAGTCAGACCACCAGAGCAAGAATTTTAGCTGAGGAAGCTTCTGCGATTTGAAGCGAAACGTCCTCGCGTCAAGCAACCCAGTCCAGTCAAAGATTCAAGCTTCTCTACTATGGAAACCACCTGGACAACTGAGAGCCAACACAGAAACACTGCAGCGCAGTGCCTTTAATACCTATGGCATGCTGTTTCTGTACTATGATGAATTCTGAAACCTGACTGAAACTCTTCAAATAGACCATTCCTCTGCAGATGATCAGTTAGCTGTTTTACAACTACCCTTTCAAGAATTTTTGAGAGAAAAGGAAGGTTGGAGATTGGCCTATAATTAGCTAAGATAGCTGGATAAAGTGATGGCTTTTTAAGTAATGGTTTAATTCCTGCCACCTTAAAAGCCTGAGGTACATAGCCAACTAATAAAGATAGATTGATCATATTTAAGATTGAAGCATTAATTAATGGTAGGGCTTCCTTGAGCAGCCTGTTAGGAATGGGGTCTAATAGACATGTTGATGGTTTGGAGGAAGTGACTAATGAAAATAACTCAGACAGAACAATCGGAGAGAAAGAGTCTGACCAAATACCAGCATTACTGAAAGCAGCCGGACATAAAGATATGTCTTTGGGATGGTTATGAATAATTTTTTCTCTAATAGTTAAAATTTTATTTGCAAAGAAAGTCATGAAGTCATTACTAGTTAAAGTTAAAGGAATACTCGGCTCAATAGAGCTCTGACTCTTTGTCAGCCTGGCTACAGTGCTGAAAAGAAACCTGGGGTTGTTCTTATTTTCTTCAATTAGTGATGAATAGTAAGATGTCCTAGCTTTACGGAGGGCTTTTTTTTATAGAGCAACAGACTCTTTTTCCAGGCTAAATGAAGATCTTCTAAATTAGTGAGAAACCATTTCCTATCCAGCTTATGGGTTATCTGCTTTAAGCTGCGAGTTTGTGGGTTAAACCACGGAGCCAGGCACTTCTGATTTAAGGCTCTCTTTTTTCAGAGGAGCTACAGCATCCAAAGTTGTGCTTAATGAGGATGTAAAGCTATTGACGAGATAATCTATCTCACTCACAGAGTTTAGGTAGCTACTCTGCACTGTGTTGGTATATGGCATTAAAGAACATAACAAAGAAGGAATCATATCCTTAAACCTAGTTACAGCACTTTCAGAAAGACTTCTACTGTAATGAAACTTATTCCCCACTGCTGGGTAGTCCATTAAAGTAAATGTAAATGTTATTAAGAAATGATCAGACAAAAAGGGGTTTTCAGGGAATACTGTTAAGTCTTCAATTTCCATGCCATATGTCAGAACAAGATCTAAAGTGTGGTTAAAATGGTGGGTGGGCTCATTTACATTTTGAGCGAAGCCAACTGAGTCTAATAATAGATTAAATGCAGTGTTGAGGCTGTCATTCTCAGCATCTATGTGGATGTTAAAATCACCCACTATAATGATCTTATCTGAGCTAAGCACTAAGTCAGACAAATGGTCTGAAAATTCACAGAGAAACTCACAGTAATGACCAGGTGGACGATAGATAATAACAAATAAAACTGGTTTTTGAGACTTCCAATTTGGATGGACAAGACTAAGAGTCAAGCTTTCAAATGAATTAAAGCTCTGTCTAGGTCTTTGACTAATTAATAAGCTGGAGTGGAAGATTGCTGCTAATCCTCCTCCTCGACCCGTGCTTCGAGCATTCTGACAGTTAGTGTGACTCGGGGGGTGTTGACTCATTTAAACTAACATATTCATCCTGCTGTAACCAGGTTTCTGTAAGGCAGAATAAATCAATATGTTGATCAATTATTATATCATTTACTAACAGGGACTTAGAAGAGAGAGACCTAATATTTAATAAGCCACATTTAACTGTTTTAGTCTGTGGTGCAGTTGAAGGTGCTATATTATTTTTTCTTTTTGAATTTTTATGCTTAAATAGATTTTTACTGGTTATTGGTGGTCTGGGAGCAGGCGCCATCTCTACGGGGATGGGGTATTGGGGGGATGGCAGGGGGAGAGAAGCTGCAGAGAGGTGTGTAAGACTACAACTCTGCTTCCTGGTCCCAACCCTGGATAGTCACGATTTGGAGGGTTTAATAAAATAGGCCAGATTTCTAGAGATGAGAGCCGCTCCATCCAAAATGGGATGGATGCCGTCTCACCTAACAAGACCAGGTTTTCCCCAGAAGCTTTGCCAATTATCTATGAAGCCCACCTCATACAGTGAGACCTGGAGGGGGCTGATCGGGAAGCACGGCCTCCCAGATCTGAACTTCTGTGCTAGTCACAGTTTGTCCATCACGAACACCATATTCGAGCACAAGGGTGTCCATAAGTGCACGTGGCACCAGGACACCCTGAGCCGGACATCGATGATCGACTTTGTAGTCGTATTATCTGACCTTCGACCACATGTCTCAGACACTCGAGTGAAGAGAGGGGCAGAGCTGTCGACCGATCACCATCTGGTGGTGAGTTGGATCCGCTGGGAGGGGAGGAAGCCGGTCAGACCTGGCAGGCCCAAACGTATCGTGAGGGTCTGCTCGAAACGACTGGCGGAACCCTCTGTCAGCGAGGTCTTCAACTCCCACCTCCGGGAGAGCTTCTCCCAGATCCCGGGGGAGATTGAAGACATAGGGTCCGAGTGGACCATGTTCTCCACCTCCATTGTTGATGCGTCTGCTCGTAGCTGTGGTCACAAGGTCTCTGGTGCCTGTCGCGGTGGCAATCCCCGAACCCGGTGGTGGACGCTGGAAGTAAGGGATGCCGTCAAGCTGAAGAAGGAGTCCTACTTATCTTTGTTGGTAGGTGGGACCCCAGAGGCAGCTGACAGGTACTGGCAGGCCTAGCGTGCCGCAGCCCGTGTGGTCGCAGAGGTAAAAACTCGGGTCTGGGAGGAGTTCGGGGAGGCCATGGAGGAGGACTATCGGTCGGCCTCGAAGAGATTCTGGCAAACCGTCCGGCGCCTCAGGAGGCGGAAGCAGCTCTCCACCAGCACTGTTTACGGTGCGGGTGGGGAGCTGTCGACCCTGACTGGGGATGTTGTCAGGCAGTGGAAGGAATACTTCAAGGATCTCCTCAATCCCATCGTCACGTCTTCCAAAGAGGAAGCAGAGACTGGGGACTCAGAGGCGGACTCATCCATTACCCACACTGAAGTCACCGAGGTGGTTAGAAAGCTCCTCGGTGGCAAGGCTCCTGGGGTGGATGAAATCCGTCCTGAGTACCTTAAGTCTCTGAATGTTGTGGGACTGTCTTGGCTGACACGCCTCTGCAACATCGCATGGCGATTGGGGACAGTGCCTCTCAATTGGCAGACCGGGGTGGTGGTCCCTCTGTTTAAGAAGGGGGATCGGAGGGTGTGTTCCAACTATAGGGGGATCACACTCCTCAGCCTCCCCGGTAAGGTCTATTCCAGAGTACTGGAGAGGAGAATTCGACCGATGGTCGAACCTTGGATTCACGAGGAGCAGTGTGGTTTTCGTCCTGGTCGCGGCACACTGGACCAGCTCTACATGCTCTATCGGGTGCTCAAGGGCTCATGGGAGTTCGTCCAACCAGTCCACATGTGGTTTGTGGATCTGGAGAAGGCGTTTGATCGTGTCCATCGGGGCACCCTGTGGGGGGTGCTCCAGGAGTACGGGGTCTGGGGTCCTTTGCTAAGGGACCGCAGCAGGAGCTTGGTTCGCATTGCCGGTAGTAAGTCAAACCTGTTTCCAGTGCACGTTGGCCTCCACCAGGGCTGCCCTTTGTCACCGGTTCTGTTCATTATTTTTACGGACAGAATTTCTAGGTGCAGCCAGGGTGTAGAGGGGGTCTGGTTTGGGAACCACAGAATCTTGTCTCTGCTGTTTGTGGACGATGTGGTTCTGTTGGTTTCATCAAATCAGGACCTTCAGCGTGCACTGGGGCGGTTTTCAGCTGAGTGTGAACCGTCCGGGATGAGAATCAGCACCTCCAAATCTGAGGCCATGGTTCTCAACCGGAAAAAGGTGCTTTGCCCTTTTCAGGTTGGTGGAATGTCCTTGCCTCAAGTGGAGGAGTTTAAGTATCTCGGGGTCTTCTTCATGAGTGAGGGACGGATGGAGCGTGAGATCGATAGACGGATCGGTGCAGCATCTGCAGTGATGCGGGCGCTGTATCAGACCGTCGTGGTGAAGAGAGAGCTGAGTAGGGGGGCAAAGCTCTCGATTTACCGATCGATCTACGTTCCGATCCTCACCTATGGTCATGAGATTTGGCTCATGACCGAAAGACCGAGATCACGAGTACAAGCGGCTGAGATGACTTTCCTCCACAGGGTGGCTGGGCGCTCCCTTAGAGATAGGGTGAGGAGCTCGGTCACTCAGAAGGAGCTCGGAGTCGAGCCGCTGCTCCTCCACATCGAAAGGAGTCAGTTGAGGTGGCTCGGGCATCTTTTTCGGATGCCCCCTGGACGCCTCGCTGGAGAGGTGTTCCGGGTACGTCCCATTGGGAGGAGGCCCCGGGGAAGACCCAGGACACACTGGAGGGACTACATCTCTCGGCTGGCTTGGGAACGCCTTTGGGTTCCCCCGGAGGAGCTGGGGGAAGTGTGTGTGGATCGGGAGGTCTGGGCGGCTTTGCTTGAGCTGCTGCCCCCACGACCCGACTCCAGATAAAGCGGAAGAAAATGGATGGATGGATGGATGGATGGCCCACCTCATAGATAATTCTTAGTTTATGCTCACTAAGCTCTTGCAAGGTTTTTTCCAATGTAGTTTTACTGCAAATGGCAAATAAACTGAAACTGAAACTGAAACTGTCATGAACTATCCAGCCTTTGTTTCATTAACTGGCTTTATTAACATTTACAGACACATACCAACTGCAGAACGATGTGCTTAGCGCTTAGCCTAGCAGTTTTTCTTCTACATTTCCGTCAAACCTTTTTGTGCACACAACACTGCTCAGCGTAAAAGTGATGCCTGGTGGCTAATGTGAGAACACATCATGTCAGTCGTTCGTTAAACCATTGTTGTATGGCTGGGGGGCCTGGCTGCCTTTTTGTTTCTGTCTTTTGTTTTTCCTTCCAGGTGGCTTGCATTTGGGACTGAGTGGCTGTGTTGCTGAGGTTATCAGGACCTCACCCTGATCACCTGCGGCTCGTCAGGACTCACAGCTGTGGTGCATCTATATGGATTGGAACATGGTGGCATTTAAGACTGGAGTATACAGTGTGTATTTGCCAGAGACTCGACCTTGTGACCAGACGGGTGAGATCGTCGTCTCGGGAGCCATCTCATCATCAGTGGATGCAGAGAACGTCCAGGGTTTGATGCACGGTCTGTGAAAGAGGAGGGGGTGAGGTCTCACGCTCGTCAGCACACTTCCTGAGGTACGTTAGATTTTGTGACTAACGTTTATACAGTCAGTAAATGTGGTGTCCCTCACACCTTATTATATTGAGCTGTACGTTAGTCATGTATCGGCTTCCACTGCAGTGGAGTTTTGTGAACTGGATGTTCCATGCCTGCAGGTTGGGAAGCTGATTAGTAATTAAGCCAGGAAGTGTTTGCTGTTTATGTACACCTTTGAGTGGTCTCTCTGTGTGTAGAGTGTGGACTCACATAATGGTTCCTTCTTTCACAGACTCGGTTTGTTGCGGCCACCTGGGGGGTGTCGGCGGGGTCCTTGGGTCCGAACGGCTTCTGGCTCCGGACCGTTAGCGCTGCTGGGAGCGCACCGTATCACCACCACGCCAGACCGCACACTCTTTCGTTGTTTTGTATCACATCACTGTTATGTATTAAATTCAGTTAGCCTTTGTACCGTGCTCTGCTTATTTCATACTGGGTCCTTCAAACGCTGGTCGGTTCTCCGAGCTGCGTCCGACACATAACAACCATAGCCAAAAGCGGAGGAAACTGTCCTTTTGGAGTAATACGAGTGACGTAGGGGTGATCTTGAGCATTCCGTCAAGTGGCAGTACATGATAACCGCTATTTTTCAGGCAACACCCTGAAGTATTGTTAACTAAAATAAGAGTAGCCTCCTCTGTACCAGGCTAAAAACGTTATTCGGGTAATGCCAACGAAGCACTTTGTGCAATGACTAACGATAAAAGATTAGCTGATTAAGTGAGTTTAGTTGACTAAGCAAAATTAGACTGCTTTATGAAACCAGTCCTAAAAGATGTCTCATTACCTTTTCAGTGTATTCTGGGAAGATGAACTTTTTATGGCTTTTTTCAATCAGCTACTGGTCATTCCAAAGGTGCAATATGTGCTCCATCTCCTTTCAGAGGTGAACTGGAACCATCAAGTTCTTGGTCACATCTCAGACTTAGGCTCTTCTCCCCAGATTCCCTCAGTTTAGACGGACGGCCAGCTCTAAGAAGAGTCCTGGTGGATCTGAACTTCTTCCTTTTATGGATGATGGAGACCACTGTGCTCATTTGGACCTTCAAAGCAGCAGAAATGTTTCTGTACCCTTCCCCAGATTTGTGCCTTGGGACAATCCTGTCTCAGAGGTCAACAGACAATTCCTTTGATATCAGGCTTGGTTGTCAACTGTGGAACTGTATATGTAGACAGGTGTGTGCCTTTCCCAATCACGTCCAATCAACTGAATTTACCCCAGGTGGACTCCAGTGAAGCTGCAGAAACATCTCAAGGATGATCAGTGGAAACAGGATGCACCTGAGCTCAGTTTTGAGCTTCATAGCAAAGACTGTGAATACTTACGTATGTGATTTCTTAGTTGTTGTTGTTGTTTTTTTAATATAAATTTGCAAAAGTCTAAACAAAAAAACTTTTCACATTGTCATTATGGGTGCGTAGAAATTTGAGGAAAAAAAAGTAAGTGAAGTGCTGTAAATACTTTCTGGATGCACTGTACATGACATCAATAAAAACACTTGGGCTTCTGAGTTCTCATTCCATTTATTAGAGATGATTAAAAACTGACACTCATGTTCAAAGTATTAAAAAAAAATCAAGATTACAGGATTCTCTAGACATTTTTGAGGTCTCTTCTTTTTTCTTTTTTTTACTTCAACGGCTGACAAATTGTAAAATGCATTTTACACATAGTAGTTTTCAGTTACTTTAACAATTCATCCATTCATCAAGCAGGTTTACTATCATCAATGCTGTGTTAAAATGAGAATACAGACTTACATGCAGCCAGAAACTTATTCAGTCTGTCCTTTCAGCTGGTGTAATGAAACAGATTCATTGGGGATGTGAATCTTACAACTCACGATTCAATTCGATTCCGATTCTTGGGGTGACGATTCGATTCAGAATCAATTTTCGATTCAAACCAATTTTCAATTCACTATCAATACTTTTTGTAACAAAGGGTGCCAATTACAGGATTACCTACATTCCTCTACGCTTGAAAGAGCTCTGAGAAATAGTTACATTATTTAAAAATGTTTATGTTTAAGAAAATGCAGCTTTACAATGTTAATCAAGTGATTCTAAAGATGTAAACACTCAGAGATAATTTTTTGACAGAGGTCATTTATTTTTCAAATTTCTCATCAATAACTTGAAACAGAAAACCAGGTACATCTCAACTACAACATAAAACAGAGTTCTCACTTAACTGTACTTTCACATATTTTGATATGGCTTATATTGGCTTAACCATGGAATTGATCAGCTGGTCTCTGAACGCTATTGACACCATTTTTTCTACAAGAAGGTCAGGACCGGGGGATCCTACCTGCCCAGATGGAACATATCCTGCGGGCTATGTTCTCGACTCCTGGAGTTCCTGGTGTGTGGCATGCTTGGCGATCTACCCTGATCTACCGGAAAATTGGAAACACGGCGGCATCAAGAACCACCGCCCCTCGCTTGTCCGTCATGATTAACGAGGTTGGCAAGGCAGTGCATTCTCAGACCACGATGACTCTTGAACTCAGACACAAATTGGATGACATCTTGGAGCAGATGCGTGCCTTGCAGTTGAAGATTTCAGAGGCCGGTGAATATTCTTAATTCATAACTGGGAATATTCTTAATTCATAATTGGGATTTGGTTGTGCAAGAGGAACTGTTAAAAAGTGTTTTTCACTGCTCAAACCACAACATTACAGGCTTTTTTTTTTTTTTTTTTTTCTTTAATATTTATTTCATCCATTTAAAAGAAAAACAGAAAAGCAAAAAACAAAAGCACCACAATACCAGAATGAAAAGGAGCAGAAAGAAGAACAAGTCTTATGATTTCTGCCCCTTTTAACAATACAATCTTTCAATATACAGCATCATAGTCAACATTATTTAACAGATTGCATTTCTTTAACTTGTCACATACCACTGACCCATTTCATAATTATGACCATTAATTAATAGATTACATCACTGACAGGTTACATTTAAACTTAAGACACTCCAAACATTATTAACAGTTTACTTTTTTTTTTTTTTGACTTTCTTGCAGCCCACTGACTTACTTCATAGTTTCATACTTACTTAATACATCTAATTTAATATGTTTTTTAAATAATTTAAGCAACCTTAATTCTTTAATTTCTTTATTAAGATTGTTCCATAATTTGACACCATTTACTGCAATACTCCTTTCCTTTACTTTGGTTCTAAATCTTGGTTTTTTAAAGACTTCTATTCCTTTCAATTTATAACTACTTACTCTTTTTTCAAACATATTTTGAATGTTTGTTGGTAAAGTATTTTTATTAACTTGGTACATCGTTTGTAATATTTTCAAATCAACTAAATCATGAAATTTAAGTACCCTATACTTAATAAACAATGGATTAGATGAATCTCTAAAACCACTGTTACTAATCACTTTTAAAGCTCTTTTCTGCAAAATAAATAAAGGTTGTATATAGGTTGTATATGTTGATCCCCAGATTTCTACACAGTAAGTTAAATATGGGACAATCAATGAATTGTACAATGTTAATAAACCATAACTATTTAATGAATATTTTACTTTATGCAAAACAGCAATGGCTTTCGCTATTTTTCCTTTTATGTAATTTATGTGTGACTTCCATGTAAGATCTTCATCAATCATGACTCCTAAAAATTTCATTTCTTTTACCCTTTGTATATCCATTCCATCTATTTGTAATGACACATTATTTTCTTTCGCTCTATCATTAAACAATATGAAATTTGTCTTATTAATATTTAGTGACAATCTGTTTATATCAAACCAATGTTTAACTTTTTCCAACTCTGTATTTATCACTTGTGCTACTTCCTGTATATCTGATCCAGAGTAAAACAGCGTTGTATCATCAGCAAATAAAATGCTGCCAAGCACATTGGATACATTCACAAAATCATTGATATACAAAATAAACAGTTTGGGTCCAAGTACCGATCCTTGTGGTACTCCATAAATAATGTTACACAATTCTGATTTGGTATTATTTATCTGAACAAACTGTTTTCTATTTTCTAAGTAGCTTTTTACCCACTGATGTGCAACACCTCTTATTCCATATTGTTGTAACTTGTGGAGCAATCTTGAGTGGTCTATAACATCAAAAGCCTTTTTCAGGTCAATAAAAATACTTACAAAATAATCCTTATTATCTATTGTTGTTGATATTTTCTCTATTAGTTCCATAATTGCCATAGCTGTCGAATGTTTTGTTCTGAATCCATACTGAGCATTATTTAAAATATGATGTTTCTCAATAAATTTATCCAATCTTGTTACAAAAACTTTTTCCATAATTTTAGAAAACTGTGGAAGCAATGATACTGGCCTGTAATTAGAAAAATTATGTTTGTCTCCATTTTTATATAATGGGACTACCTTAGCAATTTTCATTTCATCTGGAAAAACCCCAGTTGACAGAGACAGATTACAAATATAAGTAAATGGTTCAATAACAATTTCTATTATACTTTTTACAGTCATCATGTCTAAATCTTCATGGTCAGTTGATCTTTTGCTTACACAGTTTTTTACAATATTTCTTATTTCATCTTTTTCCACATTGTCCAGGAAAATACTATTGACCGTATTTACCAATGTACATAATTTATCTTCTATTATTGGTTTATTTCCCACCAGACTTGACCCTACATTTGAAAAATAATCATTAAACCCATTTGCAACTTCTTTTATATCATATATCTCTTTATTTTCCTTAACAAAGTAATTTGGAATAGTTTCTTTCGTTCCATCACTATCAATCACACTTTTTATAATTCCCCATGTTACCCTCATATTATCTTTACTCTTATTTAGTTTTTCACTGTAATAATCTTTTTTTTGTTTCCTAATTATTGTTAATAGTTTATTTTTATATTTTTTGTATTTATGTTCTGATTCCTTTGTTTGCAATTTTAAAAAGCACCTGTATAAATAGTTTTTCTTTGCACAAGCATTTTTTATTCCCTTTGTCAGCCATGGTTTATTTACTCTTTTCTTACTATTTTCAATTAATTTACAATTTTTATTGTATGATTTCATCAATATTTTCATAAATGAGTTATATGCTACATTAACATCACTGACATAAACTTCTTCCCAGTTTTGATTTTTAAGGTCATATTTTAATGCCTCTAAGGCTTTTACTGACTTATCTCTTTTAAAGTTTATTTCAGTTTTTTTGTTGTACCTATTTTTATATTTAAATATTGAAAAAATTGGTAAATGGTCGCTAATATCTGTCATGAAGATCCCATTCTTGATAATTTCATCTGTTCTGTTTGTAAATATATTATCAATTACCGTTGCACTTTGCGATGTAATTCTGGTTGGTTTTGTTATCAAGGGGAATAACCCCAAACTATACATTGTATTCACAAAATCACTTGATCTTTGGCAGCTGGAGCTTTCTATGTTAATATTAAAGTCCCCACACATAAAAAGCGTTTTGTTTTAATTTGATGGAATAATTCAATTATTTTATCTGTAAATTTCACAACACAAGAATCTGGTGCTCTGTATACACAACTAACTAAAATATTCTTAGATGTTTCATGTACAAGTTCCACTGTTACAATTTCTATGACATCATTCATAATTGTCATTTCTTCAACAATTGTACACATCAGATCTGTTTTTGTATACAGAGCAATACCACCGCCTTTTTTATATCTTCTGTTTACAAAATACAGCTCATATCCCTCCATTTGAACTTCATCCATGAGATCATCTTTAAGCCAAGATTCAGTGATTGCAACAATACTAAATCTATTTTTAAACTGATTTAAATAATCTTTTATTTGTGACATTTTACAATACAAGCTTCGACTGTTTATATGTATGAGTGACAGGGTATCTTCTGCAATTTTTTCACTATTCAGCTGTTCTACTGTATAATACTCACAACCAATCGTTTTTAAGTCAAATATACTTTCATCAATATTAGTGTCTATGTCATATATTTTATCCTCTGTTTCCATGTTTGATCTGATTTTTTGTTGGTCCAATTACCAACAGATGTTATATTTGATTGTCTATTCAGGTCTGTATTTCGTAAGGTCCTCCATGTTTTTGATTTGTATACCGTTTGTTCCTTCTTTCACTCTAATCCACACCCTACAATTCCAGACCCATGTAGCAACAATATGTTTCTGTTTTCTTAGTAGTCTTGCTTCCCTAGCAATATCTGCATTTTTTTTTGTTAGATGCTCATTTATATAGACACTTGTTCCTTTCAAATTCTTTGCCTGTCTTAATAACTCATATTTATATTTTCTGCTTGTAAATCGTATAACAATGTTAGATAGTTTATTTTTTCTATCTTTAGTTGGAATAGTATAACAGTCTGATATTGTATCTTGATGGATGACAACACCTTTTTGATATAAAAAGTTTGTAACTTGTTGTTCCAATGATTGTCTTTCTTCAGGTGGTGCATTCTCCCCACTGGTTCCACCAGAATCCACCACCCTTGCATATGTCCGATGCCTTGTTTCTAGTCCAGATATTATAACGTCATCTTTTCTAGTAAATTGTTCAAGTTCATCTACACGTTGCTCAAGTTTCTTAATGATCTTGTCCTTCTCTTTAACCAGATTTTGGAGTTCTTTAATTTCCACCATCAGTTTGTCTAGATTAGACATGTCTTTTGATATATGGTTTAATGAGGTCTTTATCTCCTCTATATCTTCCTCGAGTTTATCTGTTTTCCTGGGTGGTGCCATGCCGACTGTCGTGGCTCAGTATGGCCACTATTGATTACAAAAACAATTCTCACCAGTAGCCTCCACCACCACAGGTCCGGTAGCCGCACCCCAACCCTCCCCGTTGCTAACCTCGTTCACAGCCGCCCCAGCCACGGTCGTAGCCACCGCCAGCCCTGGATGTAGCCGCTGCTAGCCGCGGATGTAGCCGACGCCTCGGGCCTGGATGTATCGCCGCCACCGATGCCTCGGGCCTGAATGAACCGCCTCCACCGATGCCTCCGCTGCTAGCCTCGGACGTAGCCGCTGTTAACCTCGGATGTAGCCGACGCCTCGGGCCTGGATGTATCGCCGCCACCAATGCCTCGGCCTGGATGAACCGCCTCCACCAATGCCTCCGCCGCCAGCCTCGGACGTAGCCGCTGCTAGCCTCGAACGTAGCCGCTGCTAGCCTCGAACGTAGCCGCTGCTAGCCTCGGACGTAGGACCAGTGCTCACTCAAAGCGTGAGCACTGGTCCTCCCCCCTCGTTGGATTTTCATTGGGCATCACACAGATTAAGGAGTGGTACAGCCGGTTTAAAGATGGCGCACAATGGCAGAGGGCGCGCCGCGCTCTGAGTGGCGATCGACAGGCTGAAATGACCAGATAATTTCCAAACTGAATGCTGTGTTGATCCGGGACGTTGTCTGACTACCAGAGAAATGGCAGAAAAGGTGGACATAGCACTTTCCCGGCACATTCCACTGTTGAAGGAGATTTCGTCATGAAAACAGGAGCGGAGGAATTCGCCACGGAGTCGCTAATGGCGCGGAATGAAAACACCTCCGTGTTGGTCTCACAGGACATGTTGTGACATGCTCAGCTCTTCGACAATTTCTCGGATACTCACTTGACTGAAAAGCCACCCAAAGCCGTCTGAATCTTCCGAATGGTGGAAAAGCTGGGCATGTCCCATGAGACTTCCAACGCGGAGGTGCTTTTTGTTCTGCACCATTAGCGGCTCCATCCTGACGCTCGAATTCCGCGCTTATGCAGATAAGATCTTCACTGAAAGCCATCTGAAGTTTCCGAATGGTTTCCACCAGGCTGTCTCAACAGTTTCTGAAAAAATTTTGATGCAGCAAAGCGGCAGTCGCTCGGCCATTTTCCTGACAATGAAAATCCGCCAAGGGGGCTGGACCACTCCTCCCACAAAGCGTGCTCACAGGCAAATGACACAACCGACAAGCGTGCAAAAACTCACGCATGCGCATGAAGGTTCAAGCTTGGCTGATGCAATCACACGTGATTCAAATCCATAAGGTTATTGCAAAAGATAAAAAGGTCCGATACTTTTCTAACAGACCTCATATGTTATATTAATGTTGCAAAATAAACTCAATCAACCAATCAATCAATCATAAACAATATTTTATTGACGTTGGATGTGATAAAACACAGCACCACCCACCTTTCACGTCCGTTTTACAGCACGAGATGTGATTGGTGGAAGATAAGAGCCTTGAGGGGTCTGCTGGCTCGTACGTACAACACCCAGCTTATTGGGAGCCAGGCGAGGTCTCTTGGTGAGCAGCCGGTTTTGTGTAAAAGGTCTGTTTCCCAGCTGCAGCTTGTTATCTTGATTTTGTTTAACCAACTTGGTTTGAATAGTGGCATAGTGGAGCAACTCGTGGCCGTCACCTGAAAAGTACCTCAACCCTGTCCTCATGTCTCGAGGAAGCATTGAGGGAACAGGAACAGCATTCTCTCTGTTCTCCACAGTTTCAGTTCCTTCAGCATTTGCAAACTCTTGGAAAATTTGCTCTTCCTCTACCAACATGTCAGGAGGGCAAATAATGCTCTTCTCCTCCCTGAGAGCATCATTTGCCTTCCATTTCTTCATGTCATCTTTGCATTTCTTCTTGACAATGTCTCTCTGGACCTCAAGTCTGTTGGACTTCTCCTCCACCTCAGCTTGCTGGAGCTGAACAGTTTTTAGCTTCCTATTGAAGGCTTTGTCCTCTGCTTCCAGAGTCTTTCTTGTGGCACATTTTTCAGCCATCTGACTTTTAACCTCCTCTTGCACCTCCATGGCCTTTTTTCTGGCCATCTCAGCTTTCAAATGTTCTTCTTTCTGATACAACCAGTCAGCTTCTTTCTGCTTTTGAAGGTCAGCCAGGCTTTCCTTCTTTTCTACCTTCTTTCTCTCTTCTTCTTGTTTTTTCACAGACTTAAGATGATCAGAGTTAGACTGAATATCTGCTGCCTTCTTCTTATTTTGGACTTTCATGTCACTTTGAAATCTGGCTTCTTTCTCTGTGACAGCTTTCTGAAAGCTCTTCTCCTCTCTGAAAGCATCATTTACCGCCCGGTTCTCCATGTCATCTTTGTATTTCTGCATGACAATGTCTTTCTGGACCTCGAGTCCTTCGGACTTCTCCAGCTGATGGGCCTTACGTTGTGCCTCCACCTCAGCTTGCTGGAGCTGAACAGTTTTTAGCTTCCTATTGAAGGCTTTGTCCTCTGCTTCCAGAGTCTTTCTTGTGGCACATTTTTCAGCCATCTGACTTTTAACCTCCTCTTGCACCTCCATGGCCTTTTTTCTGGCCATCTCAGCTTTCAAATGTTCTTCTTTCTGATACAACTCCTCAGCTTCTTTCTGCTTTTGAAGGTCAGCCAGGCTTTCCTTCTTTTCTACCTTCTTTCTCTCTTCTTCTTGTTTTTTCACAGACTTAAAATGATCAGAGATAGACTGAAGATCTGCTGCCTTCTTCTTATTTTGGACTTTCATGTCACTTTGAAATCTGGCTTCTTTCTCTGTGACAGCTTTCTGAAAGCTCTTCTCCTCTCTGAAAGCATCATTTACTGCCCGGTTCTCCATGTCATCTTTGTATTTCTGCATGACAATGTCTTTCTGGACCTCAAGCCCTTTGGACTTCTCCAGCTGATGGGCCTTACGTTGTGCCTCCACCTCAGCTTGCTGGAGCTGAACAGTTTTTAGCTTCCTATTGAAGGCTTTGTCCTCTGCTTCCAGAGTCTTTCTTGTGGCACATTTTTCAGCCATCTGACTTTTAACCTCCTCTTGCACCTCCATGGCCTTTTTTCTGGCCATCTCAGCTTTCAAATCTTCTTCTTTCTGATACAACTCCTCAGCTTCTTTCTGCTTTTGAAGGTCACCCAGGCTTTCCTTCTTTTCTACCTTCTTTCTCTCTTCTTCTTGTTTTTTCACAGACTTAAAATGATCAGAGATAGACTGAAGATCTGCTGCCTTCTTCTTATTTTGGACTTTCATGTCACTTTGAAATCTGGCTTCTTTCTCTGTGACAGCTTTCTGAAAGCTCTTCTCCTCTCTGAAAGCATCATTTACTGCCCGGTTCTCCATGTCATCTTTGTATTTCTGCATGACAATGTCTTTCTGGACCTCGAGTCCTTCAGACTTCTCCAGCTGATGGGCCTTACGTTGTGCCTCCACCTCAGCTTGATGGAGCTGAACAGTTTCTAGCTTCCTATTGAAGGCTTTGTCCTCTGCTTCCAGAGTCTTTCTTGTGGCACATTTTTCAGCCATCTGACTTTTAACCTCCTCTTGCACCTTCATGGCCTTTTTTCTGGCCATCTCAGCTTTCAAATGTTCTTTTTTCTGATACAACCAGTCAGCTTTTTTCTGCTTTTGAAGGTCAGCCAGGCTTTCCTTCTTTTCTACCTTCTTTCTCTCTTCTTGTTGTTTTTTCACAGACTTAAAATGATCAGAGATAGACTGAAGATCTGCTGCCTTCTTCTTATTTTGGACTTTCATGTCACTTTGAAATCTGGCTTCTTTCTCTGTGACAGCTTTCTGCAAGCTCTTCTCCTCTCTGAAAGCATCATTTACCGCCCGGTTCTCCATGTCATCTTTGTATTTCTGCATGACAATGTCTTTCTGGACCTCGAGTCCTTTGGACTTCTCCAGCTGATGGGCCTTACGTTGTGCCTCCACCTCAGCTTGCTGGAGCTGAACAGTTTTTAGCTTCCTATTGAAGGCTTTGTCCTCTGCTTCCAGAGTCTTTCTTGTGGCACATTTTTCAGCCATCTGACTTTTAACCTCCTCTTGCACCTCCATGGCCTTTTTTCTGGCCATCTCAGCTTTCAAATGTTCTTCTTTCTGATACAACTCCTCAGCTTCTTTCTGCTTTTGAAGGTCAGCCAGGCTTTCCTTCTTTTCTACCTTCTTTCTCTCTTCTTGTTGTTTTTTCACAGACTTAAAATGATCAGAGATAGACTGAAGATCTGCTGCCTTCTTCTTATTTTGGACTTTCATGTCACTTTGAAATCTGGCTTCTTTCTCTGTGACAGCTTTCTGAAAGCTCTTCTCCTCTCTGAAAGCATCATTTACCGCCCGGTTCTCCATGTCATCTTTGTATTTCTGCATGACAATGTCTTTCTGGACCTCGAGTCCTTTGGACTTCTCCAGCTGATGGGCCTTACGTTGTGCCTCCACCTCAGCTTGCTGGAGCTGAACAGTTTCTAGCTTCCTATTGAAGGCTTTGTCCTCTGCTTCCAGAGTCTTTCTTGTGGCACATTTTTCAGCCATCTGACGTTTAACCTCCTCTTGCACCTCCATGGCCTTTTTTCTGGCCATCTCAGCTTTCAAATGTTCTTCTTTCTGATACAAACAGTCAGCTTCTTTCTGCTTTTGAAGGTCAGCCAGGCTTTCCTTCTTTTCTACCTTCTTTCTCTCTTCTTGTTGTTTTTTCACAGACTTAAAATGATCAGAGATAGACTGAAGATCTGCTGCCTTCTTCTTATTTTGGACTTTCATGTCACTTTGAAATCTGGCTTCTTTCTCTGTGACAGCTTTCACTAATCTTTTCTCCTCTCTGAGAGCCTTAATTTCCGCCTGGTTCTTCAAATCGTCTTGTTTCTTATTTACAATTTTCTTCTGTCTCTCAAGCCTTTGGACCCTGTTGACTTGAGCTGGTTTCTGCCCTTGCTGTAACTGAGCTCCTTCAGTAGCCATAAAGATGGCTTCAGCATGTTGTCTGCACTGATGATCCATTTTTTCCAGTATCTGTCTCAGCTAAAACAACCTTTTGTTTTGTTTATAATGAAACAACAATGTAATAAGAATGTGATGGGCCTCAGCCGAAGTCTGTCTTGTGATCATTTGTATATAAGACTTTTACTTCTGTACTTTGAATGGTTTCTGTCTTTAATGTAGAATTTAATACTTTTATCTTATCATTTAAATTCAGTTTTCCCTTTTAGATAAGTACCTTTATCTTAGAATTGTAGAAAAAATATCTGTACTTTAATCTTACTA
Organism: Thalassophryne amazonica; assembly: GCF_902500255.1. Lineage (NCBI taxonomy): Eukaryota > Metazoa > Chordata > Actinopteri > Batrachoidiformes > Batrachoididae > Thalassophryne > Thalassophryne amazonica. The sequence continues at coordinate 62,926,474 of NC_047119.1, read as the reverse complement.
CAAACCCAATTCCAATGAAGTTGGGATGTTGTGTAAAATGTAAATGGCTTCCAGTGGTTTGTTTGCTGTTGTGATGCTCTTCCGAACTTTACACAGTTGTATACGTTTCTTTTATTTCTGTTTAGCACTCTTCTGGTTGTTAAGTGTATCTACTCTGAAGCTTATTTAACTACAGTCCTGTTGTGAACCGCTAGTGGTTAGCATTCGCTAGTGGTTAGAATTCGCTAGCTAGGTCAACTCCCCCTCCCCCCGCTGTTACTTTTATAGCTGTTTCTTTTTTTTTTTTTTTACCTATTTAATACTTTTGTTAGTTTTTCAGTGTAACTGCTGTGAATTTTCGGTCATTATTTTACTCCTGTTTAAATCTTAGGAGTGGCTAGCATTTTCACTTCCGTTAGCTAGTTCGACCCCCCTCTCCCATTTCCTTCATACTTCTGTTTGTTTTTTAGTTGTAACTGTTGTGAATTTTAGCTTAGTACTTTACTCTTGTGTTAATCTTAGGAGTGGCTAGCTCATGCTTGCTTGGCTCTACTCTTGAATTTCTTAGTGCACAAAGTACACTACTTTACACCCTCCGTAAATCCTGCGTGAAGTTAGAAGATAGGGTGGCTCTCTTAGAGAGCCATGTCTGTAAGTTAGAGCAGCTTCTTAGCTCATTGGTGTTAGATGTTATGAAATGCCGGCTGTGAAGGACGGCTTTCGGACTGTGGCTAGGTGGAGGAAGCCCTATAGGGCTTGGTGCCCGGTTGTGGTACCCCGATCACACTCACCACTGCAAAATGTGAATCGGTTCTCCCCCTTGGATTTGCCTGATGTGAATTATCTGAGCCCCCGAGTGACCAACGCTGGACTTTAGTGATAGGGGATTCTATCACATGCAAAGTCAGGTTACAGACGCCGGCTGACGTTAAATGTATTCCTGGGGTCAGAGGTCCTGACATTGCATCCCACCTTAGGGTGCTGACGCTGCAGAAGGGAATACAGACAGAGGTGCCAAATCCAGCTTCAGAAAGTAAAAACCCTCACATGTTGCTTCTACCTGTGCACCTAAAACAGGTGATCTCAATAATTAGCTCATCCACCTGCCTGAAGAGCTGAACTAATTTCAATCAGCTGGTTTATTGGAAAGATGGAACAAATATGTGGCTGGACTTTTACTTTCTGAAGCTGGATTTGACACCTGAAGACAGACTAAGGAACATGACATGAGATATAGTCACATACACTCAACAAAAATATAAATGCAACGCTTTTGGTTTTGCTCCCATTTTGTATGAGATGAACTCAAAGATCTAAAACTTTTTCCACATACACAATATCACCATTTCCCTCAAATATTGTTCACAAACCAGTCTAAATCTGTGATAGTGAGCACTTCTCCTTTGCTGAGATAATCCATCCCACCTCACAGGTGTGCCATACCAAGATGCTGATTAGACACCATGATTAGTGCACAGGTGTGCCTTAGACTGTCCACAATAAATGGCCACTCTGAAAGGTGCAGTTTTGTTTTATTGGGGGGATACCAGTCAGTATCTGGTGTGACCACCATTTGCCTCAGGCAGTGCAACACATCTCCTTCGCATCATCTGTGAAGAGAACACCTCTCCAACGTGCCAAACGCCAGCGAATGTGAGCATTTGCCCACTCAAGTTGGTTACGACGATGAACTGGAGTCAGGTCAAGACCCCGATGAGGACGACGAGCATGCAGATGAGCTTCCCAGAGACGGTTTCTGACAGTTTGTGCAGAAATTCTTTGGTTATGCAAACCGATTGTTCCAGCAGCTGTCCGAGTGGCTGGTCTCAGACGATCTTGGAGGTGAACATGCTGGATGTGGAGGTCCTGGGCTGGTGTGGTTACACGTGGTCTGTGGTTGTGAGGCTGGTTGGATGTACTGCCAAATTCTCTGAAACGCCTTTGGAGAGGGCTTATGGTAGAGAAATGAACATTCAATACACGAGCAACAGCTCTGGTTGACATTCCTGCTGTCAGCATGCCAATTGCACGCTCCCTCAAATCTTGCGACATCTGTGGCATTGTGCTGTGTGATAAAACTGCACCTTTCAGAGTGGCCTTTTATTGTGGGCAGTCTAAGGTTCAGTTTGGGCTACTACCAAGGTTGATGTGGACGTTGACAGTTTATGAAGTGGCGCTGACAAGAGTTGAGAGGATTGAAGGGAAGATCAGCAAGATGGTACGAAAGTGGCTAGGAGTTCCTAAGATGCTGATGAATGTACCACTCTACAATCGGTCAACGAAGCTCCAGTTTCCCTTATCATCAGTGGTGGAAGAATATAAAGTTGCGAAGGTTAGACTACAATCAATGCTAAATGATTCCAATGACCAAGTGATAAGTAAAAATCCACTGGCCCTGCAAGTTGGATGGAAGTGGAATGTTGGTGGTATGGTGAAAGAAGTTGAGGCCGTAGCACATCAACGTGAATTTGTTGGAGTGGTGCGTGAAAAGGGAGCTTGCCTTGGTGTAGTAAGAAGGCAATGATTTTGGTCGGAGGCTGGAGTTGGGGAATGAAGAAAGATCAGAGAGCAGGAGACTCATCATTTGGTAGAGGCTGAAAGGGTGTCGAGAGCAGCACAGCAGGGTCAGCAAGGTCGATGGATGACGTGGGATGTAGAGGAGAGAAAGGTGACTTGGAAGGACATTTGGGGAAGATGTTTTGGGAGTCTGAAGTGGCTACTCCAGATGACGTATGATTTGTTTCCATCACCAGCGAACCTGAGAAGATGGGGTACTGGCAAGAGCGTGAACTGTCATCTGTGTGGAAAGTATGCTACTCTTCACCATATCTTGTCAGCGTGTCATGTTGCTCTGAGTAGAGGATGGTATACATTTAGGCACAACTTAGTTCTGAAGGTGGCTGTGAAGGCAGTAAACGAAGCGTTTGTCCCAGTGAAGAAGAGCCAACCAGTTAAGTTTGTGAGAGCTGGTGAACAGGTGAGAGGTCGAAAGCAGAAGAAGACAGGCACTGGTCCAAAAAGAAAGTGGACCGTGTTAGAAGACAAGACTTTGCCAGTAGATGTGGTGGTGTCTGATTTGCGGCCTGATGTTATGCTGATTGACAGGGAGGAAAGAAGGGTAATACTTGGAGAGCTGACAGTCCCATGAGAGGAGGGTATTGATGGAGCACGACAGAGGAAGCTCAACCGCTATGAAGATTTGAGGGTGGAGACAGGGGAGCGAGGCTGGAAGGTGGAGGTCATTCCTTTTGAGGTGGGATGCCGGGGTTTCCCCGCAGCATCGGTGGGTCGATTCCTGAAGGCAGCTGGTGTTGATGGATGTCGTATGGTGGTGAAGGAAATGGGAGAAAGAGCAGAAGAAGGTAGCACCTGGATTTTACGGGCCTGGGTGCAACAGGAAACAGCTGTTGCGGACCCACTATCATGAGGGATACTGAGCTTAATGGGTCGAAATCCCGATGAGTGATAGCGCTCAGCTGACAACCCAGGCCCTGGGAAATAACGCTTTTTGGCGTACTTTTCTCCATCGGCCCCAATGATGTCAGGAAGAAGCACTCAGAGGTCACAAAAAGGACAACGAGAGGACTTGTGACCTTGCCAGAAAGATGTGTTGGCATCTATTAATAGTCTCCTGTCCCCTCCCCTGCCAGGGTACTGATGAGGCATTTAGCAGGCGGACATCATTAAATACGTGGCTGGTGCAATTTTGTAGACAGTACTGCTTTAGCTTTATTGAAAATTGGCCTTCCTACTGGGACCACCGTGGCTTGCTGGTGGAAGGCGCTGCCATCTTGTCTGCGAACATAGATAGAGCTCTACAGGGAGGGTAACATTAGGAATTTACAGCAGGCCATGGAGCAGGTGATTAGAGACCCTGCAAGGCTTATGACAAATGTGGGTGTGGAATCCATTAGCTTAGCGGGGAAATTAGTGCAGAAAATCCACTATGGTGGTAGTGCAGTTTAACTGCCAGGGAGGGAAATTCAACAAGTTAAGACTGTGGACTGCTTCCATAAAAATCCATATCCATGAAAATCATAGATGGACATGCTTTGCGAATTTAATACCCAAAAATCATAGAGGGATATGCTTTACATACGTGCGTTTGTATATATATATATATATATATATATATATATATATATATATATATATAAACATGACTGGGAGTGAAAAGGAGATAGAAGCATCTTCTTTACAATATGTGAAATGGAGTTTAGATGTGGTAAGGAGTTTAGTGCTGGGATTTGTAAACGAGTTGTTAATGCACATATTATGTGGACATATTAATAATATTGCACGCGATCTGTGAACATATTATTGCATGTGATTATTTCACAGTGTTATTAACTTAATACCCATTACTACACTGGATGATGTTGAAATTAGGATGGCCCCTTGGTTGTTCCAACAATATCAAAGATTTCATGTCTGCTACCTACAACACATGTGGAATGTCTTCAACCTAAACCTACTTCTAGGCATCTTATATATGCTACTCTGGAACCACCCCTAAACCCAAACAGTTCAACTGTCAACCCCACTGAGGTCCTTAGTCTGGGTCTCATTAACATAAGATCACTGTCCTCAAAATCATTGTTGATTAATGATCTAATTATTGATCATCACTTAGATATGATTGGGTTATGTGAAACCTGGCTTAAACCTACAGCTGTCCTCCCCTTAAATGAGGCCTGCCCACCAGCATATACATTTAGTCATGTCCCTTGTGATGTGAAGCAAGGTGGGGTGAGCTCTTATTTATAAATCTAGGTTTAGCTTATTAGCTGTTGGGGATCACAAATATAACTTGTTTGAGCATCTGATTCTCCACTCTGCTCAGGATATTATGCATTGCCAAGGTTAGAAGAATAAAAATCAGCCGTATTACTTTATCACTGTATATAGGCCTCCTGGCCCATATTCTGAATTCTTAGATGAATTTGGTGCATTCATCTCTAACTTGTCAGCTAGTGCAGATAACATTCGGATCATTGGTGACTTTAACGTTCATATAAATAAGCCTTCTGATCCCCTCTGCAAATCATTTATGGAAATTGTGGATGCATTTGGATTTTGGCAATGCATTTGGGACTTGACGCACATTAGTTACGTGTTATTGCTGTCATAAATATTGACATCATGCCTCTTACATCATCAGTGGTCTCTGAACACTCAATTATTAAGTTTACAGTTTTGCTGCTGTGTTTAGTGGAACAACAACCTTATATATCACTACAGCGATGCATCAACTCCTCAACTAAGACTGAACTCAAAGCTAGACTTCCTGATGTATTAGCTTCACATTCGGCAAATACCCAATCAGTAGACAGTCTTGTGGATAGTTTAAACTCAGTGCTCAAAACTACACTCAACATGATTGCGCCACCTGTGTTAAAACTGCGCTCCCCCAAAATACAGTCACCTTGGTTCAATGATTACCTGCGTGACCTCAAGCATAAGGCTCGAGGTCTAGAATGGAATTGGCGTAGTTCAAAATTAGAAGCGTGGTGTGATGCTATCTTAGATTATAAGCATGCATTACTGCTACAAAGTGGACCTATTACTCTGATTTGATCAGCAAAAACAAGCATAACTCAAAGTTCTTGTTTGACACGGTGGCAACACTTATTCATGGACAACCACCTGTAGCTCGTTCAACTTTTACAGCACAAGATTTCCTGGATTACTTTGAGAAGAAAACAGAAGACATTACAGTAGGTTAAACATATCCCAGCATGCTTTAACCCAGCCACTACACCCTGATATTGAGGTGGGCGCCATAAATAGGTTGTGCTTTTTGTTGACGTCACTAGGTATGCTGATGAAACTCGTAACGTCAACAAAAAGCACAGCCTGTTTATTTGATCCTATACCAAGAAAACTGTTTAAGGACCTGTGGTCCACTCTTGGGCCTACGGTGATGGAGATTATTAATCTTTCTTTAACTTCTGGATCTGTTCCTAAATGTTTCAAATCTGCAGTGATTAAATCATTACTTATGAAACCTAATCTTGACTCTAGTTTATTGAAAAACCTTTGGCCAATATCAAATCTATAATTTTGCTCTAAAATTCTGGAAAAAGGGGTGTCACCGCAGCTTGTGGACTACCTTACTGAGAATAATCTCTTTGGGCCAATACAGTCTGCTTTTAGAAAATATCATTCCACAGAGACGGCTTCTTCTGCTTGCAATGGATTCGGACACCACTCCGGTTCTGGTGCTGTTAGATCTCAGTGCTGCATTTGATACCGTGGATCATCATATTCTACTTGATAGGCTGGAAAATTATTTTGGGATTACTGGGAGTGCCCTTGCATGGTTGACGTCATACTTCACCACTTGTTCTCAATGTGTTTTGTACAGTAACACGACCTCAAACCGACTTCCGGTTATGGCCGCATGCTACTGAGTCACGCTTTTCTACGCTCCACCGAAATCCTGGGTAAATCCTGAGATATAACACCATAATTGGTCTTGAAAGTGCAGGATTTTTTTCAGTATAAACGACGATGCCAAGGCAAACAAAACCGAATGAGGAAAACGGTAAAATACAGGCGCAGGCGAAGCTGACTGATTTTGGAGCGCATAGCATGAAGCATAAAGTTAGCAGAAAAGCTAATGCTAACCCCGAGGCAAGCGGTAACTCTGACGCGCCGACCCACAATAGCAGCGAACTCACCGGGGATAAAGAAGGAATTCTGATGGCGATAAGCAACCTAAAATGTGATTTCTCGACGAGGTTAGATGGGATCCTGGCCGCCGTCGAGGAAACTAAGAAAGATTTGGAAGATTGTACTGAACGGATAACACAAGCAGAGATACGTGGAGGACAAGCACGCCGAGTTGCGGGGCACGGTTCGAATGCTGACGGAGAGAAATAAAGTGCTGGAGGAGAAAATGACTGACTTGGAGACCAGGACGCGACTGAATAACCTGAGGCTGGTGGGACTCCCCGACGGCGCTGAAGGCCCGGACCCGTGTTCGTTTTTGGAATCCTGGATACCGGAAGTGTTGGACATGTCCCCCCTGCGGAGCCCATTAGTGATGGAGAGCGCGCGCACCGGGTCGGGCCGCAGAGAGGCAACGAGGCACCATCACGGACTTTGATTATGAGGTTTGTGAATTACAAGCACAAAATGACTGTGATCAAAGTGGCGATCGCTAAAAAGGATATCCTTTACAAAAACCAACATGTGCGATTTTATAACGATCTCGCAAGGGAGGTTCACAAACAACGGAGGCAGTGCAACACAGTCCGTCAGCAGCTTCGGAACCTGGGACTGAGACACGGCTTCGTCCCTCCAGCTAACACACACATTCAAGAGTCCGACTGAGGTCCAATGCTTCATAAACAAGATAAAGGAGGAAACTGGATGAATAAGTACTGAATAATGGTGCTCGAGTGTGTATGGACACACACATAAACACTTCAGTGAAGGGGGGGGGAAGGGAAAAAAAAAATCTTGTCTGTGTTTTTGAGATAAAGACTGAGACAAGAAAGACTCCTTAAACTTTAATTTTTAAGTCAAATTAGGTTCAGAAATCATCCTTACACAATCAAAACACGATGCAAGACTTAAGTGTTTCCCTCAGTTTATTATTATTTTGTATGTGTGTGTTTTTTTTAATTACACTCATAAACACTTCAGTGAATTTTCTTTATGTTTTTGAGATTAAGGATGAGAGAACATGGACTCCCTAAATCTGCACTTCAAGGTTAAATTACGTTTAGAAAAGACATCCTAAAACAATCAGTATATAAGGCAAGACTGAAGTGTTTCCCTCAGTTTATTATAGTTTTTTTAAAATGACACTCATAAACACTTCAGTGAATTTTCTTTATGTTTTTGAGATTAAGGATGAGAGAACATGGACTCCCTAAATCTGCACTTCAAGGTTAAATTAAGTTTAGAAAAGACATCCTAAAACAATCAGTATATAAGGCAAGACTGAAGTGTTTCCCTCAGTTTATTATAGTTTTTTTTAAATTACACTCATAAACACTTCAGTGAATTTTCTTTATGTTTTTGAGATTAAGGATGAGAGAACATGGACTCCCTAAATCTGCACTTCAAGGTTAAATTAAGTTTAGAAAAGACATCCTAAAACAATCAGTATATAAGGCAAGACTGAAGTGTTTCCCTCAGTTTATTATAGTTTTTTTTAAATTACACTCATAAACACTTCAGTGAATTTTCTTTATGTTTTTGAGATTAAGGATGAGAGAACATGGACTCCCTAAATCTGCACTTCGAGGTTAAATTACGTTTAGAAAAGACATCCTAAAACAATCAGCATATAAGGCAAGACTGAAGTGTTTCCCTCAGTTTATTATAGTTTTTTTTAAATTACACTCATAAACACTTCAGTGAATTTTCTTTATGTTTTTGAGATTAAGGATGAGAGAACATGGACTCCCTAAATCTGCACTTCGAGGTTAAATTACGTTTAGAAAAGACATCCTAAAACAATCAGCATATAAGGCAAGACTGAAGTGTTTCCCTCAATTTATTATAGTTTTTTTTAAATTACACTCATAAACACTTCAGTGAATTTTCTTTATGTTTTTGAGATTAAGGATGAGAGAACATGGACTCCCTAAATCTGCACTTCGAGGTTAAATTACGTTTAGAAAAGACATCCTAAAACAATCAGCATATAAGGCAAGACTGAAGTGTTTCCCTCAGTTTATTATAGTTTTTTTTAAATTACACTCATAAACACTTCAGTGAATTTTCTTTATGTTTTTGAGATTAAGGATGAGAGAACATGGACTCCCTAAATCTGCACTTCAAGGTTAAATTAAGTTTAGAAAAGACATCCTAAAACAATCAACATATAAGGCAAGACTGAAGTGTTTCCCTCAGTTTATTATAGTTTTTTAAAATTACACTCATAAACACTTCAGTGAATTTTCTTTATGTTTTTGAGATTAAGGATGAGAGAACATGGACTCCCTAAATCTGCACTTCAAGGTTAAATTAAGTTTAGAAAAGACATCCTAAAACAATCAACATATAAGGCAAGACTGAAGTGTTTCCCTCAGTTTATTATAGTTTTTTTTAAATTACACTCATAAACACTTCAGTGAATTTTCTTTATGTTTTTGAGATTAAGGATGAGAGAACATGGACTCCCTAAATCTGCACTTCAAGGTTAAATTAAGTTTAGAAAAGACATCCTAAAACAATCAACATATAAGGCAAGACTGAAGTGTTTCCCTCAGTTTATTATAGTTTTTTTAAAATTACACTCATAAACACTTCAGTGAATTTTCTTTATGTTTTTGAGATTAAGGATGAGAGAACATGGACTCCCTAAATCTGCACTTCAAGGTTAAATTAAGTTTAGAAAAGACATCCTAAAACAATCAACATATAAGGCAAGACTGAAGTGTTTCCCTCAGTTTATTATAGTTTTTTTTAAATTACACTCATAAACACTTCAGTGAATTTTCTTTATGTTTTTGAGATTAAGGATGAGAGAACATGGACTCCCTAAATCTGCACTTCAAGGTTAAATTAAGTTTAGAAAAGACATCCTAAAACAATCAGTATATAAGGCAAGACTGAAGTGTTTCCCTCAGTTTATTATAGTTTTTTAAATTACACTCATAAACACTTCAGTGAATTTTCTTTATGTTTTTGAGATTAAGGATGAGAGAACATGGACTCCCTAAATCTGCACTTCGAGGTTAAATTAAGTTTAGAAAAGACATCCTAAAACAATCAACATATAAGGCAAGACTGAAGTGTTTCCCTCAGTTTATTATAGTTTTTTTTAAATTACACTCATAAACACTTCAGTGAATTTTCTTTATGTTTTTGAGATTAAGGATGAGAGAACATGGACTCCCTAAATCTGCACTTCAAGGTTAAATTAAGTTTAGAAAAGACATCCTAAAACAATCAGCATATAAGGCAAGACTGAAGTGTTTCCCTCAGTTTATTATAGTTTTTTTTAAATTACACTCATAAACACTTCAGTGAATTTTCTTTATGTTTTTGAGATTAAGGATGAGAGAACATGGACTCCCTAAATCTGCACTTCGAGGTTAAATTAAGTTTAGAAAAGACATCCTAAAACAATCAGTATATAAGGCAAGACTGAAGTGTTTCCCTCAGTTTATTATAGTTTTTTTAAATTACACTCATAAACACTTCAGTGAATTTTCTTTATGTTTTTGAGATTAAGGATGAGAGAACATGGACTCCCTAAATCTGCACTTCGAGGTTAAATTAAGTTTAGAAAAGACATCCTAAAACAATCAACATATAAGGCAAGACTGAAGTGTTTCCCTCAGTTTATTATAGTTTTTTTTAAATGACACTCATAAACACTTCAGTGAATTTTCTTTATGTTTTTGAGATTAAGGATGAGAGAACATGGACTCCCTAAATCTGCACTTCAAGGTTAAATTAAGTTTAGAAAAGACATCCTAAAACAATCAGTATATAAGGCAAGACTGAAGTGTTTCCCTCAGTTTATTATAGTTTTTTAAAATTACACTCATAAACACTTCAGTGAATTTTCTTTATGTTTTTGAGATTAAGGATGCGAGAACATGGACTCCCTAAATCTGCACTTCGAGGTTAAATTAAGTTTAGAAAAGACATCCTAAAACAATCAACATATAAGGCAAGACTGAAGTGTTTCCCTCAGTTTATTATAGTTTTTTTTTAATTACACTCATAAACACTTCAGTGAATTTTCTTTATGTTTTTGAGATTAAGGATGCGAGAACATGGACTCCCTAAATCTGCACTTCGAGGTTAAATTAAGTTTAGAAAAGACATCCTAAAACAATCAACATATAAGGCAAGACTGAAGTGTTTCCCTCAGTTTATTATAGTTTTTTTAAATTACACTCATAAACACTTCAGTGAATTTTCTTTATGTTTTTGAGATTAAGGATGAGAGAACATGGACTCCCTAAATCTGCACTTCAAGGTTAAATTAAGTTTAGAAAAGACATCCTAAAACAATCAGTATATAAGGCAAGACTGAAGTGTTTCCCTCAGTTTATTATAGTTTTTTTAAATTACACTCATAAACACTTCAGTGAATTTTCTTTATGTTTTTGAGATTAAGGATGAGAGAACATGGACTCCCTAAATCTGCACTTCGAGGTTAAATTAAGTTTAGAAAAGACATCCTAAAACAATCAACATATAAGGCAAGACTGAAGTGTTTCCCTCAGTTTATTATAGTTTTTTTTTTAATTACACTCATAAACACTTCAGTGAATTTTCTTTATGTTTTTGAGATTAAGGATGCGAGAACATGGACTCCCTAAATCTGCACTTCGAGGTTAAATTAAGTTTAGAAAAGACATCCTAAAACAATCAACATATAAGGCAAGACTGAAGTGTTTCCCTCAGTTTATTATAGTTTTTTTTAAATTACACTCATAAACACTTCAGTGAATTTTCTTTATGTTTTTGAGATTAAGGATGAGAGAACATGGACTCCCTAAATCTGCACTTCAAGGTTAAATTAAGTTTAGAAAAGACATCCTAAAACAATCAGTATATAAGGCAAGACTGAAGTGTTTCCCTCAGTTTATTATAGTTTTTTTTTAAATTACACTCATAAACACTTCAGTGAATTTTCTTTATGTTTTTGAGATTAAGGATGCGAGAACATGGACTCCCTAAATCTGCACTTCGAGGTTAAATTAAGTTTAGAAAAGACATCCTAAAACAATCCAACATATAAGGCAAGACTGAAGTGTTCCCTCAGTTTATTATAGTTTTTTTTAATTACACTCATAAACACTTCAGTGAATTTTCTTTATGTTTTTGAGATTAAGGATGAGAGAACATGGACTCCCTAAATCTGCACTTCAAGGTTAAATTAAGTTTAGAAAAGACATCCTAAAACAATCAGCATATAAGGCAAGACTGAAGTGTTTCCCTCAGTTTATTATAGTTTTTTTAAATTACACTCATAAACACTTCAGTGAATTTTCTTTATGTTTTTGAGATTAAGGATGAGAGAACATGGACTCCCTAAATCTGCACTTCAAGGTTCAATAAGGTTTAGAAAAGACATCCTAAAACAATCAGCATATAATGCAAGACCTGAAGTGTTTCCCTCAGTTTATTCTATTTTTTTTAAATTACACTCATAAACACTTCAGTGAATTTTCTTATGTTTTTGAGATTAAGGATGAGAGAACACTGGACTCCCTAAATCTGCACTTCGAGGTTAAATTAAGTTTAGAAAAGACATCCTAAAACAATCAACATATAAGGCAAGACTGAAGTGTTTCCCTCAGTTTATTATAGTTTTTTTTAAATTACACTCATAAACACTTCAGTGAATTTTCTTTATGTTTTGAGATTAAGGCACATGGACTCCCTAAATCTGCACTTTCTAGTTCAATTAAGTTCAGAAAATATATCCTAAAATAATCAGCATATAATGCAAAACTGAAGTGATGCCCTCAGCTTAAAGCTTTTTTGGAGAGGGATTCTTTCTTTCTCTTTTTCTACCCCAGAGTTTTTTCTTCAATTGCTTGTGTCAAATAATGTGAGATCTGCACAGTAAAATATATTATTCAGCAGTGTTTTGATGGATGAGAAACGTGGAGCAGGAGAAACAAATATTCTTTTTTTTTTTTTTTTTTTTTTTTACTCTTATTTCGTAATGACTTTAAAGCTTGGTGGACTGATCTGGAAATCTGTCCGTGTCCTAACCAGAAAACAATAAGTAAGGGGGGGTTTCCTATAAATTGGTGTAAATGGGGCTGTTCGTTCAATTTGGTTCATTATGTTCAAAGTATGTTCTAATGTTTAGTGTGTTAAGGCTCCCAGACATTCTACTTATGCTTAAAGGAATTTCCACTTCACCTTAAATGCCACAGAAGGTAGAAATTAAATTCTCTTCCTGGAATTGCAGAGGGTTACATAAAACAAAAAAAAATTAAACAAGTAATGAATAAACTAAAAGACTCTAAATCGAACATTGTATTTCTACAAGAGAAATTGTCAGAGGACAATACAATCCAAAAATTGGTAGAAGATGGCAAGGAAGAATCTACGTAGCATCTTTTACTTCACAAGCCCAGGGAGTGATGATTCTCATTGACAAATCAGTGCCCTACCAGGTCTCTAATGTAATTAAGGATATGTTTGGTAGATACTTAAATAGTCAAGGCTCGCTGCTGTCAACAACCTTGAATCTAGTAAATGTATATGGCCCTAATGCAGACGAACCAGAATTTTATACAAATGTATTTCTTATGGTGGCAATCTATTCTAGGAGAATATATAATAGCAGGGGATTGGAACTGGGCTGCACGGTGGATTAGTGGTTAGCACTGTTGCCTCACAGCGAGTAGGTCGTGGGTTCAATTCCCGGGGCCTTTCTGTGTGGAGTTTGCATGTTCTCCCCGTGTTTGCATGGGTTTCCTCCGGGTGCTCCGGTTTCCTCCCACATCCAAAGACATGCGGGTTAGGTGGATTGGTATCTTTAACAAATTGTCCTTAGGTGTGCGTGTGGGTGTGTCTGTGTTGTTTGTCTGTTTGTGGCCCTGTGACAGACTGGCGTCCTGTCCTGGGTGTACCCCGCCTCACGCCCTATGACTGCTGGGATAGGCTCCAGCCCACCGCGACCCTTGATTGGACTAAGCGGTAGAAGATGGATGGATGAATGGATGGGATTGGAACTGTACTTTAGACCCACTTAGAGACAGGTCTACAGGAACTGACCACACTCATACCAAAAGTAGACTGACTATTCACCATTTCATTAAAGAATTAGATTTACTTGATATCTGGAGATATTTGAAACCCAATGATATTGCTTACTCTTGTCACTCACTCTCCTTTGAAACTTATTCACGTATTGATTACTTTCTAGTTTCTACACTATTGATTTCAAAATACAGGATTGTTGCTATGACAAATATCCTAATATCTGATCATGGTTTATGCAGCCTAATATACACGGATGCCAATTTAGTTCTTTAAATCAAATATGGTTGCTGGATAAGAATTTGTTAAGTATGTGGGGAAGAAATAGATCATTATTTTAGAGCCAACACTACACAACACATCAGCAGGAGTCAGTGGGATGCCTTTAAGGCAGTGATTCTCAACCGGGGTGCCGCGGCACCCTAGGGTGCCGTGATCGATCGTCAGGGGTGCCGTGGGTATTTTCATATTCGCGATTATTTTTCATATTCGCGATTACCGTGAATTATTATTTTATCCATAAAGCATAAAACGACTCAGAATCTGATGTCAAAACATGCTGCAGCCTCGCTCTCGTCTTAAGGCGGGACCAATAACAAGGAAGCTGACAGCCGATTAAACAGTGCCGTCTCCTTCAAAGCGTCTATGTTTGTGTCGGTATAAAACAACGTCACAAAAAAAGAAAACAAACAAAACAAAAAGCAGTGAGAACTCTGAACTTAACAGCTGTTATTTTCCAAAGGTATTTATTTTTGTCAAATCTTGAGCTAATGCAGTGTTGATGAGGAGAAACAATTTCAGAAATGTAACAGAAACAACCACAAATCAGAAAAAGTTGATAAAAAGATAATAAAAATGTTGCACCATTCCCAGTTTCTCCACTCACAGAAGCCAAACGTTCTTCCAGAGTTGTGTAATTATACTACAATAGTAGAATATAAAGAAGGGGAAAAAAGAAAAAAAAAATAGACAATATATTCGTCAATCGCAATTATTTGTCTGACAATTAATCGTCTCCAGAAATTCCTAATCGTGACAGCCCTACTTGAGATCAGAGCGCAAAATGCTTGAGGATTTTCGAAATGCGGTGTTTTCTGTATCGATTTTCTATTGCGATAATTGGGTTTTGCGCAAAACCAGAGGTAATAGCATTATAATATTATTTTGGTTGGTGGTGTGCCGCAGGATTTTGTAAATATAAAAAGGGTGCCGCGACTCAAAAAAGGTTGAAAATCACTGCTTTAAGGCATATTTAAGAGGGCACATAATTAGTTATACTACATTCACATCCAGAGAAGCGCGTCGGAAAAGACAAGAGCTGGAGTCTAAAATATGAACTGTACAAGGGAAAGTATTTAGAAATAACACCTCTGAAGTAAGAAAAGAACTAATGCTCTTGAGAGCAGAATATGAAAAATTATCATCATCGAGAGCAGCTTCTAGCATGCTAAAGCTCAAACAAACATTTTATGAGCAAGGTGAAAAACCTGGTAAACTTTTAGCTTGCCAAATTAAACAACTACAAACAAGGAGGACCATCACTTCAATTAATAATGATAACGGTGACACAGTAATAGACCCCATCAAAATAAATAATGAATTTCGAGATTATTATGACAACCTGTATAAATCTCAAACTGAATTGGATCCACAAGCCCGACAAGTATTTATGGACAAGTTAAACATCCCTACTATTTCACAGGAGCTTGCTGAGCAACTTGAGACAGACTTTACATTGGAAGAAATAGGTGCAGCTATAGATAGCATGAAGGTAGGTAAAACCCTGGGACCTGATGGGATCCCGGCAGATTTGTATAAAATGTTTAAAACTAAACTACTTCAGCCAATGATGGAGATGTTTCTGGAAGCATTTCAGATAGGTAGTCTACCCAAATCTATGACAGATGCATTGATAATATTGCTTCCAAAACCAGGAAAACCTAGTAATAGATGCAGTAACATGAGACCAGTTAGCCTATTAAATGCAGACCTCAAAATTCTATCCAAAATATTAGCAAGGAAAATTCAAGATACACTACCAAGTGTGATACATAGGGATCAAAACGGGTTTATACTTGGTCGCCAAGGATTTAATAATGTTAGGAGAGTCCTTAACATTGTTCAAGGCTTAAAGGACACATCAGATGAAGCTCTCCTGTCTTTAGATGCTGAAAAGGCCTTTGACAGGGTGAATGGCCCTATCTTCTCATGTTCTGGAAAGATTTGGGTATAAAAATAACTTTACACAATGGATAAAATTATTTTATATAGTAACCCTACTGCTAAAATTCTAATGAATAGAAACTTATCAGACCAAATTTCAATTGAAAGAGGATGCCATCAAGGATGTCCCTTGTCACCACTTTTATGTTGTGTGGGTCGCTGAAGAGGAGGTACTGCTGGCCCACCACCAGAGGGCGCCCTGCCTGAAGTGCGGGCTTCAGGCACGAGAGGGCGCTGCCGCCTCAGGAACAAGCCGTGGTGACAGCTGTCACCCATCATCCGTGACAGCTGTCACTAATCAACCAACCCACATCTGGAATAAAAGCAGGAAGACACCTCCACCACACTGCCGAGATATCATCTTCATCTAGAGGTAATATCCTCAGCCTTTGTGGTAATATTGAAAATCTGTTTATTGTGAGTGTTTGCAGGAGTACCGGTCCTTTTGTGGAGGCTGTGCAATACGGCACTCTTTTTCCTCTGAGGACGCGCTGCAAGTATTGAGTGAGAGGTTGAGGTGGAATTCCCACCAGGATTGTTGCTGGGTGTTCACACACCCACACTTGACTGTCTTTGCTTTCTGCCAGCAGTACCAGATCCGACACGCTGAGACGGTGGCCACCTGGGGACTTCGGGACTTGGCGGCTCCAGTATTCCTCGGGTTCGGTGGCAGTGGAAATCGTGTGGTTCCGGTTCGTTTCCAGACGGGCGTCTCCTATCGTCGAGCCTGCCCACACGACACCTTTATTGATTGACTTTTGCACATTCTGTAATCTGCTGTGTTTGGTTGTGTCATTCACACAGTAAAGTGTTATAATTTGACTCCTTCCATTGTCCGTTCAAGGCACGGCACAGAATCTTCCATTCTTCTGCTTAATAAGGGAAACACAGAACATTTGCTTCCAGGGGCCTCTCCATTTAAAGTGGTAGACCAACTTGCATATCTGGGAATACAAATTGGGCGGAGCGACTCAATTTGATGGTTGAAGTAATTATGAACTATTAATTGAAGAAATAGCACAAGCAATAATAGATGGATGCCCTTGCCATTGTCTATGATTGGTAGAATAAATATCTTAAAATGAGCATTTTGCCTAAAATACTGTACCTATTTCAAAGTCTTCCTCTTTCCCCTCCCAAGGATTTTTTTCAGAAAATTGTATAATTATTCAGAGGTTTTATATGGAAAATAACCAGGCTAGAATAAGACTGTCATTATTGCATTTACTTTTTGACAAGGGTGGTTTGAACAGTCCAAACATAAGAAGGTATTATTGGGCTGCACAATTAAGGACAATTAAATTCTACTTTGAAAAAGGAAACGTTCCACAATGGACTGAAATGGAATCTGAAAATTTAAATGTACCCCTCTGCATGTACTTGTACTCAGATAAATGGTCTAAATTAATCAAACAAACTGCTAATCCAGTAATTAGAAACATGATCCACGTGTGGTTTGACGTGAAAAAATTCATGAAAGTCTCGGATATATTGTCTCAGTACAGTTCTATATGGGGAAACCAAAATTTCGCTCCGGGAAGGGCGGATGCTGTATTTAAAACATGGGCATCCAAGGGACTGAGAAAAATTCAAGACTTGTATCCACCTGACTCTGATAATATGATGTCATTTGAAGAACTTAAAAGTAATATAACATAGTTAAGAAATATATTTTTTAATATCTTCAACTTAGGAGTTTTATTAGAACGAGTCAAAAGGGCCCTATAACCAAACCCCCAGTGTCAAAATCGGAAGAACTTATATCTAAGGACAGTGTAAGCAAAGGAGCAATATCTGAACTGTACAAATTGTGAATGTCATATGCACAAAGAACCTCGGATGATAAACGGATAGTATGGAGTGAGGATTTGGGAATGCAGATTTTACCAGAAGAATGGAAATATATTTGTAATAAAACTCATACCAAAAATCAACTCAAGGTTAAGGTTATTACAATATAAATGGATAATGCAAATGTATATCACACCAGTTAAATTAAATAATATGATAGTAATATCCCAGATTGGTGTATAAAATGTAGGGAAGAAAGGGGACATTATTTCATTGTATGTGGCAATGCCCAAAAATCAAAGCTTTTTGGGAAGAAGTTACAAAGGCAATTGAAAAAATTATTTCAAAAGATCTCTTGATGAACCCTTCCCTTTTTATTTTAGGTTCATATCCCATGGGTCACACATACCGGTATACCCCTAACGAAAGAATACTAATAGATTTGTGCCTTTTAAATGCAAAAAAAGTGATCGCATTATGCTGGAAAAAAACGAGTAAACCAAATGTTAAATGTTGGATTAGACAGATGTTACAATTCTACCTTTGGAAAAAATAACATTTATGCAGAAAGGGAAAGCACATTTGTTTGAGAAAATCTGGGGGACCGTTTATTTCATTTGTGGAAGGATTGGATTTAGTGGCAGAAGAAAACTGAGCACTTAAACGTTGTAAAACCTCCAATTGTGGCTTATATTGCTTTAAATAGACTTAAGAGTGCTTTGGGCCTGTGTATTTTGTCTGAGAGCCTGCGTGTTGTATTGCGTGTCTTTATGTGTGTGTGTGAGAGAGAGATGTGTGTGTGTGTTGTGTGTGTGTGTGGTGTGTGTGTGTGTGTGTTGTGTGTGTGTGTGTGTGTGTGTGTGTGGTGTGTGTGTGTGTCGGTTTGGCAGTGCCCTTTTTTTTTTTTTCTACATTCAATCTCTGGTTAATTTTTTATTTATTTAAATCTTGTTATGTATGGTTCTAGTAATTCTGATGTTTGGTGAGTGTAGTCACCAGAGATTGATTTATCTGATATCGCGAGATGGAACTGGGCTGTTTAATTGCTTTGTTTTTTATATATGTATGTGTGTATGTATGTATGTGTATATATATATATATATATATATGCCTACCTGAAATGTACTGAAGTTATATTGGAGTAAAATCTCAATAAAAACAGTGTTTAAAACACAACCTCAAACCTTAGTGACATGAAATTTGGGGTCCGTCTTAGGCCCCCTGCTTTTCGCCTTTATATAGCACCCCTTGGGCATATATTGCGGCATTTTGGGATTACCTTTCATTGCTATGCTGATGATACTCAGTTATACTGTTGTGTGCTGGGGTGTTTGGCTGGCTTGGTTTCTGTTTTTCCCACCAGGTGGTATGCATTCAGGACTGAGTTGGCTGAGCATTAGGACCTCCCCTGAACACCTGAGGCTTGTTTTCACGTGTAGGTCATCAGGACTCACAGCTGTGGTGTATTCTGTCCTTGATCAGAGATTGCTGCATTTAAACCTTGAATGCACAGTGTGTGATTGCCAGAGACTCGACCTTGTGAGCAGACGTGTGAGATCGACATCAGGAGAACAATCTCACCATTACGGACCGCAGAGACCGCTCCAGGTTTGACGCCACACTCTGTGAAGGAGGATTGGGTGAGGTCTCACGCTCTTCAGGCACACATCCTGAGGTAATTTGGTTTTGGTGACTTTATGAAGTAATGACAGTGGATTTGGTGTCCCTCACACCTTGTGTTAGTGAGCTGTCACATTATGCTAATTGTCTAATCAGCTTCTGCTGCAGGTCGAGATTTGAACTGAGTTGTTTCCGTGCCTGCAGGGTGAGAAGCTGATATATATTTAAGCCAGGAAGTGTTTGCTGATTGTGTGCACCCTTTTGAGCTGTGTCTCTCTGGGTGGAGAGTGTTGGACTCACCTCATGTTTTCCTTTCTTCACAGACTCGGTTTGTCGCGGCCACCTGGGGGGGTGTCGGCGTGGGTCCCTGGGTCCGAACTGCTGTGGCTCCGGGACCGTTTGCACTGCTGAGAGCGCGCCGTGTTTTCACCTCACACAGACCGTGGCATTTTTTGGCTGTTTATCACTGCACTTATTATGATTATAAATTCTGTTATCTTTTGAACCGTGCTCTGCTTATTTCGTGCTGGTCCTGTCAAAGGCTGGGTCGGTGCTCCGACCGCGTTCCGGACACATAACATTACATGCCGATAATGGCTGGTAATCTCATTCACATAAAATCCTTAGAAGATTGCCTGGCATCAGTGAGAAGTTGGATGTCTCAAAGCTCCTACTTTTAAACTCTGATAAGACTGAAAATGATGGTTCTTGGTCCAGTGAGACAACGGCAACAATTTGACCAGTTAACGCTTAGCCTAGGCTCGTGTGTCATACATCACACTGACAAAGTGAGGACCTTGGGGTAATTTTTGATCAGACATTGTCCTTTGACCTCCACACTAGAAATATTACGAGGCTGCTTTCTTCCATCTGGAAATATAGCGAAGATTCGTCCCATCCTATCTATGGCTGATGCTGAGACCCTGATCTATGCATTTATCTCGATTGGACTACTGCAATGTTCTATTTTCTGGTTTACCACAGTCCAGCATGAGGGCTCTCCAACTGGTTTAAATGCTGCAGCCAGACTTTTGACACGAAGCAGAAAGTTCGACCACATTACACCCATTTTGGCATCCCTTCACTGGCTTCCTGTCCCAGTGAGATCAGATTTTAAGGTTCTGCTACTAGTCTATAAAATTGTTCATGGACTGGCACCTCCCTACTTAGCTGACCTAATTAAAACCCTACCGGCCTGGGCTTTGCGTTCTCAGGGTGCAGGACTACTTTGTGTCCCCAGGGTAAATAAGAAGTCTGCGGGTCATAGAGCTTTCTCTTTATCATGCCCCTGTTCTGTGGAATGATCTCCCTGTGTCAATAAAACAGTCCGATTCTGTGGAGACTTTCAAGTCCAGACTTAAGACGCACTTATTATCCCTTTCATATGGCTAACATACTCTCATAGTATAGTTTTACACTTTTTACTCTTTGAATTAATTTTATTAGGAAACGGAGCGTGCCGCGGTCTCAGCTTTACCTTAATTTTGGGTCTTTCAGTGAAGCTTAGGACAAGTGGCTGGCGATCACCTTAGTATTTCCTGTTTTTCTTGTTTAATGCTGGCAAATTATACTGTATTTCTTGTCTTTCTGATGCCTGATTCTTTTTTCTCTCTGTTTAAGCTGCGGCTCCATCCAGAGATGGGTGTAGTATTTGTGCAGGAGACCCTCCTGTCCTGTGCACCAACTGCCTTTCCTGTATATTCGTTTTGTGAATTGTTCTGTAATTTATGTCCGTAGCATGGCCCAAGCAGAGAGTCACCCCTTTGAGTCTGGTCTGCTTGACGTTTCTTCCTCAGAGGGAGTTTTTCCTTACCACTGCTACTCTGGGGGTTAGTAAGGTTAGACCTTACTTGTGTGGAGTGCCTTGAGGCAACTCTATTGTGATTTGGTACTATATAAATGAAAATAATCGAAATTGAAATTAAATAAAAGCAGAAGACAATGATTTGCAAATCCTTTTCAACCTATATCCATTTGAATACACCACAAAGACAAGTTATGGAATGTTCAAACTGATAAACTTTATTGTTCTTGTGCAAATATTTGCTCATTTTGAAATGGATGCCTGCACGTTTCAAAAAAGCTGGGACAGTGGTATGTTTACAACTGTGTTACATCACCTTTCCTTCTAACGACACTCAGTAAGCATTTGGGAACTGAGGACACTAAGTGTGAGTGTCATGATTGGGTATAAAATGATCTTCACCAAAAGGCTCAGCCGTTCACAAGCAAAGATGGAGCGAGAATCACCACTTTGTGAACAACTGCATGAAAAAAATAGTCCAACAGTTTAAGAACAATGTTTCTCAATGTTCAGTTGAAAGGAATTTGGGGATTCCATCATCTACAGTCCATAATATAATCAGAAGATTCAGAGAATCTGGAGAACTTTTTACATGTAAGCGACAAGGCTGAAAACCAACATTGAATGTCCATGACCTTCGATCCCTCATGCGGCACTGCATTAAAACTGATATCATTGTGTAAAGGATCTTACTGCGTGGGCTTGTTGTGTGGGCCGCCAGAAGAGGAGGTACTGCTGGCCCACCACCAGAGGGCGCCCTGTCTGGAGTGCGGGCTCCAGGCACCAGAGGGCGCAGCCGCCTCACAGGAGCAGCCAGGGTGACAGCTGTCACGCATCACCTGCAACAGCTGTTACCAATCATCTGATCGGCAGGGGTACATCAGCAGGACGACGTCTCCACCTCTTTGCCGAGATATCGTTCTACCTGGAAGGTAACATTCTCAGCTAACTGTGTGACAGTAACCTTTTGTGACTTTTGTGCGTTGTATAACAGACTCCTTTTCCAACGAGAGGTGGAGGTAGTTTTCCTGCCGTGCGGATTGCTGGGTGCAAACGCGCCCACATTTAATTGTTTCTTTGTTCCTCGCCAGCAGTACCAGGTCCGACACGCGGAGGCAGTGGCCACCTGGGAATTCGGGACTTGGCGGCTCCAGTATTCCCGGGGTCTGGTGGCGGAGAAAATCGTGTGGTTCCGGTTCTGCTTTGGACAGACGTCTCCTATCTTCGAGCCTGCCCACACGACACCTTTTGTGATTTGGCTTTTTGTCCATTGTTGTAATCTGTTGTATTTGTTGTGCCCATTCACAACAGTAAAGTGTTGTTATTTGACTTCCTCCATTGTCCGTTCATTTGCGCCCCCTGTTGTGGGTCCGTGTACCTACACTTTCCCAACAGGATATCTCGGCCAACGTCATGGACCCCGTGGGGCGTCAACCGGCTGTTGAACGGCCAATGGAAGAGCAGGGCGCACAGGCGTCTGCAGGAGGAATGATCGGTGAGTTGCAGCGAATCCTCACCGCTTTTACGGCTCGGCTGGATCTGATGACCGAGCAGAACGTCCTCCTTAACCACAGGGTGGAGGCTCTCGCCACGCAGGTGGAAGCGCGCCCTCAGGGCGCTGCTGCGGCTCCCCCTCCTGTCGATCCTGTGCGTAACAGTGACATTCCACAGGTCGTTCAACGACCCCTCCCACCTTCCCCTGAAGCATACATAAGCCCTCCAGAGCCGTACGGGGGTTGTGTGGAGACATGCGCGGACTTTCTTATGTAGTGTTTGCTCGTCTTCGCACAACGTCCCGTCATGTACGCGACTGATGCTAGTAAGATAGCTTATGTAATTAATCTGCTTCGCGGCAAGGCACGCGCTTGGGCTACAGCGCTTTGGGAGCAAAATTCACGGCTCCTTCTGATATATGATGGGTTTGTGAGGGAGTTCAGAACAGTGTTCGATCACCCAAATAGAGGAGAGACCGCTTCAGCCGTGCTGCTGTCAATGAGACAGGGGCGCCGGAGCGCAGCTGTTTATGCAGTCGACTTCCGCATCGCGGCTGCGAGGTCCGGCTGGAATAACACTGCCCTCCGTGCCGCCTTCGTAAACAGACTGTCGTTGGTCCTGAAGGAGCTCCTGGTGGCCAAGGACGAACCGCGGGATTTAGACGGGCTTATTGATCTCGTTATACGATTAGACAATCGGTTAGAAGAACGCCGTCGGGAACGAGACGAAGGGTGTGGCCGGGCACGCGCCGTCCCTCTCCCTTCCGGTTCCGACCGAGTTCCGCCCTCCCCACGCTCCACGGCCTCTACGCTCCATGTGGTTACAGCTCCCCCTGCTGATGAAGCTATGAACACGAGCAGGGCCACGTTTAGGGCACCAGATAGACAGAGGAGGCTGGCCCGCGGAGCGTGCTTTGTTTGTGGCTCAATAGAGCATCAAGTGAGGGACGAGCGGTTAAAACACCAACGCCCGCCCCTAGAAACTGGGTTAGGGGTGGGTCAAAACATTCACGTGGGACATACCCATATTGCCACACGACTCCCAGTTACAATCCTTTATGAGGATTTAACCCTGAAGGCCCCAGCACTGGTGGACACGGGCTCTGAAGGGAATCTGTTAGACAGCAGATGGGCCAGGGAGGTAGGGCTCCCTCTGGTGGCGCTTACCTCGCCTGTGCAGGTGCGGGCACTAGATGGCTCCCTACTCCCTTTAATCACACATAAGACACCACCAGTAACTTTGGTGGTGTCAGGAAATCACCGGGAGGAGATCGAGTTTTTTGTGACTCCTGCCACCTCCCGTGTGATTCTCGGTTTCCCTTGGATGTTAAAACACAATCCCCGGATCGATTGGCCGTCCGGGGTAGTGGTTCAGTGGAGCGAGACCTGCCATCGGGTATGTTTAGGTTCCTCGGTTCCTCCCGGTTCCCAGGCTAAGGAGGAGGTCAGAGTCCCGCCCAATCTAGGGACGGTGCCGGTGGAGTACCATGACCTGGTGGATGTGTTCAGTAAGGATCTGGCGCTCACCCTTCCCCCCCACCGTCCGTACGATTGTGTCATTGATTTGGTTCCAGGCGTTGAGTTCCCGTCCAGCAGGCTGTACAACCTCTCACGACCTGAGCGCGAATCAATGGAGACCTACATCCGGGACTCTTTAGCCGCCGGGTTGATCCGGAATTCCACCTCCCCGATGGGTGCAGGTTTCTTTTTTGTGGGTAAAAAAGACGGCGGACTTCGTCCATGCATTGATTATAGGGGGCTGAACGAAATCACGGTTCGTAATCGATACCCGTTGCCCTTGTTGGATTCAGTGTTCACGCCCTTGCATGGAGCCCAAATATTCACTAAGCTAGATCTTAGAAATGCGTATCACCTGGTTCGGATCCGGAAGGGAGACGAGTGGAAGACGGCATTTAACACCCCCTTAGGTCACTTTGAGTACCTGGTCATGCCGTTCGGTCTCACAAACGCCCCCGCGACGTTCCAAGCATTAGTTAATGATGTCTTGCGGGATTTCCTGCACCGATTCGTCTTCGTATATCTAGACGATATACTCATCTTTTCTCCAGATCCTGAGACTCATGTCCGGCATGTACGTCAGGTCCTGCAGCGGTTGTTGGAGAACCAGCTGTTTGTGAAGGGCGAGAAGTGTGAGTTTCACCGCACATCTTTGTCCTTCCTGGGGTTTATCATCTCCCCCAACTCCGTCGCTCCTGATCCGGCCAAGGTTGCGGCGGTGAGAGACTGGCCCCAACCCACTAGCCGTAGGAAGCTGCAACAGTTCCTCGGCTTTGCAAATTTCTACAGGAGGTTCATTAAGGGCTACAGTCAGGTAGTTAGCCCCCTGACAGCCCTGACCTCACCAAAAGTCCCCTTCACCTGGTCGGATCGTTGCGATGCCGCGTTCAAGGAGTTGAAACGGCGCTTCTCGTCTGCACCCGTTCTGGTGCAGCCCGATCCTAGTTGCCAGTTAGTGGTTGAAGTGGATGCCTCGGACTCAGGGATAGGAGCTGTGCTTTCCCAGAGCGGGAAGACCGATAAGGTCCTTCACCCATGTGCCTATTTTTCCCGCAGGTTGACCCCGGCCGAACGGAACTATGACATCGGCAATCGAGAACTCCTTGCGGTGAAAGAGGCTCTTGAAGAGTGGAGACATCTGTTGGAGGGAACGTCCGTGCCATTCACGGTTTTCACTGACCACCGGAACCTGGAGTATATCAGGACCGCCAAGCGGCTGAACCCCAGGCAAGCCCGCTGGTCACTGTTCTTCAGCCGTTTTGACTTCCGGATCACCTACCGTCCCGGGACCAAGAACCAGAGATCGGATGCCTTGTCCCGGGTACATGAAGATGAAGTCAAAGCGGAGTTGTCAAATCCACCGGAACCCATCATCCTGGAGTCCACTATCGTGGCCTCCCTCACCTGGGACGTAGAGAGAACCGTCCGGGAGGCCCTGGCACGAAGCCCGGACCCCAGAACTGGGCCGAAGAACAAACTATACGTCCCACCAGAAGCTAGGGCTACAGTCCTGGACTTCTGTCACGGCTCCAAGCTCTCCTGTCATCCAGAGGTGCGAAGAACCGTGGCAGTTGTCCAGCAGCGCTTCTGGTGGGCGTCCCTAGAGGCCGACGTCCGGGATTATATCCAGGCCTGCACCACCTGCGCCAGGGGCAAGGCTGACCATCGCAGGGCATCAGGACTACTCCAGCCGCTGCCTGTGCCTCATCGCCCCTGGTCCCACATCGGCCTGGATTTTGTCACGGGCCTCCCGCCGTCCCAGGGTAACACCACCATCCTCACGATAGTGGACCGATTCTCCAAGGCGGCCCACTTCGTGGCCCTCCCGAAGCTCCCAACAGCCCAGGAGACAGCGGACCTCCTGGTCCACCACGTCGTCCGACTGCATGGGATTCCAACAGACATCATCTCCGATCGCGGTCCCCAGTTCTCCTCGCAAGTCTGGAGGAGCTTCTGCCGGGAACTGGGGGCCACGGTGAGTCTCTCGTCCGGGTACCACCCTCAGACCAACGGGCAAGCAGAACGGGTAAACCAGGAGGTGGAACAGGCCTTGCGCTGCGTGACTGCCGCACACCCGGCGGCCTGGAGTACCCATTTGGCCTGGATCGAGTATGCCCATAACAGCCAGGTGTCTTCAGCCACCGGCCTCTCCCCTTTTGAGGTGTGTCTGGGGTATCAGCCCCCGTTGTTTCCGGTGGTTGAGGGAGAGGTCAGTGTGCCCTCGGTCCAGGCCCACCTACGGAAGTGTCGTCGGGTGTGGCGTGCCGCCCGTTCTGCTTTGCTAAAGGCCCGGACGAGGGCAAAAGCCCATGCAGACCGTTGGCGGACCCCGGCCCCTGCGTATCGGCCAGGGCAGGAGGTGTGGTTATCCACAAAGGACATTCCCCTCAAAGTGGACTCCCCCAACCTACAGGACCGTTACATCGGCCCTTTCAAAATCCGTAAGGTCATCAGTCCAGCCGCAGTGAGGCTTCAGCTTCTGACCTCACTGCGGATCCATCCTGTGTTTCATGTGTCCCGAATCAAACCACATCACACCTCACCCCTCTGTGCTCCAGGTCCGGCGCCGCCTCCTGCCCGGATCATCGATGGCGAGCCGGCTTGGACGGTACGCCGGCTCTTGGATGTCCGTAGGATGGGCCGGGGCTTCCAGTATTTGGTGGACTGGGAGGGGTACGGTCCCGAAGAACGCTCCTGGGTGAAGAGGAGCTTCATCCTGGACCCGGCCCTCCTGGCCGATTTCTACCGCCGCCACCCGGACAAGCCTGGTCGGGCGCCAGGAGGCGCCCGTTGAGGGGGGGTCCTGTTGTGTGGGCCGCCAGAAGAGGAGGTACTGCTGGCCCACCACCAGAGGGCGCCCTGTCTGGAGTGCGGGCTCCAGGCACCAGAGGGCGCAGCCACCTCACAGGAGCAGCCAGGGTGACAGCTGTCACGCATCACCTGCAACAGCTGTTACCAATCATCTGATCGGCAGGGGTACATCAGCAGGACGACGTCTCCACCTCTTTGCCGAGATATCGTTCTACCTGGAAGGTAACATTCTCAGCTAACTGTGTGACAGTAACCTTTTGTGACTTTTGTGCGTTGTATAACAGACTCCTTTTCCAACGAGAGGTGGAGGTAGTTTTCCTGCCGTGCGGATTGCTGGGTGCAAACGCGCCCACATTTAATTGTTTCTTTGTTCCTCGCCAGCAGTACCAGGTCCGACACGCGGAGGCAGTGGCCACCTGGGAATTCGGGACTTGGCGGCTCCAGTATTCCCGGGGTCTGGTGGCGGAGGAAATCATGTGGTTCCGGTTCTGCTTTGGACAGACGTCTCCTATCTTCGAGCCTGCCCACACGACACCTTTTGTGATTTGGCTTTTTGTCCATTGTTGTAATCTGTTGTATTTGTTGTGCCCATTCACAACAGTAAAGTGTTGTTATTTGACTTCCTCCATTGTCCGTTCATTTGCGCCCCCTGTGTTAAGGATTTTATATATATATATATGTTATCACTGTTAAACATTTGTACCTTTTGTCTTCTTTCTCATGAGAACGGTGTTGTGCTGTTTTGCACTTCACCCTGAGAACGTACGTGTTATTCAACCTTGTTTTAGCTTTGTCATCTTTCTCATGAGAACAGAGATGTGCTGTTTTGCACCTGTCTTAATGCAATCCTGAGAATTCAATTTTGTTTTAGCACTCTGGGGTCAATCTGAACTGGGAATGAAGGACTGGATGTACTTATTATTATTATTACACAACTTGTTTTCGTAGCCGCTAATGACTGGGAGTAAAAAGAACTGAAGGTTGAATTTTGACTGATTGTGATGTGATGCTTAGTGTTCCAGGCAGATGCAGAACAGCTGATAACTGCAACAGACGAACGAGATGTGCTGACCTCCGACGATAAGAGTAAAGAAAGAAACTGTTCTTCCTTACAGCTGCACTTGACGTATGCGTTTATGTTATGGGAAGAAACTTGTCTTGCGTCATTACCCCCACCCTTAGGACAAGTTTCTTGTTTATGTGATGAGGGCGTCTCTTAATAAAAAGAGCGGAAAAGCAGGCCAAGACTTTAGTGTAGCCTTGGTGTACAGCCTGGCCGCACTCCGCGCGTAAAATTTGACTTTCTGTCTCACTGGTGTTTCTTGACTCTGTTTGTCTTGTTAAAGGTTATAAAAATGTTTGGAGGAGAAAATACCCAACATTGACTGGGGGCTCGTCCGGGATCTCAACAATACCGGAGGTGTCCAGCGGAGGTCGTCAAGTCCAGACGTAAATCCTTGGCCAAGGTCCGATCGATTGATCGTGTCTGCAATTGTCGACCACCGTTGGCATCGTCTGGTTGACGAGATTTTCCCGAAGAAGACAGACAGGAAGTCGAGTCAGTGAGTAGAATTTCTTTGTAAATAGTACTGAGTGAGTGGTGATCAGATCACATAAACAGTTAAATTCCGCAAGCGATGATACAGAATCGTCTGTTAATGCAAAGCAGTTAAACTCTGTAAGGAGGGTGCGGACTCCTCTGTTTTAATACGCGTACCGGTAGGGGATAAAAGTGATCACATAAAACAGTTAAACTCCGTAAGCGATGATACAGAATCGTCTGTTAATGAAACACAGTTAAACTCTGTAAGGAGGGCGGACTCCTCTACGGTTGCGAGGGACGCACGTAGTTAAATTCCGGAAGGAGGATACGGACTCCTCTGTTTTAATACGTAAAGGAAATCCCGGGTAGAAATACGTGCACTGTAAAAAAGCAGTTAAATTTGGCAGGGACGGCGGAGTCCCCTAATGCAGGACATTAGTTAAATTTCACGGGAGGGCGAGCTCCCCTGACATAAGAATACGCGTACGATTATTAGGAGTGTTTCTATGTGTAAATAGTGTTTTGCGCAAGTGTAAATAACTGTGTGAAAACTGTGTGTGTGTAATACTTTGGACAACGTTAGTGACAACCGTGCGTGTGGAAGCAGAGGCAAGTGATTCCGCTTCCTACGGGGAGGTGAAAGGAATCAACCACACGACGGCAAATTAATTGTCACGTCCAAAGAAAGTGTGAAAACTTCAGATTTAGAACACCCTAGGTGTGCCCCCGTCTGAAGTCCAAATTATAACAAGGGATAATAAAAATGGGGGGTAAGACGTCTATAAATAAGGGAAATTTATCAACTGACGACTGGAAATTTATGGAAGCAAAAAATCCAAAAACAACAAAGAAATTGGAGACCTGGATAAATAAACATGACTTTGACGGACGACTGAACCTGATCAGTATACAGAAGCTGAAGAAGGAGTTAGAACAGCAACATAAAGGTGATGAGAAAAAGATGCAGAAAGTAGGGGCAGATTTAGTGGCATTTTGGGAGGAGGAAGCAGAGAACAGACAGAAGGGAGCAGAGAAGCGACGATTAGAGAAAGCAAGGAAAAAGAAAGCTGTAGGTAAGGCAGAAGAAGATGTGATAATTCAGCACAGAGAACCAGAACAGCCTCAACAACCACCGCCGGCTGGATTGTCGGTGACAACAACACCTTTATCTCCTCTACCAGAGGATGACGATGTACCGCCACCACAGTATGATTTGGCAGTAAAACCTAAGGTAAAAAGTGAAAAACCAGAAAAAAACAGAAAAACCACAAACACGCAGTCAAGCGAAAGTGCCCACAGCCCCTCCCATGGTGGAACATAGTGATCAGGGAGGTGCCTATCCTATGATAGAAGTACCAAATCCTCGTGCAGGAACAGCAGGACAGCTATCAACCATGCTCGTATATCGAACATGGAATGCTGATGATATCAAAGCAGCAGTCGACATGATACCATCGCCACATGTCGATATTGAGGGATTTATGCAGGATATAGAAAACATTAGAAGTTCTTACCACCTTAGTGGACCTGAAGTCCAACAGGTGTGGATGAAAGCATGTGGCCCTAAATGAAGTCAGATACGCGGAGACTGGAATCCTGCAGACCAACAAGGTGTACCACTGACACATGATGATCCAGTCTTAGAAACAAGAGTGGAAGCTATGATTACACGGGCAAAAGGAGTGTTAGGACCAAAGATAAATTATACTGAAATTACCAGGACAACTCAGAAAGAAGGAGAACCATGGACAGAGTTTAGATGCAGATTTGAGAGTGTATTTAGAGTCCATAGTGGCATATTGCCAGGAACACCAGTGTATGAAAACAAATTGAAAAATATTTCACCTGTGAAGCTGACAATGACCATTTGATTCATGATGGCAACTCAACAGCTGTCATAACAGTAACAGGTGCCACTGAAGATGTTTTAAAATTGAGATTCACAGGTATGCCATTACATGTGTCACTTTGTAAACCATATTTGACAGAATGGCAAGAATTGGGACTGACAGTCATAACAGCTTTGTCAGCCTCTGATTGGAGCAGAGTTGGACCACGAACGGAGTTCAGTCCATCAACTAAATTGTATAAAGTGCCAGTTAATGTCTCATTGGTGCTGACAGCTGGAACACACATTGATGTGTCCACTTCACTATCCTGAGTGTTTCAGTTGAGTCCTGAAGAGGATGCTCTTCTCTCTTCAGTACCGTCAGGATTGTGGACAACAGGTCCTTCAGACGTAGGACTGATAAAAAATGCACAACCTGTAGTTATAAGGCCAAAAACAGAATACAGACCATGTGTAAGACAGTATCCATTGAAACCTGATGCAATTGAAGGAATCAGGCCGGTAATAGAGGATTTATTAACAGCAGGAGTAATAGTGCCATGTCCAGATTCACCATGTAACACACCCATATTTCCTGTGAAAAAGGCTCCGCCCTCAGTGGGGTGGAGAATGATTCAAGATCTGCAGGCAGTAAATGCTGCTGTGATTAAAAGAGCACCATGTGTCCCAGATCCACATACCTTGTTAAATTCGCTGAGACCAAATTCTAATAGTTTCTCAGTAATTGACATAAGTAATGCATTTTTCTCTGTGCCAGTACACCCGGATAGTCAATTCTGGTTTGCTTTTACCTTTAAAGGACAACGATATACATTCACCAGATTACCGCAGGGTTACGCAGAGAGTCCAACTATTTATTCTCAAGTCATGTCAGCATGTTTAGCCAATTTCGTTCCACCGGCAGATAGCCAACTATTAGTGTATGTCGATGACATTCTGATTGCCTCTGACACACGGGACAACTGCATAACTGACACAGTAGCATTATTATGTTTCTTATTTGATAATGGCCACAGAGTGAGTAGAAACAAAGTTCAGTTGTGTAGGGATAAAGTAAAATATTTAGGACATGAATTATCAGCCACAGGGCGTACGATCCTGTCTGACAGGAAGGAAGCAATTTTACACGCTCCAAAACCACAAACCAAAAAGCAGATGATGTCATTTCTTGGACTGACTAATTACTGCAGGGCATGGATTCCCTGCTATGCAGAATTGACTAGTCCACTTTCTGATTTGATGTACAAAGATGATATTTCAATGTCAACCGTGTTGGAATGGAACAAAGAAGCTGAGGAAGCCTTTGTAAAAGTAAAACAAACATTAGTGTCATCCACAGTTTTGGCACTACCAGATTATAGTAAACCATTTACTCAAACAGTTGATTGTAAGAATAAGTTCATGACTAGTGTTTTGGTTCAAGTGTATGGCTCAAAATTGAGGCCAGTTGCCTACTACTCATCTAAATTGGATGCAGTAGCAAGTGCTTTACCACCATGTGTACAGGCTGTTGTTGCAGCCTCTATGGCTGTTCAAAGTAGCAGTAATGTTGTTCTATTCCATCAGCTGACATTGAAAGTTCCACATGCAGTCTCTGCACTTTTGTTGCAGACAAACATGAGCCTTTTGTCCCCAGCAAGACATCTTTCGTGCATGTCCTTGCTATTATCACAACCACATCTTACGGTAGAGCGCTGTACAACATTGAATCCATCCACATTGATACCCTTACCTGAGGATGGTGAGCCGCACAATTGTCTTGATGTAGACGAAAGCACGCCCAGACCTCCAGGACACACCCATTCCAAACAGTACAATTGCGTATGTGGATGGTTCTTCCACTAAAAACGCTTATGGACAAACACAATCTGGATATGCTGTTGTCACAAATTCAGAAGTATTGGATTCTGCTTCATTGCCATCCTCATTTTCAGCACAAGCAGCTGAATTAGTTGCTTTAACTGCAGCTTGCTATCTGTTTAAAGGTACGGCTGTAACAATTTATACAGACAGCCAGTACGCTTTTAGCACAGTGCATGTGTTTGCAAAACTGTGGGAAGAGCGTGGAATGGTGACATCATCTGGAAAGCCAGTGACTCATGCCACTCTCCTAACTGCCCTACTGCAAGCTGTGAAGTTGCCTCAACAAATTGCTATATGCAAATATGCGGCTCACACTAAAGGCTCTGACAGTGTTTCAAAAGGAAATGATTTTGCTGACAGAGTAGCAAAAGAGGCAGCAGCAGCTTCTTCTATTTTTGTTATACAGGAAACAACTCCAGATTTGTATATTGGTCGTACACTGCTTGCTGACATGCAACAGCAGGCAACAGACAGAGAAAAACAAATGTGGATAGCTAAAAGGCGCTACGTATGCAAATGACTTGTACGTATGACCACAAAAGAAACCCATATAGCTGTTTAAATGGGCAGCTATTATGAGCCATGGCGTGACGCATGTCTCATCAGGGGGTATGATATCGCAATTGCAATCTATTTTTTGTCTTTATGGGTTCGATGCATATGCAAAACAGCATTGTAGAGCATGCATGATATGTGCAAAACACAACTCACAAGGCAATTTGAGACCCCAAAGAGGTAAATTTCCAACACCACAATATCCCTTTCAAGTGATTCATATGGATTATATACAGCTGAGTAAACATGAAGGGAAGGAATTTTGTTTAGTCATAATTGATGCCTTCTCAAAATGGGTAGAATTGTTCCCTACAAAACATGCAGGTGCACTTACAGTGGCTAAGGCATTGTGCAAAGACATCATTCCATGATTTGGAATACCAGAAACAGTCTATTCAGATAATGGAGCGCATTTTGTTAAAACAATAGTGCAATACGTAGGAGAAGCGCTACAGGTCAATCTCAAAAATCATTGTGCTTATCAACCACACAGTGCTGGATTAGTGGAAAGGACAAAGGGCACAATAAAAATAAGATTAAGGAAATGTATAGAAGAGACAAAACGAACCTGGATTGAATGTTTGGACCTAGTAAAATTGTATATGAGAATAACACCAACACCATCAGGGTTAACACCATTTGAGATACTTTATGGACGACCATATCGTCTACCAATTTTGACATGGATACTAAAACAGCAGATGAGGAACAAACATTAGCAAATTTTATGAAAAAGACATTAACACAGAAAGAGATAACTTAAACACATTTACTGCCGAATAATTTTGATCTTCCACAGGACGGCCTTCCAGTAGTCTAGCCAGGAGACTGGGTGTTCATCAGAGTCCAGTCCTCGTTGGGAAGGTCTATACCAAGTGCTGTTAACAACACCAACTGCAGTAAAGATAGCGGAGAGATCAACGTGGAAACATCTAAGTCACTGTAAGATACAGCGTGTGTTGGCGGCCTCCACAGTGTAAGGGGAAGTCTGGCTACAAAGGGAGTCTATTTAATTAGCAATAGATTGTCTCAATGCCAGTGAAGCAGGGAGATCCTTGCACTATTAGGTGAGGTGGTTAACAACACTGTATCCTAGCAATCATGACTGAACTACAGCAGACCCCGGAGCGGCGTGCTCAGCGCCGCCGCTGCCGGACTGTTGGTAGGGCAGCCGGTTGCGTTGTGATCTTATTGTGTTTCGTGCTCCTCAGATTCCTGGCCTGGTGGTTGACCCAAGAATTGCAGCTCACTGTGGACCAAGCCAGAGAACAACGCAAGCAACGTCAGAAGAGGTTTATTCATAATGTGAATGAGACAGATGGACACCCTCATATATACCATACTAATATGTGGTACAGATATGTTCATTTATTGGCTATGGAATTACGTTACTAATTGTTATGTTTGTTCGCAAATACCTATATCCTCAACACACCCAGCTCTGACGGCTAAACCGTACCCTGCTAGGGTGACAGAATGTCTTATCATACGGATGCATAATCAAACTGTATTTCGGGGGCAGCAGTTCTCAGCAAATCTGATAAGATGTAACACCACTTGCCTCAGTGCAACCACTTATATGATAGGGATTTCAACAGAGGACGTACAAGCGTGCCCAAGTGCTGCTCCATTGACTAGACTGAAGGGAAACGCAAAAATATCATCACGTTAAATTGTCATCACAACGGCCATTCCCAATTTGCTTTTACGGGACAGGGAATAAAAATGTAGGTAAAATTAAGAAACGTCTGTGTACCCAAACGTATGTTTTATCAAATAATTTAAGCCTAACCAAAACATAATATGTGGATGGTACTTATCTTCATCACATTGGACGGGGATGTAATTATACAGGCTCCTGTCCATGGGGAACGGATGAATCATGTGCTTATGTTAGTAAGTTTTTGCTACCACCTGTAAATGGTACTCCGGTGTATGATGACATCTATTGGCTTTATGGTTCCAGACTGTACATGAGTCTCCCACCAAATTGGGGTGGTGTGTGTGCACCTACCCAGGTGACTGACCATACATATGTGGTAGGACCTCCACAGAGAAGAATGGCAGCACCAGACGGAGGAGATTGATATACCCAGATGTGTTACCACATAATCACATGTGGGGCTCGGATGTACTAAAGGACCAAAAAATTGTGGTCTGTAGGAGATAAAATAGCACATTCATTGTTCCCCTGGATAGGAGTGGGAAAAAATTCATTAATGATTGAAACTCTGAATTATCGATTGGGTCTGTTCATGAATGTAAAAAAAAAAAAATAGTAGCAGCTCAAAACACTGAAATAGATGCTTTACGTACCATGGTGATGCAAAATCGCATGGTTTTAGACTTGCTTACTGGTTCACAGGGAGGAGTTTGTGTTCTGCTGAACACAACATGCTGTACTTTCATCCCAGACTCCATTCATTCAGTGGATATGCAGGACGCATTGGAAGAGCTGAATAAACTTCGTGATGCAATGCATAAAGACACCCTAGCCGTGAACCGGTGGAATCCCTGGTCCTGGTTGACTTCAGAACCATGTTGGCAGTTACTATTGAAAATGGTGACACCAGTTATTATAGTCCTAATTCTGATTGGACTTTGCATGTGTTGTGTGATCCCTTGTATCAAAACAATGGTTGGCAAAATGGTGTCAAATACATTTGTACAGTGTAATCTGGCCTTCCAACAAACTATGCCAAAATATCAAGCATTGAAACAGTCAGACCTTAGTGGAGAAAACTATAATGACTACTGAGAATTATGATGATATTGAAAAGCTCACAACTCCAGTTCAAGCTTGAACTGTTGACGTGATGAGTTAACACACTCTTAGCCTATGAAGCTTTAGCTGAAAAAGTAATAAGACAAGTGGTGTAGTCGAATAATACAGAAAAACGGTTCATTTATACCAGTCGGTAGGAGTGATTAAGTTAATAAACTAACTAACTAAGCTGGGTGATGCCTACTGTATGTTTAACAGGTGATAAACAGGTGGGAAATGTTAAGGATTTTATATATATATATATGTTATCACTGTTAAACATTTGTACCTTTTGTCTTCTTTCTCATGAGAACGGTGTTGTGCTGTTTTGCACTTCACCCTGAGAACGTACGTGTTATTCAACCTTGTTTTAGCTTTGTCATCTTTCTCATGAGAACAGAGATGTGCTGTTTTGCACCTGTCTTAATGCAATCCTGAGAATTCAATTTTGTTTTAGCACTCTGGGGTCAATCTGAACTGGGAATGAAGGACTGGATGTACTTATTATTATTATTACACAACTTGTTTTCGTAGCCGCTAATGACTGGGAGTAAAAAGAACTGAAGGTTGAATTTTGACTGATTGTGATGTGATGCTTAGTGTTCCAGGCAGATGCAGAACAGCTGATAACTGCAACAGACGAACGAGATGTGCTGACCTCCGACGATAAGAGTAAAGAAAGAAACTGTTCTTCCTTACAGCTGCACTTGACGTATGCGTTTATGTTATGGGAAGAAACTTGTCTTGCGTCATTACCCCCACCCTTAGGACAAGTTTCTTGTTTATGTGATGAGGGCGTCTCTTAATAAAAAGAGCGGAAAAGCAGGCCAAGACTTTAGTGTAGCCTTGGTGTACAGCCTGGCCGCACTCCGCGCGTAAAATTTGACTTTCTGTCTCACTGGTGTTTCTTGACTCTGTTTGTCTTGTTAAAGGTTATAAAAATGTTTGGAGGAGAAAATACCCAACACCCTGTTGTGGGTCCGTGTACCTACACTTTCCCAACAGGGCTCAGGAATACTTCAGAAAACCATTGTCATTTCACACAGTTCATCGCTACATCTACAAGTGTAAGTTAAAACTCTACCATGCAACGCGAAAGCCATACATCAACAACATCCAGAAATGCCACCACCTTCTCTGGGCCCGAGCTCATTTGAAATGGACAGGCGCAAAGTAGAAACGTGTGCTGTGGTCTGATGAGTCCACATTTCAAATTGTTTTTGGACATTATGGCCATCGTGTCCTCTGGACAAAAGAGGAAAAAGACCATTTAGATTGTTACCAGCGCAAAGTTCAAAAGCCAGCATCTGTGATGGTATGGGGTGTGTTAGTGCCCATGGCATGGGCAACTTACACATCTGTGATGGCACCATCAATGCTGAAAGGTACATCAAAGTTTTGGAGCAACACATGATGCCATTCAAGCAACGTCTTTTTCAAGGACGTCCCTGCTTATTTCAGCAAGACAATGCCAAGTCACATTCTGCACGTGTTACAACAGTGTGGCTTTGTTGGGTATTTTCTCCTCCAAACATTCTTAAAACCTTTAACAAGACAAACAGAGTCAAGAAACACCAGTGAGACAGAAAGTCAAATTTAGCTCGCGAGGAGTGCAGACAGTCCGTACACGTAGTACCACTGAGAGCACTGAGGACTGCTGCGCATGCTCACTCTTTTTATTAGGAGAAAGCCCTACCCACATTGTGAAACTTGTCCTAAGGGTGGGGGGAGAACAGCGCATGACAAGTTTCTTCAAGTAAAACAAACACATACGTCAATAAGTGCAGCTGCGTGGAAAAACAGTTTCTTTAATCTTATCAATGGAGGTCAGCACATCCTATTCTTGCAGGCTCGTCTGTTGTACTTATCATCTGTTCTTCATCTGCTTGGAATGTTCCTGTACTGCACAAAACAAGGTCATAAACTTACAACAGTCAAAAACAACCTCCAACTCTTCACTCCCAGTTCAGACTGACCCCAGCATGCTTCACTCCCAGTCGTTAGTGGCTACAAAAACAAAGTTGTGCTATCAGTGTAATAATAACAAGTACATTCTCAGGGTTACGTTAAGACAGGTGCAAAACAGCTCAATAACATTTCATCAGAACAAAGACAAAGGAACAAATGTTTAACAGTGATAAAAAAAAAATATATATAAAATCTTTAACATTTCCCTCCTGTTATCGCTTGTTAAACATATAGTAGGCATCACCTAGCTTAGCACTTCTTTGAGATTTTCACTAAGAGGTTCATCATGGTATGTTCTACAGGCTTACACCCCAGAGGTTATGTCATCATCATTGGTGTCTGGGTCGTTATACTTGGTTTGGTCAGGGAAAAGTTCATGAACTCCTTGCTCCCAGTCATCATTGTGGTCATCTTCATCCTCGTCATTGTCCTCGGCTTCAGATCCAAGGAGAGGGTATGTAGCTGAAGTGGGCATTCCTGGCCCTATTGCTGTTGTGATCATTCGATTTGCAAGGCCTCGAAGACATGGAATACAACAACATCCACACAATGTTAGAATCGCAGCAAATACTGCTATAGACACTAATAGTGAAGAAATCAAAGACCTCCATTTTCCCATCCCTTCCAGCCACCAATCCCAGCCTTCGGTGTTTACTCCACTGTGCTCTTTCATCTTCCTGTTCAACGTCCTCAGCCCGTCGATGGCTTGAGTGAGGCTGCCATCTGCAGCTGTGTTGTTGGGAATGAATGTGCAGCATTGTTCTCTGAACATGGCACAAACACCTTTCTCTGCCAACAACATATCCAGAGCAATACGGTTCTGGAAGGCCATAAGGGACGTGGCTTCTAACTGTGAATGGACAGCCTTAAATCCTTCCTCAGTCCAATTTCCTAATTTCTGTACATTGTAGTGGATGTAGTTTATTCTGTCCACGTTCTTATTAATTGAACACCACCAACAGATGGAGGATTCGAATCCAGCTGCTATTTGATCAGCCAGTTTATACTCGTCAGGCACTCCTCTGGGGACTCCTATCGCATCAATATATGTTGGATCTCCCACTCCTTTCCAATCTCTTTTTACTCTATGTCTGGTTATGCCTTTCTGCCAGTCTTCAGGAACGAGAGAGGCTGTATATGTCATGACTTCTTCAGGTGTCATGGGTATAGCTTTAACCGGTAACAATAATGATATTAATGCACAATAACCTGACACATTTCTTGGCAGTCTGTCAAAGATTCTGTTATCACCACACCACCACCATACATCACTCCTACTGACAGGTTTGAATGTGGAATTACTATGGACCACATCCTTACACCAGGCAGTGTGGTTTAAGCTACCCAAAGTCTTACTTGTCCCTGTCAAGTTTACACATGTATGGTTAGCATGCCCAACTTTGCTTGAAAATAAAGGTTTAATCTTAGTCAATTTGGTCAATGGATAGATCTTGTCCCACTTAGAACAATTGTTGTTTGCTGCAATGTATGTCTGTGTCATTACAGTCAGCAGACAGTCTTTGGGTAATGCTGCCGGTATTACCTGTAATATAGGTCTGGGTCCCATACATACAACACAGTCCTTCTTTGTAGCTAGTCCTGCTTGTTCTGCCATTAAAAGCCAATTGTTATTTTGTCCACTAATTCCTGTAGTTACTAGGAACCAGTCATCTGTTTTCATGTCTTTTGTATTTCTTATGGATGCACCCTTTGTCTTGCTGAGATCAGTCATAACTGGTTGCTTTAACGTCTTGTTAGTTGTAGCCGTGATATTATCTTCACACAATATCAGGGAGAAGTAGGGGTCAGACCCTGTTTTGTGGACCCACAACAAAAACAACCAACATTCCGAATCCGGTGTTCCTGGTGGGATTATGGATCTGTTTTTTTGTATCCACTACAATCAGCAAGCTATCCTCTGTTTGATACATTTTAAGAAATTGGCTTTGGTACTTAGCCCACCCGGTTTGTGCCCATCTAGGCGTCCATCTGTCATACCTATCTGCCACCAAGGTCTCCCATCTCTTATCCTGTTGATCATTTGTCATATACCAATCATAGCCACTATACCATGATCCCTGTTGATCATCCTGTGTCCGTGTCAAGGATGTAAAAGGGACTTTGATTACTACTGAAGCATTTCGGGGAAAGCAGGCCTGTACACCAAATTGATATGCTCTTTGTTTACTACATCGATGCCCTACAGGTATAAGTGGATTGGGGTCTTTGTCCTCTCTTTTTGGCCTATTTAGTTTGTTGATGTGTCCCTTATTATCGTGTCCTGTGCTTATGGCTTTTAATAATAATCCCAATCCGAAAAAGAAAGGTAGCATAATAAGGACTGTCCATAGGGTCCAGGAACCCTCGTTCTTTTGTTTTTTTGTCTTTCGCCATTTCTACACACTACAGCACACCTATGTTCAGAACAGTGGTTTCTTAATGTCTTCTGCTAGCTTTCGTGTCTAACCTGGATCTTAACACCAAGCTCACACACTATTACTAGTCTTATCCTACTGTTCTTACTGTTTGTCTGTGTCTGCAGAAATGACTTTCTTACAGTGAGTTAAATGAATCCATGTACTTCTTTCCCCAATTTTCAAGCTGTGGGTGTTGTGAGTAGTACTTGATGGGGCCCTTCCCACTTAGGTGAATGCCAGTGTTTTCTCTTGATGCTTCTTATCAACACCCAGTCTCCAGGTACCACTTTAGGGTCATCCTGTGGAGAAATGGGATCATCAGTGTTTGAAACTCTCCCTCGTTGTCTTTCTAACATCTTCCTCATGTAATCTGCCAAATTGGCTTCCTCAGGTACATCCCAAATTTGCCCATAATATGGCAATCTGTATTTTCTGCCAAACAATGTTTCATACGGTGTCAACCCCATGGTACTAGTTATGTTTATGTACATTTTT
Source organism: Thalassophryne amazonica (assembly GCF_902500255.1). Lineage (NCBI taxonomy): Eukaryota > Metazoa > Chordata > Actinopteri > Batrachoidiformes > Batrachoididae > Thalassophryne > Thalassophryne amazonica. The sequence goes on along the minus strand of NC_047119.1, from coordinate 62,886,077 downwards.
ACCAAATCTACACAATGTGTCCATGGTCTGCCTGTTTCCTCCATTGTCTTCCTAACTCTGTTTTTTACTGTCCCATTCATCCTTTCCACTAATCCGGCACTCTGTGGATGATAAGCACAGTGATTTTTGAGATTAATCTGTAGCGCTTCTCCTACATATTGCACTATTGTATTAACAAAATGCGCTCCATTATCTGAATAGACTGTTTCTGGTATTCCAAATCGTGGAATGATATCCTTACACAATGCTTTATCCACTGTAAGTGCATCTGCATGTTTTGTGGGGAACAATTCTACCCATTTTGAGAAGGCATCAATTATGACTAAACAAAATTCCTTCCCTTCATGTTTACTCAACTGTATATAATCCATATGAATCACTTGAAAGGGATATTGTGGTGTTGGAAATTTGCCTCTTTGGGGTCTCAAATTGCCTTGTGAATTGTGTTTTGCACATGTCATGCATGCTCTACAATGCTGTTTTGCATATGCATCGAACCCATAAAGACAAAAAATAGATTGTAATTGCGATAACATACCCCCTGATGAGACATGCGTCATGTCATGGCTCATGATAGCTGCCCATTTAAACATATTTTTTGGCAATATGGGTTTCTTTTGTGGTCATAAGTACAAGTCGTTTGTCAGCAAGCAGTGTGTGACCTAAATGCAAATCCGGAGAGGTTTCGTGTAGGAGAAAAATAGAAAAAGCTGCTGCTGCCTTTGCGGTTTTGTCAGCGAAATCATTTCCTTTTGAAACACTGTCAGAGCCTTTGGTGTGAGCCGCACATTTGCATATAGCATTTTTAGTGGAGGATCCATCCACATACACAATTGTACTGTGTGGGATGGGCGTATCCAAAAGATCAACACGGGCCTTCATACAGACAGTTGCTACATCAAGACAATTGTGCGGCTCACCATCCTCAGGTAAAGGTATCAATGTGGATGGATTCAATGTTGTACATCGCTCTACCGTAAGGTGTGGTTGTGATAATAGCAAGGACATGCACGAAAGATGTCTTGCTGGGGACAAAAAGCTCATGTTTGTCTGCAACAGAAGTGCAGAAACTGCATGTGGAACTTTCAATGTCAGCTGATGGAATAGAACAACATTACTGCTACTTTGAACAGCCATAAAGGCTGCAACAACAGCTTGTACGCATGGTGGTAGAGCACTTGCCACTGCATCCAATTTAGAGGAGTAGTACGCCACTGGTCTTAGTTTGGTGCCATGTGACTGTACTAACACACTTGTCATAAAATTATTTTTACAATCCACTGTTTGAATAAATGGTTTACTATAATCTGGTAGTGCCAAAACTGTGGATGACACTAACATTTGTTTCACTTTTACAAAAGCTTCCTCAGCATCTTTGTTCCATTCCAACACGGTTGACATTGAAATATCATCTTTGTACATCAAATCAGAAAGTGGACTAGTCAATTCTGCATAGCAGGGAATCCATGCCCTGCAGTAATTAGTCAGTCCAAGAAATGACATCATCTGCTTTTTGGTTTGTGGCTTTGGAGCGTGCAAAATCGCTTCCTTCCTGTCAGACAGGATAGTACGCCCTGTGGCTGATAATTCATGTCCTAAATATTTTACTTTATCCCTACACAACTGAACTTTGTTTTTACTCACTTTGTGGCCATTATCAAATAAGAAACACAATAATGCTACTGTGTCAGTTATGCAGTTTTCTCGTGTGTCAGAGGCAATCAAAATGTCATCAACATACACTAATAGTTGGCTATCTACCTGTGGAACGAAATTGGCTAAACATGCTGACATGACTTGAGAATAAATAGTTGGACTTTCTGCATAGCCCTGTGGCAATCTGGTAAACGTATAGCGTTGCCCTTCAAAGGTAAAGGCAAACCAAAATTGACTATCTGGATGTACTGGCACAGAGAAAAATGCATTACTTATGTCAATTACTGAGAAACTATTAGAATTTGGTCTCAGCGAATTTAACAAGGTGTGTGGGTCTGGAACACATGGTGCTCTTTTAATCACAGCAGCATTTACTGCCTGCAGATCTTGAATCATCCTCCATCCCACTGAGGGCGGAGCCTTTTTTACAGGAAATATGGGTGTGTTACATGGTGAATCTGGACATGGTACTATTACTCCTGCTGTTAACAAATCCTCTATTACTGGTCTGATTCCTTCAATTGCATCAGGTTTCAATGGATACTGTCTTACACATGGTCTGTATTCTGTTTTTGGTCTTATAACTACAGGTTGTGCATTTTTAATTAGTCCCACATCCGAAGGACCTGTTGTCCATAATCACGAGGATTTGGTACTTCTATCAAAGGATAGGCACCTTCCTGGTCACTGTGTTCTTCCATGGGAGGAGCTGTAGGCACTTTTGTTTGACTGCGTGTTTGTGGCTTTTCTTGTTTTTCACTCTTTACTTTAGGTCGCACTGCCATATCATATTGTGGCGGCGGCACATCCTCATCCTCCGGTAGAGGAGGGTACAGATGTGTTGTTGCCGACGGTCCAGCCGTCGGAGGTTTCTGAGGTTGTTCAGGTTCTTTATACTGAATTATTACATCTTCCTCTGCCTTCCCTACTCCCTTTTTTTTTTTCCTTATTTTTTCTAGTCTCCTTTCTTTCTGTTCTGTGCCTCCTCTTCCCAAAATGCCACTAAGTCTGCTCCTACTTCCTGCTTCTTTTTCTTATCCCCTTTATGTTCTTTTCCCAGCTTCTCCTTCAACTTCTGAATACTGGTCAAGTTTAGTCGTCCGTCAAAGTCATGTTTATTAATCCAGGTCTCCAATTTCTTTGTTGCTTTTGGATTTTTTGCTTCCATAAATTTCCAGTCGTCAGTTGATAAATTTTCCTTATTTTTAGACGTCTTTCCCCCCATTTTTATTATTCTTGTTATAATTTGGACTTCAGACGGGGGCACACCTAGGGTGTTCTAAATCTGAAGTTTTCACTTTCTTTGGACATGACAATTAACAGTCCGTCGTGTGGTTGATTCCTTTCACCTCCCCGTAGGAAGCGGAATCACTTGCCTCTGCTTCCACACACGGTTGTCACTTACGTTGTCCAAAGTATTACACTCTCACACTTTTATTCTCAAAACCGGTATTACCTTTACGTTTTAAAACAGAGGAGTCCGTACCCTCCTTCCGGAATTTAACTACGTGCGTTCCTCGCAACCGTAGAGGAGTCCGCCCTCCTCGCGGAGTTTAACTGCTTTACATTAACAGACGATTCCACGCCATCGCTTACGGAGTTTAACTGTTTATGTGATCACCACTCTCTACCGGTACACGTATATAAACAGAGGAGTCCGCACCCTCCTTCGGAATTTAACTATGTGCGTTCCTCGCCATCGTAGAGGAGTCCGACCTCCTCGCAGAATTTAACTGCTTTACATTAACAGACGATTCTACGCCATCGCTTGCGGAATTTAACTGTTTACGTGATCTGATCACCACTCACTCAGTACTGTTACAAAGAAATTCTACTCACTGACTCGACCTCCTGTCTGTCTTCTTCGGGAAAATCTCGTCAACCAGACGATGCCAACGGCGGTCGACAATTGCAGACACGATCAATCGATCGGACCTTGGCCAAGGATTTTCGTCTGGACTTGACGACCTCCGCCGGACACCTCCGGTGTTGTTGAGATCCCGGACTGAGCCCCCAGTCAATGTTGGGTATTTTCTCCTCCAAACATTCTTAAAACCTTTAACAAGACAAACAGAGTCAAGAAACACCAGTGAGACAGAAAGTCAAATTTAGCTCGCGAGGAGTGCAGACAGTCCGTACACGTAGTACCACTGAGAGCACTGAGGACTGCTGCGCATGCTCACTCTTTTTATTAGGAGAAAGCCCTACCCACATTGTGAAACTTGTCCTAAGGGTGGGGGGAGAACAGCGCATGACAAGTTTCTTCAAGTAAAACAAACACATACGTCAATAAGTGCAGCTGCGTGGAAAAACAGTTTCTTTAATCTTATCAATGGAGGTCAGCACATCCTATTCTTGCAGGCTCGTCTGTTGTACTTATCATCTGTTCTTCATCTGCTTGGAATGTTCCTGTACTGCACAAAACAAGGTCATATACTTACAACAGTCAAAAACAACCTCCAACTCTTCACTCCCAGTTCAGACTGACCCCAGCATGCTTCACTCCCAGTCGTTAGTGGCTACAAAAACAAAGTTGTGCTATCAGTGTAATAATAACAAGTACATTCTCAGGGTTACGTTAAGTCAGGTGCAAAACAGCTCAATAACATTTCATCAGAACAAAGACAAAGGAACAAATGTTTAACAGTGATAAAAATATATATATATATAAAATCTTTAACAGGCTTCATAGTAAAAGAGTGTGGGTACTAGACTGGCCTGCCTGCAGTCCAGACCTGTCGCCCATTGAAAATGTGTGGTGTATTATGAAGCTCAAAATACGACAACGGAGACCCCGGACTGTTGAACAACTGAAGTCGTACATCAACCAAGAATGGGAAAGAGCTTCACCTCCAAAGCTTCAACAATTAATGTCCTCAGTCCCCAAACGCTTATTGAGTGTTGTTAGAAGGAAAGGTGAGGTAACACAGTGGTAAACATACCACTGTCCCAGCTTTTTTGAAATGTGTTGCAGGCATCCATTTCAAAATGAGCAAATATTTGCACAAAAACAATAAAGTTTGGATTTGGGGTTGTAGATCACTAATTAACTTTAGTGATTAACTGCTGCCTGAACATTTCTCGTAAATGTGGCATAATTATCAGTGAATTACTCATTGAATTATCAGTGAACTCAAATCAACCAAAATAATCGTAAGGAAAATGACAAATATCATGAAACACTGATTTTTTTCACTTATAACCCAGATTGTGTCCATGGTCACTCTGTCTTCTGCTTCCAGAGCAAATGTGAGACCTCAGTGAACTCTCGGGCCCAGTTTCATAAAGCAGTCTAATCCTTTATTCTACTAACTTACTTAGTCAACTAACCATAGTTGACTAAGTAAGTCAACTAACCATAGTTGACTTACTTGACTAAGTAAGTCTAATCTCCCTTTCACATCGACGGCTAAACTTGTAGATTGCCAAGAAATGCCTCCAATGCACAAGAGTTTTATTTACTTCTGGGTTGGTCATTGTCAGCACGGGTTTTTTTTTTTTTTTGTCTGTGGTTTGTTTGCCTGTTTGTGAACAGACAAACAAAGTCAAGATGGCGCCAAGGCAAGGCGCCGTCGCAAGAGCTCACCTGTGTGCTATGTGTTTTATGTTGTTTTTATTCGTTTTTGAAACACTTACCACTGTCACGTACGATCAAGAATTACTTACTCAGATCCGGGATAAAGTTGGTGGCCTATCCCATGTAATCCCTGAACTGAGGTGCGCTGACTTTAATGTTTGCTCAGGCAAGGCTACAGGGGCCAAGAGTCAAGTCAGGGGAGCCGAGAGCAGAGCGAGGGGACCGGGCGGAGCCAACGCCGTGTATGCCACCGACCTGAGCTCCACGATGGGGACGCCTACAGCCATCAGCGTAGGAAGCGTAAGCACAGGGGAAAGCAAGGAGGTCTGCTTGTCAAACTCCACGGACGCCCCTGCAAAGTCCTGCTGCCATCTATCTACTTGGCGAACGTCCAGTCTCTGCCAAACAAGACGGATGACCTGCTGAACCGCATCCAGACCCAGCGCGAAGCCAGAGATTGCTCTGTGTACTGCCTGTCGGAGACATGGCTCTGCAGTGAGGTGCCGGACTCTGCCATTCAGCCACCGGGCTTCTCTGTCTACCGCTCCGACAGAGTGAGAGAATGCACCGGGAAGTCAAAAGGAGGAGGTGTGTGTTTTCTTATTAATGAACGCTGGTGCACGGACACTGTTATAATGAATCAAACTTGCACAGCTAACCTGGAGTGACTTGTCATCAAATATCACCCCTTTTATCTCCCCCGAGAGTTCTCTGTAATGTTTTTTATGCACTGTCTACATTCATCCACGGGCTGACACTTCTGATGCTCTTAGTCATTTGAGTGACATTATACATACTTATGAAAACTCTCACCCAAACTCAGTGATTATTATGGCTGGGGACTTTAATAAAAGTAACTTTAAAACGGTCTCACCTAACTATTATCAGCATGTGAAACTCCCCACAAGGGGGGGCACATATTTTAGACGACTGTTACAATAACGTTAAATCAGCTCATAAGTCCCTACTTAGACCCACCTTCGGCAGGTCAGATCACTCCTCCATTCTTCTGCTTCCTTCATACATTCAGAGGAGTAGACAACTGAAGCCAATAATCCGCACTGTACAGTGTTGGACCAGGGACAGTGAGGTTTAACTCCAAGGCTGCTTTGATGCGACAGGTTGGTCTGTCTTCCAGTCAGAGGATCTGGACGAATACTGCGATGCCACTACTGGACGTATTAATTTTTGCATCGATATATGTGTCTCACAGAGGGTTATCACACATCATCCTAGTCAGAATCCTTGGATTAATGCTGATGTGAGACTAAAATTAAAGGAGCGTTCTGGGGCTTTTAAATCTGGTGACCATGCTGCTTGCAAGTAAGCCAGATACTCTTTGGAGCGGTCTATCAGAGTTGCAAAACGCTCCTGGGGTGACAAAATGGAAGGTTACCTCAATGCAAATGACCCACATCTAATGTGGGAGGGACTGAATGCTGCAACCTCCTGGAAACCTAAAGGAGCAAGCATTATTGACTTTGACCCCTCATTGCCAAATGATCTTAATCAGTTTTATTGTAGATTTGAAACTGGGAACACTGAGTCTGTTTTTTCAATTGAGCAGAGTGGACTTACCATCACTCTGGAGGAAGTCCAAAGGGTTTTGTCCAGGACCAAGGTGAGGAAGGCCCCTGGACCGGACAGAATCCCACCCCGGGTGCTCAAACTGTGTGCAGAGCAACTAGCTCCTGTTTTAACAAACCTTTTTAACTTGTCACTGAGGTACTGCACTGTCCGCTTATCTTTTAAAAAATCAGACATAATGCCAGTACCTAAGAAGATGCCTGTGACCCTTAACCTCTGTTTTAATGAAGACATTTGAGCGTCTGGTGTTGGACTATATTAAAAGTAAAATACCAGTGTCTGTGGACCCGCTCCAATTTGCTTACAGATGCAACAGGAGTGTCGAAGATGCCATCTCCTTCACGCTGAACTCTGTGTATAAGCACTTGGATAAAGGAAAATCTTATGTCCGAATGCTTTTTATAGGCTACAGCTCTGCCTTTAATTCCCTTGTTCCAGTGCAGCTCATTCACAAGTTGAAAACTCTTGGCTTATGTGATGCCATTTGCAAATGGATTTTAAACTTTTTAACTGGTAGACCACAGAGGGTTAAAATTAACAACTGCTTTTCAAATGTACTTCTTGTGAACACAGGTTCTCCGCAAGGATGTATTTTAAGTCCTCTGCTCTACACTTTGTACACATATGATTGTGTTGCGTCTTTTCCCAATAATATGATCATCAAATATGCAGATGATACTACTGTTATTGGTCTTGTTAATTCAGATGGTGATGACTCTATCGGTCAGAGGTACAGTATGTAGTCCAGTGGAGTGAACAAAATCATTTAGTTCTCAACACTTCCAAAACAAATGAACTGATTACTGACTTTGGGAAAAGTAATGGTCACTTGCCTATTATTATTAACAACACAGAGGTACAGAGGGTTGACAGTGTGAAATTTCTTGGTGTGACCCTTTCTAATGATTTGAGCTGGCATGCTAACACTCAAACTATTGCCAAAAAGTCCAGAAAGCGGCTCTATTTTCTACGCAAACTTAAGGAGTTTACTCTAAATAAGCACATTCTTTTGAACTTTTATCACTGTGCTGTTGAAAGTCTCCTTATAAACTGTATCTCTGCGTGGTTTGGAAATCTTACATGTAAAGAAAAAAAGCTTTAAACAGAGTGGTGCGTTCTGCTTGCAGGGTAACAGGCTGTGAGCTGCCAGCCCTGGAGGGCATTTTTAAAGGCAGGCTTCTTTTGCGGGCATTACTGATCATTAATGACCCCACCCATCCTGCTAAGAACATATTTGAGCTCCTTCCTTCAGGGAAACTGTTATGTGGGCCGCTGAAGAGGAGGTACTGCTGGCCCACTACCACCAGAGGGCACCCTGCTTGGAGTGCGGGCTCCAAGCACGAGAGGGCGCCAGACCCAGAGGAAGTGACAGCTGTCACTCATCGCACCAACTGTCACTCATCTACACCACTACTTAAGCCGGACTGCAACTCCACCTCCCCGCCGAGAAATCGACTACCATTGAAAAGGTAATTTCTCTGCTGACAGACACTTTGTGTGTATAACCTGAACTTCTGTTACAGCCGTTTTCCTGGAGTGTTTCCTTGTCTGAGGGATTGGCGTTTGGTGTGACAGCGACGGCTTCGCCTCACATCCCAACCCAGATAAGTGGTTAAACCAGGAGCTGTGTGATTTCTACAGGAGGTTCATTAAAGGTTACAGTCAGGTAGTTAGCCCCCTGACTGCCCTGACCTCCACCAAGGTCCCCTTCGCCTGGTCGGATCAGTGCGAAGCTGCGTTCCAGGAGTTGAAACGCCGGTTCTCGACTGCACCAGTTCTGGTGCAGCCTGATCCTGATCGCCAGTACATAGTGGAAGTGGACGCCTCTGACTCAGGGATAGGAGCCGTGCTGTCCCAGAGCATGGAGGCTGATAAAGTTCTCCATCCTTGTGCCTTTTTTTCCCGCAGGTTGACCACAGCTGAACGGAACTATGACGTCGGCAATCGGGAGCTCCTCGGGGTGAAGGAGGCTCTTGAAGAGTGGAGACACCTGCTGGAGGGGGCATCGTTGCCCTTCACGGTTTTCACGGACCATCGGAACCTGGAGTACATCCGGACCGCCAAGCGGCTGAACCCCAGGCAAGCCCGCTGGTCGCTGTTCTTCGGGCGCTTTGACTTCCAGATCACGTACCGCCCCGGGACCAAGAACCAAAAATCAGATGCATTGTCCCGGGTGCATGAAGAAGAAGCCAAAGCGGGGCTGTCGAACCCCACCGAGACCATCATCCCCAAGTCCACTGTCGTGGCCACCCTCACCTGGGACATGGAGAAGACCGTCCGGGAGGCCCTGACAAGGAAGAACATATTTGAGCTCCTTCCTTCAGGGAAACTGTTATGTGGGCCGCTGAAGACCTTCCCAACAGAAACGCTATCGTTCCATTAAATGCACCATGTCTCACCATGTAAACAGCTTCTTTCCACAAGCTGTGATGGCTTTGAACTGTGCACACTGACTGACAAGCACTTTACTGTTTTTTTTTATTATCTCTTACTGCTCTTATTGCTTTTATTGTGGCAAGTGTTATTTATTATTTATTATGTCTTTGTGTCCATGTTTTTAAAATTTATGTTTATAAAAAAAATCAAATCAATTTTATTTATATACCGCCAAATCACAACAAACAGTTGCCCCAAGGCACTTTATATTGTAAGGCAAAAGCCATACAATAATTACAGAAAAACCCCAACGGTCAAAATGACCCCCTATGAGCAAGCACTTGGTGACAGTGGGAAGGAAAAACTCCCTTTTAACAGGAAGAAACCTCCAGCAGAACCAGGCTCAGGGAGGGGCAGTCTTCTGCTGGGACTGGTTGGGGCTGAGGGGAGAGAATCAGGAAAAAGACATGCTGCGGAAGAGAGCAGAGATCAATCACTAATGATTAAATGCAGAGTGGTGCATACAGAGCAAAAAGAGAAAGAAACACTCAGTGCATCATGGGAACCCCCCAGCAGTCTAAGTCTATAGCAGCATAACTAAGGGATGGTTCAGGGTCACCTGATCCAGCCCTAACTATAAACTTTAGCAAAAAGGAAAGTTTTAAGCCTAATCTTAAAAGTAGAGAGGGTGTCTGTCTCCCTGATCCAAATTGGGAGCTGGTTCCAGAGGAGAGGAGCCTGAAAGCTGAAGGCTCTGCCTCCCATTCTACTCTTAAAAACCCTAGGAACTACAAGTAAGCCTGCAGTCTGAGAGCGAAGCGCTCTACTGGGGTGATATGGTACTATGAGGTCCCTAAGATAAGATGGGACCTGATTATTCAAACCTTATAAGTAAGAAGAAGAATTTTAAATTCTATTCTGGAATTAACAAGGAGCCAATGAAGAGAACCCAATATGGGTGAAATATGCTCTCCCCTTCGAGTCCATGAAAATTTAAGCAATGCTTTCTAATAATACTGCGTAAGGGAAGTGAATAAAATTGGTCCTAGCACAGAACCTTGTGGAACTCCATAATTAACCTTAGTCTGTGAAGAAGACTCCCCATTTACATGAACAAATTGTAATCTATTAGATAAATATGATTCAAACCACCGCAGCGCAGTGCCTTTAATACCTATGGCATGCTCTAATCTCTGTAATAAAATTTTATGGTCAACAGTATCAAAAGCTGCACTGAGGTCTAACAGGATGAGCACAGAGATGAGTCCACTGTCTGAGGCCATAAGAAGATCATTTATAACCTTCACTAATGCTGTTTCTGTACTATGATGAATTCTGAAACCTGACTGAAGCTCTTCAAATAGACCATTCCTCTGCAGATGATCAGTTAGCTGTTTTACAACTACCCTTTCAAGAATTTTTGAGAGAAAAGGAAGGTTGGAGATTGACCTATAATTAGCTAAGATAGCTGGGTCAAGTGATGGCTTTTTAAGTAATGGTTTAATTACTGCCACCTTAAAAGCCTGTGGTATATAGCCAACTAATAAAGATAGATTGATTATATTTAAGATCGAAGCATTAATTAATGGTAGGGCTTCCTTGAGCAGCCTGGTAGGAATGGGGTCTAATAGAAATGTTGATGGTTTGGAGGAAGTGACTAATGAAAATAACTCAGACAGAACAATCGGAGAGAAAGAGTCTAACCAAATACCAGCATTACTGAAAGCAGCCGGACATAAAGATATGTCTTTGGGATGGTTATGAATCATTTTTTCTCTAATAGTGTTGTGTGGGCCGCTGAAGAGGAGGTACTGCTGGCCCACCACCACCAGAGGGCGCCCTGCCTGGAGTGCGGGCTCCAGGCACCAGAGGGCGCCGCCGCCCCACAGGAGCAGCCTCGGTAACAGCTGTCACCCATCACCTGAGACAGCTGACGGCAATTATCACTGGGGTATATCAGCAGGACGGCATCTCCACCTCATCGCCGAGATATCGTTTCTACCAGAGAGGTAACGTATCAAAGCTACGGAGTGTATCTTTTTGGATTTGTGCTTAGTTTGTGGATTACTGTTCCAACGAGAGGTGGAGGTAACTTCCCTGCTGTTCGGAGTCCTGGGTGCAAACGCGCCCCCATCTAACTGTCCTTTGTTCCTCGCCAGCAGTACCAGGTCCGACACGCGGAGGCAGTGGCCACCTGGGAGTTCGGGACTTGGCGGCTCCAGTATTCCCGGGGTCCTGTGGCGGAGGAAGCCGTGTGGTTCCGGTCTTACCTTGGAGAGGCGTCTCCTATCTTCGAGCCTGCCCACACGACACTTTTGTGAATTGACTGTTGTCCATTGCTGTGATTGGTTGTATTCGTTGTGCACATTCACAACAGTAAAGCTTGTTATTTTGACTTACTCCATTGTCCGTTCATTTGCGCCCCCTGTTGTGGGTCCGTGTTCCTACACTTTCCCAACAAATAGTTAAAATTTTATTTGCAAAGAAAGTCATGAAGTCATTACTAGTTAAAGTTAAAGGAATACTCGGCTCAATAGAGCTCTGACTCTTTGTCAGCCTGGCTACAGCGCTGAAAAGAAACCTGGTGTTATGTGCCGACGCGGGTTGAGGAGCGGACCTGCGTCTGACTGAACCCAGCGCTAAATAACCAGAAAGCGGTTCCAGAAAAAACAAAACAATTTTATTTTCCCCTTCTTGTGCAATACTCAGTGTACAACAAAAGGTGCGTTTATCTGGCGCCCAAAGGGATCGAAGCCTGTTGTGGCTGGGGGTGCCTGGCTGCTTTTTGTTTCTGTCTTTTGTTTTTCCTTCCAGGTGGCACGCATTTAGGACTGAGTGGCTGTGTGGCTGAGTTAACAGGACCTCACCCTGATCACCTGAGGCTGATCATGTGCAGCTCGTCAGGACTCACAGCTGTGGTGCATCTACACGGATTGGAGCATGGTGGCATTTAAGTCTGGAGTACACAGTGTGTATTTGCCAGAGACTCGACCTTGTGACCAGACGGGTGAGATCGTCGTCTTGAGAGCCATCTCATCATTATGGATGCAGAGAACGTCCAGGTTTGATGCCATGGTCTGTGAAAGAGGAGGGGGTGAGGTCTCATGCTCGTCAGCACACTTCCTGAGGTACATTAGGTTTTGTGACTAACATTTGTACAGTCAGTAAATGTGGTGTCCTCACACCTTATTATATTGAGCTGTTATGTTAGTCGTTTAATCAGCTTCCACTGCAGTTGAGTTATGTGAACTGGGTGTTCCATGCCTGCAGGGAGGGAAGCTGATTAGTGATTAAGCCAGGAAGTGTTTGCTGTTTATGTACACCTTTTGAGTGGTCTCTCTGTGTGTGGAGTGTGGACTCACATGATGGTTTCTTCTTTCACAGACTCAGTTTGTCGCGGCCACCTGGGGGGTGTCGGCGGGGTCCTTGGGTCCGAACTGTTTCTGGCTCCGGACCGTTTGTGCAGCTGGGAGCGCACCATATCACCACCTTGCCAGTCCGCGCACTCATTTGTTATACTTTAGCACATCACTGTTATGTCATTAAATTTTGTTATCCTTTGTACTGTGCTCTGCTTATTTCATACTGGGTCCTTCAAACGCTGGTCGGTTCTCCGTCCTGCGTCCTACACATAACAGAAGCCCGGCGCTTCTGGACTCACGTTCACCACAAACACCCCCCAGGTGGACACGACAAACCGACTCTGCGAAGGATAGAAAAGGTGAGGTAAGTCAGCAGCTATAACTAATATCCTTCAAAGGCACACACTGTCAGCAACACATTCAGGTCTGAATTTAAGCTTTATGTAAATGAGCAGCTTCTCACAACAGGTGGAGGATCATCAGTCCGCACGCCACGGCAGTGAGAAGCGAGCTGAACAATTCTCATCAATGTTCAAATATCAACCAATCAATCAACTTTTTTCTTATATAGCGCCAAATCACAACAAACAGTTGCCCAAGGCGCTCAATAAATATACTGCATAACAAAATACCAAATTACTATTAACACTTATTCAGACAATCAATCACCTCTGATGTGTGCTGACAGCATGTGTCCCTCACCCGTCCTCCTTCACAGGCACAATGTGTCAAACCCAGGCGCGGTCCTCAGCGTCTCACAAACGAACATCACAAGGTCGAGTTCCCGGCAATTCTGCTCCAATCACACATGGCTTAAATGCAGAACGCCATCTCATTATCTGCCTCAGCTGAAAGTCTTTAAGGTTGCACGTGAGCATCATCCACAGGTGCTGCATATCACACTGATGAGGGTGAAGGACTCTTCTGCCAGCACCTTCTCCACAGACAAAAAAAACAGTTTGCATACCACCTGGAGAGCAAAGAAAAGAAAAGAACACCAAAATGTCCAGACAAACCCCCCAACACACAACACCTGGGGTTGTTCTTATTTTCTTCAATTAGTGATGAATAGTAAGATGTCCTAGCTTTACGGAGGGCTTTTTTTTATAGAGCAACAGACTCTTTTTCCAGGCTAAATGAAGATCTTCTAAATTAGTGAGACGCCATTTCCTCTCCAGCTTACGGGTTATCTGCTTTAAGCTGCGAGGTTGTGGGTTAAATCACGGAGTCAGACACTTCTGATTTAAGGCTCTCTTTTTCAGAGGAGCTACAGCATCCAAAGTTTTGCTCAATGAGGATGTAAAGCTATTGGCGAGATAATCTATCTCACTCACAGAGTTTAGGTAGCTACTCTGCACTGTGTTGGTATATGGCATTGAAGAACATAACAAAGAAGGAATCATATCCTTAAATCTAGTTACAGCACTTTCAGAAAGACTTCTACTGTAATGAAACTTATTCCCCACTGTTGGGTAGTCCATTAAAGTAAATGTAAATGTTATTAAGAAATGATCAGACAAAAAGGGGTTTTCAGGGAATACTGTTAAGTCTTCAATTTCCATGCCATATGTCAGAACAAGATCTAAAGTGTGGTTAAAATGGTGGGTGGACTCATTTACATTTTGATGGAGCCAGCTGAGTCTAATAATAGATTAAATGCAGTGTTGAGGCTGTCATTCTCAGCATCTATGTGGATGTTAAAATCACCCACTATAATTATCTTATCTGAGCTAAGCACTAAGTCAGACAAATGGTCTGAAAATTCACAGAGAAACTCACAGTAATGACCAGGTGGACGATAGATAATAACAAATAAAACTGGCTTTTGAGACTTCCAATTTGGATGGACAAGACTAAGAGTCTAGCTTTCAAATTAATTAAAGCTCTGTCTGGGTCTTTGACTAATTAATAAAATGGAGTGGAAGATTGCTGCTAATCCTCCTCCTCGACCCGTGCTTCGAGCATTCTGACAGTTAGTGTGACTCGGGGGTGTTGACTCATTTAAACTAACATATTCATCCTGCTGTAACCAGGTTTCTGTAAGGCAGAATAAATCAATATGTTGATCAATTATTAAATCATTTATTAACAGGGACTTAGAAGAGAGAGACCTAATATTCAATAAGCCACATTTAACTGTTTTAGTCTGTGGTGCAGTTGAAGGTGCTATATTATTTTTTATTTTTGAATTTTATGCTTAAATAGATTTTTACTGGTTATTGGTGGTCTGGGAGCAGGCGCCATCTCTACGGGGATGGGATATTGGGGGGATAGCAGGGGGAGAGAAGCTGCAGAGAGGTGTGTAAGACTACAACTCTGCTTCCTGGTCCCAACCCTGGATAGTCACGATTTGGAGGGTTTAATAAAATAGGCCAGATTTCTAGAGATGAGAGCTGCTCCATCCAAAGTGAGATGGATGCCATCTCTCCTAACAAGACCAGGTTTTCCCCAGAAGCTTTGCCAATTATCTAGCACAGATAAGCTACACGGGCAGCAATCAGTAGATCATCTTACATAAGGACAGACCGGATCTGTGTAAAGAAATAATTTACCAGCATCATCTTCTACAACAACGCAGAAAGTTGAATGATCAACTGCACGCTGATTAACGTTGCAAAATCCTTATTTACATGCTGCCACGTCACACTACCATCCACTATCAATGACACAATTAGTCTCAGTAAATCAGCCGCAACACTGTCTCCACCCCAGCGCACAAACGTCTGGATTGACCACAGAATCTGGAATCTAGAGTAGATCAGGTTAGTCATATGTGACTGTGAGAGTGTGAGACTGTGAGATTTCATATGTGAAATCTGAGAGTGCAGATTTCTGTGGTTTACATCAGACCTTGGTTAATTATTTGAAACCTTTAAATAATTGTAGCTGTGTTGATTATATGGTAGTAGCTTTACATTCGAAGATTTTTTTTTTTTGCTGTTATTGAAATTGTAATAACAAATTACTATCTTAATACAATGCAAACATTTATGAGTTAATGTAGTGCTGTAAACCAAACAAATTTATTATCACCTGTTTTAACAGCAGAATGTATTTTCTGCATGAAATTATGTCAGTGATCAATTTGTATTGTTTGAAACAGGGTTGGGTTCTGTGTGACATTTATAGTCTGTTGTGTGGGCCGCTGAAGAGGAGGTACTGCTGGCCCACCACCACCAGAGGGCGCCCTGCCTGGAGTGCGGGCTCCAGGCACCAGAGGGCGCTGCCGCCTTACGAGAGCAGTCAGGGTGACAGCTGTCACCCATTACTGGACACAGCTGACTCCACTCAGCACGGAGGTATATCATCAGGACGGCGTCTCCACCTCAGTGCCGAGATATCGCCTTAAGATAGAGGTACAATTCTCTGCTATATTATATTGCCTTTCTTGTTGAGCATTGCAGGACAGCTGTGTACTCAAAGATAAGTACTCACCTTCCTGCAGTATTGTGACGTGAGGTGGAGACGGCTTCTCCCCTCTCTGTGTTACTGGGTGCAGCCGCATCCACACCTGTGTGTTTGTTCTCTTGCCAGCAGTACCGGATCCGACGAGCGGAGGCAGTGGCCACCTGGGAATTCGGGACTTGGCGGTTCCAGTACTTCCAGGGTTCGGTGGCAGAGGAAATCTGGGTGGTTCCGGTTCGACTTGGACGGACGTCTCCTACCTTCGAGCCTGCCCACACGACACCAGTGGAATTCGGCTTAACCCCAAATTGTCAATTGTTGTATTGGTTGTGCACGTTCCACAACAGTAAAACCTTGTTATTTACCTTCTCCATTGTCCGTTCATTTGCGCCCCCTGTTGTGGGTCCGTGTTCCTACACTTTCACAACAGGATATCTCGGCCAGCGTCATGGATCCCGAGGGGCGTCAACCGGCTGTTGAACGGCCAATGGAAGAACAGGGCGCGTCGGCGTCTTCGGGAGGGGTAATCGGTGAGTTGCAGCGGATCCTCACCGCTTTCACCACTCGGATGGATTTACTGACCGAGCAGAATGTTCTCCTAAACCGCAGGGTGGAGGCTCTCGCCGCACAAGTGGAAGCGCGCCCTTCGGGCGCCGCTGCGGCTCTCCCTCCCGTGGATCCTGCGCGTGATAGTGACGTTCCACTGGTCGTTCAACGGCCCCTCCCTCCGTCCCCAGAAGCATACATAAGCCCTCCAGAACCGTACGGAGGCTGTGTGGAGACGTGCGCGGATTTCTTGATGCAGTGTTCGCTCGTCTTCGCACAGCGTCCCGTGATGTACGCGACTGACGCTAGCAAAGTAGCTTATGTAATAAACCTGCTTCGTGGGGAGGCACGCGCTTGGGCTACAGCGCTCTGGGAGCAGAACTCACGGCTCCTTCATGCATACGATGGGTTTGTGCGGGAGCTCAGAACGGTGTTCGATCACCCCAATAGAGGAGAGACCGCTTCAACCGTGCTGCTGTCAATGAGACAGGGGCGTCAGAGCGCAGCTGCCTATGCAGTCGCCTTCCGCATCGCGGCGGCGAGATCCGGCTGGAATAGCACTGCCCTCCGCGCCGCCTTTGTAAACGGACTGTCACTGGTCCTAAAAGAGCACCTGGTGGTGAAGGACGAACCGCGGGACTTAGATGGGCTCATCGATCTAGTCATACGACTCGACAACCGGCTAGAAGAACGCCGTCAGGAACGAGGCGAAGGGCATGGCCAGGCACGCGTCGTCCCTCTCCCTTCCGGTTCCGACCAAGCTCCGCCTTCCCCACGCTCCACAGCCCCTGCGCTCCGTGGGGTCACAGCTCCCCCTACTGACGAAGCTAGGGACACGAGTAGGGCAACATTTAGGGCACCAGATGTACAGAGGAGATGGACCCACGGAGCGTGTCTTGTTTGTGGTTCAATAGAGCACCATGTGAGAGACTGCCCCGAGCGGTCAAACGCCAAACGCCCGCCCCTAGAGACTGGGCTAGGGGTGGGTCGAGACATTCACGTGGGACACACCCACATTGCCACACGACTCCCGGTCACGATCCTGTATGAGGATTCTACCCTGAAGGCCCCAGCACTGGTGGACACGGGCTCTGAGGGGAATCTGTTGGATAGCAGATGGGCTAGGGAGATAGGGCTCCCTCTGGTGGCTCTTACCTCACCCGTACAGGTTCGGGCACTAGATGGCTCCCTACTCCCTCCGATCACGCATAAGACACCACCTGTAACTCTGGTGGTGTCAGGTAACCACCGGGAGGTGATCGAGTTCTTTGTGACTCAGGCCACCTCCCGTGTGGTTCTGGGTTTTCCCTGGATGCTAAAGCACAATCCCCGGATCGATTGGCCGTCCGGGGTAGTGGTACAGTGGAGCGAGACCTGCCATCGGGAGTGTCTAGGTTCCTCGGTTCCTCCCGGCTCCCACGCTAAGGAGGAGGTCCGAGTCCCGCCCAATCTGAAGGCGGTGCCGGCGGAGTACCATGACCTCGCGGACGTGTTCAGCAAGGATCTGGCTCTCACGCTTCCTCCCCACCGCCCGTATGATTGTGCCATTGATTTGGTTCCAGGCAGTGAGTTCCCGTCCAGTAGGCTGTACAACCTCTCACGGCCGGAACGCGAATCAATGGAGACCTACATCCGGGACTCATTAGCTGCCGGGTTGATCCGGAATTCCACCTCTCCGATGGGTGCTGGTTTCTTTTTTGTGGGTAAAAAAGATGGCGGGCTTCGTCCATGCATTGATTACAGGGGGTTGAACGAAATCACGGTTCGCAACCGATACCCGTTGCCCTTGTTGGATTCGGTGTTCACCCCCTTGCATGGAGCCAGAATCTTCACCAAGCTTGATCTTAGGAATGCGTATCATTTGGTTCGGATCCGGAAGGGAGACGAATGGAAGACGGCATTTAACACCCCGTTAGGTCATTTTGAGTACCTGGTCATGCCGTTCGGTCTCACTAATGCTCCCGCGACTTTCCAAGCGTTGGTAAACAATGTCTTGCGGGACTTCCTGCACCGGTTCATCTTCGTGTATCTGGACGATATACTCATCTTTTCCCCGGATCCTGAGACTCATGTCCGGCATGTCCGTCAGGTCCTGCAGCGGTTGTTGGAGAACCGCCTGTTTGTGAAGGGCGAGAAGTGTGAATTCCACCGCACTTCTTTGTCCTTCCTGGGGTTTATCATCTCCTCCAACTCCGTCGCCCCTGATCCGGCCAAGGTTGCGGCGGTGAGAGATTGGCCCCAACCCACAAGCCGTAGGAAGCTGCAACAGTTCCTCGGCTTTGCTAATTTCTACAGGAGGTTCATTAAGGGCTACAGTCAGGTAGTTAGCCCCCTGACAGCCCTGACCTCTCCAAAAGTCCCCTTCACCTGGTCGGATCGGTGCGAAGCCGCGTTCAAGGAGTTGAAACGGCGCTTTTCGTCTGCACCAGTTCTGGTGCAGCCCGATCCTAGCCGCCAGTTAGTGGTTGAAGTGGATGCCTCGGACTCAGGGATAGGAGCGGTGCTCTCCCAGAGCGGGAAGACCGATAAGGTCCTTCACCCGTGTGCCTATTTTTCCCGCAGGTTGACCCCCGCTGAACGGAACTATGACGTCGGCAATCGGGAACTCCTTGCTGTGAAAGAGGCCCTCGAAGAGTGGAGACATCTGTTGGAGGGAACAGCCGTGCCATTCACGGTTTTCACTGACCATCGGAACCTGGAGTACATCAGGACCGCCAAGCGGCTGAACCCCAGGCAAGCCCGCTGGTCACTGTTCTTTGGCCGTTTTGACTTCCGGATTACCTACCGTCCCGGGACCAAGAATCAAAGATCAGATGCATTGTCCCGGGTGCACGAAGACGAAGTCAAAACGGAACCGTCGGATCCCCCGGATCCCATCATCCCGGAGTCCGCTATCGTGGCCGCCCTCACCTGGGACGTGGAGAAGACCGTCCGGGAGGCCCTGACCCATGACCCGGACCCCGGAAATGGACCAAAGAACAGACTATACGTCCCACCAGAAGCTAGGGCTGCAGTCCTGCACTTCTGTCACGGTTCTAAGCTCTCCTGTCACCCTGGGGTGCGAAGGACCGTGACAGTCGTCCGGCAACGCTTCTGGTGGGCATCCCTGGAGGCCGACGTCCGGGACTACGTCCAGGCCTGTACCACCTGCGCCAGGGGCAAGGCCGACCACAGAAAGACCTCAGGGCAGCTACAGCCACTGCCCGTGCCTCATCGCCCCTGGTCCCACATCGGCCTGGACTTTGTCACGGGTCTCCCGCCGTCCCAGGGAAACACCGTCGTCTTCACGATAGTGGACCGTTTCTCCAAGGCGGCCCACTTCGTGGCCCTCCCGAAGCTCCCAACGGCCCAGGAGACAGCGGACCTCCTGGTCCACCACGTCGTCCGTCTGCATGGAATACCATCAGACATCGTCTCCGATCGCGGTCCCCAGTTTACCTCACACGTTTGGAGGAGCTTCTGCCGGGAACTGGGGGCCACGGTTAGCCTTTCGTCCGGGTATCACCCCCAGACCAACGGGCAAGCAGAGCGGGCCAACCAAGAATTGGAGCACACACTACGCTGTGTGACAGCCGCGCACCCGACAGCCTGGAGTACCCACCTGGCCTGGATCGAGTACGCCCACAACAGCCAAGTGTCATCAGCCACCGGCCTCTCCCCGTTTGAGGTGTGCTTGGGGTATCAGCCCCCCTTGTTTCCGGTGGTCGAGGGAGAGGTCGGTGTGCCCTCGGTCCAGGCCCACCTACGGAAGTGCCGTCGGGTGTGGCGTGCCGCCCGCTCTGCTTTGTTGAAGGCCCGGACGAGGGCGAAGAAACATGCAGACCGGCGGCGGGCCCCGGCCCCCAAGTATCGTCCTGGGCAGGAAGTGTGGTTGTCCACCAAGGACATTCCCCTTCAAGTGGACTCCCCCAAACTCCAAGAACGGTACATCGGTCCCTTCAAAGTCCTCAAAGTCATCAATCCCGCCGCAGTGAGGCTCCAGCTTCCGGCCTCGCTGCGGATTCATCCAGTGTTTCACGTCTCCCGGATAAAACCCCATCACACCTCACCCCTCTGCACCCCGGGTCCGGCACCACCTCCTGCCCGGATCATCGACGGGGAACCGGCTTGGACCGTGCGCCGGCTCCTCGACGTCCGTCGAATGGGCCGGGGTTTTCAGTACCTGGTGGACTGGGAGGGGTACGGCCCCGAAGAACGCTCCTGGGTGAAGAAGGGCTTCATCCTGGACCCGGCCCTCCTGGCCGACTTCTACCGTCGCCATCCGTACAAGCCCGGTCGTGCGCCAGGAGGCGCCCGTTGAGGGGGGGGTCCTGTTGTGTGGGCCGCTGAAGAGGAGGTACTGCTGGCCCACCACCACCAGAGGGCGCCCTGCCTGGAGTGCGGGCTCCAGGCACCAGAGGGCGCTGCCGCCTTACGAGAGCAGTCAGGGTGACAGCTGTCACCCATTACTGGACACAGCTGACTCCACTCAGCACGGAGGTATATCATCAGGACGGCGTCTCCACCTCAGTGCCGAGATATCGCCTTAAGATAGAGGTACAATTCTCTGCTATATTATATTGCCTTTCTTGTTGAGCATTGCAGGACAGCTGTGTACTCAAAGATAAGTACTCACCTTCCTGCAGTATTGTGACGTGAGGTGGAGACGGCTTCTCCCCTCTCTGTGTTACTGGGTGCAGCCGCATCCACACCTGTGTGTTTGTTCTCTTGCCAGCAGTACCGGATCCGACGAGCGGAGGCAGTGGCCACCTGGGAATTCGGGACTTGGCGGTTCCAGTACTTCCAGGGTTCGGTGGCAGAGGAAATCTGGGTGGTTCTGGTTCGACTTGGACGGACGTCTCCTACCTTCGAGCCTGCCCACACGACACCAGTGGAATTCGGCTTAACCCCAAATTGTCAATTGTTGTATTGGTTGTGCACGTTCCACAACAGTAAAACCTTGTTATTTACCTTCTCCATTGTCCGTTCATTTGCGCCCCCTGTTGTGGGTCCGTGTTCCTACACTTTCACAACATAGTCGATGTATCCTTGCTACTTACAACCATTTATTTGTAATTAGTACTATAGTAAGACCATTTGGTTGCTCACTTGTTTTACACTCAGGGTCACCACAGCAGATCTAAGGTGGATCTACATGTTGATTTGGCACAAGTTAGTTTTTTTTTTTACACTGGATGCCCTTACTGTTGCAACTCCACATTACATGGAGAAATGTGGCGGGGGTGAAACCAAGTGCACTAACCACTTGGCCACTACCCCTGCTCATTTGTAATTAGAACTAGAATTTGTCCAATTTTACCAGTCAATCTGAACTTTTTACTGTTTAAAATGGTAAATGGACTGCATTTATATAGTGCTTTTCCATCTGCATCAGATGCTCAAAGCGCTTTACAGTAATGTCTCACATTCACCCCACTGTGGGGGTGCTGCCATGCAAGGCGCTCACTACACACCGGGAGCAATTTGGGGATTAAGATTACTGCACAAGGGCCCTTACTGATTTTCCAGTCAGGCTGGGATTTGAACCAAGGATCCTCTGGTCTCAAGTCCAATGCTTAACCAGTAGAACATCACCTCCCCATATTTAAAAATATTTAAATATGCAAAATACAGGATGAACACAAAAACACTCTTTGGTGTCAAATATTTCTGAATAATTTTACAATTTTGGTATCCACAGTTGCAGAAATTCAAGTTGTTTTTTTTTATTTTGCAGATTTTTCTTCAAAATTGTAAAATTATTCATGTAACTTTTGATATTATAAATATGTGACACCAAGGAGTGTTTTGTGTTCACCCTGTAAGTAAAACAAAACACATCAAAAATAATAAAATCGACTCCCACTCAAAAAAAAAAAAAAAAAAATGCAGTAAAATCACGGAGCTTTAAAGGCATTTGAGATACTAGCTCATTGGCTTTTATCATCTTAACCCCTTAACGCCCATCGTCGCATATATGCTACAATCTCTGACTCAAATATGCAACTTACCAAATTGACCTGTATGACTGTTGTTGCAAATTTGCAACATACCATCATTATTATAACATAAAGTCATTACCAGAATACTCAATATTACAATCTAGTTTTTGTGCAAAAGTGAAATTAATAATCTCAACATTATTTACCATCTACTTAAAGGCAAAAACACACACAAAACATTTTTTTATATACAGCTATATAAATTCGGGCGTTAAGGGGTTAATTATGTAACCTTTGATATCTTTTGTAAGCTTTGAAACAAAGTCTTTTTAAATTGATTCTCCCAAACATCACGGTTGGTATTTCACAGTTGCCAGGAAAAACAGTTAGCATTGATTAACATGTCATCGTCACGTCACCTGCTTTGCTGTTGCTGTGTGTGTGTGTGTGTGCGTACGTGTGTGAGCACGCACGGTGGAGATGCTGAGCCACGCACACAGTGAAACTGACACAGTGAAGACTGCAACTGGAAGCACTACCAAGACACATTTCATTAGATTCTTTTTCTGTTCATTCATCGGAGACGCCGCTCTGAAGTCATAACGGTCATGAAAAGAAATTTATTCGGGCACCACGGGACTAAAACATTAGTAAGTGAATCAATGCGCGTCTTCCCAAAACAAGAATACTGAGCTCTACAAAGTTTATAGAGCTAATAAAGACTGTAACAGTTTGATCCACCCACCTCCTGCAGGCACACCGCGAGCACCACAGGTTTGAGAAGAAGACGCCCAGGTGTTGGCTTGATATCCTGAAACTTTCTTGCGATTGCCCATGCTCAGTCGCGGAAATGCTGCATGGAGAGAAACCCTGTTCAGTTAGCTCAGGGGAATATAACATTTGCTGTTTAACACAATTGAAGCTGTCCCAGCAGTCACCAGGGCGTGAAGCAGGGTACACCCTGGACAGGACGTCAGTCTGTCGCAGGGCCACAAACAGACAAAAAAACACACACATTCACACCCACATGCACAATGATGGGCAATTTTAAAGTTTACAATCCACCTAGCTTGCGTGTCTTTGGATGTGGGAGGAAGCCGGAGCACCCGGAGAGAACCCACACAAACACGGGGAGAACACGCAAACTCCACACAGAAAGGCCACAGATGGGAATTGATCCCATGACCTTCTTGCTGTGATGCAACAGTGCTAACCGCTAAGCCACCATGCTGCCGCATATAAAAGCTGAGATTCTCAAATTCATCTTTTCTTCTCAAACTCAAATGATTAAAAATAAGCCCAACCAAATTTAATTAAAAGGTAAATCAAACTAATTTTGATTTGAGTAGAATTCAAGACAATTCTTGATGTCAGTTGTAAAGTGATTTCAAATTAATGCCTCGTTCTTATACAGCCCAGATAAAACTACGAGATAAAACAATAAGCAGTGTCTCAAGGCTCATGCTGTATTGCTATAATTTAGTTGCTGATGTTTCCCCACTTGGACTTTGGTGCTTCTTGTCTCCATTTGACACACATGTTCTTGGACAGATTGCCAGTTATTTGGTTATGCATCTTATTGCATGTTGTCCCAGTTTGTATCTTGTAGCGTGTCGTTATGTGCTGGACTTTCTCCTGTACCTTGGGTCTTGTCTGCTATGGTAGACCCCAGCCTCTATGGACTTGGTGTTCAAGACCTGTTCTTGTGGTGCCATGGTTACAGCCTCTGTGCTGTTCTTCAACCCAGCCTTTGGAGTTACTGTTAGGATTCCTTGATTCCAGCCACCCCTCTATCTGCTTGTGATCCATTCCATAGAGGGTTTGTTCTTCCATATGTTCTTTTCCCATGTGTCTTCTGCTGTCTAAAGTACTCATATGGCGGTTTGTTCCCCAGGGTCAGCTTCTGGCTGTACTGCCGGATCCTGTATAATTTTGCACTTGATGCAAAATAAAATGATCTAATTGTCCAAGAAATCCAGTGACCAATGATCAGATACTATTCAGCTTTATCTCATCATATGTTCTCTCAGGTTGAAGAGTTACATTTACACAACCATGTTATAGAAAAGAAGCAAAATTAGACACTGGAGCTCAGTACTGTGTTGGACTGAATTTTCAGCTAACCTCAGTTAGTGAGGACACTATCAAAACAGGGGAAAAAAAAAAAAAAAAAAAAATATATATATATATATATATATATATATATATATATATATATATATATATATATACGAGGGCTGTCCGTAAAGTATAGGTCCTTTTTATTTTTTTCAAAAACTATATGGATTTCATTCATATGTTTTTACGTCAGACATGCTTGCACCCTCGTGCGCATGCGTGAGTTTTTCCACGCCTGTCGGTGACGTCATTCGCCTGTGAGCACTCCTTGTGGGAGGAGTCGTCCAGCCCCTCGTCGGAATTCCTTTGTCTGAGAAGTTGCTGAGAGACTGGCGCTTTGTTTGATCAAAATTTTTTCTAAACCTGTGAGACACATCGAAGTGGACATGGTTCGAAAAATTAAGCTGGTTTTCAGTGAAAATTTTAACAGCTGATGAGAGATTTTAAGCTTGATTCTGTCGCTTTAAGGACTTTTCACGGTGCGAGACGTCGTGCAGCGCTCTCAGGCAGCGTCATCAGCCTGTTTCAAGCTTAAAACCTCCACATTTCAGGCTCTATTGATCCAGGACGTCGTGAGAGAACAGAGACGTTTCAGAAGAAGTCGGTTTCAGCATTTTATCCGGATATTCCACTGTTAAAGGAGATTTTTTTAATGAAAGACGTGCGGACGGGTCCGTGCGTCGGGACGCAGCCGACGCGGCGCGGCGGCACAGGAAAAACACCTCCGTGTTGATAACCATTTGTTAAAATCCAGTTGGCTTTTGATGGCTTTCAGTGGAGTGAGTATATGAGAAATTGTTTATCAGCTGGAGATGTTCCAACGTGTCCTCAAGGCTTCCAACAGAGGTGTTTTTCCTGTGGCGGAGCGTCGCGGCGGCTGCGAGCCGACACTGCAATCCGCTCGCACGTCTTTCATTAAAAAAATCTCCTTTAACAGTGGAATATCCGGATAAAATGCTGAAACCAACTTCTTCTGAAACTTCTCTGTTCTCTCACGACGTCCTGGATCAACAGAGCCTGAAATGTGGAGGTTTTAAGCTTGAAACAGGCTGATGACGGCGCCTGAGAGCGCAGCACGACGTCTCGCACCGTGAAAAGTCCTTAAAGCAACAGAATCACCTCAAAATCTCTCATCAGCTGTTAAAATTTTCACTGAAGACCAGCTTAATTTTTCGAACCATGTCCACTTCGATGTGTCTCACAGGTTTAGAAAAAATTTTGATCAAACAACGCGCCAGTCTCTCAGCAACTTCTCAGACAAAGGAATTCCGACGAGGGGCTGGACGACTCCTCCCACAAGGAGTGCTCACAGGCGAATGACGTCACCGACAGGCGTGGAAAAACTCACGCATGCGCACGAGGGTTCAAGCATATCTGACGTAAAAACATATCAATGAAATCCATATAGTTTTTGAAAAAAAATAAAAAGGACCTATACTTTACGGGCAGACCTCGTATATATATATATATATATATATATATATATATATATATATATATATATATATATATATATATATATATATATATATATATATATATACACACAACACCTCAAATGTGCATGTGCTTGATCAAAGTCACACTGGGAGATATGTTATTAACCCAGAAGGAAATGTCCAATTGGCAAACAAGTGACCCAGAAATCCAGAAACGGCCCTAAACCCAGACAGCAATCTCACAGGCACCTTCAGTACCAGGTGACCAGAGACCAGAAGCCTCCATATAAGTCATCCAGTCCACTCAGACAACAGTGGCCACACGTCCAGTGTAAAGATACCCCCCATGTACATCCCCAAATCAGCTACATGCACCCCAAAACACACCCCACCAAATACAGAAAGGAAAACTACCCAGTACAGGCATTTCCCCTCCAGCTAACACCCACAGTGTCTACAGTGGCTTGCAAAAGTATTCAGCCCCTTGGTATTTCACTCATTTGAATTTGTTTATGGCATTTCAAATACAAAAGTAAATCAGGCTTCTCAATATAAAAATTTCTAAAATTATCTTCCTTAGACTCAAACTGAAAATAAATCTCTACAACTTGATATAAATTAATTAAAAATATAAAATCCAAGATGATTGGTTGCATAAGTAATCAGCCCCTTTGGTATAATACCTGTAAATAATCAGTTTAAGTGCCAGTTTTCTTCAGACAAGTCAGGGGATGGATACATGAACATTTCCAAGCTCCTTTTTCGTCACAACAGTACAGTAGAGCAAATGCAACACCGCCCCTGCTGCACCCATTCTCCATCCAATCTGATACAAGTTATTTGAAACCCTGAATGTCAAGGTCAAATGCTTATCTCAGGTAATGGCTTATGGGCAAGGCCTATGACTATGTTCATGGAAAATTTGGAGGCAAAATTTCAAAAATTGTGACCAGGAAAGTTGTTTCATTGATTTTAGTGTTTGACCTTCCTGTGACCTTGACCTTTGACCTTGATCCTTTTGTGGACTGAAAGGTACCTTACTAGGGCTGCTATAAGTGAAGTTGCAAGAGTCTGCAAAGTAAATGTGTGCTCACAGAGTGTTAAGATATCCTCGGACAACTTCCCCCTGGGGGGAATTTATCCGGGGGAAGATAAACTGTTACACCAGCCTGGTTTTCAACGTGACTTTCAACAAATTCAAACTGAGGAATACGTATATCGATTTGGTACTTTGTGAGGAGCAGTATATTACATAAAGACTGGGAGAAATTACAATTGGTGTGCGTGGCCCAGGATGTAAATCTGTTCCCGGCGAACTACGACGGACCATACGATTTTTTACAACCAACAAAAAGGCACCTTGATGACTGGTTGAGCAGGAAACCTGTTATAATCGAATTTCTGCAATATTGATGACTGTAAAATTGATGTAGTTGTATAAAAGTGATTTTCTGTAGTTAACTTAGACAGTTGTTGAAAGTCATGGTGGAAATTTTTTTTCCTCTTTCCTTTTGCTCTAATATTTATGGTAATTTTATCAGTTGGGGAAAGTCCAGTTGTTTCATGGTCCGGCTGAAGCCAAAGAGAGGAGGGTTTTTGTAGCCGCGGAGAGGGGGGTTCGCGTTGCCAGGGTTACAAGCCTTGATGAGGAATGAGGGAGTGATTCGCCTTGGTAATAAGTACCCATTGTTTGTTTTTTTCCATAATGCAGGGTGGCTTACCATTAGAGAAGGTACCCTAATGGTGTGTATTCGCATAACTTTAGGTTTGAGGAAGAATTCCACCATTATTTGGAATGCCTCTGTTTGGATCTGTGGGGTTAAAACTGGGCGTAGGACACGAATAGTTATTTTTAGGACAGTGATTATCTCATTGACAAAACAAATATTGGGATCGGTGTGAACACAAATAAAATGGACACTTTGTCATTGTTTAATGAGATAGTTTTGTGTGTAACGGATTTATGATTGTTGTTCTAAGTGCTTCTTATAATGCGTGCAAAATTCCACTCCAGTAATGTTGGCTTGGATCCATGTTTGTCTGTTTGTTTAAATGTAATGTTTATTTGTAACGAACCATGGACTTTGTCTTTTTTTGTTTTAACATGGACGTTTGGGGGAAACGGTGTCATTGCCTAGTGGCTTTTATGATGGATGTTTGTTTGAATTAACGTGGATCGTTGCTGTGCATGGTTTGGTCTTTGTCTTGTCAATGATGTTGGGAAGGTGTCGTAACACGGACCCACAACAGGGGGCGCAAGTGAACGGACAATGGATAAGAAAAGGAGTAACAATTTAATGTTGCGAAAGTACACAACGGAATACAAACAGAAATAACAGGTGCCAATTGTATACAAGAGGACGGTGGGCAGGCTCGAAGATAGGAGACCTCTGATGAACGAGGAGCCGGGGCCCACACCGCTTCCACCACCAACGGCCTGAAGAACACCGGAGCCGCCAAGTCCTGAATCCCCAGGTGGTCTCTGTCCTCCGTTGTCGGCCCTGGTACTGCTGGCAAAGAAGAAACAGAAGGAGGTGAGTGTGAGTCCTCACACCCAGCAACCTTTACACTCAAAGTCTCTGGGAGGGAAAACCTCCACCTCCAGATACGTTTCTCTCGTGCAGCTCCTGTTGGTCCCTCTTCTGGATCACCACAGGAATGCGGCTGCACACAGAACAATGTTTAGACAATCGATAAGACAGCAGAGAAATTACCTTTGTGGTAGATGATTTCTCGGCGAGAAGGTGGAGTTGTGATCCGCTTCTTGTAAGGAGGTTAATGAGAGACAGCTGGTGAGGTTGACAGGTGACAGCTGTCACTTCCAATAGCTCTGGCGCCCTCTCATGCTTGAAGCCCGCACTCCAAGCAGGGCGCCGACTGGTGGTGGTGGGCCAGCAGTACCTCCTCTTCAGCGGCCCACATAACAGGACCCCCCCCTCAACGGGCGCCTCCTGGCGCCCGACCAGGCTTGTCCGGGTGTCGGCGGTAGAAATCGACCAGAAGGGCCGGGTCCAGGATGAAGCTCCGTTTCACCCAGGAGCGTTCTTCGGGTCCATAACCCTCCCAGTCCACCAAGTACTGAAAACCCCGGCCCATCCGACGGACGTCCAGGAGCCGACGAACAGTCCATGCCGGCTCCCCGTCGATGATTCGGGCAGGAGGTGGCTCGGGTCCAGGGGTGCAGAGTGGTGAGGTGTGGCATGGTTTAAGCCTAGAGACATGAAAAATGGGATGGATCTGGACTGAGGATCTTGGCGATAGGGAACGGCCCAATGAAACGGTCCTTCAGTTTCTGAGATGTCACCTGAAGCGGGATGTCTTTGGTGGATAACCACACCTCCTGCCCAGGTTGGTATGCAGGGGCCGGGGAACGCCGGCGGTCTGCATGGGTCTTGGCCCTCGTCCGGGCCCGCAACAGGGCAGAACGGGCGGTTCGCCACACCCGGCGGCACCTCCGTAGGTGGGCCTGGACCGAGGGTACCCCGACCTCTCCCTCCACAAGTGGGAATAATGGGGGCTGGTAGCCCAGACACGCCTCGAAAGGGGAGAGGCCGGTGGCGGAAGACACTTGGCTGTTGTGCGCGTACTCGATCCAGGCCAGATGGTTGCTCCAGGCCGCCGGATGCGCGGAGGTGACACAGCGAAGGGCCTGTTCTAGGTCCTGGTTCGCCCGCTCTGCCTGGCCGTTCGTTTGTGGGTGATACCCGGACGAGAGACGTACGGTGGCCCCCAGCTCCTTACAAAAACTCCTCCAGACCTGCGAGGAGAACTGGGGACCACGATCCGAGACGATGTCCGATGGTATCCCATGCAGACGCACGACGTGGTGGACCAGGAGGTCTGCTGTCTCCTGGGCCGTCGGGAGCTTCGGGAGGGCCACGAAGTGGGCCGCCTTGGAGAACCGGTCCACTATCGTCAGTATGGCGGTGTTGCCCTGGGACGGCGGGAGGCCCATGACGAAGTCCAGGCCAATGTGGGACCAGGGGCGATGAGGCACAGGCAGGGGTTGGAGGAGACCCCTGGTCTTGTGATGGTCCGCCTTGCCCCTGGCACAGGTGGTGCAGGCCTGGACGTAGTCCCGGACGTCGGCTTCCAGTGACGCCCACCAGAAGCGCTGCTGGACTACTGCCACGGTCCTACGCACTCCAGGATGACAGGAGAGCTTGGAGCCGTGACAGAAGTCCAAGACGGCAGCCCTGGCCTCTGGTGGGACGTAAAGCTTGTTCCTTGGACCGTCTCCCGGATCCGGGTTCCTTGCCTGGGCCTCCCGGACGGTCTCCTCTACGTCCCAGGTGAGGGTGGCCACGACAGTGGACTCGGGAAGGATGGTATCGATGGGGTCCGACAACTCAGCCTTGGCCTCCTCTTCGTGCACCCGGGACAGTGCATCGGATCGTTGATTCCTAGTCCCGGGGCGGTAGGTGATCCGGAAGTCGAAGCGAGCGAAGAACAGGGACCAGCGGGCTTGCCTGGGGTTCAGCCGCTTGGCGGTCCGGATGTACTCCAGGTTCCGGTGGTCTGTGAAAACCGTGAAAGGCTCCGTAGCTCCCTCCAACAGGTGTCTCCACTCCTCCAGAGCCTCCTTCACCGCGAGGAGTTCTCGATTGCCCACGTCATAATTCCGCTCTGCGGGGGTCAACCTGCGGGAAAAGTAGGCACAAGGATGGAGAACCTTACCGGACTCCCCGCTCTGGGACAGGATGGCTCCTATTCCTGAGTCTGAGGCGTCCACCTCCACTACAAACTGGCGAGTAGGATCAGGCTGCACCAGAACTGGCGCAGACGAAAACCGGCGTTTCAACTCCTGAAATGCGGCCTCGCACCGGTCCGACCAGGTGAAGGGGACTTTAGTGGAGGTCAGGGCAGTCAGGGGGCTAACAACCTGACTGTAGCCCTTAATGAACCTCCTGTAGAAGTTTGCAAAGCCGAGGAACTGTTGCAGCTTCCTACGGCTCTTTGGTTGGGGCCAATCCCTCACCGCCGCAACCTTGGCCGGATCCGGGGCGACGGAGTTGGAGGAGATGATAAACCCCAGGAAGGACAAAGAAGTGCGATGGAACTCACACTTCTCGCCCTTCACAAACAACCGGTTTTCCAACAACCGCTGAAGGACCTGACGTACATGCCGTACATGGGTCTCAGGGTCCGGGGAAAAGATGAGTATATCATCCAGATATACGAAGACAAACCGATGCAGGAAGTCCCGTAAGACGTCGTTAACCAATGCTTGGAACGTCGCGGGCGCGTTGGTGAGACCAAACGGCATGACCAGGTACTCAAAATGACCTAAAGGGGTGTTAAATGCCGTCTTCCATTCGTCTCCCTTCCGGATCCGAACTAGGTGATACGCATTCCTAAGATCAAGTTTGGTGAATATTCGGGCTCCATGCAGGGGTGTGAACACCGAATCCAAGAGGGGCAATGGGTATCGATTGCGAACCGTGATCTCGTTCAACCCCCTGTAATCAATGCATGGACGGAGTCCGCCGTCCTTCTTGCCCACAAAAAAGAAACCAGCACCCATCGGGGAGGTGGAGTTCCGGATCAACCCGGCAGCCAAGGAGTCCCGGATGTAGGTCTCCATTGATTCGCGTTCCGGGCGTGAGAGGTTGTACAGTCTACTGGAGGGGTACTCAACGTCCGGGATCAAATCAATGGCACAATCGTACGGTCGGTGCGGTGGAAGAGTGAGTGCCAGATCTTTGCTGAAGACGTCAGCTAGATCATGGTACACCCCTGGCACCGCCGTCAGATTGGGGGGGCTCTTAACCTCCTCCTTAGCCGTGAACCCGGGAGGAACCGAGGATCCTAAACACTCCCGGTGGCAGGTTTCGCTCCACTGCACCACTGCCCCAGACGGCCAATCGATCCGGGGATTGTGCTTAACCATCCAAGGAAAACCCAAAATCACTCGGGAGGTAGAAGGTGTCACGTAAAACACGATCTCCTCCCGGTGATTCCCAGACACAACCAGAGTCACGGGCTGGGTCCGGTGTGTAATCAACGGGAGTAGGGTGCCATCTAGTGCCCGTACCTTCAAAGGCGAAGGCAGAGCCACTAGAGGGAGCCCCACTTCCTTTGCCCATCTGCTATCCAACAGATTCCCTTCGGACCCCGTGTCCACCAGTGCTGGGGCGTGAAGGGTTAAATCCCCACTTAGGATTATCACTGGGATTCGTGCTGATTTGCGGGGTTTCCCCGTGTACATGTTATGGCCCACCCTTAGCCCAGTTTCTAAGGGCGGGCGTTGGTGTTTGACCGTTTGGGGCAGTCTTTTAACAAATGCTCACATGAGCCACAGTAAAAACACTCCCCGCGGGCCAGCCTCCTTTGTCTGACATCAGATCTTACTTTGGCCCTGCTCGTGTCCATAGCTTCGTCAGCAGGGGGAGCTGTTGCCACACGGAGCCCACTGGCAACGGAGCGTGGGGACGACGTCACCCTTTCTGACCCGGAAGAGAGAAGGACGGCTTGTGCCCGGCCACGCCCTCCGGCCTGCTCCCGACGGTGTTCATTTAAGCGGTTGTCTAATCGTATAACCAGATTAACAAGCCCGTCGAAATCCTGCGGTTCATCTTTAGCCAGTAAATGCTCCTTCAGTACTGGAGACAGTCCGCTTATGAAGGCAGCGCGGAGCGCAACGTCGTTCCAGCCAGACCTCGCAGCCGCGATGCGGAAGTCGACAGCGTACTCAGCTGCGCTCCGACGCCCCTGTCTCAGTGACAGCAGCACGGTCGAGGCAGTCTCGCCTCTGTTGGGATGATCAAACACTTGTTTGAATTCCCGTATAAACCCAGCGTATGATGACAGAAGCCATGAATCCTGTTCCCAGAGCGCTGTAGCCCAAGCGCGTGCCTCACCTCGAAGCAGATTAATTACATAAGCCACCCGGGTGGCGTCTGATGCGTACATAACTGGACGCTGTGCAAAAACGAGCGAACACTGCATTAGGAAGTCTGCGCACGTTTCTACACAGCCTCCGTACGGTTCGGGAGGACTTATGTAAGCTTCAGGGGACGGTGGGGGGGGGGGTAGTTGAACGGCCAGTGGAACATCTCTATCAGGCACCGGGCCAGCAGGAGGAGACACTGCAGCGACGCTTGACTCGCGTGCTTCCACTCTGGCGGTGAGAGCCTCCATCCTCCGATTGAGGACTGCATTTTGCTCGGTTACCAGCTGTAACTGAGCAGTGAAAGCAGTAAGGATGTGCTGCAGATCACTTACCACGCCTCCTGCTGCCGCCTGCGCTCCTTGTTCTCCCATTGGCTGTTCAAGCTGTGGTTGACGCCCCTCGGGATCCATGACGAATGCCCGAGAAATCCTGTTGGGAAGGTGTCGTAACACGGACCCACAACAGGGGGCGCAAGTGAACGGACAATGGATAAGAAAAGGAGTAACAATTTAATGTTGCGAAAGTACACAACGGAATACAAACAGAAATAACAGGTGCCAATTGTATACAAGAGGACGGTGGGCAGGCTCGAAGATAGGAGACCTCTGATGAACGAGGAGCCGGGGCCCACACCGCTTCCACCACCAACGGCCTGAAGAACACCGGAGCCGCCAAGTCCTGAATCCCCAGGTGGTCTCTGTCCTCCGTTGTCGGCCCTGGTACTGCTGGCAAAGAAGAAACAGAAGGAGGTGAGTGTGAGTCCTCACACCCAGCAACCTTTACACTCAAAGTCTCTGGGAGGGAAAACCTCCACCTCCAGATACGTTTCTCTCGTGCAGCTCCTGTTGGTCCCTCTTCTGGATCACCACAGGAATGCGGCTGCACACAGAACAAAGTTTAGACAATCGATAAGACAGCAGAGAAATTACCTTTGTGGTAGATGATTTCTCGGCGAGGAGGTGGAGTTGTGATCCGCTTCTTGTAAGGAGGTTAATGAGAGACAGCTGGTGAGGTTGACAGGTGACAGCTGTCACTTCCAATAGCTCTGGCGCCCTCTCATGCTTGAAGCCCGCACTCCAAGCAGGGCGCCGACTGGTGGTGGTGGGCCAGCAGTACCTCCTCTTCAGCGGCCCACATAACAAATGAGGCTGATTTATGATCAGTGGAACATGGAGTTTTGCCGCGTGATTATAGGCTGCATTCACTTTGCATTAGCTGCTAAAATGATAACTGATTTAAAAATAAAAACGTGAATAAATTTGACCGTACAAATTGGCACAGATCAAGCCACTAAAATTTAGCGGATAGGACCGTCGAGTCTGTTTGTCGATTTTTAAATTTTAAAAAACTTTGAAAACTTAGTTAGCACAGTACCATGTGCGCTAAGCTAATCTGGCCTAGCCTTCCCTACTGTTCACTTGACATCACAGCGAGACTTGGTGTTTCATAGAAGCTGCTGTGGTTGGTTGACAGTACTCCGTACGGTTCAAAATGGTTAAAAGATGGTTCTTTCAAGTTTTTATAATAATAATAATAACAATAATAATAATTATTATTATTATCATTATTATTAGTAGTAGTAGCAGTGGTGGGCACAGCTAACCAAAAAGTTAGCTTCGATAACAGCTAATCAGCAAACTGAAAAGTTATCTTTTATAAAGCTAAACCGATAAACCACCCAAAAATTTATCAGAAGCTACAGCTAACCGATAACTGATAACTTTTAGTATTGTCTCCGGTACACTTGCAACTGCTAACAAGCTGATTTTGAGTTTTAACACCACGATCGCTTTTGGTATCATCAAAAATGACCACAAACCCAAACAGTGAGTCAGCACTTCTATCTTTGTGTGCCCTGCCCACTGCTGGATGCTCCTGTTTACTACATATTTTACAGCAGTGAAGCACTTGAGAGGAGCTAAGCTCAATGCTACACACACAAAAAAACAAGCCATTATTCCTTAACAGGATATAGCAGTGCCACTGTGAGGCAGAGGTCTTGGAAAATAAAGCAGTTTTGACTTATGGTTTTGGTTTAAAATCACATTAATCCAAATAGAATAACTCAATTAATGTCAGTTCTGTCATTTGTACAAAGTTAAAATATAACACATATCTTTTAATTTTAAATAATGCACTAATTCTGAAGTTTTGAAACAAACACAGACAGATGCCAAAGGGATTATGGGTAAAATGAGCCTCCGCTAACACTGATTGGTTGACTCATTCATTCTATGTAGAAACCAACATGTTAATGTGACGTGATGTGTGTGTTGGTATTTACATATAAACGTGCTTTTGTAAAATATGCCGTTTTATTTATATGTAAAAAAAAAAAAAGCCATTTGCAAAATCCAAAAGTCAAGTTGTGATTATTAGACAACCTTCTGATATAACCGGGGTCAAAATGCATAGAACACTGCCATCTACTGGTGTCCAGATGCTCAGACCCTAACCCATAATCCTTTGCGCACCAGAGTCTTTTTTGCGTGCCAGAAAGTTGCTGCAGTTTAATGGTATGTTCTAGCTTTCACCTCATGAAAAGAGGATGAACTCATAAACTTTCATTATTTGTATAATAATTGGTCCAATGATGGTTTTCATCATGGAGTTATCTGAAAAGCTAATCCGATAATGAAAACATTAGCTTTGATAAGTAGTGGTTAGCGGATTAACGGAACTCTGCCCACCACTGAGTATTAGTAGTAGTAGTAGTAGTAGTAGTAGTAGTAGTGAGCAGGGAGCTACCAAGCTCGCTTCAAAGGGGTAGCTTGGGGAGGGAGAGAAGAAGAAGGAAGAAGTACCCTCCATGCCTTCTGGGATGTGTGCCATCTATCGGTGGTGGGCCTGAATTAATTTTATTTGGTTTTAAATATTTGATTATTTTTAAACTAAACTTTCATAATAATTATGCAGGGTATTTTTGATTAGAATTTTTGATCCTTCCTGAAAAGCATACTAAAATACATTGACAAGGATCTTGGAGTATCGTTGAAGTGTTAGATTAGAATTACCTCCACATTGCTGTGTTGTCATAAGACACCAGTTTAATGGTAAATTTAGTTGTGTTGGAACATGCTGCAGGCTTTTGTGATCTTCGTCACACCAACAGAATTATTGATGTCCCTAACCCTACAGGAGATAATTTTAGTGTGTACTTTGTTAATGTGGGTAAATATGTAGTGAATTTAAATGTATTCCCTGCAGTGTGTTCCGATTATGATGAATGATTTTTGGATTTGATGGTTGGTGAATAAATAATTAATTGAAGTGAAATTGTGTAGAATAGTGTAGAATAGTGGGACGTTGTGTGAAATGTAAAAAAAAAAAAAAAAAACAGAATACAATGATTTGCAAATCCTGTTCAACTGATATTCAAATGAATACACCACAAAGACAAGATATCTAATCTTCAAACTAATAGACTTTATTGTTTTTGTGCAAATATTTGCTCATTTTGAAATGGATGCCTGCAACACGTTTCAAAAAAGTTGGGACAGTGGTATGTTTACACTGTATTACATCACCTTTCCTTGTAACAACACTCAATAAGTGTTTGGGAACTGAGGACACTAATTGTTGAAGTTTTGTCGTTGTACGTGTGGGTGTGAACACATTTCAAAAAAGCTGGGACATGGGCAACAAATGACTGGGAAAGTTGATGAATGCTCAAAGAACACCTGTTCAATCCACAGGTGAACAGCTTAATTGGAAACAGGTGAGTGTCATGATTGGGTATAAAAGGAGCTTCCCCAAAAGGCTCAGCCGTTTACAAGCAAAGATGGGGTGAGGGTCACTACTTTGTGAACAATTGCATGAAAAAATAGTCTAACAGTTTAAGAACAATGTTTCTCAATGTTCAATTGAAAGGAATTTGGGGATTCCATCATCTACAGTCCATAATATAATCAGAAGATTCAGAGAAGGTGGAGAACTTTCTACACGTAAGCGGCAAGGCCGAAAACCAACATTGAATGCCTGTGACCTTCGATCCCTCAGGCAGCACTGAATTAAAAACCGACATCATTGTGTAAAGGATCTTACCGCGTGGGCTCAGGAACACTTCAGACAACCATTGTCAGTTAACAGTTCGTCGCTACAACTTGTCAGATCCCGCTTTTTAGATACACGGCACACGCTCACCCTCCGATGAGTGTGTTTGTGTACAAAACCAGCTCTCCGTCTCTGGGGTCCGACCTTCGTGTCTCCATGGGTATTACCCGGCAGGGCTACACAAAGGCTGTTCAAGCTGGTGGCGAGGAGATTCATCTAGCTGCTCACTGCCTCCATCCGGACGTCCACCCCGCTGAAGCTGATCTCGCACCCCGGTCGAATAGCCTTCTCAGGAACCAGGATACGAACTGGCCACGCCCGTTAACGGCAGCTCTCCTCTTATGGATCAGGGCTCTTGGAATGTTGCTAGATTTTAAATTTAGAGACTCGTACAGCGAGTCCCCAGGATGTGTTATTTTCATTAAAAACCAGACTAACCTTTTAGAGCCTTTTGATGTTGTACACCCAATAAACTTTAACTTTTACACCTTAAGAAGCATCAATAATCCAATGTCCGAGCCTTAACACTTTAACTGCATGCTTGGAAATTTATTGCAGGTTTTGCAAGTGCCAATAACATAATCAAAATAGATTATATGGTGATAATTTCAAAACAGTAATTCAAGTATAATTAGAATAATGATTGGCAGAGATTTTTGTTTTTAATTCAATAATTCTGACTGATCTTACTTTGACTGGGACTGGATTGACTTCTTAACAATTTTTTCTAGGAGTGAGGGAAGGAGGTTTTTGAGGTTAGGGTCCCCAGCTCGATGAACTTGATTTCTTCTTCATCAGCTATTAATCGTTAGCTGACCACGATCCTTGTGTGATGTTGTAATCCTTCAGGAAGTTAATCCACATAAGAATTTATTCTGTCGTCAATCAACCAAAAGTTGATCTAATCCATTCTGGTATGCGGTGATGTTCCTTGAGAGAGAAATCGTTGAACATTCCCCACTCAGACTTAAGGCCAGTGGTTACTTTCCGTTGTTCTGCTACTCCGTGACTGGACGGCCTAAGTAGGAGTTGAAATCTCTCTCAAATGATCTTTTATGGCTCCAATCCTCTCACTCCACGATTCCAATTGATGCTCACAAGATGGTCAAGTCTTGTGATTTCCTCGTAGCAGGGGAGTAGTGTCAACAGCACCTCTCCCTGGAAGAATAACCCTGTTTACTGGTATTTCAACAGGTTATATATGTTCTTGACTCCAGTCGTCCTCAGATGATCTTGGTTACCATGGGGACACTGTTGACTCAAAACCTCCTCCCTTCTCCTTCCGCTTTACTGGAAATCCCCGCAGCCCCTACCAGTAACTTATTTCTCAAGTTCCTCTTTTCTATTAACACTTCAGCTTTCTGAGAATTCATTCTTTTAAATCATTTCTTTAGAATCACATCAATCATATTCAATCATTTCATTACAACTCTCTTTCACATAAAAACAATTCATATGATCATATACAAACATTTTCATTCCTTATTATTCATTTCATATTTTACCAACATCTTAATCATTTGATCAGTTGTTTAACATCAGCCTTTCTTGCCCTGCTTGCGACATCTTCTTCACTTCCTCTTTTTCTCTGACTCTGCACTCTTTATGAAAAACAACTCATATAATCATTCATTTCACTTATTCGTAAAATACTTTTTCTAATCAACTCTTAATTTTAACACATTAATACTTAATTTGATCATACTTGTCATGTTAGAATCATTCTTAGACATATTCCATCGTCTTCACCACCGAGTTCATTCCGTGGGCCTCCCCATTTGTAATGGAAAAGTCCGGTATGACCTCACTTACTCCTGGAAGGTACCAAACACTGTGCAATTTAATCCAACAGCATGTATATTAATTCCATGTCACGTATTATATTCCAAGATGAAAACAAGCTGAAAACAAGCTTAAAGTCATCTTTCCTGACACCCCCTCCATGACTTGAAGCTCCGCCGATCTCTCTATACCTCCATAAAAACATCCTCGTCATTGTCGACAGGATGAAGGGTGAGCACTTCTTTTTCATCCACCATTGGAGACAGAACAGGAGGAGCTGGAGTTGAATGACACTCATCCAGCACCATGTACTCCTCTCCGCCCACCTGTAGATTGCCGTCACCGTCAGAAGGCTGCTCGTCCAGTAGTGGTGATTGTGATGGTAATCCCAATGGAGACGGATTTGCCTCATATTCCTGAGATGATGATCCGTCAGGGAACGATGGTGCGCATGGTGAAGTGGGGGTGACGGGTGTATAACACGATGTAACTGGTGTAGATGACCGCGGTGATGTATCCTTCATTTGAGGTGAAGCTTCAGTGAGAATATCCTCAGGCTCGGGCTGTTGAATGTGTTCATCCAGGAACACCTGCGTGAGGGCCTCCAAAGACCAGTTCATGTCCTCGGTTTGCACCCTAACCTCCGTAGTGCGCTGTGGAGATGAACGTGGAACTGGTGGTAATGAAGGACAAATAGCCACGATCCGGCCATCGGCAAGATGAGCTGTGGAGAATCTTATTCCCGTAGGATACATCCACATTTTAGTAAACACGGGGCAATACATATATCCCTCTGGAGACACTATAGTGTCAGCTCATATTTGATCAATCAAGAGAGAATGCCAGATCATGTCTGCCTCAATCTCAATTTTTAGGTATGCTTCTGTTGGTACCTGGGGCAGAAAAGAAGTATCCTTCCGTCCCACTATTCCCCGTGCCACTTGAACAGGGAAGTTGTTGCCATAACACGTCGGGCACCACAGAGTCGGTGTTATCTCCCAGAAGTAGAGCGCTTGTTCCAGGGTGGCTTGACAATGAATACATCTTATATCCCCCTATAGTGTAAGAGGAAACATTAGTCTTTTAACTATTATATTACAAGCAAGCAAAAGTGTTCGTCTGGATTATTCAGATGTACGCCAGAGACGCCTCATGATCACCATAGGAGAGTGGGACTGTGGTGACGTTGTCATTCCCGCTGTAGCTGTAGAAGCCGTACGCAGGAAGCAAGCATCATAGGTCGTAAACCATAACAGCAGGAGTAGTTGACTAACCACGGACAGCCAGTATAAAGCTGATAACATTCCCCATCCTAAGGCCCAAATTATGATAAGTCCAAGTTTGTAGAGCCAAGGTTTCTTGCATTGTACGGCTCCAGTTAATGTAGCTATGTACGCCAACAGGGTCAAGGCCATCACAGCTTCGCACACAATGTCAGCTATCACTGCCGGGGCGTAAAAGATTGCTGCCATATCTATCACCATCCAAATTGTAATTGATGTGTACTGCCATATTCCCCAACAGTCAAACTGGAGAGTAAAGCGACCGAGGACGTGAGTGATGAATAAAGACAACCCTAAGTCACTCGCCAATCTGACACATCCATGTAGTAGCGTTACTATTCGCAGTGGTTGTCGTAAGTCCCAACGGCCGACACATCAGTATAGCAGCCATATTAACAGTAGTGCAATAAACTCCACTCTACTCGATTTGAAGATGGTGTCATTTACGCCGCCAGTATTGTTGGACATTGTGCTCTCTTATTCTTTTTACTTATCTCCTTAAGTTTGTACGCTGTTATGTAGATGCTTCTTCTTCCTTCACTCCCCCAAGTCAGAATGAACAGGGCGTGTCTCGGCGTCGGGCTTTGTAGGCTTCATCGCTCCTCCCCTAACGGAGGAGGGGCTCCATATCACTGCGTTGTGTGCTCCTCCCACACAAGCGCAGGGCGGCTGCGAAACTTCCTTTTAACAAAACATATCCAATCACTGC
Organism: Thalassophryne amazonica; assembly: GCF_902500255.1. NCBI lineage: Eukaryota > Metazoa > Chordata > Actinopteri > Batrachoidiformes > Batrachoididae > Thalassophryne > Thalassophryne amazonica. Next base: position 62,845,371 of record NC_047119.1, on the reverse strand, counting down.
AGCAATAATAAGTCCTATTATGATTAACAGATAGGGCCAAAGATATCCAAACAAATGTCCAATCCAACCAGTCACCACTTCGAGACCTTCTTTAATGACTTCTCCGGTCTCTGCAGCGAAAGTGGTGATGATTCCTCCAGTTATTATTTGCGTTCTTTCCCACCAAGAACATTCATGCCGACCTCTTCCTTTTCCACAGCTCAACCAATGTTCTGCAGGCGATTCACACGTACCATTATTGTAAATCCGATTGGGTCCCAACCATTCGTAACTGACAATTTCTTGTCCTTCACATAGACTTTTCTTGAAGGCATATCCTTCCTCAAGCATTATCAAAGCATCACCAACAAATGGCACTATGTGGCCTAGGACCTGCTTCCTTTTCGACATTCCATGTCCCAGGACAGCCTTGGCACATCCAACGTTGGGTGGAAAAGCTCTTATCCATACACCAGCACTGTTCTTCTCCCAAACTGTTTGATGGCCGTAAGTGTCATACTCACCGTCATAGTAAGTGTCACAATATTCTTCCCAGCCAGGAACATTTCTACAATTTTGGCGGGCAAGGCTTATTGTGCATGTGGTATTACGTCTATTACAAATCATTTTCCAGGGCCGTGGCGTAACATAAGGGTTTGGTCTCCAGAGTACACTGGACCAAGTAGCTCTGTCTCTGGAGTAGACCCTGGCGATGTATTGATTTTTAACCCAATAATTATTACTTTGATCCAAACAGGGGAATACCCAATCTTCAACTTCATATTTCTCCATTCCCCACCAGGTGACGTCCTTACTACGCCTAACTCCTTCCTGCCATGCTTGAAGGGTCCCCTTAATGGTTGGAATCTGTAACAACTGTGTACAGTTATATACCCATCTTAGCCAATTCCCTGTCTTAATTTGGTCTATGGGACATCGGGGGGATTCACCAGAACCTTCAGCCAAATTATTATGGTATTCAGTCTCATGTAAGCTTCCATAGATTCTATTCGCCACGCATTGATCAATTTTGCTAAAATCTTCCTGAGGTACTGACCTTAGCTCATCAGGCTTTGGTAGTTTTTGCACATAGAATTTTGCTTTATGTGGACCCCGCAAACTATGCCCAGTCCACTTGTATCCCTTCGGAAAATTCCCCTCAAAATGTATCAGTGGAACGCTCCAGACCCACGAAAAAGTGTCGTTAAGCCATTCATCATGTTTTGCCTCCTGTTTCTGTTTCCAAGTAATCCTATTTATCAAATCGATGACTGGTGCAAGCACCATGTAATTTAGAGATTTACATCCAATAGGTTGATTCCAATAACATCTATCAAATTTTGCTACTTTTTCTTTTACACAATAATCATGAATCTTCTTCCATCTTTTTTTAGCCGCGTTATCAATACTTTTAACTTTTGGTTCTAATACTTGCTGGGTATCTTGTGTTGGCGATGTAGGGAGTGTTTTGGTTTTTCCCTGTGTTGATGATATCTTTGTGGACCCCACCGATGCTGCTGGTGAGATGGCGGTTGGTTTGGAATATGGTATTCCTGCTCCCATGCCAGTAGCGTTGTTCAACGGAGGGACTATTGTAGATGTAGTATCCACTTTCAGCACACTTCTGCAGGTGTTGTCACAGGTGAGGTTATAGTTACCCCAATGTTTCCAGGTAGGCATTATCATTCTACAAACATCATGTCTTGGTAATGCTGGAAAAACAGCTTCTCTTTCCCAATATCCTACTCGATAGCCCAGTAGTACTCTGCATCCCCATGAGCAATACCAGGCTGGCTCGCCCGGTTCAGGTCTTATCCAGGTGCAGCCTACTTCTCTTCACTCTCTTTGTTTTAACCGTAAGATGGTTGCCATGATAATCTCTTGATCCCTCACTTGTAGGTTTTGAAGGATGTCTGCTCCGGTGGTCAGGTTGTAATTGGTGGTGACGGTTGGAAATTCCCCACTGTCGTTCAAGTATTGCAGCCACTTATTCTTTAGCATCTGCTGGGTTAGGTTCTTCATCTTTGCCCATTTCTCTGTAGAATTCTGGTCCCATATCATGTTGATGTTTCTTGATTCAACTCCCCAACATGTCTGTTGGAAAGTTTTAGTTGTTGCGTACTGGACCCTGATATGGATTAAGGTCCAGGGCGTACTATCATAGTGGTACAGGATAGCTAGAAGTACAGCAATGCCGGCTAATAATGCTGTAAGTCTGGCCATCCAACTCCAACATTGGAGGCATTTTTTCTTCCATGGCTGGCTTTGTTGCTGCTGCTTTCTTCCAACATTTTCGTAGTAGAATTCACTTGGTACTGGTGGCAGCGGCTCCAGCTTTTGGGGTCGTTGCAGCAGTGGCATTTCTATGCCAAGCTCCTCTTCTCTTGGTCTTTCGTTGATTCTTTGAGGTTGCGTGGTGATCACGCTGTCTTCCCGTGGTTCTCCCATCTCGGAGATAGATGATCTTAGGTGCTGTTGTTTGTCTCGTGCTCCCAACAGAGACGCTTGATGCTCGTTGCTGAAGAAGGGTGACTAACAAGGGAGATGGCCATGGGAGTCTAATATCTAGTCCTCGCCACGCCCATTTCCAAGTGACGACTGTCATCTCCTTCATTTCAGGCGGTGGTCCCTGGGGTATGTAGAAACACTGTGAAGAGGCAGGATTCAATTCTCTATGTAGGTGCAAGATATCCTCATAGGCGTCGCAATATGCCATTTCACTGTAGACATACTGCGCCATCACAGAGTACAGAGGAGTCGATCTCCGGAATAGTCCTCTTCCCGACTTTATGCTAAGTCGTATCAGTATAGCCTTTGGGGGTTGCCAAAGCCCCACTAGTACTCTGGTTCGCCATCCACTTCTAATAGGTGGGAGACTTCCGCCTTTCTCGATGTCAAGGTGCTGTACTGTCGTGCATATTGGCAAAGTTTGGTTCTCAATCAAACAGAAAGTTGAACGTGCCTCTTGTAGTTGAAGTCTTTTAAACATATAGGGACTACTGGTCCAGATCTGGAAAGATCCAAGCCAAATATCCACATACATTCCCTGTAATGGATCAACATAATTAGGTCCCCACCTTATTTTAAACCTGTAGCCCCTTTTCTGTACATGCACTACATTCAAGATGCAGGGATATGAGTCTGGACACCGGGGAATTGGGTAAAACTTCCATCCGACCCCAGGGCAATTCCAGTGTTGTCCAACTTTGTTCATGATAGCTTCCAGAGGAGTGTATATTCCAGGCTCTGTAAGGTCAGCAGTCCTTTTATATGAATCATTATCTACAAAGTATCCTCCTGTTCCCAGCAACCATCCTTTCTCTTTGTAATCCTTTTGTGGCCAGTTTAAACATATTTTCTTGTAGGGTAATTCCAAGTATAGTGTAAGTCCTCCATGCCCGGATCGTAGACTATTTACATTATTTTCATCCAGTTTGAAGGTCCGCAGCATGATTCAGAGTGAGTTGTCACTCCGCCATCGGTCTCCTTCTCTTTCTGCCAAGATGCACCACCATAGGGAATAGTCGTTGTCTCTTAAAGAGATGAGTGTAGATGGGAGATGGGTGCTTAAGTTCTGAATCCATTCCTTTCCACACCCACTTCCACATCGTAACAATTATCCTGTCAGGTTTAGGGAGGGGTCCCTCAGGGATCCTCTGTACCTGATGTGGGGGTACATAGTTCCATAGATCTTGCCAATGCTGCCAAAACTGGTTTCCAGAATACCTGGTTTGTGATAAGGCTAGATAAAGGGGAACTATAGGCTTCTCTTCTTGATCCTTAGGCTCAATTTGAAGCTGAATCTTCCTTGCTTGACAACAGTTCCAGACTCCTCTTTTGTACAGGTAGAAGAAGTCTTGATTTACAAAATTCGTTGGTATGGTTGGGGGTAGGCAGCTCATACAGGCCCGGGGTTGATCGATAACTCTCAAATTTAATGTCTGGTTATCTAAAACGTGATATCTTGGGTCTTGCAGTCGTCTGTTCAATTGACGTCGCATGTTGGGGCTTGTCGTCCAGATCAAGCACTGGTTAAGGTATATTTCAACATAGACTCCTTGGAGTGGCTCAACGTAATTAATCCCCCATCTCAATGTGAATCTCAGGTCTTTGAGTTGTAGGTAAACCACATTTAATATCCAGGGGTAGGTGTCTGGACATCTTGGAACCGATTGGGGTATTCTTCGGCATCCTATTATGTACCAATGCCGCAGACTTTCCTCGCTAAGCACTCGTTCAGCAAGTAATTTTTGTCCTGTTGCCTCTGTTAAGTCGGCATCTCTTTTATATTCATAATTTGAGACATAAAATCCGTTAGATGCTAGTTCCCAGTCTTCTTCATCAAAATCTTTTTCTGGCCAATTTAAGTATCGTTTCTCAGCACCAAGGCCACATTGTATATAGGGTCCAAGTCTTCCTTGATTATTAATAATGGGTACTCTATTTACATCTGGTCCTTGCGACATTTTGCAAACAGCCGCTTCTTTTTACTTCTTCCTTATCCCACGGAAAATGGAGGGAAACATCCAGCGACTCCGAGGTTTTCCTGATTTTTCCTCACCTTGAGTCGGTTGGTGTAACGACTGCTGCTGTTCCTCCAGGAGGTCAACATGTGCTCTGACAGAGTAAACCCCCACATAGGGGACCAACACCATCAGCACTGTGAGCTGCACCTTAATTGTTTGGTCCGGCCTACTAGGAGTGTCCGCTCTGCTAGCCACTCCCCCCAAAGATTGTATCCTCCTCTTTCTCACCCATTCTTCAGGTGTCACGTGGTACTCGGCTGACTTCTTCTTCGGTTTTGCTGCTTTATTTCCCCAGGCGTCTAGTCCAGTGGTAAAATAATGCATGAGGGTTTCTCTACCCCCTTTTTCTTGTGGCACCTCTTCTGCATCTTCCAGTGGAATTTCTGGGTTTTTTAGAACTTCTTGTATCAATTTGGCCCAAATTGTTCAGTTCCCAAGGGCCAATCCATCCTTCTTCTTGGGCTTTTTGCTGTTGATCATCGGTCAGTCCTCCCATCATGTCTGTATATCCGGGTCACTCCGGATCTCTATACACTCTGAACACCAGTGGAATTTGCACTGTGTCTATTGGAGGGTCATAAGTTTGACCATACTCTGGACCATGGGACCAACTTTGATATAGTATAGCTTCATGCAACAAAGACGGCTTTCGCTCATCACCTCCTGCAGCTTGGTCACTTCCTCCTGCTCTAGTTGTTTCCAACATCAAATAGACACTTGGTGCCGTTGGACTCACGTCACCGCTGCCTTGATTCCCTTCAGCTTGATCAAGTGCAACTGTTGCTGTAGGATTAGCCCAACAGGCTTCATCAGTGTGAAAGGTCCTCAGGGGGTCCAAAAACCTTCTCACTTGCCATCCTTCTGCTCTTGCCACATGCAGTAGTCTTCCCATATGAGTTCTTGCTTTACACACCAGGCAATACTCGATCGTATGTCCATTCCAATAGCATGAGCACACCTGCATATCCACATTGTCTCCACGTATATCCCACTGGGTGTAAAAGACCATTCTTGGCAACTGGGTTAGTCGGCATAACCCACATACAAGTGCATCCAAAACCTTCACCGGCTTGTGAAGTATTTGCTTGAACTCATGTTTTGCCCCACTTGAATTGGGGGTTTTCTAACCCCAGGTCCCGACCATTGGACCGTCAGCGGTACTTCTTCGTGGCAAATCACACAGTGATTCTCAACTTTTTTCCATTGTAATATCTCTTTTTCACTGGATAAAAATCCTTTCTTTGCATGATATAGTTTCCTCAGGGCTCTGCCTGCCCAGAGGTCATTTTTTGTTCTTCTTAAGGCAACCACCCCATTGACAGTGGCCATTCTGACGAAGGGTGGAAGATCTTGGGTGTTTTTGGCCATGTTTAGCTCCTGGTTTCGTCTAGTTAGGAGTTGGCTTCAGCTGCTCCACTCCTTGGATTCCCTTCTTCAACTCTACTGTGTTACTGTCCAGTATCTTCACTACTGTATCTGTGGTCTCATACTTAGGTTTAACAGCAGTGTTGGTTAGGTGATCTCGAGCTCTCACCCACACCTTCTGCCCAACCTTAAATGGGATCTTTGGTTCTGGTTCTCTGTCCCTTTTAGTCTGACTCCGCCCCACTTCCGGTGTCAAAAATGGGCGTTGGTTCAGTTCTTGCGAAGGGGTGGGCCTGCCGGCACGATGGCGGTCATTCAGGGCCTGTCCAATTTCCAGGGCCTTAGTACTCCATTCTCTCGTGTTAGCATTTTTCCCAATCCAGTTTTTCACCAGTCCAATAGCCCTTTCCACAACTCCATTTGCTTGAGGGGTGTATGGGGGTGAGTAAATTCTCATTACTCCATTTTCCTGGCACCACTGGTCAACCTGAGCATTATGGAAATGTGTCCCATTGTCCGTTCTCAGCTCCCTAGGTATCCCCAGATTTGAACACACTTGATCCAACATGCTGATCACACTGCTGCCGTTGGCTTTTCTCACAGGCTTAACAGTCACATAGCCCGACATAGAGTCCACAAGCACCAACAGATACTTTTCTCCTTTCTTACCGGTCACCCCCATGGGCCCGGCAACATCCATACATACTGATCCCCATGGAACAGTACTCTTTATGGTGAAACCATCCACCCTTTGTCCTCGTCGTCCTGCATTGTATCGACCACATACTTCACAGTCTTTGAGGACTCGGCAGACTTGGTTTCTTGGAATCCAAAGTTGCAGCTTCTCCAGCTCCTTCCGTGTGGGAATGGTGCCTGCATGGCCAAGCACTTCATGTACGGCCAGCACCACTTCTTTCACGGACTCTTTTGGAACTACCCTTCCCTTGGGTGTCTGTTCCTACTTCTCGATCCCGACAATGACGACTTTTCTCAGCTGCACATAGGGGTCCACTTCTTCGTTCCCGCTCCAATGTGCTCCTTCTTTTACATGGGCCTTCTGATGTACCACATCTAAGTCCATTGTTAGCCTCAACTCGGCTATTTTCCTCCACAAATCCATATGAGCTACAGGCTTCCCCTTAGCTCCCTCTAATCAATTTTCTTCCCAAATGGATAAGTCCTCTTTCAGGGCTTGTGCGCAGTAATGACTGTCTGTAACCACTTTAGCCCTTTTTACTCTCCTCTTGTTTAACTCCAAGAGTCCTTCCAGTATTGCTGTAACTTCTCCGGCTTGGGCACTCCCTGGCGTTTGACCTTTTTGACGACTTGGACTTGGCTTTGAGTGATAACTTTTATTCCCTGACCTTGTGCAAGATCTTTTAACGCAATCCAGTATCTAGCCAGGACTGCCAGTTCTTTTTCTTGGATATTTCCTCTCAATCGAAGACAGAGTATAGCTCCACAATGTTACCATACCCCCTCCTTCGTTGCTCACTTTTACCACCGAATCCTCTTCTTCACAGCTTATTTCGGCTAGCAAACGAGTAGTCAGACTACGCGGCTCCAGCCTAACTGCGTCTTGAATGGCTTTCTTTAGCTTTTCAAGCAATCCTGATCTGCAGCTGTCCAAATCCATTGCTTTTGCTCTTGTCCATTAGGTTTCTTCTTGAGACGAGCATAAAGGGGCTTTGCGTATCTCTGATAGTGTGGAACGTGATCTCTCACATAGTTACACAATCCCAATATTTTCTGTAGGTCATTCTCAGATTGCGGTGGTTTAATCTGACTCAGTTTTTCTCGATATACTTCTGAGAGTCCCAGGTCTGATGATACCTGGAATCCCAAATAGTTAACCTTGAATTGTCCAAACTGACATTTCTTCAGGTTGAGTTTTAATCCAGCTTCTGTGAGCTTCTGAATCACCTTTTGCAGCCGCATTAGGTGTTCATTTTCATCATCATCTGCGATAAACACATCATCGATGTAGACTGTTACTCCCAGATCTTTTAGTATTTCCATCACTGCTGCTTGGAACACGTTTGGTGAATTTCTGTATCCCTGCGGGAGTCATTGCCACACATAACTTTTCCCCTTATGTGTGAATGCTGTTTTCCCTTGTGACTGTTTTGCTAATCGCAGGGAAAAGAATCCATTTGCCAGATCAATGCATGATTTGTATCTCTTAATTTGGAGCATTTTCAGTGCTCCTTGGGGATTTATCAAACTCGCTCTATTGGCTATTGTTCGTCGATTGAGAGCCTTGAAGTTGATTACTGGTCTCCAGCCTTCTCCTGCCGACTCTGGCTTCTTAACTGCTTGGATGGGGCTGTTAGTAATCGGATTCAATTCCACTCGAATGATCCCCAAAGCTTCCAATTCTTTTACTATTTTATCCATTTCCTCAACCGCTCCAGGGTTCAAGGGATATTGTCGCACCGGTGGATGTACTCCTCCTTCGATGACATGAATGTATTTAGCCCCCAAATCTCCACAATCATTTTTAAATTGTGCTACTTTAGCTTCGGAGATAATTTCCCTCAATTTTTCTTTCCCTGCTTCAGAGAAATCACTTTCTTCAATCTTTTCTTCTGTGACAGCTGGTACATCCACTTCTTTGTACCAGCTTACCAGACTCTTTCCAATTGGAGTCATATCCATACGTACAACTCTTGCTTGTAATTTTTTCACTCATCGTCTTATTAGATTTCGAAGCCTTTTGGGCCAATGCAATTCTCTCAAATCCTTGACTGTTATCAAATTAAACCGGCCTTTTATCCAAACTACCCCTTTCCATATTCCAAATGGTCTTTTCTCCGTTGCCGCATTTGCATACTGGATCAGTAGGTATCCTTTGGTCTCGAGGCTTCTGCGGGTCATGGACACCTCTGCTCCCGTGTCCACCAGGTATGGTTCTCCATCCACATCAGTGTAGATATTGTCCCCCTCCCAGTAGGCATGGTCTAGCGTGACCCGCGCCTCCGAAGCCATTACTTCTTCTGCCCTCCAGCCACCGCTGAGGCTTGGCAGACTTCCTGGAGGGCTTTCCTTTGTTCTGGAGTTAATTTGTCATACTCCTCTTTAGGGAGATAGCCACCACTACGAGGTGCAGGTGTAAGCCGCGATTGTGGTGGTGGAGGCGGTGGACCTCTCGGCCGAGAGCTCCATTGTCCAGCTGGAGGCCTTTGATTATTCCTCTGTGGTGTTTGATGCGGCTGAGGAGGTGGTGGTTTAGGCACTGAATTTCTTTTCTCCACTCCCACCGGTTTTTGTCCTGATCTCGGTGTGCTCTCCTTCTTTCTCTTTTCCTCATAGAACTGCTGCTCCAGATCCCAGCTCTTCACCACCGCGTCCATTTGTGGGACTGTAGTGCCGTCTATCGGCATTTTCACAAAGGTTATCTCCCCTCTTCTTCCCTTAGTGGCCTCTCTCAGTGCCCTAACATAGCGTTGTGGCAAAATCGTCTGTTTTAGCCCATGCCACACTTGAACTAATGTTTGACCTTTATCTAGTCCAGCCTTAGCCCGAGCAATATGGGAATCTTCATCATTGGGATCGTACAACACTAACCTGGCATAATGGTTTCGTGCTGGTTCACCCCGACTGATGGGTTGACTGGTAACTTGGGCCAGCCACATAGATTTACCCTCTTCGCTGTTAAAAGCTCTGTCAATAAGGGGCCACACTTATTTCAAATAGTCCTTTAGGTCTTCATTTGGTTCTTTCTCTCTCACCAGCATCTTTAATTTCTTGAATTCACGGAATTCCCTGCCGTCTGCTTGGATTTCAGCTTGAATTGCTGGCAGACTTTGCTCTCTAGATCCAGCAGGAAAGCCCTGATTTGGGAGGCTCGCTTGTAATCCTGACGATGGTGGAATTGTTTCTCCCTCATCATCCAGATTTTCTTCATTAATTTCTCTCAACACTTGCCGTGACCAGCGTAAAGCTGCTGTTTTTAGTTTTCTCAACATCACATCATGGGCAACGCCTAAATAGGCGACTCTGAAGTTATTTTTTAACTCTTTACAGGCAGTCAGTGTAGGATAGAAGGGCCACATTAGTATATTAGCCCACTCTCCAACAGTAGCTGTTACCTCGAGAGTTTTCTTTTCATCTTGTCGCTCAATCCACTCTTCTGGGATGTCATACCCAGTTTGTCCAACTTCTGGAGCATAGGTTTGTCGCTTATCTCGGGTCTCCACTGGGTTGACCCTGACATCTCTTGCAATTCTCTCTGATGCTACACGCACATTATACACCCCAACTTCTTTCTTTCGTCCTCGGTAGCGTCCAGTTCGTAGTTCTGGGCGTGAGACTTCTCTTTCCCCTACCACAGATAGCGGTTCGTCCTCTTCCGAGTCTTGTGGATTGATCTCCTCTTCAGACTCTCTTTCCTGGTCCTCATCCATATCAGATTCATGGGAAGGACGTGGGTCTTGTGATTGTGGGTCCCTGTTTTGTTCTGACCTTCGGGGTGACCCGGTTGCTTCGGTATTTCCGACAGGTAGAGGAATGAGTATAGGATCCTCTTCTCCATTATCCGGTGGAGGAGCCTGGAAAGGCTCTCTCATCTGAGATTGGGAGCTTGTGGGGTGTATGATAGTCTGGAGCCCACTTGTAACTCGTTTTAATGTTGGTCGTGGGGTTTTAATCCTTAATTGCTGCACTCCCACAGCATGTACTGATCTTTTATCACTTGTCACCGTGGGGATGGACTGCATCACTAGCGGGGGACTAGTTGCCACTCCACTTGCTCCAGTTGCACCCTTCCTTGGACCTGCTCTATTTGGTACTAGGTTCACCGCTTCAAGTGCCCTTCTCACTCGATCTTGTTCCTGCTCATTGCTAGTGACCACCACAATTTCTCTCATTGATCCCCATACTCCTGGGGTACGCATGTGTAGGTTCACGGCTGCCATGGCGACCTTTTCTGCCTCTTCCCATGTCATATGTCCAGATCGTAATCCGTCCACACATATCACCACCCGCCGATGCTGGCGTTCTTTTGCCAAATCAATAGCTGTTCCCAGAGTTTTCAGCATTTCCTCCATGTATTTGATTGAATTTTCTCTCCCTGGGTAGCTTTCAAAGGGCACATGTATGAGTGCATGATAAGCCATTTGTGGTGCGCTTCTTATCACCATCGATTTTCTGTCCAGACCTCTCCCGTTTATACTCTTAAGCTCTTCTTGGTATTCTCTGCCTGCCCGCTCCTTCGGTTGGCAATTTTCAGTCTGGGATTTGTGAAGACAATGAGACTATCTCCATCTATATCCCAAGGACTGCCAAAATAATGATATGCCCTTCTTCCATCTTGGGTCACCATTTTTTTGCTTCCTTCGGGCATAGGGTCCAATTCCTCCATGTAGTCAGATTCAGCATATACATGGTGGGTTTTTGCTTTAGATTTTCTAAAGATCTCCTGCGAACGCCCTTCCTCTTTAATATGGTAACTCGGTCCGGCAACACATTCTTCAGCTTTAAGCTGTCCCAAGCTTCTGGGCCCACATTCCGGCGATTGATGGAATATCTGTCCAGACACTCCCTGAAGACTTCTTCGTCTTTTATCCTGCTCAACCAGGCGTTCTGTCTGTTTTCTAACTGTTGAGGTTGTTCCTCTCACACTTCCCAAGGGCAAATTTGGCCACACTGGGTCAAAGCTTGTGTGGAGCTGGTCTGGGCTTTTATATTCTTGACCATTTCCCCCAGGATTAGGAACTCCCGGGGATATCGATTCATCTCCACTTCCCTCTGGCTTGTGTTCCTCATCACTTTGTTCGAATTTGGCCTGGAAGTCTATCTTGCCCTCGTCTTCATTGTCGAGGATCAGACTTCCACTCATATCTTCCATTATAGGATATTGTTCCTTAAGCATTCTTCCTAACCTTTTTAGCTGTTCTGCTATGGACTTAAACTCAGCATATACAGACGCTGATTTTGCTTTAACATCAACCAGGACCGTCTCTACTCCCAACAACCCAGCTGTCATTTTTACTACGGAGTCATAACTTTTCTCGGGGCTTATTAAGGTGGTGATTTGTCCTCTTTTACACTCTTCTCCGAGAAGTTTGCACCACCATTCAAGCCACTCTCTGGTCCCCATCTTGTCCTTTGGGACTGGTGGGCTCCCCAAAACGGCCAGGATCTGCCCCTCCTTATGCTTACCTGGATAATATATCCCTAATGTGTGTATAGTTCCTGCCATATCTTCTTTGAAACATTCTTCATAAGTTTCCACACTTTGATCTATGACATATTTTTGAACTGTTTCTGCCCAAGTATCATATCCTCGTCCATACAATACCACTCTGTGTGGCCGGAAATCCACTTCTTTTTCCCCCTTGATGTTCGGATTCAGGGTTTGCTACGGGTCCTGGCTCTCTTTCAGCCATATTTTCACTGCTTATTCTTAATACTAACCTTACTGTTTCGTAATAATTGTCCTCCCTTTATTCTCTCGGTTGCTGAGATTGTCGATTCCACCACTGTCATCTCCTTGACTTCAGCTATGGTCCTTGTCGTCTCGAGTCGTCTGCCTCTCAAAGCCTCTCTTGGCGCCTTGAGTCAGGGATGAGTGACAGACTACTTGGCTATTCAGCGCTAATTCCAGAGAATAATTCCCAATCAGCTGCTCCTTTTCCCGCTTCTCCCCTCAGGAGCCTCACGGTTGATGATCCCATTCTCTCTTGTAGATCACCATTTTGCACGGTATACTCTCATACCTGCTTTCTTGATGATCCGATCCAGCAGGCTCCCTCGCCTGCTTCCCTTCCTCGTCGTTTCGTGACGATCCAGCAGGCTATCCCCGTCTGCTTCTCGTCCCAGTCCAGACGATCCAGCAGTGACACGTCTGCTTCTCGTCCTTGATCCCAGCTCCCTGGGATACTTACTCCTGTTGACTTTACTTCGTCCTTCTGGTGGTCGCCTCCAAATTTTCACACCTCTGGAGGACAGATATGTTTCAAGCCGTTACTGGACCTATACACGCCATCAGCCGACACTCTCCACAACACTGTCTCCTTTGGTGATCCACTGAGGGGCTTTCCACCTACCCAATGGCAAAGACTCTCCTTTGGCCAGGATTCTTCCTCGGACCCGACTACACTTTGTCAGGTCCCTGTTCGGGCGCCACGTGTCAGATCCTGCTTTTTAGATACACGGCACACGCTCACCCTCTGATGAGTGTGTTTGTGTACAAAACCAGCTCTCCGTCTCTGGGGTCCAACCTTCGTGTCTCCATGGGTATTACCCGGCAGGGCTGCACAAAGGCTGTTCAAGCTGGTAGCGAGGAGATTCGTCTAGCTGCTCACACCCCGGTCGAATAGCCTTCTCAGGAACCAGGATACGAACCGGCCACGCCCGTTAACGGCAGCTCTCCTCTTATGTATCAGGGCTCTTGGAATGTTGCTAGATTTTAAATTTAGTGACTCGCACAGCGAGTCCCCAGGATGTGTTTATTTCATTAAAAACCAGACTAACCTTTTAGAGCCTTTTGATGTTGTACACCCAATAAACTTTAACTTTTACACCTTAAGAAGCATCAATAATCCAATGTCCGAGCCTTAACACTTTAACTGCATGCTTGGAAATTTATTGCAGGTTTTGCAAGTGCCAATAACATAATCAAAATAGATTATATGGTGATAATCTTTTATGGCTCCAATCCTCTCACTCCACGATTCCAATTGATGCTCACAAGATGGTCAAGTCTTGTGATTTCTTCGTAGCAGGGGAGTAGTGTCAACAGCACCTCTCCCTGGAAGAATAACCCCGTTTACTGGTATTTCAACAGGTTATATATGTTCTTGACTCCAGTCATCCTCAGATGATCTTGGTTACCATGGGGACACTGTTGACTCAAAACCTCCTCCCTTCTCCTTCCGCTTTACTGGAAATCCCCGCAGCCCCTACCAGTAACTTATTTCTCAAGTTCCTCTTTTCTATTAACAGTTCAGCTTTCTGAGAATTCATTCTTTTAAATCATTTCTTTATAATCACATCAATCATATTCAATCATTTCATTACAACTCTCTTTCACATAAAAACAATTCATATGATCATATACAAACATTTTCATTCCTTATTATTCATTTCATATTTTACCAACATCTTAATCATTTGATCAGTTGTTTAACATCAGCCTTTCTTGCCCTGCTTGCGACATCTTCTTCACTTCCTCTTTTTCTCTGACTCTGCACTCTTTATGAAAAACAACTCATATAATCATTCATTTCACTTATTCGTAAAATACTTTTTCTAATCAACTCTTAATTTTAACACATTAATACTTCATTTGATCATACTTGTCATGTTAGAATCATTCTTAGACATATTCCATCGTCTTCACCACCGAGTTCATTCCGTGGGCCTCCCCATTTGTAATGGAAAAGTCCGGTATGACCTCACTTACTCCTGGAAGGTACCAAACACTGTGCAATTTAATCCAACAGCATGTATATTAATTCCATGTCACGTATTATATTCCAAGATGAAAACAAGCTGAAAGCAAGCTTAAAGTCATCTTTCCTGACAAACTGCAAGTGCAACTTAAAACTCTACCATGCAAAGTGAAAGACAAACATTAACAGCATCCAGAAACTCCACCACCTTCTCTGGGCCTGAGCTCGTTTGAAATGGACAGACGCAAAGTGGAAAAGTGTGCTGTGGTCTGATGAGTCCACATTTCAAATTGTTTTTGGAAATCATGGACGTCGTGTCATCCGGACAACAGGGGAAAAAGACCATCCAGATTGTTACCAGTGCAAAATTCAAAAGCCAGTATCTGTGATAGCACCATCAATGCTGAAAGGTACATCCAGGTTTTGGAGCAACACATGCTGCCATCCAAGCAACGTTTTTTTCAGGGACGTCCCTGCTTATTTCAGCAAGACAATGCCAAGCCACATTCTGCACGTGTTACAACAGCATGGTTTCGTAGTAAAAGAGTGTGGGTACTAGACTGGCCAGCCTGCAGTCCAGACCTGTCGCCCATTGAAAATGTGTGGTGCATTATGAAGCACAAAATATGACAATGGAAACCCTGAATTGTTGAACAACTGAAGTTGTACATCAAGCAAGAATGGGAAAGAATTCCACCTACAAAGCTTCAACAATTAGTGTCCTCAGTTCCCAAACACTTATTGAGTGTTGTTAGAAGGAAAGGTGATGTAACACAGTGGTAAACATACCACTGTCCCAGCTTTGTTGAAACATGTTGCAGGCATCCATTTCAAAATGAACAAATATTTGCACAAAAACAATAAAGTTTATCAGTTTGAACATTAAATATCTTGTCTTTGTGGTGTATTCAATTGAATATAGGTTGAAGAGGATTTGCAAATCATTATATTCTTTTTTTATTTACATTTTACACAACGTCCCAATTTCATTGGAATTGTGGTTGTATTACACTGATCATACGCCTTCTCCAAGTCCACAAAACACATGTACATTGGATGGGCATACTCCCAGGCCCCCTCCAGGGCTCGGTTGAATGAAGAGCTGGTTCAATTGTTCAACGACAAAACCTGCATTGTTCCTCTTCAATCACAGGTTCGACTATCGGCCGAACCCTCCTTTAGACGTAACGAGGGAGGCTGAGTAGTGTGATGCCCTGTAGTTGGCACACACTCTCTGGTTCCTTTTTTTAAATATGGGGGCCGCCATCCCATTTTGCCACTCCTTGGGCACTGTCCCAGACCTCAACACAATGTTGAAGAGATGTCTCCAAGACAGTCCCTCCACACCCATGAAGAAATGGAATTCAATCAACAGATAAGCTAGCATGGTTATTTTATATGAAAAAAGTAAATAAACCAGCATGGTTGTTTTACATGAAAAAGTACTTGTCCCTTACTCATCTTTTTCCAAACAATCGGTTTCCACTTTTTTTTTTTAAGTAAAGTAAACTTGTCAGATTTTACAGTGTGTCACAGTGGGACTTGGGGTGGATGTCTAGCAACTGAGTGAGGTCCCGTGGAAATTTCCTTTCCTAATGCCTCTGACATCATGCCAACACTCCTGTTTTTCCCTGCATTTCTCCTTTTTTTCATACCATCTGGGTATTTGGGTACCAAAATACAGTTTCAATAAAGGTGAAGCTCTCGATCTACTGGTCAATCTTCCTACGCTCACCTGCGGTCATGAGGGTTGGGTCATGATTGAAAGAACTAGATCGCGGGTACAAGCGGCTGAAATGGGTTTCCTTAGGAGGGTGGCTGGTGTCTCCTTTAGAGATAAGGTAAGAAGCTTGGTCATCCGTGGGGAACTCGGTGTAGAGCTGGTGCTCCTTCACGTTGAAAGGAGCCGGCTGAGGTGGTTCATTTTTTTTAACTAAAGCCAGCTTGTCAGGTTTTACAGTGCAGGTTTACTCAGAGGGCTCTGGTTCGATCCTTGGACTGTTGTGAGAAAGCAAAGAACAGCTCTTGCAGCTCGTGCTTCCTTAAATATGGACTTGAATCCAAATTTACTGGAAACACCAAATTCCATCATCAGTTTGGATTCAGTGTGTCCTGTTCTGGATCTCTCTGGGACTGAGGACAAGGTGAGTGGATTATGTGGAGATTATAGCTCTTCATGACATCATAGTGACTTTTTGAAAAAAGAGATTGGAAACTTGTGAGGCTGATTAAAATGTATTTTAAATCTTAAGTCTCAGGGGGACATAAGCATTTAAAATAAATATGTTGGGAAGGTGTCGTAGCACGGACCCACAACAGGGGGCGCAAATGAACGGACAATGAGTAAGCCAAAAGGTAACAATTTAATGTTGTGATATTACACAACGAAACGTGTCTTAATTTCACAGTCAATAAACACCAGGTGAAGTGTGGGCAGGCTCGAAGATAGAAGACGCCCGACGAGAGAGAAGCCGCGTCCCACACGGCTTCCACCACCAACGGCCTGAAGAACACCGGAGCCGCCAAGTCCCGAGTCCCCAGGTGGCCTCTGTCTTCGACTGTCGACCCTGGTACTGCTGGCAGAAAGCAGAAATATGATGTGTGAGTGTGAGTCCGCACACTCAGTAATCTATAGTCCAGATACCGTTAGGAGGGAGCACCTCCACCTCCAAATCACACACACTCGTGCAGCTCCTGTTTGTCCCTCTTCTGGGTCTTCACAGGAATGCGACTGCACACAGAACAAAGTTAGACAGCGTATTAGTCAGCAGAGAAATTACCTTGGTTCTGGTAGTCGATTTCTCGGCGGGGAGGTGGAGTTGCAGTCCGGCTTTTATGGTAGTGATGATAACGAGTGACAGCTGGTGCAGAGGATGAGTGACAGCTGTCACTTCTTCTGGGTCTGGCGCCCTCTCGTGCTTGGAGCCCGCACTCCAAGCAGGGCGCCCTCTGGTGGTGGTGGGCCAGCAGTACCTCCTCTTCAGCGGCCCACACAACAAAATAAATTAATATAAAAAAAAAATGCAAGTCCATGGACTCATAAGGGTTAAGGGCATGTTTGGTTTGTTACAGTGTCAGTGTGTCTGAATTTGTTCTAGATACAACCATGCACAGCAAACTGAATTTGTTTTACAGAATGAATGCAGCATGATAGTCATGTGACACTTTTTTTTTCTTGTTCCTGGTCTGTGGCAGTGAGGTCAACTAAAGTTGGGCATGCTTCAGTTCAAAACAAAATCATTAATGAACAGAAATCTTTAGTATGAGGAATGTGGCTTTTTCATAGACCGTTAAAATCTAACAGTTCCTATAGGATCAGAACCAGACCCAGAGATGCGACCTGTCAGCCAGGATACAGTCATCCACAGTGTTCACAGAGCAGCACCGACATTCTCATGTGGCACCACACATCCAGAATATTTTTTGAGTCTCGCAGTACAGCTGTTTCTAATGAGTGCCAGTGGTGGAATGGAGAATTAAACCTTTTTTTTAAATCAATATATTTTATTGAATGATAGAAATATTATAGACAAATATACAAAACCACACCCCAAAAACAGTGGAGAAAAATGATAAACGGATATGGATTTGAATCACGTGTGATTGCATCGGCCAAGCTTGAACCTTCATGCGCATGCGTGAGTTTTTTCACGCCTGTTGGTTCCGTCATTTGCCTGTGGGCAGGTTTTGAGTGAGCACTGGTCCACCCCCCTTGTCAGATTTTTATTGTCAGAGAAATGGCTAAGAGGCTGCTGCATTGCTCCATGAATTTTTTTTTCAAAAACTGTTAGAGACAGCCGGTTGGAAACCATTCGAAAGATTCAGATGGATTTCGGTGAAGATTCTGTCGGTGTCACATGGATTAAGGCGTGTTAAAACCTTTTTAAAGATATATATATATAGATATATACTGTCCACAATAAAAGGCCACTTTAAAAGGTTCAGTTTTGTTTTATTGGGGGGGGATACCAGTCAGTATCTGGTGTGACCACCATTTGCCTCATGCAGTGCAACACATCTCCTTTGCATAGAGTTGATCAGGTTGTCAATTGTGGCCTGTGGAATGTTGGTCCACTCCTCTTCAATGGCTGTGCAAAGTTGCTGGATATTGGCAGGAACTGGTACACACTGTCGTATATGCCGGTCCAGAGCATCCCAAACATGCTCAATGGGTGACATGTCCAGTGAGTATGCCGGCCATGCAAGAACTGGGACATTTTCAGCTTCCAAGAATTGTGTACAGATCCTTGCAACATGGGGCCGTGCATTATCCTGCTGCAACATGAGGTGATGTTCTTGGATGTATGGCACAACAATGGGCCTCAGGATCTCGTCACGGTATCTCTGTGCATTCAAAATGCCATCAATAAAATGCACCTGTATTCTTCGTCCATAACAGACGCCTGCCCATACCATAACCCCACCGCCACCATGGGCCACTCGATCCACAACATTGACATCAGAAAACCGCTCACCCACACGACGCCACACACGCTGTCTGCCATCTGCCCTGAACAGTGTGAACCGGGATTCATCTGTGAAGAGAACACCTCTCCAACGTGCCAAACGCCAGCGAATGTGAGCATTTGCCCACTCAAGTCGGTTATGACGACGAACTGGAGTCAGGTCGAGACCCCGATGAGGACGACAAGCATGCAGATGAGCTTCCGTGAGACGGTTTCTGACAGTTTGTGCAGAAATTCTTTGGTTATGCAAACCGATTGTTTCAGCAGCTGTCTGAGTGGCTGGTCTCAGACGATCTTGGAGGTGAACATGCTGGATGTGGAGGTCCTGGGCTGGTGTGGTTACACGTGGTCTGCGGTTGTGAGGCTGGTTGGATGACTGCCAAATTCTCTGAAACTCCTTTGGAGACGGCTTATGGTAGAGAAATGAACATTCAATACACGAGCAAGAGCTCTGGATGACATTCCTGCTGTCAGCATGCCAATTGCACGCTCCCTCAAATCTTGCAACATCTGTGGCATTGTGCTGTGTGATAAAACTGCACCTTTCAGAGTGGCCTTTTATTGTGGGCAGTCTAAGGCACACCTGTGCACTAATCATGGTGTCTAATCAGCATCTTGATATGGCACACCTGTGAGGTGGGATGGATTATCTCAGCAAAGGAGAAGTGCTCACTATCACAGATTTAGACTGGTTTGTGAACAATATTTGAGGGAAATGGTGATATTGTGTATGTGGAAAAAGTTTGAGATCTTTGAGTTCATCTCATACAAAATGGGAGCAAAACCAAAAGTGTTGCGTTTATATTTTTGTTGAGTGTATATATATATATATATATATATATATATATATATATATATATATATATATATATATATATATATATATATATATATATAAAACTGCTGCACAACACTGTCTACTCAAAGTCATCCATTAATTGAAACATTTAGGAACAGATCCAGAAGTTAATGAGAGATTTATAATTTCCAGCACAGTCGGTCGGAGAATGTGCCACAGGTCCTTAAACAGTTTTGTTTGTATAGGATCGAATAAACAGGTTGTGCTTTTAGTAGACGTCACAAGCCTCGTCAGCGCGTCTAGCGAGATACCATCAAAATCTGTAAATCTGGGTAATACCTCAGTGGGCGCATCCACCTCAATAGCAGTATGCGGTGGATGGACCAAAGCCTGCTGAGATATGCTCAACCTAATATCCTCGATTTTCTTCTCGAAATAGTCCAAGAAGTCCTGTGCTGAAAAGGGAGAGTGAATAACAGGTGGCTGTCCATGAGAAATGTTACAGTTTCAAACAAAAACTTTGAATTATGCTTGTTTTTATTGATCAAATCAGAATAATAGGCGCGCTTTGTAGTCAGTAGTGCATGCTTATAATCTAAGATAGCATCACGCCATGCAAGGTGGAACACCTCTAATTTAGAACTGGGCCATTTCCGTTCCAAACCTCAAGCCTTCTGCCTAAGGTCACACAAGTAACCATTGAACCAAGGCGACTGTGCCCTGTGAAGGTGTGGCCTTAAAAGAGGAGGCGCAACCTTATCCAGTGTAGCCTTGAGCGCTGAATTCAAGCCATCCGCAAGACTATCCACTGACTGAACATTCTCCAAACCTGAAGCCAAAATTTCAGGCAGTCTGGCTTCGAGTTCAGTCATAGTTGAAGGATTAATGCGTCGCCGCAGAGATAGACAAGGCTTTCGGTCCACTAAACGCAGCAGCATAAATGCACACCTAATAAATCAGGAAAAATGTCAATGTTTGTGACAGCAAGGCCACGTGTGAGAACAAAATCAAGGGTATTTCCACTAATGTGCGTTGAATCCTGAATGCATTGCTGGAATCCCAACGCATCCACAAGTTCCATAAATGATTTGCAAAGAGGATCAGAGGGCTTATTTATATGAATGTTAAAGTCACCAATAATCAAAATGTTGTCCGCACTAACTGACAGACTAGAGATGAACGCACCAAATTCATCTAAGAATTCAGAATATGGGCCAGGAGGCCTATAAACAGTGACAAAATAACATGACTGATTTCCATACTTCTGACCCTGACAATATGTAGCATCATGAGCAGAGCGGAGAGTCAGATGCTCAAACAAATTATATTTATGACCCCCAACAGTCAATAAGGTAAACCTGGATTTATAAATAAAAGCAACACCCCCGCCTTGCTTCACACCACGAGACATGTGACCAAATGTGTACCCTGGTGGGCAGGCCTCATTGAGAGGAAGAGCAGCTGTGGGTTTGAACCAGGTTTCACATAACCCAGTCATGTCCAAGTGATGAGCCATAATTAGATCATTGATCAACAGTGATTTTGAGGACAGTGATCTGATGTTAATGAGACCCAAACTAAAGACTTCTGTCGGTTTGACAGACTGACATCTTTGAATAGGCCTGAGTAGCTTAAAATCTACTCCACGTTTTCCATCCAGCGGCCAGAGAGTGTCAGAATCCGCTGTCGTCATATCTGGACTACAAGTCCCAGAAGCTGCAGCGCTCTGATGACGTGGGCGCTGAGCGCCGATGCGCTCAGCTGACCAGATAACCGGCACAGACGACCCAGTCCGATGGAATGCAAACTTTCTCCGGGAGCCTCTGTGGACGCAGCAACGTCGGCGGAGCAAACCAAGCTCTCTGATTGTTGTGAAAGTGTTGGAACACGGACCCACAACAGGGGGCGTGATGAACGGACAATGGAGAAAGTAAATAACAAGTTTTACTGTCGTGAAAATGCACAACCAATACAACAATTGACAATTTGGGTTTGCACCGAATTCCACTGGTGTCGTGTGGGCAGGCTCGAAGGTAGGAGACGTCCGTCCAAGTCGAGCCGGAACCACCCAGATTTCCCCTGCCACCGAACCCTGGAAATACTGGAACCGCCAAGTCCCGAATTCCCAGGTGGCCACTGCCTCCGCTCGTCGGATCCGGTACTGCTGGCAAGAGAACAAACACACAGGTGTGGATGCGGCTGCACCCAGTACACAGAGAGGGAAGAAGCTGACTCCACCTCACGTCAATACTGCAGAAAGGTGAGTACTTCTCCAAGCAATTTAGCTCACAATAAGCAGCTGTCCTGCAAAGGTTTAACAAATCTTTTAGCCAGTTAATCAGAATATTAGTGCAGAGAACGTTACCTCAACGTAAGGCGATATCTCGGCACTGAGGTGGAGACGCCGTCCTCCTGATATACCTCTGTGCTGAGTGGAACAGCTGAGTCTGGTGATGGGTGACAGCTGTCACCCAGGCTACTCCCATAAGGCGGCAGCGCCCTCTGGTACCTGGAGCCCGCACTCCAGGCAGGGCGCCCTCTGGTGGTTGTGGGCCAGCAGTACCTCCTCTTCAGCGGCCCACACAACAGGACCCCCCCCTCAACGGGCGCCTCCTGGCGCACGACCGGGCTTGTCCGGATGGCGACGGTAGAAGTCGGCCAGGAGGGCCGGGTCCAGGATGAAGCCCCTCTTCACCCAGGAGCGCTCCTCGGGTCCGTACCCCTCCCAGTCCACCAGATACTGAAAACCCCGGCCCATCCGACGGACGTCAAGGAGCCGGCGGACAGTCCAAGCCGGTGCTCCGTCGATGATCCGGGCAGGAGGCGGCGCCGGACCCGGGGTGCAGAGGGGTGAGGTGTGAAGAGGCTTGATCCAGGAAACATGGAAGACTGGATGGATCCGCAGTGAGGCCGGAAGCTGGAGCCTCACTGCGGCGGGGTTGATGACCTTGAGGATCTTATAAGGTCCGATGTACCGTTCTTGGAGTTTTGGAGAGTCAACCTGTAGAGGAATGTCCTTGGTGGACAACCAGACCTCCTGCCCAGGACGATACTTGGGGGCCGGGGCTCGCCGCCGGTCTGCATGTTTCTTCGCCCTCGTCCGGGCCTGCAACAAGGCAGAGCGGGCGGCCCGCCACACCCGACGGCACTTCCGTAGGTGGGCCTGGATCGAGGGCACACCGACCTCTCCCTCAACCACCGGAAACAAGGGGGGCTGATACCCCAAGCACACCTCAAACGGGGAGAGGCCGGTGGCTGATGACACTTGGCTGTTGTGGGCGTACTCGATCCAGGCCAGGTGGGTACTCCAGGCCGTCGGGTGCGCGGCTGTCACACAGCGAAGTGTCTGCTCCAGTTCCTGATTCGCCCGCTCTGCCTGCCCGTTGGTCTGGGGGTGGTACCCAGACGAGAGGCTGACCGTGGCCCCCAGTTCCCGGCAGAAGCTCCTCCAGACATGTGAGGTGAACTGGGGACCGCGATCGGAGACGATGTCTGATGGTATGCCATGCAGACGGACGACGTGGTGGACCAGGAGGTCCGCTGTCTCCTGGCCGTTGGGAGCTTCGGGAGGGCCACGAAGTGGGCCGCCTTGGAGAAACGGTCCACTATCGTGAAGACGACGGTGTTTCCCTGGGACGGCGGGAGACCCGTGACGAAGTCCAGACCGATGTGGGACCAGGGGCGATGAGGCACGGGCAGTGGCTGTAGCTGCCCTGAGGTCTTCCTGTGGTCGGCCTTGCCCCTGGCGCAGGTGGTACAGGCCTGGACGTAGTCCCGGACGTCGGCCTCCAGGGATGCCCACCAGAAGCGTTGCCGGACGACTGTCACGGTCCTTCGCACCCCTGGGTGACAGGAGAGTTTGGAACCGTGACAGAAGTCCAGGACCGCAGCCCTAGCCTCTGGTGGGACGTATAGTCTGTTCTTTGGTCCGTTTCCGGGGTCCGGGACACGGGTCAGGGCCTCCCGGACGGTCTTCTCCACGTCCCAGGTGAGGGCGGCCACGATAGCGGACTCCGGGATGATGGGATCCGGGGGATCCGACGGTTCCGTTTTGACTTCGTCTTCGTGCACCCGGGACAATGCATCCGACCTCTGATTCTTGGTCCCGGGACGGTAGGTAATCCGGAAGTCAAAACGGCCAAAGAACAGTGACCAGCGGGCTTGCCTGGGGTTCAGCCGCTTGGCGGTCCTGATGTACTCCAGGTTCCGATGGTCAGTGAAAACCGTGAATGGCACGGCTGTTCCCTCCAACAGATGTCTCCACTCTTCGAGGGCCTCTTTCACAGCAAGGAGTTCCCGATTGCCGACGTCATAGTTCCGTTCAGCGGGGGTCAACCTGCAAGAAAAATAGGCACACGGGTGAAGGACCTTATCGGTCTTCCCGCTCTGGGAGAGCACCGCTCCTATCCCTGAGTCCGAGGCATCCACTTCAACCACTAACTGGCGGCTAGGATCGGGCTGCACCAGAACTGGTGCAGACGAGAAGCGCCGTTTCATCTCCTTGAACGCAGCTTCGCACCGATCCGACCAGGTGAAGGGAACTTTTGGTGAGGTCAGGGCTGTCAGGGGGCTAACTAGCTGACTATAGCCCTTAATGAACCTCCTATAGAAATTAGCAAAACCGAGGAACTGTTGCAGCTTCCTACGGCTAGTGGGTTGGGGCCAATCTCTCACCGCCGCAACCTTGGCCGGATCAGGGGCGACGGAGTTAGAGGAGATGATAAACCCCAAGAAGAACAAAGAAGTGCGGTGGAATTCACACTTCTCGCCCTTCACAAACAGGCGGTTCTCCAACAACCGCTGCAGAACCTGACGGACATGCCGGACATGAGTCTCAGGATCCGGGGAAAAGATGAGTATATCGTCCAGATACACGAAGATGAACCGGTGCAGGAAGTCCCGCAGGACATCATTTACCAACGCTTGGAAGGTCGCGGGAGCATTAGTGAGACCGAACGGCATGACCAGTTACTCAAAATGGCCCAACGGGGTGTTAAATGCCGTCTTCCATTCGTCTCCCTTCCGGATCCGAACCAAATGATACGCATTCCTAAGATCAAGTTTGGTGAAGATATTGGCTCCATGCAAGGGGGTGAACACCGAATCCAATAGGGGCAACGGGTATCGATTGCGAACCGTGATTTCGTTCAACCCCCTATAATCAATGCATGGACGAAGCCCGCCATCCTTTTTACCCACAAAAAAGAAACCAGCACCCATCGGAGAGGTGGAATTCCGGATCAACCCGGCAGCTAATGAGTCCCGGATGTAGGTCTCCATTGATTCACGCTCCGGCCGTGAGAGGTTGTACAGTCTACTGGACGGGAACTCACTGCCTGGAACCAAATCAATGGCACAATCATACGGGCGGTGGGGAGGAAGCGTGAGAGCCAGATCCTTGCTGAACACGTCAGCGAGGTCATGGTACTCCGCCGGCACCGCCTTCAGATTGGGCGGGACTCGGACCTCCTCCTTAGCTTGGGAGCCGGGAGGAACCGAGGAACCTAGACACTCCCGATGGCAGGTTTCGCTCCACTGAACCACCACCCCGGACGGCCAATCGATCCGGGGATTGTGCTTTAGCATCCATGGAAACCCTAAAACCACACGGGAGGTGGCCTGAGTCACAAAGAACTCGATCACCTCCCGGTGGTTACCTGACACCACCAGAGTTACTGGAGGTGTCTTATGTGTGATTGGTGGGAGTAGGGAGCCATCTAGCGCCCGTACCTGCACAGGCGAGGTAAGAGCCACCAGAGGGAGCCCTATCTCCCTGGCCCATCTACTGTCAAGCAGATTCCCCTCAGAGCCCGTGTCCACCAGTGCTGGGGCCTTCAGGGTTGAATCCTCAAACAGGATCGTGACTGGGAGTCGTGTAGCAATGTGGGTGTGTCCCACGTGAATATTTTGGCCCACCCCTGGCCCAGTCTCTAGCGGCGGGCGTTGGAGTTTAACCGCTCGGGGCAGTCGTTTGCGAGATGCTCACTTGAGCCACAAACATAACAAGCTCCGTGGGCCCGCCTCCTTTGTGCTCCAGGTGCCCTAAATGTTGCCCTGCTCGTGTCCATAGCTTCGTCAGCAGGGGGAGCCATAGGCGCACGGAGCGCAGGAACAGAGGAGCGTGGGGAGGGCGGAGCTCGATCGGACCCGGAAGGGAGAGGGACGACGCGTGCCTGGCCACGCCCTTCGCCTCGTTCCCGACGGCGTTCTTCTAACCGGTTGTCGAGTCGTATAACTAGATCGATGAGCCCATCTAAATCCCGCGGTTCATCCTTAGCCACCAGGTGCTCTTTTAGGACCAGAGACAGTCCGTTTACAAAGGCAGCGCGGAGGGCAGTGCTATTCCAGCCGGATCTCGCCGCCGCGATGCGGAAGGCGACTGCATAGGCAGCTGCGCTCCGACGCCCCTGTCTTATTGACAGTAGTGCGGTTGAAGCGGACTCTCCTCTATTGGGATGATCGAACACCGTTCTGAGCTCCCGTACAAACCCATCGTATTTATGAAGGAGCCGTGAGTTCTGCTCCCAGAGCGCTGTAGCCCAAGCGCGTGCCTCCCCGCGAAGCAGATTTATCACATAAGCTACTCTGCTAGCGTCAGTCGCGTACATCACGGGACGCTGTGCGAAGACGAGCGAACACTGCATCAGAAAGTCCGCGCACGTCTCCACACAGCCTCCGTACGGCTCTGGAGGGCTTATGTATGCTTCTGGGGATGGAGGAAGGGACCGTTGAACGACCAGTGGAACGTCACTTCCGCGCGCAGGGTCCTCGGGAGGGAGAGCCGCAGCGGCGCCCGAAGGGCGCGCCTCCACTTGTGCGGCGAGAGCCTCCACCCTGCGGTTCAGGAGAACATGCTGCTCGGTCATTAAATCGATCCGAGAGGTGAAAGCGGTGAGAATCCGCTGCAACTCACCGATTACCCCTCCCGAAGCCTCCGCCGCGCCTTGGTCTTCCATTGGCCGTTCAACAGCCGGTTGACGCCCCTCGGGGTCCATGACGCTGGCCGAGATATCCTGTTGTGAAAGTGTTGGAACACGGACCCACAACAGGGGGCGCAATGAACGGACAATGGAGAAAGTAAATAACAAGTTTTACTGTCGTGAAAATGCACAACCAATACAACAATTGACAATTTGGGTTTGCACCAAATTCCACTGGTGTCGTGTGGGCAGGCTCAAAGGTAGGAGACGTCCGTCCAAGTCGAGCCGGAACCACCCAGATTTCCCCTGCCACCGAACCCTGGAAATACTGGAACCGCCAAGTCCCGAATTCCCAGGTGGCCACTGCCTCCGCTCGTCGGATCCGGTACTGCTGGCAAGAGAACAAACACACAGGTGTGGATGCGGCTGCACCCAGTACACAGAGAGGGAAGAAGCTGACTCCACCTCACGTCAATACTGCAGAAAGGTGAGTACTTCTCCAAGCAATTTAGCTCACAATAAGCAGCTGTCCTGCAAAGGTTTAACAAATCTTTTAGCCAGTTAATCAGAATATTAGTGCAGAGAATGTTACCTCAACGTAAGGCGATATCTCGGCACTGAGGTGGAGACGCCGTCCTCCTGATATACCTCTGTGCTGAGTGGAACAGCTGAGTCTGGTGATGGGTGACAGCTGTCACCCAGGCTACTCCCATAAGGCGGCAGCGCCCTCTGGTACCTGGAGCCCGCACTCCAGGCAGGGCGCCCTCTGGTGGTTGTGGGCCAGCAGTACCTCCTCTTCAGCGGCCCACACAACACTGATAGCGAGAATGTCCCGAGGGACGTTGTTGTTCAGGCTCCGTAGCTCAGCTGCAGAGTAGCTTAGCATCGCGCGTCAAGTGCATACCCAAAGTTAAAAAAAAAATCAAACTCAAGAGCACTAAAAACCAAGTTACAAACGAGAAAACTGGAGAAAAACCAGAGGAGCGGCTAACACACAACGCCAGTCTCACAGATCTGTAAACTCCATTGTGCTTTCATTTCATTTTACTATACTGTGTGCACAGTTTAATATATTGTGCCCTTGTTTTACTAAATTGTGTGCTTGTTTTACTAAACTGTGGTCTCGTTCTACTATAATATGTTCTTGCTTTACTATAGTGTGTGCACATTTTACTAAATTGTGCTCTCATTTTAAGCATTGTAAAATGAACACACATTTTAGTAAATCGTGCTCATTTTACTAAATTGTGCTCTCATTCTACTATATTATGTTCTTGTTTTACTATCTTGTGCACACGTTGCTAAACTATGCTCTCATTTTAAAATTAAGGCACATTTTACTAAATTGTGCTCTCATTTTACGACATTGTGTGCACAGTTTATTATATTGTGTTCTCATTTACTACAGTGTGCGCACATTTTACTAAATTGTGCTCTCATTTTGCTATATTGTGTGCACAATTTACTATATTGTGTTCTCGTTTTACTATAGTGTGCGCACATTTTACTAAATTGTGCTCTCATTTTAAGCATTGTAAAATGAACGCACAATATAATAAAACGAGGTCACAATTTATTAAAACCAGGGGACGATTTAGTATAATGAGAGAAAAATTTAGTGAACACTGTTATACAACATTGCAATAATGTCTTGACACATGTAAACATGAGCACGTTATAGTATATTCAAGATCTCAATCTACTAACCTGCAGCTGATCCTACTACAGAGTAGACGTCCGCTATAAACCATCACCTGAAAAATAAAAGGCAGCCTACGGTTAGCGTCACTTACCCATATAAACTATAATGTGTATAACTGTAATGCCTATAATATGCTCATGTTTTAAGGAATCCGAGGGCTCAATTAAAGTCTCAGTGACTGATGAATATATAAAAGATTATCATGCACGTCCACGGCTTTACTGTATAAATCTGGCAAAAAGAATGCATATGCATGTGTGGTTGCAGAGGTTTATGCATGAGGGCCCTGGTGTCTTTAAAACAGAACAATCCACACTGGGGACTTTTGCAATTTTACACTAGATGCTCTTCCTAATGGAAGTCCAGCTGTTACAAGGACAAGCATGACTATTTCCTGTCAGGTTTGATCAAAATTGAATTAGGCATTCTGAAGATAGTTTGCTAACATCCATACAGACCTGGCAACACTGGAACTTTGAAATTTGAAAATGGTCTGAGGTCTACCCAAATCTTTAATCTCTTTTTCTCTCTGTATATAAATAAATATATATAAAGCTTAGAATGTGTGTGTGTGTGTGTGTGTGTGTGTGTGTGTGTGTGTGTGTGTGTGTGTGTGTGTGTGTGTGTGTGTGTGTGTGTGTGTGTCTACAGCCCAAAAATATGTGTAAAGAGGTGGTGCATAGGTGACACAGTGGCTTAGTGGTTAACACCGATGCCTCACAATAAGGTTGTGGGATTGCTTCCCGCCCTTTCTGTGTGGAGTTTGCATGTTCTCTCTGTGTCTGTGTGAGTTTCTCTGGATACTCCAGTTTCCTCTCACAATCAAAAACTTGCTTATTTAGGGTCTGATCCTTTCTCCGCTCCCCATGCAAGCGTCTCGATATCTGGAGTTGGTCCCCGTGTGCCAGACTGTGGCTGCTCAATGCTCCTGGCAGGTGGATTGTGTCTAGCTGTTATTAGGATGGGTTAACTGTAGTGTGAACATTGCAACAGCTGAAAGAAGGAGCAACAATTTCCCATT
Source organism: Thalassophryne amazonica (assembly GCF_902500255.1). Lineage (NCBI taxonomy): Eukaryota > Metazoa > Chordata > Actinopteri > Batrachoidiformes > Batrachoididae > Thalassophryne > Thalassophryne amazonica. The sequence continues at coordinate 62,816,197 of NC_047119.1, read as the reverse complement.
TTGACAACGCACCAGTGTGCTATTTTATTTCTTCTCTTTTCGCACAATTCACAGACATTTTATATCAGCTTGGCCCTGCCCATTAACCTCACAGGAGTTTAAACTCAGTGCTCAAAACTACACTCGACATGATTGTGCCACGTTTGTTAAAACCGCGCTCCCCCAAAACACAGTCACCTTGGTTCAATGATTACCTGCATGACCTCAAGCGTAAGGCTAGAGGTCTAGAATGGAAATGGCGTAGTTAGAAATTAGAAGTATTCCACCTTGCGTGGCGTGATGCTATCTTAGAGTACAAGCATGCGTTACTGGCTACAAAACGGACCTATTACTCTGATCAACAAAAACAAACATAACTCAAAGTTCTTGTTCGACACAGTGGCAATACTTATTCATAGACAACTACCTGTACTTCGCTCTCCTTTTACAGCACAAGATTTCGTGGATTACTTTGAGAAGAAAATAGAAGACATTAGGTTGAGCATATCCCAGCATGCCTCAACACCCTGCTATTGAGGTGGGCGCCATTACTGAGGCATTACCTAGATTTACAGAATTTAATAGTATCTCACTAGGTGTGCTGACAAACTTGTAACGTCTACAAAAAGCACAGTATACTTATTTGATCTGATACCAATAAAACTGTTTAAGGACCTGTGGTCCACTCTTGGGTCGAATGTGCTGGAAATGATTCATTTCTCATTAAACTTCTGGATCTCTTCCTAAATGTTTCAAATCTGCAGCGATTAAACCATTACTTAAGAAATCTAATCTTGACCCTAGTGTATTGAAAAACTAGAGGCTGATATAAAATCTATCATTTTGCTCTAAAATTCTGGAAAAGGTGGTGTCACAACAGCTCATTGACTTTTTGAGCCACTGCAGTCTGCTTTTAGAAAATATTCCACAGAGATGGCTCTCACTAAAGTGGTGAATGATTTTCTGCTTGCAATGGATTGGACACTACTATGATTCTGATATTGTTAGATCTTAGTGCTGTGTTTGATACCATGGATCATCATATTCTACTCGATATGCTGGAGAATCATTTTGGGATTACTGGGAATGCCCTTATATGGTTGACATCATTCCTGACCAGTCGTTCTCACTGTGTTTTGTACAGTAACACTACCTCTAACCTTAGTGACATGAAACGTGGGGTTCCATGGGGTCCATCTTAAGCCCCCTGCTTTTCTCCCTTTATATAGCACCCCTTGGGCACATATTGCGGTGTTTTGGGATTACCTTTCACTGCTATCCTGATGATACTCAGTTATACTGTATATGCTGATAACTGCTGGTAATCTCATCCACATAAAATCCTTAGAAGATTGCCTTGCATCAGTGAGAATTTGGATGTCTAGCAACTTCCTACTTTTAAACTCTGATAAGACTGAAATGATGGTTCTTGGTCCAGTGAGACATCGGCATCAATTTGACCAGTTAACGCTTAGCCTAGGCTTGTGTGTCATACATCACACTGACAAAGTGAGGAACCTTGGAGTAATTTTTGATCCTACATTGTCCTTTACCTCCACATTGGATATATTACGAGGACTGCTTTCTTCCATCTGCGAAATATAGCGATGCTTCATCCCACCTTGTCTATAGCTGATGCTGAGACCCTGATTCATTACAGATTCTTCAGCTCACCACGTTCTTCAGGACGTGGTGGAGGATTTGCTGCGGTTTTTAAGAGCAGTTTGGATTGATAGGTGAGCACAGAGACCTTCTCGTCATTTAAATCTAAGATCTTAAAAGTTGGAAGACTCTGTCATTTTTACTGTTTTATTGTGCTGTCCACCTGGTCCATGCACCTCCTTCTTGAAGGAGTTTAGTGACTTTATACCTGCCACTCTGAAGCTGTCAAGACTTTTTATTTGGAGATTTTAATTTTCAAGTTGATGACACCTCAGATAAATCTGCTGCTAAATTCATTAGTCTGATGGAATCTTTGAATCTGGTCCAGCATGTTCCATCCCCACAGATAACAAAGGACACATCTTAGATCTTGTTTTTACTCTTGGCCTTAATATTGACTCTATTTATTCCAAGGACATTTTTATATCTGATCATGTTTATGCTCTTTTTTATTTGTCTCTTAATTTGGACAGTCTGTCTGCGCCGCTTGTGATCCGCTGTCCTATTTTTAATCATCTTTCTGCAGATGTATTTTCTGCTGCTTTTAGTCTCGATGAGATATTTATTTCAGATGTAAATATTGTAGTTCATCCTTTTAATCATCGTCTGTCTATTTTAGACAGAGTGGCTCCTTTTAAAACCAGACACGCCCCTTTGAATAACTCCTCTCCCCGGATGAATGACAGTATTCCCAGTTTTAAGAGAACCTGTTGGAAAGTGAAGTGTTTGTGGAAATCCGCAAATGCTCCTGGTCCACCTCCTTCATTTAAGGAGCTTTTAATTTCTTTTAACAACATGGTGGAACATGTGAAGGCTGCTTATTTTTCTAAACTAATTTTTAACAGTCGATGGAATCCAAAAATTGTATTTGACATAATTAGAGATATTGCTTCAAAATGGTCTTTTTCCTCCATAATTTTAGAAAAAGTGGTGACCAGGCAGCTTAACTACACTTTGGCTAAACACAATACTTGTATTCTTTCAATATCAATATGGGTTCCATCACTTGCACTCCACCGAAACAGCTCAAATGGTATTTTAATGCACAGAAATGCAGGTGACTATTTGATACTTGTACTTTTGGATTTGTCTGCAGCTTTTCACACTGTTCAACATGGTGTTTTAATTGAGAGACTAAGGACATGGGCGGCCCTTTCTGGGTCAGCCCTAGTTCGGTTTTTATCCTATATCTTTAACAGGAGTTTCTCAGTTGCTGCAGCTAAATGTACACCCTCTTCTTTCATTCTGTCCTGTGGTGTGCCCCAAGGTTCTATTCTGGGAGCTATTTGCATTGCATATTATTTGCATTGTATTTGCTCCTACTTTGACACATCTTGAGTTCTTTTGATGATGTCTCATATTTTTGTTATGCAGATGACATACAGCTGTACATCTCTTTTACGCCACAAAATTGTACTAAGGTATATATCCTTCAAAACTGTGTGAATGCCATAAAAAATTTGGATGGCTGCTGTCACTTAATACAGCAAAAATTGAAGTTCTTGTTTGTGCCCCTGAGGAGTTTGTTCTTTCAGTGATTAAGAACTTTGGCTCTCTGTTTAATTCTGTTCACTCAGCAGCCAGGAAGCTGGGTGTTACATTTGACCAGACTCTCAATTTTGACACACACGCTACCTGCCTTGTACAATCGTGCTTCTTTGATTTACGGAACATTGCCCGCCTTAGAAACATTGTGTTTCAACCTGAGCTGGAAATGCTCCTCCATGCTTTTATTTCATCACGTCTTGACTATTGTGTTATGTGTCGGACACAGCCCGGAGAACCGACCAGCGTTTGAAGGACCCAGTATAAAATAAGCAGAGCACGGTACAAAGGATAACAGAGTTTAATGAACATAACAGTGCTGTGACAAATAGAAAAGTGCGCGGTCTGGCGTGGTGGATTGCGGTGCGCTCCCAGCAGTGCTGACGGTCCGGAGCCAGAACTGGTTCGGACCCAAGGACCCCGCCGACACCCCCCAGGTGGCCGCGACAAACCGAGTCTGTGAAAGAAGGAATCATTATGCGAGTCCACACTCAACACACAGAGAGAACGCTCAAAGGTGTACAAACAGCAAACACTTCCTGGCTTAATTACTAATCAGCTTCCCACCCTGCAGGCATGGAACATCCAGTTCACAAAACTCCACAGCAGTGGAAGCTGATTAAATGACTACATACAGCTCAATATAATAAAGGTGTGAGGGACACCATATTTACTGACTGTATAAATGTTAGTCACAAAACCTAACATACCTCAGGAAGTGTGCTGACGAGCGTGAGACCTCACCCCCTCCTCTTTCACAGACCATGCATCAAACCTGGACGTTCTCTGCATCCACTGATGATGAGATGGCTCTCGAGACGACGATCTCACCCGTCTGGTCACAAGGTCGAGTCTCTGGCAAATACACACTGTGTACTCCAGTCTTAAATGCCACCATGTTCCAATCCATGTAGATGCACCACAGCTGTGAGTCCTGACGAGCCGCAGGTGATCAGCCTCAGGTGATCAGGGTGAGGTCCTGATAAACTCAGCTACACAGCCACTCAGTCCCAAATGCAAGCCACCTGGAAGGAAAAACAAGACAGAAACAAAAAGGCAGCCAGGCCCCCCAGCCATACAACAGTACCCCACCCTCACGGGAAGCCTCCCGGCGACCACACAAACCTGGCCCAGGAGAAACACCCCCCTCCAGGGACCATGGCTGGAAACCGTATCCGCATTCATCTTCCAACAGAATCTTCATCTAACAGAACGGTAGATGTCTTCTCTGGCTGCATCTTTGCCCTTGTTTCTATCAGTCAATTAGCACAGGTGTGGCCAGGAGTTCTTGAACCTGTGCGGTCAGCCTTTGTCCAACCATGTTCACAGTCTGATTAGTCATAAAACAAAAAAGACAAACACAAACAACCAAAACACCCCCCCCCCCCTCCCCAGAGGCCCGTTCCATCAAACCCCGGGAAGGGGAGAAAAGAAAAACCCAAACTTAAGTTTGCAAATAAAACTGCCAACACTACCCCCCCCCCCCCCCCCCCCCCAACAACATGCAGGGACCAACACCCCCAGAGGACATCCCGCCAGCTCCAGGAGTAATAACCACAGCCGAAGTCCCTCTGGGATCCAACGTCACCCACTGGGACTCCCAGCGCCTCCCAGAGGACCATTCCATCAACCCCAGGAGACGCCTCCCCTCATGACCAACGGACCCAGCTCCGGCCGTCCATGGCTAGATGGATCCACAGCCCTTTCCCCCCCAGAGGACACCACAGTCAAACCCTGAGGGCGGAAACTGGGGGAAAAACAAAAGGAGAAAAAAAAAAAAACATACAAACAAAACAACCCCAACCCCACCCCCTTGGCGCAGTGGAAACTGGAAGCACGTCCAGTGTCACCAACCGTGACTATACCCCAGAAGCCAACCGGGAGGAGTGGAACAGCGGTTATGGCAGACAGCACAAAATGGCGCCACTCCTCCGACTTCTAAACCAGCCACTAGCTGCGGGTATATCCCACTGCCCCAAACCTCAGCCACGCCGATGGCAGACGGCCCAAAGGCGTGCTGAAGCCGGAGGTGGAACAGGGAAACAACAAAAAAACATCCCCCCCCCCAGGTGCAGAGGTTACCTGGGAAACGCCCAGCATAACCAAACTGCACCACTCCAGCAACGCCGACACTACGGCTCACACGGCTGGAGCCAGAGGAGAAGAGAGGGAACAAAAAGAAAATACCCCAAACCCCCCCCCCCTCCCCTCCCGGGTGCAGAGGTTACCTGGGAAACGCCCAGCACAACCAAACTGCACCACTCCAGCAACGCCGACACTACGGCTCACACGACTGGAGTCAGAGGAGAAGAGAGGGCATAACAAAAAACAAAACAATATAAAAGAAAAGAAAAAACAACCCAAATACCCCCCCATGACCCCCCAGGGGACCGTCCCATCAAACCTCGGGAGGCGAAACCGAAAGAAACAAAAAGAAAGACCAACAGACTAACACAAAGTTGCTTGGGTCCTTTTTTTTTTTTCAGACAGACTGCAGGGTCACAACCCCAGACCCTAATAGTGAAAAACAAAAAATAAAATCCCACACAAAAACCAACTCAAAAAACACCCACACAAAATGAACACACACAAAACAAATAAGTAATTTATACCATCAAGCTCAAACAAATGGAACACACCTGTTCCAACTTAAGAGCTTGACGGTAATGTGACTCAGTCACCAAAAGAGGGAGCCAAAGTGCTAAAAATGAAAACCCCCCTTTGGTAACTGAGAAAACAAACTCATGCTGCCTTTCTGTGCGCAGCACACAACCAAAAATGTGATTCAACTAAATAACACCGGAGCTGACAACAGACGCAGTAGCTATCATTACCCGGGGAAACGGGGCTACGACTGTAACACAGGAAGCACCGCGACCCGTGCCACAGAGCTCCGCCGTGCGCGTGAACCCATTACAGGCACACTCTTGCAGCTCCCGTTTAAACCTCTTATCCGGTCGGAGCGTGACGCGAAGCCGTCGCCAGTCACACTCCACCACGACCCACGGATAAGGCACAAACACAGGAACACGGCTGCATGAGCGCTCAAATCAGTATTCAGTAATGGGTTCTCCAACGCGCACCATCCGGGCGGAGAGCACCCGCAACTGATCCGGATAACTTCTGAACGTCTGCTGCCGCCTTCCCAGCGCGTTACCGTCTCTGCTACCGCTGGGTCCGTGATGTTTGGCCAGAGACTACTGTTATGTGTCAGACGCAGCCCGGAGAACCGACCAGCGTCTGAAGGACCCAGTATAAAATAAGCAGAGCACGGTACAAAGGATAACAGAGTTTAATGAACATAACAGTGCTGTGACAAATAGAAAAGTGCGCGGTCTGGCGTGGTGGATTGCGGTGTGCTCCCAGCAGCGCTAACGGTCCGGAGCCAGAACTGGTTCGGACCCAAGGACCCCGCCGACACCCCCCAGGTGGCCGCGACAAACAGAGTCTGTGAAAGAAGGAATCATTATGTGAGTCCACACTCAACACACAGAGAGACCACTCAAAGGTGTACAAACAGCAAACACTTCCTGGCTTAATTACTAATCAGCTTCCCACCCTGCAGGCATGGAACATCCAGTTCACAAAACTCCACAGCAGTGGAAGCTGATTAAACGACTACATACAGCTCAATATAATAAAGGTGTGAGGGACACCATATTTACTGACTGTATAAATGTTAGTCACAAAACCTAACGTACCTCAGGAAGTGTGCTGACGAGCGTGAGACCTCACTCCCTCCTCTTTCACAGACCGTGCATCAAACCTGGACGTTCTCTACATCCACTGATGATGAGATGGCTCTCGAGACGACGATCTCACCCGTCTGGTCACAAGGTCGAGTCTCTGGCAAATACACACTGTGTACTCCAGTCTTAAATGCCACCATGTTCCAATCCATGTAGATGCACCACAGCTGTGAGTCCTGACGAGCCGCAGGTGATCAGCCTCAGGTGATCAGGGTGAGGTCCTGATAAACTCAGCTACACAGCCACTCAGTCCCAAATGCAAGCCACCTGGAAGGAAAAACAAAAGACAGAAACAAAAAGGCAGCCAGGCCCCCCAGCCATACAACATATTGTAAGTCACTGTTCCCTAACCTCATTAAGTCTTCTCTTGATTGCTTACAAATGGTCCAGAATGTGGCTGCAAGGCTTCTTATAAGTTAATCTAAGAGGCCTCAGGTAACATCTATTTTGTCCTCTTTGCACTGGCTCCCCATTCAGTTCAGACTACAACTTAAAATACTGGTGATGACTTTTAGAGGTCTGCGTGGTCAAATGCCACTTTCAATCAGTGAACTCTTTCACCCTTATGTAAAACACAGGTCTCTGAGGTCCTCCGACCAGAACCTGGTGGTTGTATCAAGTTCAAGGCTGAAGACCAAAGGAGACTGTGCATTTGAGGTTGTGGCTCCCAAACTGTTGAATGCACTGCCACTGTACCTACGTTCTGTGGACTCTGTTGGAACTTTGAACGAGAAGCTCAAGACCTACTTGTAAAAGCTTGCTTTTAACTAGTTTTATGTTACAGCTGTTTTTAATTTCTGTTTCTATTTAATTTTTTTCGTTGTAATACACTTTGTGATTTTTCATTGGAAGGTGCTATACAAGTAAACTTCACTTACTTACTTAATCTACATTTGAATGACTCCAGAGAAACTGACTGTTTTATCTGAGTAGGCAGATTGTTCCACAGAAAGCCCTGTGACCTGCCAATGTCTTTTTAACCTTAGGGACATATAGTAATCCTACATCCTGAGAATGCAGAACGCAGGATGATAAGTAAGTTTCAATTAGTTCAACCAGACAGAGAGGCGCTAGTCCATGAAATATTTTGTATGTTTAGTAACAAAACCTTAAAATCAGACCTCACAGGGACAGGTAACCAGTGAAGGGAGGCCATAATCGAGCTAATATGGTCAAAGTTCTAGCAGGAGCATTTTGAACCTGTTGGAGACTTCTTATGCTGGACTGTGGTAAGCCAGGGTATAGGACATTGCAGTAATCCTATCTAGAAGGGACAAAAGGATGTATCAGAGTTTCTGTGTTGATATAATTAATTCTGTGTTGAGCCTGGTTCTGCTGGAGGTTTCTTCCTGTTAAAAGGGAGTTTTCCTTCCCACTGTAGCCAAGTGCTTGCTCACAGGGGGTCGTTTTGACCGTTGGGGTTTTACATAATTATTGTATGGCCTTGCCTTACAATATAAAGGGCCTTGGGGCAACTGTTTGTTGTGATTTGGCGCTATATAAAAAACAAATTGAATTGAATTGAATTGAATATAATTATTACATAAAAGGGGACGCAATACAGAAGGTGGTAAAATAACCCTGGTTAAATAAAAAGAAAAAAATGCCACGGGATTCAAACCCACATGCTCTAATTACCAGACGGACACTTTACCACTGTGCTACAATCACTCTTGTAACAGAAACATGAAATGGCTAAAATCAACAAGCAGATAAGCGCATTTTCCAGAAAAAAGAAAAAAAGCAGTGTGATAACTGACCAAACAGAGCTTGGTACAGCGTATTTCTGTTGGTTTGTCCTGGTCGTGCGGCACACCACTCATAGCCCTCACTGCCCGACACGCGTGTCCTGTCAGACATGACATTTGGATCACGTGCTGTGTGTCCTAATGGACTGATGGCCCATTTCTCCTCCCATCGCAAAAGCGATATTTTTTTTATGTATTTCTACACAAGCATGTACACATGCATGTCCATTAAAACAGGACATGCACTGCAGCTGTGAAGCCCAGGACTGGAGTTGTCTCAACGCTGTGGGCAGCCAGCTACGCCTCCTGTCTTGTCAACGCACAGACCAAGATGTCACTCTGTGATCAGATGAGAGATGCCTTGCCTGTGGGTGTGTGCGAACAACACACACAGATGTGTTGGGGGTGAGCATTGGGGAGTGTGCGAAACACACGCACACGTGTTGTGGGGGGACACTCTGGCACGCCACATGTGCACTCGGCAACTTCACAGTGAATGTCTGCTGACTGTTTTCGTGCTAATAGCGCGAATGGCCACACATTTTCTAAGTGCCATGTGACCAGTTTTAGATGTCTGTGCCTCAGTTGGAATTTGGCCGACACCTGCCATGAAAGGGTTTGATGGGCTCGCACAGCGCACGCTCTGTCTTTCAGCCACTGGTGTGTGCAAATAGTTGTAGCAACAGGTGTACAAGGCGTTAGAAACAGCTACAATTCTACACGTTTTGCGTATGATTTCTGCCTCATGCGCACTTTATGTGCAAAATGACCAAATTCGCACAATGTGTGAAGGTTTGCGTTAGATGATCACACTGGTGTCTTTGTCTCACAGGGCCAATGACCATCATCTTGATGTTGTCAGAATTTAAAAGCAAGAAGTTGCTGGACATCCAGTTTTTCACTGAAGCCAGGCAATCCTCTAAAGTCTTAGTGTGTGTGAAATTATCTGCATTTATCGGCATGCACAACTGAGTGTCATCAACATACATACAACATATATTTGACCAAATATCCTCTATTTCTCTTCAAAATTAACAAGGAAATTCAGAGCAGTAAATGGAGGCTGTCCTTGAATAAGTGTGGCCACAGTGTCAAACAGGAACCTTGAGCTATGCTTGTTGTTCATCAAATCAGAGTAACAGGCCCATTTTGTAGCCAGTAGAGCATCCTTATAGGCCAGAATAGCATCACAAGTTCTAATTATGTCTTTTGTGCTCAAGACTCCCAGACTTATGCCTTTTTGTTTGTGTGTGTGTGTGTGTGTGTGTGTGTGTGTGTGTGTGTGTGTGTGTGTGTGTGTGTGTGTGTGTGTGTGTGTGTGTGTGTGTGTGTGTGTGTGTGTTTGTGTGTTTTTTTTGGGGGGGGGGGGGGGGGGGGGTTATAATAGATGGCCCTTAAACCAAGAATGGTGTTCTTTGTTAAATGTGTTAAGATGACCCACAAATAACCAGAAGTCAAGAAAGTGAAAAGTCTCCAATATTGCTAATCCAAGTTGTCAGCCACAACAACCTTTCAAAAATGGAAATATTGTTTTTTGAATTCCCCATTTCATACACTTTATCATTCACCAAATCTCAAAAAAGAAAAAAAAAGTTTAACAATATTACACAAAGAAACTATCTGTGAAACTTAATTCTTAAAATTAAAAGTAAAAAACAAAGAAACAGGCATAGCCTTGAAAACAGTCTGCTAATGGCTAAAAGCTTCACTGCCGCCAAGAATGTGAAGGTCATGAGGGAACAACAATGTCCTATTAAAACAAAATGACAAACTGGCAACAAATATTATACTTCTAACTACTGACCTGTTTACAACAGAAACATAAAGTGTTGTAGCAACACAAATGGTTATTGTAAGGATTGGGGTGGAGGGTAATTACTCATGTTATTGATGCCTCATGCTTGTAACAAACAGATAAAACTGGGTTTGCATATAGCTAAATAACAAACTGTATATACTTTAGGGCCCCTTCACACATAGTGTGAAGTTTGAAAGAAATAAAAATAAGAAAAATACATGCTGTGACAGTTCAGTGCACACAGGAACACAGCAGCTTTTCCCTGCAGCTTTTGCAGCTTTATCGGTTCCCAGCATCACTTCAAGGTGTCGCCAGTGGAACAATAGCTGTAGAAACATGCGCACACCAGCCAGGATTTTGGCGTGGAGCACCACACATTTCCACAGTCATTTCACTTTTGATACATCTGAATGTTAGCGTGGAGACGGACGTATGTCATGTTTTGTGTGTACGCAAAAACCGCGTCATGTGGAACAGAACTCACGTGGGTGACGTAACAGTCAGATCGCCTGCTGCGTGTTATGATCTGACGGTCCGTTTCAACCTGGGGGCAGCCTGTCCATGTGCGCGACATACATTAGTGCGCTCGCTTGCTCGCTGCAGCCCGTCGCCACAGTAATATATGTTTTCATTTATGTCCACTTGCTGACAGCAAACAGGCACACCTGCGTCACAGTGGTCAGTTGTTAGTCCATGTCTGTCCAAACACAGTTCTGTCCAGCTGGGATGTCCAGAATGACATATCTCCAAAGCTGCTTCAGTGGGCGCCCACACCTACTGCCAGTTTTTAGCGCACACACCAAAGCCACACTCGTGGGGCACTTAGAAAAGTTTCCAGTACAAGTTGCCAGTACAACAATGATTGTCTGCAGACTGTTGTCATGCCAAGAGTGCAAATGTCCATACATTTTCAAAGTTGCCATGCAAGCGGTGTTAGATGTTCATGCGTATCCCCTGGAATTTGGCCGACTCCTGTTGCGAGAGGGATCGATGGGCTTGTACAGCGCACACTCTGTCTTTCAGCAGCTGGTGTGCGCAAATAGTTGTAGCAACAGGTGTACGAGCCGTTGAAAGCAGCTACGAAATTAATGGTTAATGGTTGGCTCTCATTGCGGTGTTTTTCTGTATCTGTTAGCTGTTTAATCTGCGCAGTTAGATTGATCTAGTTATCTAGATTACGATTTGTTTCCCAGTGTAATCTTTACGTGCCTTAACTAAAGCACTCCTTCTGCTGAATCACCTCTAAATTATTTACACATTATTCACTTTGCGTGTTTTTAGGAATCCGCTAGCTTAGCGTAGCTACTAGCTCTTAGCCGATTTAGCATGGCGGCTTCTCCTGTCTCTCCTGCACTTTTCTGCTCTGGGTGTGAAATGTTTAGTTATTCCTCGGCCTCCTTTAGCAGTATCGGTACTTGTAATAAGTGTAGCTTATTCGTAGCTTTGGAGGTCAGGCTGGGCGAATTGGAGACTCGGCTCCGCACCGTGGAAAATTCTACAGCTAGCCAGGCCCCTGTAGTCGGTGCGGACCAAGGTAGCTTAGCCGCCGTTAGTTACCCCCTGGCAGATCCCGAGCAGCCGGGAAAGCAGGCTGACTGGGTGACTGTGAGGAGGAAGCGTAGCCCTAAACAGAAGCCCTGTGTACACCGCCAACCCGTTCACATCTCTAACTGTTTTTCCCCACTCGACGACACACCCGCCGAGGATCAAACTCTGGTTATTGGCGACTCTGTTTTGCGAAATGTGAAGTTAGCGACACCAGCAACCATAGTCAATTGTCTTCCGGGGGCCAGAGCAGGCGACATTGAAGGAAATTTGAAACTGCTGGCTAAGGCTAAGCATAAATTAGGTAAGATTGTAATTCACGTCGGCAGTAATGACACCCGGTTACGCCAATCGGAGGTCACTAAAATTAACATTAAATCGGTGTGTAACTTTGCAAAAACAATGTCGGACTCTGTAGTTTTCTCTGGGCCCCTCCCCAATCAGACCGGGAGTGACATGTTTAGCCGCATGTTCTCCTTGAATTGCTGGCTGTCTGAGTGGTGTCCAAAAAATGAGGTGGGCTTCATAGATAATTGGCAAAGCTTCTGGGGAAAACCTGGTCTTGTTAGGAGAGACGGCATCCATCCCACTTTGGATGGAGCAGCTCTCATTTCTAGAAATCTGGCCAATTTTCTTAAATCCTCCAAACCGTGACTATCCAGGGTTGGGACCAGGAAGCAGAGTTGTAGTCTTACACACCTCTCTGCAGCTTCTCTCCCCCTGCCATCCCCTCATTACCCCATCCCCGTAGAGACGGTGCCTGCTCCCAGACTACCAATAACCAGCAAAAATCTAATTAAGCATAAAAATTCAAAAAGAAAAAATAATATAGCACCTTCAACTGCACCACAGACTAAAACAGTTAAATGTAGTCTATTAAACATTAGGTCTCTCTCTTCTAAGTCCCTGTTGGTAAATGATATAATAATTGATCAACATATTGATTTATTCTGCCTTACAGAAACCTGGTTACAGCAGGATGAATATGTTAGTTTAAATGAGTCAACACCCCCGAGTCACACTAACTGTCAGAATGCTCGTAGCACGGGCCGGGGCGGAGGATTAGCAGCAATCTTCCATTCCAGCTTATTAATTAATCAAAAACCCAGACAGAGCTTTAATTCATTTGAAAGCTTGACTCTTAGTCTTGTCCATCCAAATTGGAAGTCCCAAAAACCAGTTTTATTTGTTATTATCTATCGTCCACCTGGTCGTTACTGTGAGTTTCTCTGTGAATTTTCAGACCTTTTGTCTGACTTAGTGCTTAGCTCAGATAAGATAATTATAGTGGGCAATATTAACATCCACACAGATGCTGAGAATGACAGCCTCAACACTGCATTTAATCTATTATTAGACTCTATTGGCTTTGCTCAAAAAGTAAATGAGTCCACCCACCACTTTAATCATATCTTAGATCTTGTTCTGACTTATGGTATGGAAATAGAAGACTTAACAGTATTCCCTGAAAACTCCCTTCTGTCTGATCACTTCTTACTAACATTTACATTTACCCTGATGGACTACCCAGCAGTGGGGAATAAGTTTCATTACACTAGAAGTCTTTCAGAAAGCGCTGTAACTAAGTTTAAGGATATGATTCCTTCTTTATGTTCTCAAATGCCATATACCAACACAGTGCAGAGTAGCTACCTAAACTCTGTAAGTGAGATAGAGTATCTCGTCAATAGTTTTACATCCTCATTGAAGACAACTTTGGATGCTGTAGCTCCTCTAAAAAAGAGAGCTTTAAATCAGAAGTGCCTGACTCCGTGGTATAACTCACAAACTCGTAGCTTAAAGCAGATAACCCGTAAGTTGGAGAGGAAATGGCGTCTCACTAATTTAGAAGATCTTCACTTAGCCTGGAAAAAGAGTCTGTTGCTCTATAAAAAAGCCCTCCGTAAAGCTAGGACATCTTTCTACTCATCACTAATTGAAGAAAATAAGAACAACCCCAGGTTTCTTTTCAGCACTGTAGCCAGGCTGACAAAGAGTCAGAGCTCTATTGAGCTGAGTATTCCATTAACTTTAACTAGTAATGACTTCATGACTTTCTTTGCTAACAAAATTTTAACTATTAGAGAAAAAATTACTCATAACCATCCCAAAGACGTATCGTTATCTTTGGCTGCTTTCAGTGATGCCGGTATTTGGTTAGACTCTTTCTCTCCGATTGTTCTGTCTGAGTTATTTTCATTAGTTACTTCATCCAAACCATCAACATGTTTATTAGACCCCATTCCTACCAGGCTGCTCAAGGAAGCCCTACCATTATTTAATGCTTCGATCTTAAATATGATCAATCTATCTTTGCTAGTTGGCTATGTACCACAGGCTTTTAAGGTGGCAGTAATTAAACCATTACTTAAAAAGCCATCACTTGACCCAGCTATCTTAGCTAATTATAGGCCAATCTCCAACCTTCCTTTTCTCTCAAAAATTCTTGAAAGGGTAGTTGTAAAACAGCTAACTGATCATCTGCAGAGGAATGGTCTATTTGAAGAGTTTCAGTCAGGTTTTAGAATTCATCATAGTACAGAAACAGCATTAGTGAAGGTTACCAATGATCTTCTTATGGCCTCGGACAGTGGACTCATCTCTGTGCTTGTTCTGTTAGACCTCAGTGCTGCTTTTGATACTGTTGACCATAAAATTTTATTACAGAGATTAGAGCATGCCATAGGTATTAAAGGCACTGCGCTGCGGTGGTTTGAATCATATTTGTCTAATAGATTACAATTTGTTCATGTAAATGGGGAATCTTCTTCACAGACTAAAGTTAATTATGGAGTTCCACAAGGTTCTGTGCTAGGACCAATTTTATTCACTTTATACATGCTTCCCTTAGGCAGTATTATTAGACGGTATTGCTTAAATTTTCATTGTTACGCAGATGATACCCAGCTTTATCTATCCATGAAGCCAGAGGACACACACCAATTAGCTAAACTGCAGGATTGTCTTACAGACATAAAGACATGGATGACCTCTAATTTCCTGCTTTTAAACTCAGATAAAACTGAAGTTATTGTACTTGGCCCCACAAATCTTAGAAACATGGTGTCTAACCAGATCCTTACTGTGGATGGCATTACCCTGACCTCTAGTAATACTGTGAGAAATCTTGGAGTCATTTTTGATCAGGATATGTCATTCAAAGCGCATATTAAACAAATATGTAGGACTGCTTTTTTGCATTTACGCAATATCTCTAAAATCAGAAAGGTCTTGTCTCAGAGTGATGCTGAAAAACTAATTCATGCATTTATTTCCTCTAGGCTGGACTATTGTAATTCATTATTATCAGGTTGTCCTAAAAGTTCCCTAAAAAGCCTTCAGTTAATTCAAAATGCTGCAGCTAGAGTACTGACGGGGACTAGAAGGAGAGAGCATATCTCACCCATATTGGCCTCTCTTCATTGGCTTCCTGTTAATTCTAGAATAGAATTTAAAATTCTTCTTCTTACTTATAAGGTTTTGAATAATCAGGTCCCATCTTATCTTAGGGACCTCGTAGTACCATATCACCCCAATAGAGCGCTTCGCTCTCAGACTGCAGGCTTACTTGTAGTTCCTAGGGTTTGTAAGAGTAGAATTGGAGGCAGAGCCTTCAGCTTTCAGGCTCCTCTCCTGCGGAACCAGCTCCCAATTCAGATCAGGGAGACAGACACCCTCTCTACTTTTAAGATTAGGCTTAAAACTTTCCTTTTTGCTAAAGCTTATAGTTAGGGCTGGATCAGGTGACCCTGAACCATCCCTTAGTTATGCTGCTATAGACGTAGACTGCTGGGGGGTTCCCATGATGCACTGTTTCTTTCTCTTTTTGCTCTGTATGCACCACTCTGCATTTAATCATTAGTGATCGATCTCTGCTCCCCTCCACAGCATGTCTTTTTCCTGGTTCTCTCCCTCAACCCCAACCAGTCCCAGCAGAAGACTGCCCCTCTTTGAGCCTGGTTCTGCTGGAGGTTTCTTCCTGTTAAAAGGGAGTTTTTCCTTCCCACTGTAGCCAAGTGCTTGCTCACAGGGGGTCGTTTTGACCGTTGGGGTTTTACATAATTATTGTATGGCCTTGCCTTACAATATAAAGCGCCTTGGGGCAACTGTTTGTTGTGATTTGGCGCTATATAAAAAAAATGATTGATTGATTGATTGATTGATTGATTGATACGATTCCTGCTTCAAACTTTTGCGCACTTAATGCGCAATTTGACCAAATTCGCACTATGTGCGAAGGGGACCTTAAATACACGAATACAAAAACTGGCTTATCAAACAAACATTGGAAAACTTAATTACCATTTTGTATGTTGTTGAAACTTTTTTCTACTGTTTATAGATGAAACACACTGAAGCAAATAAGTAGCAAAAACCCTTAAAAAGCCAAAAATTTAAATAATTGTTGAAAATTGACATTTGCATGAAGATGCAAACTGAAATGTTTGAACTGGCAGTTGAAAGAATAGCAACTGTCTCACTGTTATTGTTATTCAGGATTCAAACTGATGACCTTCTGGTTGCTCATCTCACATTTCTGAAGAATGTATGAAGTTTTGACTCATCTGTGCCATGTTGAGAAATGTTGGTTTGTCAGAATCCAGAAGATGGAGAACCACGCCTTACTTTTTCTGGGCAAGGCTCAAAATGTCTCAGTCGCCCCTCATACATCTCCAGCCTCTGGACCACCTGCCATTTCATTATACTTTAAAGCAAAATTCTGTGATCTGGTCAAGGGGCACATAGCTCTGAAAATCATAAAAAAAAAAGGTGTGCTTAAGCCAAAAACATTTGAGAATGACTGGAATATTGTATACGTTCCAACAGAAACAAACAAAATGATTTTCAGGTTTACAAACTTTATTAGTTTATTTAAACTGTTAAACTTTATTTTTAAAAAATGTTAGCTGATTTAAGTTAGCAGAGCTACATTTAGTGGAAGCTAATTGCCATGCTAATTGTTTCAAAAGTTAGCTGAAAAGCTAACCCTGTGAAGAAAAAGTTAGATAATATCTTGGACATCGCCCGGGTTAACAAGGTCCCCGTCAGTTGTTGAAGAACCAGGACACACTGATGGGACATGGGCTACTGGAACAAGATGTACATGGACAAGGACTGACAACATGGAACAGATGGCATGCTACTATGACAGAAGGCCCAGTGAGAGAGGTTACATACAAAGCATGTATGGACTACGGATGAACAGAAGGCCAACCTCCCACTGACCAAGAAGCACCTGGTAGCTCAGTGCTCTAACATAAATAGAAGAAAGCTGCTATTGAAACTGGAGATCCAGAGGCTATAGCAGTACAATACTGAGCAGTCTGAACACAAGGAGCAGAGCCTGGTAGGAAAGAGTAGTGTTAAGGAAGCAGAGGATCCCCAAATACCTCCCAGACTAAAGCAGACGGCAACATGACTAAGAGTACAACTTAATTAACTCAGCTCTACTCACCATCTCCAGCATTACAGATGCCAGTGAGCTCATAAATGTTACTGCCACAGCAATCCTTGACACACTTGGGTATAAGATTAAGAATACCCCCAAAAGGAGAGAGCCCTCCATAGAGAAGAAGATTGGAGGCCAAAATCCGGAAAGTCCGGAAGGATGTTAGTTAGCTAACAGAGATGCAGAAGGGCATCATGAGACACAGGTCCTGGATGGATAAGAACAACAAGATGTCCATAACAGGGACCCTGGAAACTGCTAAATAAAGGCTCACGGCTCTGGCTACTTGGCTGAAGAGATACACCAGAGAAGCAGAGGCCAAAAGAATAAATGTCCTGTTCTCCAATCCAGGGTGTACTCCCAGCTGAAAGGAGAAAACAGTAACACAAGAATGGACCTGCCCAGAACTGAGACTGAGCAATACTGGAAGAACATCCAGATCCGGGAGAAAGAGGCATCAAACAACACCAATGCCAAGTGGCTGGTGGACCTAAGAGCACATCACAGCCACCTCCCAGAACAATAACAAGTCAACATCATGAAGGCAGACATCCAACAACAAGTCTCAGGAATGAAGAGCTGGACAGCACCAGGACCTGAGATGATCCACACAAGACCAGCACTCCATGTGCACCTGGCAGTGCAAGTGGGTGGGCTACTAAAAGCAGGTACTGAACCACACTGGCTGACACAGGGCAGGGCGATCCTGATCATGAAGGACCCCCACAAGGGTATGACACCCTCAAACTACCAGCCAAATTGAGTAAGCACATGAGTCAACATGAGCACAGCTCAGAAAGTCACTGGAAACAATACCAGAGGGTCGAAGCACCAGCTACTGGTTGACTGAGCAGGACTCAAAGACAAGGCAGACCAACCTGAGCACAGCCTGGATTGACAACAGGAAAGCCTATGACTCAATGCCTCACACATGGATACTGGAGTGCTTGCCACTATACAAGGCTAACAGTGCACTGATAACCTTCATCAGAAACTCAATGGGACTGTGGAAGACATCACTGGAGGCCAACTCCAAGGCACTCGCACAAGTCACCATCAAGTGCAGAATATAAGAAGATGATGCACTGCCCCCACTGCTGTTCTGCATAGGCCTCAACCCCCTCAGCCAACTCATCACAAAGAGTGGCTACGGATATCGATTCAGAAGTGGAGTAACCATCCGCCACCTCCTGTACATGGATAACTTTAAGCTGTATGCCAAGAGTGAGTGAGACATTGACTCACTGAACCACCTCACCAGGATCTGCAGCGAGGATATCAGGATGTCATTAGGATTGGATAAGTGTGGCTGAATGGTGGCAAAGAGAAGGAAGGTCATCCAGACTGAGGGGGTGGAGTTACCAGAAGGCAGGATAGTGGACATATAGGACAGCTACAAGTACATGGGAATCCCACAAGCCAATGGGAATCATGATGACTATGCAAGAAGGTCAGCCACAGCTAAATACCTTCAGAAGGTAAGACAGGTGCTGAGAAGCCTGCTTAGTGGTAGGAATATGATCCGAGCCATTGATACATACATCCTACTACCACTCATCAGATACCCAGCTGGGATAATAAGTTGGCCACAGGAGGAGAAAGATGCCACTGATGTCAAGACATGAAAACTCCTCACAGTTCACGGAGGTTTCCACCCAAAGTCCAGCACCCTGAGGCTTTATGAGCAATGCAAGGAGGGAGGGCAAGGATTAATGAGTGTCAGAGCCACAATCCAGGATGAGACGAGGAGCATCCATGAATACATCAAAGATGGCCCCTCAAGATCAGCTGCTACAAGAACTCCTCAGGCAGCTGAAGAAAGATGGTGATAAGGAACAGGAGGAGGAGATATCATGGAAGACCAAGCCCCTCCATGGGACGTACCATCTACAGATAGAGGAAGTGACCGACATCAAGAAAACCTACCAGTGGCTAGAAAATATCAACACTTTTTTTTTGCATACCTCAGCAACCAAAAAATCTAGATGGATCACACTTGGTAGGAATAGATAGCTATCTAGAGGTGATTAGATTTTGGAGTACTTTAGTCAAAGGTCAAGAAAACCATGGTCTAAAAAAACAAACAAACAAAAAATCTTTTTTTTTTTTTTGTTTGTTTGTATATTTTAACAACCAAGAAGTCTAGATGGATCAAACTTAGTAGGAGGTGATTAGGTGATAAGGAAAATATGGTCCAAAAAAACACTTTTTTGTATAGCTCAGCAACCAAGAAGTTTAGCTGGCTTAAACATAGCTAGAACTTACTTGGGTAGGTGTCTAGACATGATTAGATTTTGAAGTTGTTTGCTTAATAGTCATGGAATCAGTGGTTGTTGTTGTTGCTGTTTTTTTGCAACCAAGAAGCCCAAATGGATGATCTAAAGCATATATGCATCAGCAAAAATATTTGATATTAATAACTTCATAAAGAATTCACACGTAGTCAAAAACACCACTACATTTGCTCATTTTCTGTACTCGTCAACTCCAGTCTAGAGTTACAGGGTGCTGGAGCCTCTCCCGGCAGTCCTAGGGTGAGCGGTGGGATCCACTTTGGACAGGATGCCAGTCTACCACTGGGCCACATATAGACAGACAAACTCATTCATATACACACGCACACTTATGGTCAATTTCCAAGTATCCAGGTCACCAAACCTGCATGTCTTTGGAAGCAGGAGGAAGCCAACACACCTGACAAGGAACCACATGAACATGGTGAGAACATGCAAACTCTACACAGAAAGGACCAGTAAGGAAGTGATCCCAGACAGTATTAACCATTAAACCAAGGTGCCGCCCAACACCATCACAGACGTACATGTACATTTACATTGTGGTGTGTAGTGCGTGCTGCGTATGCATCAACCCTGTGATGTCTTTCATTGTACTTTGTTTTATTTGTGAAATTGTTGTTGGTTTTATGGTCAGAGCAGATGGCCACCCCTCTGAGTCTGATCTGCTTCAGGTTTTTTCCTACAATCAAAAAATTCCTAATGGAATTTTTCCTTACCGCTGTTGCCTCTGTGCTTATTCTGAGGGTGGTGAGTAAGGTCAGATGTCACCCCTGTGAAGCACCTTGGGGTGATTTGTATTGTGATTTGACGCTATATACATAAACTTAAATTGAGTTGAATTGAAATTAATCATTAAAAAAATGCATTAAAAATGAGAAATTAAAAAATGAGAGAGAGAGATTGTGTGTCTCAGCATTGTCAGTGAATTCTCAGTATTAAAAGCCAAGTGGCCTCTGTTTACGTGTGTGTAATTTCGATCATGGAGAAACTGGGGGGAGCTGACATTTGTCGTTTACTATGTTTATGTATTTTGGAACAAGGATGAACACGGTGAAAACGGAAAGTTGAAATGACTAATATTGTTGGAGAAATTAGGGATATTATGCAATAAAAGTGAACAGTGTACGCTGATGTCACCATTAATCAGCCTCTGGTAACCTGACAAGCTCTGAACAAATAATCTCAACCTTGCCAGTTGTAAAACATGACGTCAACTAAATGTGCCAAATAACAAATACAATCATTCACAAAACTTTCTCATTTGAATTTCCTGCACTTTCATTTAAAATTATTATAGAAACTAGAGGTGGGCGATACTGGGAATTTTGGTATTGATACCAAGTAAATACAGGCTCACTATCGCCGATAGCGATACCGATACTTTTTCATATTTAAGCTTCATAGATCCAAAGGATCCAAAAGACCGAGGATAGAATTTCACCAAACATTGTACGTGACAACAAAATACTTTATTATCACAATCAACACTTTTGTTTAAAAATATCACTCAACACAACTTAAAACAAAATCTCCTGAGGTAGAGGGCTGACAAACCACAATACAAGGGGGCGCTGTTCCATGTTGTGTGAAACAGCGCAGCGCTGCTCTTACAGACAGAGAATAGACTTTGATGAATATGCGTGCGCAGCAGTCAATGCGTGTGGGAGAGAAAAAAAGCCTGAGTATTGATCTTTTTACACGAGGATCGTTCAATATCAATACCAGCATTGGTATCGATATTATTGATATTAAGATCGAACCACCCACCTCTAATAGAAACTTTGCATAACTTATTGCCACCCTTGAAAAGTGTCACCTACCTATTTTATAAACACGACCCAATTTTGCCTTAACTTTCTCCTTAACTGCACCATCAGAAACACTGAAGCTTTTTTTTTTTTTAAACCATGAAACCTGAGCTCCGCCCTTCCGGCGCCACCTGTCCACAGGTATCCCCTGGGCTTTTATTGTGAAGGCGGTGTTTCCAGTGTGGGAGGCGCTGGGCTGGGAGTTTTATGGCGCGCCGTGCGTCTGGTTGAAGCGCGCTCATGGCTTTGTGCTGGCTCTCCGCTCTGGCCGCGGGGCTTTTCTGCGCACATGTCCTGCAGAAACTTTGCTTTCCCTTCTTCTGGGCGGACGTGCGCTTCTTGCTGACGGTGATCTGGTACGGACTGATGCTGGAGCGCTTCAGGCTGACGCGCAGCGTGCGCACGGTCCTGGACCGCTTCATCCAGCAGGCACAGCGCATCCCCGACAAGCCGTTCGTGATCTACGACGGATCCGCGTACACGTACCGAGACATCGAGCGACGCAGCAACAGGATCGCCAACGTCTTCCTCCACACGGTGAAGCTGGCGAGAGGAGACTGCGCTGCCTTGCTCATGGGCAACGAGCCGGACTTCCTGTGCGTTTGGTTCGCGCTGGCAAAGATCGGCTGCTCGGCGGCTTTCCTCAACACAAACATCAAGTCCAAGTCCCTGTTCCACTGCATCAAGTGCTGCGGGGCCAAAAGTCTCATCGTGGGCGCAGGTGAGGGTCGCGGACCACACACTGACCCCCAAATATGTCAGGGTTTAAATCCAAATGGATAAATATTAAACAATAATACATTTAGAAAGTTTGAAGTTTGTTTTCATCAGTAATATTTCTGCACAAAAGCCTAAATTTAAGCAGTGGCGGCGCTAGGAAATTTTTGTTGGGCGGGCTGAGGGGGGCTCCACAAAATGTCGTCAAAATGAACAATATATAGTAAATTGCTTCATAAATACCAAGGTATATGTTTTAGTCACCCGTGCTCCTCTAAAATGTGGTATCAATGCACACACACATCACTTAGAATGACTGCATTCATCACTTTGCTCAGTTACGCAATATTGAGACATTCTTAATGCAAAACTGCAGCTGAGATCCACAAATATGTCAGTCGCTATTCACATTATTGGCAGAATTATTGGGGGGCTGAGGGGGGGGGCTTGGCTCATTATTGGGGGGGCTTAAGCTCCACCAAGCCCCCTTGGCGCCGCCACTGAATTTAAGTATAATCAAATAACAGACATAAAATTGTACATTTTTGTGTTATTTACGAGTGTTTATGACGCTTTAAAATGAAAGAGTGTCCCTTTATGACTTTTCTAAATAAAATTCCAAACGTAGGTTTTTGTGCACATGTTCACTTTTTGCATGTGCAAATTAAACCTTCATATGCATTTAATTAAATTATTTGCATTCAACTGCATTATGTTGAATAACATCATGATGCCGACCACTGAGCATTCCACTCAAATGCACCTAAACTCTCTTTCTGAGGACCACATGATGTGAAAACGCAATAAAACTTTCTGACCTGTAAATCTGGTCATGTTTTCTGCATAAATAAATGTTATCCATTCTTTGTGCTCAAACGCCAAAGCAGGGGCGAATCCAGATGGAATGGGAGCGTGGGGTAAGGATGTCCCCCCCCCACAACACCCCTAGATTAAAGGTCCAGTTTTGAAGCCTTTTTTTACTACAACTACTAATACTACTTAAAATAATAATAATTTCGACAAGTAAAATGTTTAGAGAAAATTTAAATGTTTGAAAAATGTTAGAAAGAATTTAATAGTTACATTTATTAACAATGTAGGTTAGAAATGACAAGTTTTACTGTTACAGTGTTGTCAACAGTTAAATATGAGGTCCAGAAAGAGGTTCTTTATTTTACTTTTTATAAAACAAGTATATATTTTCATTGAAGTCAAGAAAGGGTGACTATAAAGTGAGGCGGGGACCACTACGGCCATGACGGTAAGTGAAGGTTAACTTGAGCTATTAATTGATGAACAGCAACCTAACTTGTTCATAAATCAGACATCTGTGTGTGAGACAGACATTCTGATCTTCTGGTCCGAAGTAAAGTGCTGTCTAACTGGGTCACTCGGATATGAATTAAGGTTGGATATTATTTTCGTTTGTTCTAACTCTGCCAGTCACGTAACCTAGCCTACCAATGTAACCTGTGCAAATGGTGTGCATGGCTAGCTACCATGCTGTCGCCGCCAGGTTGTTTCTTTATTCTTTATTCTATTTGTATGATGGTCGTGCGTCGGTCATACAACGTATGCTGTTTTGCACAGTCTGCGGTGCGGTGGCGTGGTATAATGGCGTCCCTGTCTAAAATGTATTTTCCCAAGTCCTGGCATAATTTCACATACCTAACATTTTACTTTAAATTGAGAGTCATTCTCTAAGTTGATTAGCAACACAAATTGGTAATAAAAGAAATCATTGATGTTACTTGTAGCTTGTAGTGAGATAGACAACTGTCTCCATCTTCTGGCCTTTTTGTGTATTGCAGTTTCAAAAGTTCAACCTTTGTATCCAGTCATTGGTCCAGTCATCCAGTCATTTCTTGCTTTATATGATGAATTGTATCACACAAGTAATGATATATTATTTATAGTATAGCCTACAGTATTTCTATAACAAATGTTTTTATATACCGTAATTTCTATTTCTAAATTTAAGTAACAAGGCTGAATGAAATGACGGCTTATTATGTCTAAAAAGTAATGTGACCTACTGTCAATAGATTGTACTTTTGATAAGCCTATGATAACTGTCTTTCGGGAGAACTTTTCATAATGCTTCTTATAGTGTTAAAATGTATGTGTCTCCTGGTGCACATTGATCGGTTAAGGGACCAAAAAAAAAAACACACTGTCACAGCAGGATTAATTTTTTCCCCTTCGATACCTGGTGGTGTCCTGGTCTTGGTTAAAAATGCCCGGCCTGAAAAATTTCCCCATTCCAGCCCTGATGCCGACACATTGTGTTAGTAGTCCATGAGCCAAGCAGGTTTTCGGTACCACTTAAAGAGGACTAAACAACACTTTGAATCCAGCCACAGTGTATCATGGCCTACACAAAAATGTATGATAACCATCCCATTGTGGTAGCTGTAGCCAGGTAGGGCTCAGTGAAGAATTACACAGAGGTCAAACTGTAAAATGCTCCAATCATGTTGAAAACTATATCACATTACTTGTCTGGTCATAACGATTCCAAAAAGGTATAGTTTGGACTATCTGTGATGGAATGGTTTGGAGTTATGGGGTAAAAACAGCAAAAATTGTGACAAAGGTCAGTTTCAGTTTGTACAGGGGTCAAAAGTTAAAGTTGCTCCAATTTCAGTACCAAATGATGCAAATTAGTGGTTGAAATAAAAGGATTAATAAATGGAAAAGTTTTGACTGTGTTGAATGTTTGGTCTCCAAGGTAAAGGTCAAACAAGTTTAACATCTATTGGATTCTATGACATGTGACATATGTTACCCTGTAACATGATAACTAAGCATGACATATGGTGCAAACTATTCCTTATTAGAACCCTATTAACCCAAACAATAATTTGCATCATTCTTTTACTGAATTTTAGCAACTTTGACTTTTGACCCCTATACAAACTGAAATTGACCTTTGTCACCATTTTTGCTGTTTTTACCTCATAACTCCAGACCATTCCATCACAGATAGTCCAAACTATACCTTTTTGGAATCGTTATGATCAGACAAGCAATGTGATATAGTTTTTAGCATGATTGGAGCATTTTTATAGTCTGACCTCTGTGTAATTCTACATTGACCCCAACCTGGCTACAGCTACCACCCTGGGATGGCTATCATACATTTTTGTGTAGGCCATGATACACTGAGGCTGGATTCAAAGTGTTGTTTATTCCCCTTAAATGGTACCCATTTGGTCAAAATTGATGACTGGCTCATGGACTATAGTTGAAATCTAATTCCTGCAGAATTCCAGCCATTCCCAAATTTATGGCCCACTTTGAAATCTGGAAATCTTCTGGGGTGTCTCAAATCTTTAATCATAATTTTGAGCAACTCATCAGACTACGTTGAAGTATTTCCATATATTATGTGGTCTACAAGTCAGCAGGGATGGTGGCCAAGCGAGCACTTGGTTTCAGTGTGGAAGGTTCCTGGTTCAAACCCCTGCCAACCAATATTATATAAAAAAGAACGGCAACCTTATTTACAGCTTTATACACCCACCTGTTGCTCACTCGTCCCATCACCAACACCAACTGCTCCCCCAGAGGCGGATCCAGCCTTTTATAGGGGCCGAGCCCCCCTCCTGGTTTATCCAGACACAACACTGACTTTCTCTTCATGTTGCTGTTTCATTCTGCACACGTTTTGGATTTTACTTTTACTCAATACTTTTACTTAAAGTACATTTCATATGAGAAATTTACTTTTGATACTTAAGTACAGAAAATGTCAGCTACTTTTTAGACTTTTACTCAAGTAAAATTTTTAAAGGAGACTTTAACTTTTACCAAAGTAATTTTATGGTAAGATACTTTTACTTTCACTCAAGTATCACTTTGAGGTACTTTATACAAGACTGGCTGATCCCATGATGCAGTACATTGGTGCTCATGAGAAACCTGCCTCCTACTGGACAGTACTGTGAAATAAGTATTATAGCGACTAAATGTGTGCGTTCTTGTGGTGAACCGTATAATAAAAACGTGAACTTTTGTCTCTGGTAGCTGTTTGCTAATCTTGATAAGGCCGTTAAACATATGGTTAAAAAGACACATGACCCAATTTTCAAAAAGTGCTACAAACTGCACACAAAACTCCAGTTTGTCATCTGACTTTTGAGCAAGGGGAGCTTTGCAGACACTAGTGGGCGCTCTCACAGGCAGAATGTGTTTAGGACTCATGCACAGCCGTGAAGAATGTTTAATATCTGACCTGAAAACATAATATCACACAAATATACTGTGCCAGCGTGCTGCAGCTGCAGCTGCTTTCCAGCCTGCTGCAGCCGCCGCCGGCATGCTGCAGCCACCGCCGGCATGCTGTATCCACGGAATCGCGTGACAGGATAGCAGATGATCACATGATGCTCTGTAGGTGGACTGCACTTACCAGAGTCTTCCAGTGACTGGAGACACATTCATGGAATAACTCCTGGAGTTACTGTGTCTGTACGTCAGGCCTCCTCTTCACGTGTTCTGCAAACTGAAGCACAAGAACAGGAGATTCCTGTTGTCACTTTACAGATGCTTTACAGACTAAAATTATATAAATAAATAAAATAATACTTTCTGTATTTATTCGATGGGAAGACTGAATCCAAACTACAAACATGTTATAAATGCAGATTATTTTTAGTACTGAATGCCACACATTTATAGAGCTTGACAATTTGATCGTAAATTTGGTTTTGCCCTCAGTATTAGGATATTATTATGATACAGCAGTGGGTCATTTTATTGGGGTTAAAGGTCACAACAAGAGTTTGTGGTCATTTTCAGGAAAAATGTTTTTTTTTTTTTTTTTTGACTCAGCCTTGTGGTCTGTGAGTCATTTTTGCCTTAATTCTGCTTTCTAACCTCAGAGTTTACTGAGATCTAAGGAGTGTTTTTTTATTTTTGTTTGTTTTTGACCCTGATAATACTTTAGATCCTGACATGTTCCATTAGTGTCTGTAGAAACCCGGATCTTGTAAATAATGTAACATCAAAACACACACACACACACACACACACACACACACACACACACACACACACACACACACACACACACACACACACACACACACACACACACACACACACACACACACACAGAGCAACAGAAAAGCAGGGCATTGTCTATTACGTATAGTTTGTTTTCATGCTTGTTTGTTTGTTTGTTTTTTAATCAGGTGGTGCGATGTACGTAGAAAAGTCTCCTAAAACAAAGTCCAGTCAGTAGTGACATTATGAAATCCCTGATATAAATGTGACTTGTTGCGCTGGAGGTTGATGTCATCCGCTGGGACTTTGGGTCGTTTTACACACAGATAAAGCTCTTTGCTTGCACAGATTACACTTACAATCCCAAAATATCTGACAGTGAAACACCCCATTCAGTCACCGTGAAACACTGCTAACACGACCGTCCCCGCTTGATGCGTTCTTATCAGTTTGGAGCTCAACTCTGCTGTGACAGAAATAACATATCTATAACAGGCAAATCAGAGATTAATAATCTGAACCACAGTTTAGTAATCCTACATTAAGGTACAATTCCCCATTATGTACTCAGCCTCCAGAAGAAAAATAAAATGCTCACTGGCATAATTTATGTAAGGATTAAACAACGAGAAGCCATGCATTTGCGTCGTGGTGTTTTAGACTCTGTGTCATGCATTCAAACCGTATAATGCATGGCTTTGAATTGTCTCTGGGGTCCGAGGGCATTTTTTGGAGAGTTCACTCGCCTGGCATAAATGTTTTATTATTGCTGTTAACAGCTCTCCCTGCATCCCACAATCAAGCTTTATGTCTTTTTTTTCAGGACAACCTGTGCTTTCAGAATATATATGTTTTTGTTGTGTTTTATAAGTGTAATAAAGGTTTACAATCCAAAACAGGCAAGGAAAAAATAAAGCAAAAAATTATTTTCCACACACATTTATTCAAAACACACAGCAAACTACAATAAACAACTGTTTTGACACTTTATAAAGGTCATTTGAGGTCTTGTGTGAAAGACTGTACAACAAAAAGGTTCAAACAATAAACACAAATGCACATTTTGAACAATATATACAAACTGGTCTATGCGTTTTGTTGTCCATTGATATGGTAAACAGTGCTTTACGCAGAGAAAGCAACAGAGTTATCCAGTAAAATTCACATGCAAACTAGTGGAGCAATCCTGATAGTTACACACTCTTTGTTTGAGCACATGAGATTGTCATTAGAGGCTCTCCATGTGCTCCTGCTTTCACTGATCACTGTGAGTAATGGTGCTGGGCACACTGAGTATGTACTAATAGTATGTACTCATTGGAGCACCCAGGGGGTTATTCAAACGGGCTAACTAGTAACACATCACTCCTGAAAACGATCTTTGGCTTTTCACGTGAGGTAAGTCTGCCCTACGATTGGATTTTGGAAAACCATGTGACGGTGAACCAAATCCAATTGGACACTCACATTACGCATGTCATCACACAGCTTCTATGAGGAGTACAAAGATGGCTGATGGCTGGCTCGAAACTCCGCGGAGTTAACTTTTCAGCAAAAGAAAGAGTAAGTTTCTATCTCATATCATTCAAAAGTTATTTATAATTTACTAAAGCTTGGTCTTAGCTGTTGTATACAACGGCGTTGGCCCCAGAGGGTTAATCCGCTTATACCATGGTCCCACACAGTGAGTTAAGTTAATAGAACTTGATAAAAATGTGTGAGTATTTGGGACTATTTTATGTTTTGTCTCTGATGCGCTTACCGAGTCTGTGGGCTCGCGCCCCAGCGGGCCACTCACACCGCCCCCCTCTCTGCTGTATGGAGCTGTGGCAAACTCTGGCACCAGGTCCAGAAACTACGCTCGCTGTTTTGATGCGGAGCGCGCGGCAGCCCGCAAGGATAGAACCGTTCTCTTCTTCTTTCCCGTCTTCAGTCTTGTCCAGTTTGTCCAATGCTAAATCTTTATGCCGTTGCTTTTGCTGTTCTTCTCGTTTGCTCTCCTCCTCTTTCCATTCCTCAAACATTTTATTTTGACCAAAAATATTAAAATTCAATTGGAAATCCATGTTTTATCACATTTCATTCACCTGTCAAAACACAGCTGATCTGCGTCAACTGAGTTGCGCGTTGCTATGGTGACGACCAGAGTGGAGTGATTATAACAGTGACTTAACTCACCAACCTATGTGTGCGTATACAAAAAGTGCTGATGTCCACGTCTTTTCACAATTCCTGTGCTAGTCAGATGACATACTGGATCAAGACAGCGTCCAGTTTAAAAATCAACGGCACATTTCAGTATTACAGGAGTTTTTGTCATGGAAAGAGAAGCTGCTCCACCGCGTGTCGCGGTGCAGCCGCTCGGCGCAAAGCAACGTTGTGATGAAGCCTCACGGGACATGTTCTGGCATGTCCAGCTCATGCACAATCACAATCGGATATTCACACGACTGGAAAGCAACCGGAATCCGTCTGAAATCCACCTGAAAGCCGTCCTGAGAGACCAACACCAAGGTGGTTTTGTCCCGCGTAATGAACGGAGCCGTGACGCGTCCCTCCGCTTTTCTTTCCATGAAAAAAACTCCTGTAACGATGGAATGTGCCGGACAAAGTGCTGATGTCCACATCTTCTGCCATTTTGTGAAAGTCAGACGAGGTCCCGGATCAACAAAGCTTTCACGTTGGAAATGATCTGGTTGTTCCAGCGGGGTGTCAGCCTGTCGATGGGGGCTGGGAGCGCGCCGCGCTCTCAGCAGTTGTGGGCCGTCCTTAAAGCGGCAGTAACACCCCGTAATCTGTTTAATCCCCATAAAATCGTCCCTGAAAGCCATATTAATTTTTCGGACGGTGTCCACCTGGAGGTCTCTCACAGTTTCTGGAAAAAAATTGATGCAGCAAAGCTCCAAATCGTTCAGACATTTATTCGCAATAAAAAATAGACGAGAGGGGTGGACCACACCTCACTCAAAGCCTGCTCACAGGCGAATGACGCAACCGACAGGCATGAAAAAAGTCACGCATGCGCACGAGGGTTCAAGCTTGTCTGACGCAATCACACGTGATTCAAATCCATATGGTTTTTTAAAAAAAATAATAAGGTCGGATACTTTTCTAACAGACCTCGTGTGTGTATATATATATATATATATATATATATATACAGATTGATCATCCCTGCAATGAAAGGTGCCGTGCATCTGCACACCAATCACATGCTATTGCACAGCCCCATTCCACTATGTTATATTTATTTAACAGTGAACATATTTTTGCCTATTTGACTCCTTTGCTTCTTACAGAAGTATTTTTTCCTTGTTATTGTTGTTTATGCACCAGTAACACCAGATCAAATTCCTTGTATGTGAGAACTTACTTGGCAATAAATTTGATTTTGATATATCTATATATATGTGTTAAATAACTATATTTTTGTAGTTATATAGTTCTATGTGGGTTTTGAACAGCTTTTGCACTGCAAACCAGCAGCTGTATCTGGCAACACTGATGATGGCCATGCCTGAGCATTGCCTGCAAAACATGGGACAGGTTTGTGAGGAAGCATACAATAAAATAAAACTCGATCACATTCAGGGGTAACCGTGATGTTTGCTAGCCACTTTGTCATGGGTATAGACTGTGACTTTCTGGAAGGCATCTGTGAAAGTGAGAACAGAGCTTTATTGTCAGATTTGGTACAGAATATAGTAGAGAAACTTGAATCTTCAACTGGACTGGTTTGCTTGACGCAAGGACGTTTCGCTTCCAATCCAAGCTTCCTCAGCTAAATTTCTTGCTCTGGTAGTCTGACTTCTGTCTTGGCTCTTGTAAAGAAGAATAACAGAAGCCACAAAAGCTGGAGTTTTAATAGGTTTAAAACTACCGAGAGGCAGACTGCTATTGGCTAGTGACTAACAATTGCTCTAGTTAGCACCTGTTGTGCTCTAGTTAGCACCCTCCTAATGACAGGGCAGCTGTCCCTCTTAACGATGGGACTGACGCCTCTCCTGAAGCCTCTCTTGATGATGTGAATGACTCATTATCATGAATATACAGAATATATCTTTTTCAACTTCAGTCAATGTTTGACTAGAAGTAGATGCTTCATCTGCATTATTATTATTATTACCATGAATACATATGTGGCTGATTTACATCCAGTCTGCTCTGTGTGCAGACTCACATCTCAGAAGTTAAGCAGAGTGGGTGCTGATTAGTGCTGCCTGGGAAGACTAGAGGCTGTGTGTGTTTCTCCATGTACAGTTGGAATTATGTCAGGAAGGCTATCTGGTGTCGAAGCCCAATGCAGATCTGTATTGGAGCTGCTGTGGTCACCCCGAACAATCAAGGCCTGCCGTAAGAGTACTTAGGTATGGGTATTGATACTTTTTGGAGAAAAAAGAATCAAATTAAGAATAGAATTAACAATGCACATGCAATGACATACATATAGACAGAGAGCCGAACTAGAGTCAGTGGTAGAGACAAGATGCGATGTGTGACAAGAAGACCTGCCTTCAGTTCTCCACACAATGCTCCAAATGAGAGAGAGATCTAAATGTATTTCCTTAATTTCTCCAGTACCGAAAGCAGTACCATAAAGATGCATATCTTACCGATACTCCGGTCTTTAATAATTTAGCACCATGACTCGTTTCATATTAGCTTTCTGTGCCCATCCTTAAGAATAACAAGAACATATGCTCTCTGTTTGTTTTTCTGTTGTCATATCCGGAGATCTCCAGGTTGTTTTGTGCATAACTGTACATAGAAATATGATTTGTCCAATTATGAAAGTGATATTAGCCTCAAAAACTAGCATGGGTTTCCATGACCTGACCAAATCCTGTATTGTCCTCTTTCACATCAGCATAAGTAGCGTCTTTCTTTGTGCAGCTGTGTGATCACACTGAAGTTGCTATAGAGCTCCCCATGTGATGCATCTTCTGCATCATTTATAGTTGCATAACAGTCGATGATGCACATTGTTATTTTCTTGTGCTGTGGTCTGAACTTAGTGACAAACATGGACTGAAGGGTTCCTGAGATGAACAGGGATTTTTTGCTGTGTGTGGATGATGTTCGTTGTTATTCAGTGCAGGTCAACACCTGCTTTGTGGTCAATCCACACTTCTTGGAAGATGGATTAAATTCCATGTGTTCTGTCAGCCGCTCCCTAGATGCCAGCCATTGTGTGTCACTTAGTTCCAAATTCTTGAGGTTATAACGACATTTCCTTCACTTTGAGCGCCTTGGGGCAACTGTTTGTTGTGATTTGGCGCTATACAAGAAAAAAGTTGATTGATTGATTGATTGATTGACTTTGACTTCTGCTTTCTCATGTCCTCTTAGAAGATAATTCCTTTCACAAGTTTCTGGTTGGAGTCAGTTTTGAATATATTTGTGCTCCTGTAATCCAGTAGTAATCCAATAAATAGGTGATTAGCCCTTCCAGTTTCACCAAAGCCTACTTTGGTTGTTAATAATGATGTAACAGAGCACAGTTGATCCGTAATCACTGTAGAAGGCCCCCGGTGCGGAATATATACGAAACACAGAATAACTGTAAAGTGTACAAAACATTGTGGAATACAAATTTATCTTCATAGTGAGTTGTTTTCAAAGTAACGACTGCATTACCCTGAATACAGAGTTACAGTGAAATCAGAGTGAGTGGGGAAAAGCATGTTCACATGAATGGAGCATGTTCTCAGTGTGT
This sequence comes from Thalassophryne amazonica, assembly GCF_902500255.1. Classification (NCBI taxonomy): domain Eukaryota; kingdom Metazoa; phylum Chordata; class Actinopteri; order Batrachoidiformes; family Batrachoididae; genus Thalassophryne; species Thalassophryne amazonica. The sequence goes on along the minus strand of NC_047119.1, from coordinate 62,783,174 downwards.
CTTGTACAATAACACTACCTCTAACCTTAGTGACATGAAATATGGGGTTCCACAGGGGTTCGTCTTAGGTCCCCTGCTTTTCTCCCTTTATATAGCACCCCATGGGCACATATTTCAGCGTTTTTGGATTGCCTTTCACTGCTATGCTGATGATTCTCAGTTATACATGCCGATGACTGCTGGTAATCTCACCAACATAAAATTAGAAGATTGCTTTGCATCAGTGAAAAGCTGGATGTCTAGCAATGTCTTACTTTTAAACACAAGACTGAAATGATGGTTCTTGCTCCAGTGAGACATTGGCATCAATTTACCCAGCTAACGCTTAACCTATGCTCGTGTTTCATACATCACACTGACAAATTGAGGAAGCTTGGGATGATTTGATCCCATGTTGTCCTTTTACCTCTACATTTGAGATATTACGAGGACTGCTTTCTTCCACCTGTGAAACATAGCGAAGATTCTGCCCATCCTGTCTATGGCTGATGCAGAGACCCTTATTCATGCATTTGTTTAGTCTCGATTGGATGACTGCAATGTTCTTTTTTTCTGGTTTACCAGTCCAGCATCTCCAATTGGTTCAAAAAGCTTCTGCCAGACTTTTGACAGGAAGCAGAAAGTTTGACCACATTACACCCATTTTGGCATCTCTTCACTGGCTTCCTGTCTCTGTGAGATCAGGTTTTAAGGTTCTTCTGTTATCCTATAAAATTATTCAAGGATTAGCCTCTCCCTACTTGGTTGACCAAGTCAAGCCCTACGTACCGGCCCGGGTTCTGCATTCTCAGGGCGCAGGGCTACTTTGTGTCCCTATGGTGAATAAAACGCCTGTGGGCCACAGAGCTTTGTCTTATTGTGCACCTGCTTTGTGGAATGATTTCCATCCGTCCATCCATCCATTCATTTTCTTCCGCTTTAACCGGAGTCGGGTCATGGGGGCAGCAGCTCAAGCAAAGCCGCCCAGACCTCCCGATCCACACACACCTCCCCCAGCTCCTCTGGGGGACCCCCAAGGTGTTCCCAAGCCAGCCGAGAGACGTAATCCCTCCAGTGTGTCCTGGGTCTTCCCCGGGGCCTCCTCCCGATGGGACGTGCCCGGAAAACCTCTCCAGCGATGCGTCCAGGGGGCATCCGGAAAATATGCCCGAGTCACCTCAACTGGCTCCTTTCGACGTGGAGGAGCAGCAGCTCGACTCCGAGCTTCTCCCGAGTGACCAAGCTCCTCACCCTATCTCTAAGGGAGTGCCCACCCACCCTGCGGAGGAAACTCATCTTGGCCGCTTGTACTCGCGATCTCGTTCTTTCGGTCATGAGCCAAATCTCATGACCATAGGTGAGGATTGGAACGTAGATCTATCGGTAAATCGAGAGCTTTGCCCCCCTACTCAGCTCTCTCTTCACCATGATGGTCTGATACAGCGACCGCATCACTGCAGATGCTGCACCGATCCGTCTATCGATCTCACGCTCCATCTGTCCCTCACTCGTGAACAAGACCCCAAGATACTTAAACTCCTCCACTTGAGGCAAGGACACTCCACCGACCTGAAGAGGGCAAAGCACCTTTTTCTGGTCGAGAACCATGGCCTCGGATTTGTAGGTGCTGATTTTCATCCTGGACACTTCACACTCAGCTGCAAACCGCCCCTGTGCACGCTGAAGGTCCTGATTTGATGAAGCCAACAGAACCACATCGTCCACAAACAGCAGAGATGAGATTCTGTGGTTCCCAAACCAGACCCCCTCTACACCCGGGCTGCGCCTAGAAATTCTGTCCATAAAGATAATGAACAGAACCAGTGACAAAGGGCAGCCCTGGCGGAGGCCAACGTGCACTGGAAACAGGTTTGACTTACTACCGGCAATGCAAACCAAGCTCCTGCTGTAGTTGTACAGGGACCGGATAACCCTTAGCAAAGGACCCCGGACCCCGTACTCCCGGAGCACCCCCCACAGGGTGCCCTGAGGGACACGGTCAAACGCCTTCTCCAGATCCACAAAGCACATGTGGACTGGTTGGGCGAACTCCTATGAGCCGTCGAGCACCCGATGGAGCGTGTAGAGCTGGTCCAGTGTGCCGTGACCAGGACGAAAACCACACTGCTCCTCCTGAATCCGAGGTTTGACTATCGGTCGAATTCTCCTCTCCAGTACTCTGGAATAGACCTTACCGAGGAGGCTGAGGAGTGTGATCCCCCTGTAGTTGGAACACACCCTCCGGTCCCCCTTCTTAAACAGAGGGACCACCACCCTGGTCTGCCAATTTAGAGGCACTGTCCCCGACCGCCACGCAATGTTGCAGAGGCGTGTCAGCCAAGACAGTCCCACAACATCCAGAGACTTAAGGTATTCAGGACGGATTTCATCCACCCCAGGAGCCTTGCCACCGAGGAGCTTTATAACCACCTCGGTGACTTCGGCCTGGGTAATGGATGAGTCTGCCTCTGAGTCCCCAGTCTCTGCTTCCTCTTCGGAAGACGTGACGATGGGATTGAGGAGATCCTTGAAGTATTCCTTCCACCGCCCGACAACATCCCCAGTCAGGGTCAACAGCTCCCCACCCGCACCGTAGACAGTTCTGGTGGAGAGCTGCTTCCGCCTCCTGAGGCGTCAGACAGTTTGCCAGAATTTGTTCGAGGCTGACCGATAGTCCTCCTCCATGGCCTCCCCGAACTCCTCCCAGACCCGGGTTTTTGCCTCTGCGACGGCACGCGCTGTGGCACGCTTGGCCTGCCGGTACCTGTCAGCTGCCTCCGGGGTCCCACCTACCAACAGTGACAAGTAGGACTCCTTCTTCAGCTTGACAGCATCCCTTACTTCCGGCGTCCACCACCGGGTTCGGGCATTGCCGCCGCGACAGGCACCAGAGACCTTGTGACCACAGTTACGAGCGGCCGCATCGACAGTGGAGGTGGAGAACATGGTCCACTCGGACTCCATGTCTCCAACCTCCCCCGGGATCTGGGAGAAGCTCTCCCGGAGGTGGGAGTTGAAGATCTCGCTGACAGAGGGTTCCGCCAGTCATTCCCAGCAGAGCCTCACGATACGTTTGGGCCTGCCAGGTCTGTCCAGCTTCCTCCCATCCCAGTGGATCCAACTCACCACCAGGTGGTGATCGGTCGACAGCTCTGCCCCTCTCTTCACTCGAGTGTCCGAAACACGTGGCCGAAGGTCAGATGATACGACTACAAAGTCGATCATCGACCTCCGGCTCAGGGTGTCCTGGTGCCACGTGCACTTATGGACACCCTTGTGCTCGAACATGGTGTTCGTGATGGCCAAACTGTGACTAGCACAGAAGTCCAACAACTGAACACCACTCGGGTTCAGATCGGGGAGGCTCTGCTTCCTGATTACCCCCCTCCAGGTCTCACTGTCGCCACCCACGTGGGTGTTGAAATCCCCCAGGAGAACAATGGAGTCCCCAGTTGGAGCGCTATCTAGTACCCCTCCCAGGGACTCCAAGAAGGTCGGGTACTCTGCACTGCTGCTCGGCCCGTAGGCCGAGACAACAGTGAGAGACCTGTCCCCGACCCGAAGGCGTAGGGACGTGACCCTCTCATTCACCAGAGTGAACACCAACACATGGTGACTTAGCTGGGGAGCAATAAGCAGTGCGACCCCACCTCTCTGCCTCTCCCCGTGGGCAACGGCAGAAAAGTGGAGCGTCCAGCCCCTCTCCAGGAGTTTGGTACCAGAGCCCAAGCTGTGCTTGGAAGTGAGCCCGACTATCTCTAGTCGGTATTGCTCAACCTCCCGCACAAGCTCAGGCTCTTCCCCCCCCCCAGCGACGTGACATTCCACATCCCAACAGCCAGAGGCTGTGAGCGCTGACCGAGCTGCCGGGCCACCCACCCTCGACCGCCACCCAGTCCTCTCTGCACCCAACCCCCATGGCCCCCTCTGCAGGTGGTGAACCCACAGGAGGGCGGACCCATGTCGCCCTTTCGGGCTGAGCCTGGCCAGGCCCCATGGGCTAAGGCCTGACCAGCAGGCGCTCACGCGCAAGCCCCAGGCCTGGGTCCAGGGTGGGGCCCCGGCTCCACCATACGGGCGACGTCTCGGTCCTTGATTTTTTTACTGGTCATGGGAGCTTCTGAACTGCCCTTAGTCTGACCCATCACCTAGGACCTGTTTGCCTTGGGAGACCCTCCTAGGATCATCCGGGTACGCAAACTCCCCCACCACGATAAGGTGGCAGCTAGAGGGGGAGGAATGATTTCCCTGCGTCAATAAATCAGATTCTGCAGAGCAGGGGTCACCAACCTTTTTCCTGAAGGGCACCTGCCCTGCATGTTTTCTAACGCTCCCTGTTACACTCCCAGGGAGTTAACTCTATCAGGTGTGCTCAGCCAATCAACAGCTGGATGATGCCGCTTTAAAACAAAACAAAACAAAAACAAATAACAGGTGTGACTTGAGTAGTTTGATGTGGAAAACATACAGGGCAGGGGCTCTCCAGGTACAGGATTGGTGACCCCTGCTTTGTGACTTCAAATACTGACCATTATGAGCTTTTGTTCAAATCTGTATCTCAGGGGTCACCAATCCTTTTGGGAGAGTTAGAAAACATGCAGGACAGGTGCCCTCCAGGAACAGGGTTGGTGACCCCTGCTTTGTGACTTCAAATACTGACCATTATGAGCTTTTGTTCAAATCTGTATCTCAGGGGTCACCAATCCTTTTGGGAGAGTTAGAAAACATGCAGGACAGGTGCCCTCCAGGAACAGGGTTGGTGACCCCCGCTGTAGAGACTTTCAAGTCCAAACTTAAGGTACATTTATTCTCCCTCTTGTATGGTTAGCATACTACCATAGTGTGGTACTGTGCTTCCTATCCTTTTAAATAGATTCTATTAGTAAATGGAGCGGGTCTCAGCCTCAACTTTATCTCGATTATGGGTTTGTTAGTGAAGGTAAGGGCTAGTGGCTGGCAATCACCTTAGTGTTTCCTTTGCTTTCCTGTTGCTTAATGCTGATGAATTATACCTTAAGTGTAGTTGTTTTGTTTTGTTTTTTTTGGTTGACTGATTCTGCGTTTTTTTCTCTCTGTCTGAGGTGTGGATGACATCACGGCATCACAGGCTGGATTTAATGACTGCATAATTTCTAAAACGGATGTAGAACGTGGATTGGACTCTGCCATGGGAACAGGCCCACTGAATGGCATGAGCACTGCTGGATGACCCCTGCCTGTGGACTGGACACCTACATGGACTTCTCATTAAATGCATCTTCTTTTGTTGTGTTATGTTCTGTTTTGTAAAACCTTGTAACTGTTGGAAAGGCCTAAGCAGTGGGTCACCCCTCTGAGTCTGGTCTGCTTGAGGGAGTCATCAGAGGGAGTTTTTCCTTACCGCTGTCGCCTGTGTGCTTGCTCTAGGGGTTGGTAAGGTTAGACCTTACTTGTGTGAAGCACCTCGAGGCAGCTTTGTTGTCATTTGGCACTATATAAACTAAATAAATTGAATTGAATTTAATAAATCGAATAAATTAAAAGCAAATAGCCTCTGCCACCCAAATAAGATGAGAAATATTATTTCAAAATGTAATTTTCTTGAAATGCATCTTGTGTTTTGTAGATTTAGAAGAATGTCTCAACGGGATTCTTTCCAACCTTCTGGAAGAAAATATTCAGATCTGGATCATGAAGAACCAGACTGAGCACCAAGACGTGCACACCTTGTTGGATAAGATAGATGCTGCTTCAGATCAGCCGGTACCGGCTTCCTTACGAGCTGCCACCTCCTTAAAAATGCCCATCCTTTACATTTTCACCTCCGGAACAACAGGTGAGTGCCGTTGGATTCATCACTGCATTTTAGAGTCCAGATTGATATCTTCATTTCAGACGGCCCATGTTCAGAATGCACAAGTAGTGTTTTAAAACATAGTACAGCACACACCACAATAAAACGTTGTTACATTGTTTGGTGCATGCGCACTGAGTTCTCTGCAAGTCGCTCATGTAGAACGCCGTGGGGAGTAGCGCCTTTTAATGCGGGCGTGCATCCTCAGTGTAACTACATGGACGTGACTGAATCTATAAATAACACTGCAGCAAATGTCTGTAACTTACCCAAAGAAAGGTGGACAAAGACATTTAAACATGTCCCAGATGTGAAAATCAGAACAATAAGACAAGATTTCGTAGATAACTTTGGTGCCATCAGCTGTAATCTTGTACGCACTGGGCAGACATTTTTGTCATAATTTAATTCATGAACATCATTCAGTATTACAACAGTATATAACCCAATGTTAAAATACCCTCGGCCGTATGAGCATTGTGTTCTTCATATTTTGCAGTTGTTTAATTATTAAGATCCTATTGTCTTGTGTACAATTTGTACATGTTCAATAAAGCCCCTCAATCAATCAAAAACAATATTTATATTTTAACGCTGTCTGCATAAGACTGTGTGTGTGTGTGTGTGTGTGTGTGTGTGTGTGTGTGTGTGTGTGTGTGTGTGTGTGTGTGTGTGTGTGTGTGTGTACATGAGCTTTTGACAAGAACTGAAGTTGTGCAAATCAAGGAATATTTGTAGATCCACTCTGTGCATTTGAAGGTATTAATGAGACAAATGTAACTTCATAAAAAGTTAGATTTGAGTTAGCGGAAGTTAGCATGCGTAGTGATGTCCATGATTTCGCTCCAGAGGTATTATTAGCTTCCAAAAACAGCATTTTCAGTTTTAGAAGTGTTTATTTCTTGCTAGCTTTTACATAATATATGACAAAGAGGTTATATTTACACACAAACAGAACAGAGTTTTGCAGCTAGCTAAACCAGCCTATGACGTCATCACACTAATGTTGGCGAAATGTCTTCTAAATGACTTCAGAGATGTTATTCAGTTCCAAAAACAGCATTTTCAGTTTTAGAAGTGTTTATTTCTCACTAGCTTTTACATAATATATGAGAAACATGTAAATTAAGCGATTTTAAACAGACCTGCCACTGACATCATGGCGCAGCTCTACTCTGATTGGCTGTCACCCCGCCATTCCAAAACGAAATTGGACAGATTCAAACAGAATGTGACATTTTAACCTCTTAAAATAGGTGATCCATCTTTGAAGTTGTCCAAGGTGTCTGTCCCAAGAATGTTCCCTGTGAAACAGCGGGCTTTTCCATCAGGAAGCATCATTAGGCAGATTACAGAACACTATAAAAACGCAGCATTCCAATCATTCATCAAAAACATTAACGTGTACTGTTCCAGTCATCATGAAAAAAAACACCAACTCAGTATTTTTCAAGTGATTGAAAGCAGCTGAACGTCTGGCAGAGGGCGTAGTTTACTTTTGTTTTGAGGCGAGTTGCTAGGCCAGCACTTTATAAACCAGCCTGTTAGGAGGCAAGCCGGATTAAGCCGTTTCATCCTGTTTTAGCACTTTTTTGGAGTGTGGGTGATCATAGTACAACAGCACCCTATGGAATAAGTTGCGAGAGCAGCTACTTGTATGTCTTTTGGATGAATATTCACACCCACACTCCCCCCCGTCGGCCCCCCATGCCGACAGCAGAGATGGGCTTTCACGCTTAAAGCCTGGTCACGCGGCACTAGCGAAGGATACCGAAGCCAAAACGAAACAAAAAATCTGGACTTACGTTGACCTTCGGAGACATCGTTTAACCGTCGTCCAGCTTTCCTTCCTGTAGCTAGCACTTCATCAGAATTTTCAAACTGTTGAAAAATGTGAATGAATCCTGACGACAATCTCAATTCATCCGTATTCTGATTTGCTTTCTATGTTGACGGTTCCTCATTGTTCGTGTAGTTCCCGTACTGCCAGCATTCCATTTAACTGTTGTCCAGCTTCATCCAGCCTCCCAAGTCTGACCCTTGCACAAACATTTACGATATCTGAACGGATCAATAACTAAAGCTCACACAAGCTGAACGTGACTCATCCATATGTGGGACAAAAAGCAACGTTGTCATATAGAAACAATAGCGGCAAGAACGTTTGATCAACTACTTTAACTATTTACGCACGTTACAGCCGTCTTTGTGTGTGTGCACGCGCACACGTTGTTGTAGTGAAGACATATCTGTTGTCAAGACAACCAGATCTTGTAGCTGCAGGTGCCGTGGACGCCACAGATTGGCTGCAGAAATGATCACAGGCTGGCTGCAGAAATGATCACAGGCTGGCGCTCATGTCACCATGAATGTTTCGTTGTGATTTTGTTTAAAGCATCAAGGTCGCCGTTTGCTTTGTTTTTTCTTTTGTTAGTTTCGGTTTTGTTTCGTTCTTTTATGCGCTCGGGACTTGCAGGCTTTTTGGTGATGGGAGAAGTGCAGGCTCATTTGTCCACTTTTTCTCAATGATTTGTGACTTTTTTTCCTTTGTTCAACTATCGTAGTGTGCCGTGTGACCGGGTGTTTAGTCACGCAAAATTCTACACACTACTGAGCATGCACATTGAGAATGTAACAATGGTCTGTTAGGATAATACAGAAAAAGGGGCGACTTCTACTCTGGAAAGTACGGTACACATCAACGTGTCCAAACTGCATCTAGAAATGTGAGCGGCTTTTACAGTCTGTCTTTCTCCTAGCATCTAACCTGACTAAGCATGCCTAAGACGTGCATGGCACCTACACTCAGTCCATGCCCAGGCAGCTTGGACTTATCCAATCAGATTTGTGGACAATATACTGTTAGACTGAATATCATTGGGGGGAAAAGCCATATCTGTAAACCAGGACTGGAATAACACTATGTAACAAATTTTTATTTTTGTTTTGTTCCTGGGTACACAGTGTGTTTTCCTAACCTGTTATGCCTTAAATAAATAGAAAATAGCTGTTATTCCACAGAAACTTTGCTTCTGTGATCAGGACAATGATATTTTGAAATTTGTCTGTTTTCAAGAATATTCTCAATTTGCCTTCACTACTACTGAGTAGTCTTCTAGAATATTCTTTAACTGCTACAACTGTCCAGAATTTTCTAGAAGTTTCCAGAATTATCTAGAAATTTCAAGACACTTTTAGAACTTTCTAGAACGTAAAAAAAATAAAATAAATAAAATCGAAGTTTTTGCTGAATGTAGTCATTTTTCCATAGACTTTAGACATAAACACTTGAAATATAACAGAAGCCAGGAACAAAAATTGTGTTACATAGTGTAATTTGAGGTGGTTTTCATGATCAGCAGCCCAGATCCAAGTTCTGACAATATCCCACAGTTCATATTCACATCATGGGTACCTCATGTGGGGCAGATGGTGCATTGAATTTAGTATCCAACAGCCTGGATGGGATGTGTTGAGAATTATTTTAGTGCGGTTCCAGTATTAGCTTCCACACTGAAAAACCTCAGCAGAAATACCTTAACAAATGTGATATTAGTGCACTTCCTTGGAGAAACCAATGACATTTCAAACATCAGTGTAACTCAGCATCATGATGTAATAGAACCCCCCGCCTCGCTGTTGCAGGGCTCCCAAAGGCTGCAGTCATTACCCACCTGCAGAGCTTGAAGGCAGCAGGTGGGTTTGTGGCACTTGGCGGTACTGCGGATGATGTGATCTACGTTCCTCTGCCACTTTACCACACTGCAGCGTCCTTGGTCGGCATTGGAGGAACCATCGAACTAGGTAGGCCTCAGAATTAACATACATACTTACATCATAACAAATATGAAGCAAATTCACCAAATTATTTCTGGCATCTTGGCTAAAGATTTAGATTAGAACTTTAGTGATCCTTTGGGAAGACTCCTTCAGGGAAATTGTGGTTCCAGCAGCATTGTATAGCAGCACACAGGGTAAGAAGCACACAGAGTATCAAAAGTGAAAGTAAAAAAAAAAAGAGTCTCCATCTCAAAACTTGAGATGGGGACTTGAGAAATTCTGAGTATAATCGCCATAATTTGTTCGAGTGTCAACTATTCAGATATTAACATGCTGGGCCTCATACTGCAAGTATCTTAGGGGGATTGGCATTGAGCTCCCAAAATGCAGACCAGGCTTTGATTCCCACTCACTTTACCTGTCTGTGTCGTTGGACAGAAATTGTTATCTAACAAATACCCCCCTTGTCTACCTCCAGTACCATCATGGGTCCATTTTCTCAGTTACTTAAGCAGCAATATCCATCAAGTCATGTATTTCGCTTCCTCTGAATGATGGTCACAGTGCCCGCAGAAATTAAACACCTTCTTCTGTGAACACGCTTGACTCCAATGCAGTTGCTGGTAGTTTTCATGGTATAGTAGCAAAAATGCTCCCATTTTCCATTCAGGTCATTTGTTGTTCACATCTACAAGTTCTTCACCCAGATTGTGCGGAAACAGCCACAAAACAGTCTGATGTTGATGTGAAGCCGTATTAAGTCTGGAAACCTGAGAAGATGGTGTCAGGTTGGTTATCACAAACTGGACACGTCTGTACAGCCTACAGTCCTGCAGAAACATGAACTCAACCACCTTAGCTACACAACCAACATTTATTGGAGCATACAACAGAAAAATTGTCCTTAATCATTGAAATGTCTTGTTTCGTTCATGCAATATGTCAAATTATCTTTGCCATTGCTGTAGGCAGCCATCTTGGTTTTTTCATTGGATCATCAAATAATTTTGAAGGTCACCCCAGCATGAATGTTGTTCCCAGGTTTTGTGCTTGTTTCATCATTTGAACAATTCTCCTCAAAATCACTTGCTCTACTAATTCGTATGATAACCACAGTTGCATTGAGTGGAGACGAGCAGTGATGCTTGAGTTGGGCTCCTTTTTTTGCCAGGTGGAAAATAGGCTCCTTTAGGTTTCGACAAGTTGGATTATCAATCAGAAGCATAAGGTGCAATGAATCATAAAAATATTCAATGCTATTTGAGGCCAGAGGCAGCTTCTCACTCACTCATCTTCAACGGAACCGGGTCGCAGGGGCAACAGCTCCAGCAGAGGACCCCAAACTTCCCTTTCCTGGGCCACGTTGACCGCCTCTGTTTGGAGGATCTCGAGGCGTTCCCAGTTGATTGTGGAGATGTAATCTCTAGTCCTAGTCCTGGGTCTTCCCCAGGGTCTCCTCCCAGATGGACATGCCTGGAACACCTCCCTAGGGAGGCACCCAGGGGGCAGCCTTACCAGATGCCCAAACCACCTCAGATGGCTCCTTTCAACGTGAAGGAGCAGTGGCTCTACTCCAAGTTCCCCACGGATGACCAAGCTTCTCACCTTATCTATAAGGGAGACACCAGCCACCCTCCTGAGGAAACTTATTTCGGTCGGTTCTACCCGCGATCTAGTTCTTTTGGTCATGACCCAACCCTCATGACCACAGGTGAGAGTAGGAACAAAGACTGACCAGTAGATCAAGAGCTTCACCTTTTGGGTCAGCTCCCTTTTCGTCACAACAGTACAGTAGAGCGAATGCAATGTCATCCCTGCTGCGCTGATTCTCCGGCCAATCTCACGCTCCATTGTCCCCTCACTTGTGAACAAGACCCTGAGGTACTTGAACTCCTTCCCTTGGGGCAAGACCTCATTCCCTACCTGGAGTAGGCAATGCATCGGTTTCCTGCTGAGAACCATGGCCTCAGATTTAGAGGTGCTGATCCTCATCCCAGCCTCTTCACACTCAGCTGTGAACCCATCCAGTGAGTGTTGGATGTCACAGGCCGATAAAGACAACAGGACCACAGCAGTGATGAGATCCTGAGCCCACCAAACTGAAGACCCTCCTCCCCTGACTATGCCTCGATATCCTGTCCGTGAATGTCACAACAAGCTTGGTGACAAGTCGCAGCCCTGACGGAGGCCAACCCCCACTGGAAACAAGTCCGACTTACTGCTGAGCACCCGAACACAGCTCTTGCTTTGTAAAGACAGAGATTGGATGGCCCTGAGAAGAGACCCCCTCACTCCATACTCCCACAACACTTCCCACAGTATCTCCCGGGGTAACCAATCATACAACTTCTCCAAGTCCACAAAACACATGTAGACTGGATGGACATACTCCAGGATCCTTCTGAGAGTGAAGAGCTGGTCGGTTGTTCCACGACCAGAATGGAACCTGCATTGTTCCTCTTCAATCTGAGGTTCGGCTATCGGCCGAACTCTCCTTTCCAGCACCCTGGAGTAGACTTTACCAGGGAGGCCGAGTAGTGTGATGCCCCTGTAGTTGGCACACATTCTCTGATCCCCCTTTTTTTAAATATGAGGACCACCACCACAGTTTGCCACTCCTTGGGCACTGTCCCAGACCCTCAATGCAATGTTGAAGAGACATGTCATCCAAAACAGTCCCTCCACACCCAGGGCCCTCAGCATTTCTGAACGGATCTCATCAACCCCCGGGGCCTTGCCACTGCGAGTTGTTTGACTACTTCAGTGACTTCCACCAGGGAAATTGATGATAATCCTCCGTTAGTTCCAGCTCTGCCCCTACTATAGAGGGCACACCGGTCTGATGCAGCAGCAGCGCTCAGCTGGGGGCTTGTGAGTATCCCCACATCCGCCCGGTGCCTCACACAGTGGGCAACTCCACAGAAGAATAAGGTCCAACTCCTATCAAGAAGAGTGGTTCCGTAGTCAAGGCTGTGCGTAGAGGTGAGGCCCACCAGATCTAACTGGTCATGCTCTACCTCCTGCACAAGCTCCGGCTCCTTCCCCCACAGTGAGGTGATGCACCACACCCTCAGAGCTAGCCTCTGCCATCTGGGTTTGGTCCATCGAGGCCCTCGACTTTTACTGCCATCCATGGGACTGCGCATCCGACCTCAGTGGTTTCACCTGCAGGTGGTGAGCCCACAGGGTTGAGATGGAAAGTCCATGTTGCCTTTTTAGGTTGCACCCTACTGAGCTCCGTGGCAAGCCTCTGTCCGTCTGTCTCGGCCTGGCTCCAGACGGTGGCCTGGCCCGAGTCACGTTTCTTCTGCCTCATTTTTTCATTGGGTCATTGTGAACCATTCTTAGTCTGGCCCCTCAGCTGAGAGCAATTTGCCACGGGAGACCCTACCAGGAGCATGAAGGCTCCAGAAAACACTGCTCTCAGGTTCACAGGGGCACACAAACCTCTCCTCCACGATAAGGCGATGTTTCCAGAGACAGCTAGTCAACGTTAAAATCACCAACGACAAGAATATTGTTGAATAAAGATGATAAAGTCTTAACCTTTGCAGATGGACTCTCTGACATAAAATAGTGCAAAACCAATTCTTTGACAGTTCCATTTGAAGACTTAAACATTCAAATTGCCCTTCACTGAATTTGTTGTATTAATGTTTCTTTTTTCAAAGGAATTGCAAAACCACCTCTGTTTCTTGAATGATCACAGTGAAAAACATAATGAAGGGACATGTTGTGACAGCATGAATGTGAAGACCTTGATACAAAGACCTTCTGCACACTGATGGCAAACATTAAGACCTCTTTAATGAGCCAGTGAGCAGCTTAATGAGCAGCTTAATGAGAAGCTTCTGGACACAAAGTGCAGGACGCTGCAGACTATTATGGACAATATTGGCACCATACATTCTCTCTCTCTCCCTTCACATTCTTGGTTTTTGTCGGTTGGATGCGTCACAGAATCCCCAATTTGTTAGTGCTGGGTGTGGATGGTTACATGGATTTTATCGGTCTGCAGACGCTGCCACAATATACAGTTCTGCTTTAAAGTTCGTGAACCCCTTGAGCTTTTACATGTTTTAATTTTTTAGGACATCAAAAAACAAAACAAAAATTCAGACTTTCTAAATTAGAATTTTCTAAAATTCTGCCCTTTAAACCCATAGTAAAAAAGTAACCTGTGCACCATGAATTAAAAGAAATAAAAATCTAAAAACCAAAATGATGGTGTGAATAAGTAAATGCTTGTTCCTTGGGTTCTGTTTTCATGGATTGGAACCAGCAGATGACCACTCTTACTGAGTCTGGTCTGCTTGAGGTGTTTTCTTTTGGACTAGTTCCAGCATCAATGTGATACAAAATATTTCCACACTTCCATATGACTTTAAATTAGATTAGATAGAACTTTATTTATCCCTTGGGAAGACTCCCTCAGATAAATTGAGGTTCCAGTAGCATTGTATAGAAGCACACAGAGTATCAAAAGTAAAAAAAAAAAAAAAAAATTGCAAAATGTAAATACAAATATAAATACCAGAAATACTGATCGCTACTGGCTTACTGGCTACTACTGTTGCTCTCCTTCCTGTCCCCTGTCTTCCTGTTACTCCTCCCCCCCCCCCCCGAGTGAGGAGTTGTACAGTCTGATGGCCTGAGGGACAAAGGAGTTTTTCAGTCTGTTGGTCCTGCACTTGGGAAGGAGTAGTCTGTGGCTGAAGAGGCTCCTCTGGTTGCTGATGATGGTGTGCAGAGGGTGACTGGCGTCATCCATAATGTCCAGTAGTTTGTCCAGTATTCTTTTCTCTGCCACCATCACCAGGGAGTCCAACTTCATGCCAACCACAGAGTCAGCCTGCCTAATCGGTTTGTCCAGCCTGCATGTGTCCTTCTTGGATGTGCTGCCCCCCCCTCCAGCACACCACGGTGTAAAAGAGGATGCTGGCTACTACGGACTGGTAGAACATCCACAGGAGTTTCCTGCAGATGTTAATGTTTAAAGCATATTGGAGCCAAAACTACAACCTGGTTGTTAATGACTAACAATTCAGAGTTCTAAACATTATATTCAAATGTGTTGGTCATTGTGAGAAGATTTTCCACATCTGTGATATGTCAAATGTTAAAATAGAGTGAAACCATTGATACTGTCCAGGGGCGTCGGACTGGGGGGTAAAGGGTACTATGTACCCAGGGCCCAGAACATAGGGGGCCCACAAAAAACTGGCATTAAATACATTTTTGTGTTGCATGTTATTAATGTCCATACAATTCATGTTGTAAAAAGAATTTAATTTGAATGAATGTATAAATGTTGCAAAACATAATTCTGCTCTAACAATAATATTGAAAGATCTCTGAGGGCCCTTCCACCCCTGCACAGTTGTACAATGGTTTAGTCCAGGCGCACAGGCGGCACTCTGCCACACGCATGCATGCACGCACACACACACACACACACACACACACACACACACACACACACACACACACACACACACACACACATCCCAAATGGGATCTGACAGAAAGAGGAGGTGTTTAGTAGAGCTGAAACAACTAATGGATTTAATTGATTATTAAAATAGTTGTCAAGTAATTTAGTCATCAATTAATTGTTAAATAACTTTATTTTACCGCAAATGTTTCGTTTCTTCCATATAAATCAACTGTTTCTGCAGCGCGGCTTTACTTTGAACCTTGAACCAATCAAAGCAGTGATTCGCAGATCGAAGCAGTGCTTTGATGGGCTGCTTTGTAGATTCATTGTTTCATTTTGCTTTATCTTAATTTTTCCCAACTAAACCCCCAAAAAGCATATGTCTGTGAGTAATATTTACCTTTTTATGTTAATCTGACCTGTTATGGTCTTCTGAAACAGTTTATAGATGTATTTTATAACTTAAAAACAGGACCGATGCTAAGGCGTTAGCGTGTCTATGGCGTTTTCAATGTTAACAGAACAGAAAAGATAAATCCAACTAACAATGAATGTAAATAAAGAAATAAATAAATAACTGTTTCCTGTGAACACCTAGTGACTCTTAACAAACCTCCACTTCACCCCTGTTTTATTTAAGTTTAATGACAATTTGTTTCAGTCAAACCACATCTAAGCTGTATTTTTACACAAGAAAAAAAATGCAGTAAACTGCACATTTGTGTCTTTTTTCATGAAGATAACTTATTAAATATAACATATTACACTTTAGTCAGGCCTTTAAAATAGTTTCATGGACTCTTGCTGTAATATGTTGTCAGTGGTTGAGATAGTTGCTGTAGGCATCTAAAAATGCTCATAATTGGGTGAAACCTGATGGAAATCTCTTTGTGGTGTGTCAGTGATGTATGTATGTGCAAAATAAAACAAAACACTACTCCAGGTATGTTTTTGACAAGAATATAACATAACTTTGTTACAAGCTCAAACGTTGATGTTGCGTGATAAAGGCCTTTTAATAATAACTCACTTAAAGAAATAATGGCAAAACTCACATGCAAGTAAAAAAACAAAACGATTAATTGAAAAAAAATTGACAGATGAATTGATTATTAAAATAATCGTTAGTTGCAGCCCTAGTGTTTAGGCTGAAATAAAATATGGCTTTCCTAAAAACATCAAAGTCTGGATTTCAAAAAAGAAGAGAAAAAAGGACAGGGAAAGAAAACTAAATGAGGAAAGCAGCTGCTAACCAAATTCTTTGTAAAGAGAGGTGAGCTTGAAAGTTAGCAATATATGTTGGGGGGTCTGGGGGACCAAATTGCACCATTTTCTAGAAGAATGGTGCAATTTGGTGCATTCCCGTCTGTTAAAATGCACAGGAATGCACCAAATTCTATGCAATTTGGTCCCCCAGACCCCCCCAACTCAATATTGCTCCCCCAGCTTTAAAAAGGGTTCTGACTCTGAGGTGTGATCTAAGATATACATGATTTAAACCTGGTTTGACTACGCATTAGAAATTTGGTGTTTGCGTTAATAAAAAAGAAGTACCTATGGGGCCCAGAATTTGGTGCTACGCCCCTGATACTCTCTGTTAGAATTTAAAGTTGGATGTCAACAGGTTAGAGAGGAACATCACTAAGGTCCTTTAGCCCTAAATTGTGGTCCAGGTATACAGTTGAGCACCTTACATGTCAGTACAGTGACATCATCTGCATGAGATGAACAAATGTTGTAGAAATGTGGTCCATTTACACCAATCTATCAATACATTTGAAGAAATTCAAAATCAACAAATCCCACCACAGTGCTGCTGCTGGTGGATCTCTGCTTGGGGAAAACCAGTCGGTTTCCTAACTTTCTGAAATAAGTTCAATACGATAACATTTACAGTATAGCAAAAGGGTGTGGCTCACAACAGCGGTCTTTGCATCACACAAGTCTAGGCTTCATGATCTTAAGCCTTGATAATATACGGATGACATTTTGTATTATTTACAGTCACTACTTAAAATTTAGCAACAATAATGATGTGAGGAAGAGGGATCACTAAAATGGTACGACACAGGCGCACAGTCATAACATGCAAACCACAGAAAGAACTGCAGGACATAGCACGGGTGACTGTCTGGCAGGTCTTACTTCAACTGCTGCCAGTATGACCTGGACTTGGAAAATGGATGCATGGATTGCTGATAATTGTATGTCTATGTACAGTAGGTCAATGAATGTACATCTTGAGCTAAAGCATTGCTACAAAACCTCTCTGTGCAAAATCATTTTTGGAAAAGTGATTATTTTATTGTGCATCTGTAGCATTTGTTCTAGCTGCTGGCACAGGTAGGAGCCCACTCTCTTTTTTTTTGAACTGCAGAGATCACACTCATGTTGCTCTAATAAACTCTGGAGAGATCATTGGCCCAATAATAATTTTTGAAATGGTTCATCAAACAGCTGGACTTCTAAAACTTTTAGGAGTGCAGTATCAAAGAATTGTACACAGTAAAATCACCAGTGTAAAACTAACACTGACAGTGTTAAATTAACACTGCCAGTGAACATATGGTCCCAGTCTGGCCCAGAGTGGGACCATATGTTCACGGTCAGTGTTAATTTAACACTGGTGATTTTACTGTGTGTGTATATCATGGCAAGAAAAGCCATCTTATCTCACTGTCTCTCCACAGGCGTGTCCCAAGGCTTGCTGCTTGGCACCTCCCTCATTTTTTTTTGCCAGATACAGTGCTGCCAAAATGCTTGTGCACCATCTTGTCTGATTTTTTTTAATGACAGCTTATTTTTATTTATTTTAATAGGTAAGGCTTCTTTATATTAAAATTTCTAAAATGGCCTCATAGTGTCGATTCTAAAATGATGCTACAGAACCGTCTTGGGTCCTGCAGAACACTGGTCTGACACAACCAGTTGAAATGTGGGCGTTACTAAATATTTTTGGTAAACTCCTTGAATTGAAGCTGAAAGTCTGCACTTCAGCCCCATCTTGATGGGTTCTTTTCATCTCCACTGTTGTGGTCCACAGAGACTATGTATTTCCTTTTCATCAGCGGATGAGCAAAGGGATTTTTTTTCCAAACAGGATCTTTTGTAGTTCATTCTGTCAAGGACTGGGTAGGCGTGGCACAGAAGGTGGTTGAACACAAATGCAGACTCACAACACTGAGGTATAAGTACAAGGCTTTATCTCAAAAATCAGGCAGGGGTACGGTACACAAGAAGGCAGTCTGAGAAGCAGTGGTACAGGCAGGGATCAAGCAGAGGCGTGGTCCAAAACACACACAGTCCCAAAATACCAGGAGACAAAGTGCATGGGCTGAGGCAGGAGCAAGATCAAAAACAAAATACGGTCAAAAAACGACAAGGCAAAACAGAGCAAGAACAAAGGCTGGAGAGTGAAGGAGAAATCACAACGAACTGGCAGTGAAGTGGTGAACTCAAAAGGCTTATATAGGCAGGAGGTGATTAGGGGAACAAGACACAGGTGTGGAGGAACAATCTGGAAGGGGGGTGTGGCAAACAAAAGGGAGAAGACACACCCATACCAAACCCTGAACACCAGACAAGAGAGTGCAGTAAGACAAAAAGCAAAGTGAACAGGACCCTACTAAAAGATGAACCTGAAGCCATAGTGATCTAAATAAAATACCAAAACCAAAGGTGAACAAAACCCAAGACCTAATAAATAAGGAATAAAATAAAGACCTAACACCAAAGACTTAAATCAGGAACTAAATGCAAGAACTGAAAAGGGGAACAACAAGAAAATACATGCTAAGAAAAAACTTGAACAGAACTCACATGTGACAAAAGTAATAATAAACAGATAATTCAACATAAGACAAAGGAAACTGCTGGTAATCTCATCCACATAAATCCTTAGAAGATTGCCTTGCATCAGTGAGAACCTGGATGTCTAGCAACTTCCTACTTTTAAACTCTGATAAGACTGGAATGATGGATCTTGGGCCAGTGAGACATCGGCATCAATTTGACCAGCTAACGCTTAGCCTAGGCTCGTGTGTCATACATCACACTGACAAAGTGGGGAACCTTGGGGTAATTTTTGATCCTACGTTGTCCATTGACTTCCACATTAGAGATATTACAAGGACTGCTTTCTTCCACCTGCGAAATATAGCAAAGATTCATCCCATTCTGTCTGTGGCTGATGCTGAGACCCTGATTCATGCATTTGTTTCTTCTAGATTGGACTACTGCAATGTTCTATTTTATCGTTTACTGCAGTCCAGCATTAGGACTCTCCAATTGGTTCAAAATGCTGCTGCCAGACTTTTGACATGAAGCAGAAAGTTTGACCACATTACACCCATTTTGGCATCCCTTCACTGGCTTCCTGTTCCAGTGAGATCAGATTTTAAGGTTCTGCTACTAGTCTATAAAATTGTTCACGGACTGGCACCTGCCTACCTAGCTGACCTAATTAAACCTTACGTACCATCCCGGGCTCTGTGTTCTCAGGGTGCAGGACTACTTTGTGTCCCTACTGTGAATAAAAAGTCTGCGGGTCATAGAGCTTTCTCTTATCGTGCCCCTGTTCTGTGGAATGATCTCCCTGCATCAAAAAACAATCAAATTCTGTAGAGACTTTCAAGTCCAGACTTAAGACGCACTTATTTTCCCTTTCGTATGGCTATCATACTGGCATAGTATGTTACTATGCTATTCACTCTTAATTCATTTTATTAGGAAACGGAGCGTGCCACGGCCTCAACTTGATCTAAATTCTGGGTCTTTTACTGAAGCTTAGGGCTAGTGGCCGGTGATCACCTTGGTATTTCTTTTGTTTTTCTTGTTGTTTAATGCTGATATAGTACACTGTATTTGTTGTCTTTCTGATGCCTGATTCTGTTTTTTTTTTTTTTCCTCTCTCTCTGTTTGAGGTGTGGCTCCATCCAGAGATGGGTGTGGTGTCTGTTTCTGAATCCCCCCTGCCCTGTGCACGGCAACATTTCCTGTATATTTGTGAATTGTTTTGTAATTTGTGTCGGTAGCATGGCCCAAGCAGAGGGTCACCCCTTTGAGTCTGGTCTGGCATGGACTTCTCATCAAATGCATCTTCTTTTGTTGTGTTATGTTCTGTTTTGTAAAACTTTGCAAAACCTTGTAACTGTTAGAAAGGCCTAAGCAGTGGGTCACCCCTTTGAGTCTGGTCTGCTTGAGGTTTCTTCCTCAGAGGGAATTTTTCCGTACCACTGATACCTGTGTGCTTGCTCTGGGGGTTGGTAAGGTTAGACCTTACTTGTACGAAGCGCCTCGAGGCAGCTTTATTGTGATTTTGTGCTATGTAAATTAAATAAATTTAAATTAAATTGAAATTGAAAAGCAAACAGGAGATAAAACTAATGAAAATACAGTGGCAGGACTGAAACTAGACACATGACTAAAGTATGATGAACAGGAAATTACTGATGACCAAAAATAAAACTATTGACAAAAGTATTCCCAAAGAAAAGAGATCAACAGAAACAAACTATGATGAGAGTTAAACTAATGACTAAAATATCATGACCAGGTAAAAACAATAGGGGACAAAACATTACCGGGCCAGACTGGGGCCGAAACATGACACATTCAGTTTTTCAGGAATCCGGGAAGATGTTTTATTTGCAGCAAATATTTTCACTTCAAGCATATCAGCTGTGAAGTGCAATTATTTGCAGCAAATATTTGCACTTCAAGCACATCAGCTGTGCCTGCACAAAGTTATCAAACATAAAACCTTGATTTCAAAGTGAATTTTTGGTTAATGCATAGAAAAGAAGTGCCTTACACCAGTGCACC
Organism: Thalassophryne amazonica; assembly: GCF_902500255.1. Lineage (NCBI taxonomy): Eukaryota > Metazoa > Chordata > Actinopteri > Batrachoidiformes > Batrachoididae > Thalassophryne > Thalassophryne amazonica. Next base: position 62,762,322 of record NC_047119.1, on the reverse strand, counting down.
TTGCGCCAGTGATTTGTCTCATGTTTTTATTCCTCCATAATGCATAATGCAACATGAGTGGCTGCAAAAGGTTGAAGGACACTGACTGAACCATAACACCCTTCTGTGTTTGAGTCACTGTGAGCATTAGTGTAATGCAACCTTGAGACTAGAATGCTCTAATCAGGACCATCCAGATGTTTGCCATACAGTGCCCTTCAAAAGTATTGAAACACTTATTACACACATTTTAATTTGTTTATGGCATTTCAAATACAAAAAAATAAAATTATCTTCCTTAAATGCAAACTGAAAGCAAATCTGTACAACTTAATATAAATTAAATCAAAATATCAAAAGCTAAGTTGATGGGTTGCATAAGTAATGGAATGCTTTGGTATAATACCTGTAAATAATCGGTTTTATTGCCATTTTCTTAAGACAAATCAGGGGATGGATACATGAACATTTCCAAGTCACTGAATATGTCTTGAACTTTATTTACATCAACCATGAAGAAATACAAACAGTATGGTACTCTGTGGTAAATCTGTGTGGAGTAGACAGTTCTCAAAACCTGAGTGGCTGTGGAAGAAGAAGAAGAGTGAGGAAAGCCACCAAGACACCCAGACAATCCAGAAGAAGTTATAGGCTTCTGTGGTTGTGATTGGAGAAATTGCACATAGTGCATGTTTTGCATTTTGTATCCCCAGTTATACAGCTTCATGATGAAGTGGTACAGAGGAGGGTTTTCTTTCACCAAAACATCAGATCTAGGCTTATATCTCAGATGCACCTTCTGGCAAATTGTGGCTGAACTTTCAGGTTGTCTTTTTAAGGAAATCCTCTGACCTGTCATAGAAATCAATTCTATTTCAGGGTAAAATCAACTCTATCATGCTGTGAATGACTCTTATTGGAGTGGAAAAATATGATTTGACAAGACAGTAGAGCTGATTTCTATATATAATAGAGTGTATTTAATCCTATTTGGACTGGGACCAAAATTTATCCTGGCAGAGTATATTTTACTCTGCAAAATTTACTCTGCACCAACCGGTGGTGTTAATGATGGTTTACGATTCCCCCTGGATGGAACACCAGTTTCTTTCCCAGCCAAGGCCAATATAAATTTACAGCTGGGTGGACTGGGACAGCACAGAAGTGTCTTGTCTGAGGACACATGCAGGTAGCATGACTGGGAGTCTAACCCAAGCGGGCGTATTGGTAACCCAACTCTAATACCACTGATTTATCTGCTATCCTTTCCGATGACTTCATAATGTTCAAAATGCTTCTAAATATCCACCTTCTCTAAAGAAATGGTTGATGTCTTGATGTCCGTGTTTACAACTGTGCATTTACGAGGTCTGTTAGAAAAGTATCCGACCTTATTATTTTTTTCAAAAACTATATGGATTTGAATCACGTGTGATTACATCAGACATGCTTGAACCCTCGTGGGCATGCGAGAGTTTTTTCCGCCTGTCGGTTACGTCATTCGCCTGTGGGCAGTCTTTGAGTGAGGACTCGCCCACCCTCTCGTCGATTTTTTTTCATTGTTTAGGAATGGCTCAGAGACTGCTGCTTTGTTTGATCAAAATTTTTTCAAAACTGTAAGGCGCAACTGAGTGGACACCATTCGATAAATTCAGCTGGTTTTCGGTAAAAATTTTAACGGCTGATGAGAGATTTTGGTCTGGTAGAGTCGCCGTAAGGACGGCCCACGGTGCCTGACGGCGATCTGCGCTTCGAGGCGGCAGCGTCTCACCGTTTCAAGTTGAAAACTTCCACATTTCAGGCTCTGTTGACCCAGGAAGTCGTCAGAGAACAGAGAACTTTTAGAAGAAGTCGGCATGAGGAGTTTATTCGGACATTCCATTGTTAACGGACATTTTGTAATGAAAGAACATACGGGCAGAGTCGCATGTCGGGCCGGACCCGACCGCGGGGGGTCACGACAGGAAAAACACCTCCGTTGGAAACCTTAACGGGCAAGTTGGAACATGCCCAAGCTGTTAAACAATTTCTCAGTTACTCACTTGTTGAAAGCCATCAAAAGCCGCCTGAATTTTACAAATGGTTTTCAACACAGAGGTGTTTTTCCTGTCGCGGCGCACACAGATTCGTCGAGTCGTCACGGAAACGACTCGGCGAATTTGCGCACACGTCTTTCATTAAAAAATGTCCTTAAACAGTGGAATGTCCGCATAAAGTCCTCATGCCGGCCTCTTCTGAATCTTCTCTGTTCTCTCACGACGTCCTGGGTGAATTAAGCCTTAAATTAGGATGTTTTCAGGTCGAAACAGGCCGACAACGGCGCCTGGAAGCGCTGTGCGACATCCCGCTCTGTGGGAAGTCCTTACAGCGACAGAAACACCCCATAATCTCTCATCAGCCGTTAAACTTTTCACCGAAAACCAGCTTAATTTCTCGAATAGTGTCCACTCGGATATTCCTCACAGGTCCAGAAAAAATTTTGATAAAGCAACACGCGCAGTGTGTGAAACAAAGGAATTCAGCCGAGAGGGCTGGACCACATCTCACTCAAGGCCTGCCCACAGGGAAATGACGTCACCGACACGCATGAAAAAACTCACGCATGCGCACGAGGGTTCAAGCATGATTGGTGTAATTGCACGTCATTCAAATCCATATAGTTAAAAAAAAAATAAAAGTGTCGGTTTCTTATCTAATAGACCTCGTATGTTGTCCAGACAGACTTATCATAAAATGAGAAAACTTGAACTTTGAATTATGAAGTCTGTTGTGCTGTTTGTTCCATTTGCAGGTGCAACCGTCATCCTGAAAAAGAAGTTTTCAACCTCACAGTTCTGGAATGACTGTCGGAAATACAATGTGACCATTTTCCAATATATTGGTGAATTATGCAGATACCTCTGCAACCAGCCAAAGGTAATCTCACTTTTTTCCCCAAATATTTTATATATATATATATATATATATATATATATATATATATATATATATATATATATATATATATACAGTGTTGCCAAAGTAACTTTGAAAAGTTACTTCATTAGTTACTTTATATAGTTATTTCATTAGCAGCTGCGGTCAAATTGTCGGCAGCTGCAGAATTAATAAAGTAACTCATAATCTAACTTGGTTATTTTTAAGATTTAGTACTCAGAAGAGTAACTATTAGTTACTTTTAATTAAGCCTTTGTTGTCATTGTATACTGGACACAACAAAACTGCACAGCAAATGTTCAGGAACTGTTTCAAGTTTGGCGTAACGGATTTGTAGTATTTATCCCCAGCCACGCTTTCTATCTGTTCTTTGATTCCAGTTTTACTTTCAAATTGTGTTGTATTTCTTTTCTTTCACGTTCTGTTGTCCTCCTGTGGTTTCTTGCATAAGTTGTTAGCTGATGCTCACATGAAGGTAGGTGTTGGTGGGCAGAGTGCACCCACGACCACACAAAACACGCCCGATCTCGGCGAGTGACAGGCAAACCCCATGTGAGTTCAGCCACAGCTGAGAAATAGGTTTTGAGGGGGGTTTTTTTTGTTGTTGTTTTGTCAAGATATGGAAATTGTAGCGAGGATTTGCCACCTCAGTGTTTGTTTTGTTGTCTGGGTTGTTTTTTTGTTTTTTTTTGGGGGGGGGGGGGTAGAATTTTGAATATTTGTATTGTAGACACTGGGTGACCTGTATTAGCTTGTTGTAACATGGTTATATGACCGCTGTAAACCCCGTGTTATACAGTCGACAGACCGTCTTTATGGCAACTGGTCAGTTATGTTGTTCTCAGCTGTGGCGTGAAAACAAGCAGAGCTTTGTTTGACGTTGGCATCCTCCTGTACACATCCAAGTGCACGCACTCGCACATTCTGACGGCAGAGCTCATCTCTAATTGAGTCTGGACTCAAAGTCATCTTTGTCCACTCTCCCTCTGTTCAGTGTTGCCAGGTACAGCTGATGATTTCCAACCCAGTTGCTTAGACGAGTGAATCATAAAAAGTAATGCAGCTGAAGTGGACATGAAAAATTCTATCTCACCAAATGGGCAGAAGCACTCTACTCTACTCTACTCTTTAGAAAGTAGAAGCTTGGACAGAGATATGGATTGAATTCAGATGCTGCTGTATCTGCTGATATATACATAAACAATTGGCAATATTCCAAACATTTCATTATGAAACCCTTATGACAAAGAAATGCTGTTGAAGCTTGATGCTTTACAGTTTAAATGTGAACTTTATTATAAATCATTATAAATATAACCAACTGCCTTCAGGCGGATTGGCAGTCGCCATGTTGCATCACTCAACATTGACATAAAATAGACTCCTCGTCGTGCGTTACCTGTGCTGCTCCACAGCCTGTCCAGTGGATTTTGATTTTATTTTTTTGGGCGCTGTTGTCGTGCGTTACCTGTGCTGCTCCACAGCCTGTCCAGTGGATTTTTATTTTGTTTTAGCACTGTTGTCGTGCGTTACCTGTGCTGCTCCACAGCCTGTCCAGTGGATTTTTATTTTGTTTTAGCACTGTCGTGCGTTACCTGTGCTGCTCCACAGCCTGTCCAGTGGATTTTTATTTAGCGCTGTTGTCGTGCGTTACCTGTGCTGCTCCACAGCCTGTCTAGTGGATTTTTATTTTGTTTTAGCACTGTTGTCGTGCGTTACCTGTGCTGCTCCACAGCCTGTCCAGTGGATTTTTATTTTGTTTTAGCACTGTTGTTGTGCGTTACCTGTGCTGCTCCACAGCCTGTCCAGTGGATTTTTATTTTGTTTTAGCACTGTTGTTGTGCGTTACCTGTGCTGCTCCACAGCCTGTCCAGTGGATTTTTATTTTGTTTTAGCACTGTTGTCGTGCGTTACCTGTGCTGCTCCACAGCCTGTCCAGTGGATTTTTATTTTGTTTTAGCACTGTTGTCGTGCGTTACCTGTGCTGCTCCACAGCCTGTCCAGTGGATTTTTATTTTGTTTTAGCACTGTTGTTGTGCGTTACCTGTGCTGCTCCACAGCCTGTCCAGTGGATTTTTATTTTGTTTTAGCACTGTTGTCGTGCGTTACCTGTGCTGCTCCACAGCCTGTCCAGTGGATTTTTATTTTGTTTTAGCACTGTTGTCGTGCGTTACCTGTGCTGCTCCACAGCCTGTCCAGTGGATTTTTATTTAGCGCTGTTGTCGTGCGTTACCTGTGCTGCTCCACAGCCTGTCTAGTGGATTTTTATTTTGTTTTAGCACTGTTGTCGTGCGTTACCTGTGCTGCTCCACAGCCTGTCCAGTGGATTTTTATTTTGTTTTAGCACTGTTGTTGTGCGTTACCTGTGCTGCTCCACAGCCTGTCCAGTGGATTTTTATTTTGTTTTAGCACTGTTGTTGTGCGTTACCTGTGCTGCTCCACAGCCTGTCCAGTGGATTTTTATTTAGCGCTGTTGTCGTGCGTTACCTGTGCTGCTCCACAGCCTGTCTAGTGGATTTTTATTTTGTTTTAGCACTGTTGTCGTGCGTTACCTGTGCTGCTCCACAGCCTGTCTAGTGGATTTTTATTTTGTTTTAGCACTGTTGTTGTGCGTTACCTGTGCTGCTCCACAGCCTGTCTAGTGGATTTTTATTTTGTTTTAGCACTGTTGTCGTGCGTTACCTGTGCTGCTCCACAGCCTGTCTAGTGGATTTTTATTTTGTTTTAGCACTGTTGTCGTGCGTTACCTGTGCTGCTCCACAGCCTGTCTAGTGGATTTTTATTTTGTTTTAGCACTGTTGTTGTGCGTTACCTGTGCTGCTCCACAGCCTGTCTAGTGGATTTCTATTTTGTTTTAGCACTGTTGTCGTGCGTTACCTGTGCTGCTCCACAGCCTGTCTAGTGGATTTTTATTTTGTTTTAGCACTGTTGTCGTGCGTTACCTGTGCTGCTCCACAGCCTGTCTAGTGGATTTTTATTTTGTTTTAGCACTGTTGTCGTGCGTTACCTGTGCTGCTCCACAGCCTGTCTAGTGGATTTTTATTTTGTTTTAGCACTGTTGTTGTGCGTTACCTGTGCTGCTCCACAGCCTGTCTAGTGGATTTCTATTTTGTTTTAGCACTGTTGTCGTGCGTTACCTGTGCTGCTCCACAGCCTGTCTAGTGGATTTTTATTTTGTTTTAGCACTGTTGTCGTGCGTTGCCTGTGCTGCTCCACAGCCTGTCCAGTGGATTTTTATTTTTATTTTATTTTATTTTTTAGCACTGTTGTTGTGCGTTACCTGTGCTGCTCCACAGCCTGTCCAGTGGATTTTTATTTTTATTTTATTTTATTTTTTAGCACTGTTGTTGTGCGTTACCTGTGCTGCTCCACAGCCTGTCTAGTGGATTTTTATTTTATTTTAGCACTGTTGTCGTGCGTTACCTGTGCTGCTCCACAGCCTGTCTAGTGTCGGATTCCCTGTTTGGGAATCCGCTAGCTTAGCGTAGCTACTAGCTCTTAGCCGTTTTAGCATGGCGGCTTCTCCTGTCTCTCCCGTACTTTTCTGCTCTGGGTGTGAAATGTTTAGTTATTCCTCGGCCTCTTTTAGCAGTAACGGTACATGTAATAAGTGCAGCTTATTCGTAGCTTTGGAGGCCAGGCTGGGCGAATTGGAGGCTCGGCTCCGCACCGTGGAAAATTCTACAGCTAGCCAGGCCCCTGTAGTCGGTGCGGACCAAGGTAGCTTAGCCGCCGTTAGTTCCCCCCTGGCAGACCCCGTGCAGTCGGGAAGGCAGGCTGACTGGGTGACTGTGAGGAGGAAGCGTAGCCCTAAACAGAAGCCCCGTGTACACCGTCAACCCGTTCACATCTCTAACCGTTTTTCCCCACTCGACGATACACTCGCCGAGGATCAAACTCTGGTTATTGGCGACTCTGTTTTGAGAAATGTGAAGTTAGCGACACCAGCAACCATTGTCAATTGTCTTCCGGGGGCCAGAGCAGGCGACATCGAAGGACATTTGAAATTGCTGGCTAAGGCTAAGCGTAAATTTGGTAAGATTGTAATTCACGTCGGCAGTAATGACACTCGGTTACGCCAATCGGAGGTCACTAAAATTAACATTGAATCGGTGTGTAACTTTGCAAAAACAATGTCGGACTCTGTTGTTTTCTCTGGGCCCCTCCCCAATCAGACCGGGAGTGACATGTTTAGCCGCATGTTCTCCTTGAATTGCTGGCTGTCTGAGTGGTGTCCAAAAAATGAGGTGGGCTTCATTGATAATTGGCAAAGCTTCTGGGGAAAACCTGGTCTTGTTAGGAGAGACGGCATCCATCCCACTTTAGAGGGAGCAGCTCTCATTTCTAGAAATCTGGCCAATTTTTTGGGATCCTCCAAACTGTGACTGTCTAGCGTTGGGACCAGGAGGCAGAGCTGTGGTCTTATACACCTCTCTGCAGCTTCTCTCCCCCTGCCATCCCCTCATTACCCCATCCCCGTAGAGACGGTGCCTGCTCCCAGACCACCAATAACCAGCAAAAATCTATTTAAGCATAAAAATTCAAAAAGAAAAAATAATATAGCACCTTCAATTGCACCACAGACTAAAACAGTTAAATGTGGTCTATTAAACATTAGGTCTCTTTCTTCTAAGTCCCTGTTGGTAAATGATATAATAATTGATCAACGTATTGATTTATTCTGCCTAACAGAAACTTGGTTACAGCAGGATGAATATGTTAGTTTAAATGAGTCAACACCCCCGAGTCACACTAACTGTCAGAATGCTCGTAGCACGGGCCGGGGCGGAGGATTAGCAGCAATCTTCCATTCCAGCTTATTAATTAATCAAAAACCTAGACAGAGCTTTAATTCATTTGAAAGCTTGTATCTTAGTCTTGTCCATCCAAATTGGAAGTCCCAAAAACCAGTTTTATTTGTTATTATCTATCGTCCACCTGGTCGTTACTGTGAGTTTCTCTGTGAATTTTCAGACCTTTTGTCTGACTTAGTGCTTAGCTCAGATAAGATAATTATAGTGGGCGATTTTAACATCCACACAGATGCTGAGAATGACAGCCTCAACACTTCATTTAATCTATTATTAGACTCTATCGGCTTTGCTCAAAAAGTAAATGAGTCCACCCACCACTTTAATCATATTTTAGATCTTGTTCTGACTTATGGTATGGAAATAGAAGACTTAACAGTATTCCCTGAAAACTCCCTTTTGTCTGATCATTTTTTAATAACATTTACATTTACCCTGATGGACTACCCTGCAGTGGGGAATAAGTTTCATTACACTAGAAGTCTTTCAGAAAGCGCTGTAACTAGGTTTAAGGATATGATTCCTTCTTTATGTTCTCTAATGTCATATACCAACACAGAGCAGAGTAGCTACCTAAACTCTGTAAGGGAGTTAGAGTATCTTGTCAATAGTTTTACATCCTCATTGAAGACAACTTTGGATGCTGTAGCTCCTCTGAAAAAGAGAGCTTTAAATCAGAAGTGTCTGACTCTGTGGTATAACTCACAAACTCGTAGCTTAAAGCAGATAACCCGTAAGTTGGAGAGGAAATGGCGTCTCACTAATTTAGAAGATCTTCACTTAGCCTGGAAAAAGAGTTTGTTGCTCTATAAGAAAGCCCTTCGTGAAGCTAGGACATCTTTCTACTCATCACTAATTGAAGAAAATAAGAACAACCCCAGGTTTCTTTTCAGCACTGTAGCCAGGCTGACAAAGAGTCAGAGCTCTATTGAGCTGAGTATTCCATTAACTTTAACTAGTAATGACTTCATGACTTTCTTTGCTAACAAAATTTTGACTATTAGAGAAAAAATTACTCATAACCATCCCAAAGATGTATCGTTATCTTTGGCTGCTTTCAGTGATGCCGGTATTTGGTTAGACTCTTTCTCTCCGATTGTTCTGTCTGAGTTATTTTCATTAGTTACTTCATCCAAACCATCAACATGCTTATTAGACCCCATTCCTGCCAGGCTGCTCAAGGAAGTCCTACCATTATTTAATGCTTCAATCTTAAATATGATCAATCTATCTTTGTTAGTTGGTTATGTACCACAGGCCTTTAAGGTGGCAGTAATTAAACCATTACTTAAAAAGCCATCACTTGACCCAGCTATCTTAGCTAATTATAGGCCAATCTCCAACCTTCCTTTTCTCTCAAAGATTCTTGAGAGGGTAGTTGTAAAACAGCTAACTGATCACCTGCAGAGGAATGGTCTATTTGAAGAGTTTCAGTCAGGTTTTAGAATTCATCATAGTACAGAAACAGCATTAGTGAAGGTTACAAATGATCTTCTTATGGCTTCGGACAGTGGACTTATCTCTCTGCTTGTTCTGTTGGACCTCAGTGCTGCTTTTGATACTGTTGACCATAAAATTTTATTACAGAGATTAGAGCATGTCATAGGTATTAAAGGCATTGCGCTGCGGTGGTTTGAATCATATTTGTCTAATAGATTACAGTTTGTTCATGTAAATGGGGAATCTTCTTCACAGACTAAAGTTAATTATGGAGTTCCACAAGGTTCTGTGCTAGGACCAATTTTATTCACTTTATACATGCTTCCCTTGGGCAGTATTATTAGACGGTATTGCTTAAATTTTCATTGTTACGCAGATGATACCCAGCTTTATCTATCCATGAAGCCAGAGGATACGCACCAATTAGCTAAACTGCAGGATTGTCTTACAGACATAAAGACATGGATGACCTCTAATTTCCTGCTTTTAAACTCAGATAAAACTGAAGTTATTGTACTTGGCCCCACAAATCTTAGAAGCATGGTGTCTAACCAGATCGTTACTCTGGATGGCATTTCCCTGATCTCTAGTAATACTGTGAGAAATCTTGGAGTTATTTTGATCAGGATATGTCATTCAAAGCGCATATTAAACAAATATGTAGGACTGCCTTTTTGCATTTACGCAATATCTCTAAAATCAGAAAGGTCTTGTCTCAGAGTGATGCTGAAAAACTAATTCATGCATTTGTTTCCTCTAGGCTGGACTATTGTAATTCATTATTATCAGGTTGTCCTAAAAGTTCCCTAAAAAGCCTTCAGTTGGTTCAGAATGCTGCAGCTAGAGTACTGACGGGGACTAGCAGGAGAGAGCATATCTCACCCGTGTTGGCCTCCCTTCATTGGCTTCCTGTTAATGCTAGAATAGAATTTAAAATTCTTCTTCTTACTTATAAGGTTTTGAATAATCAGGTCCCATCTTATCTTAGGGACCTCATAGTACCATATTACCCCATTAGAGCGCTTCGCTCTCAGACTGCGGGCTCACTTGTAGTTCCTAGGGTTTGTAAGAGTAGAATGGGAGGCAGAGCCTTCAGCTTTCAGGCTCCTCTCCTGTGGAACCAGCTCCCAATTCAGATCAGGGAGACAGATACCCTCTCTACTTTTAAGATTAGGCTTAAAACTTTCCTTTTCGCTAAGGCTTATAGTTAGGGCTGGATCGGGTGACCCTGGACCATCCCTTGGTTATGTTGCTTTAGACGTAGACTGTGTTTCATAATTATTGTATGGCCTTGCCTTGCAATGTGGAGCGCCTTGGGGCAACTGTTTGTTGTGATTTGGCGCTATACAAGAAAAAAGTTGATTGATTGATTGATCTATTTTGGCCCCATTTAGCTGGCCGCATAGCAACCGCTTGTCTCTTGTCACTGTCAAACGCTCACTCTGACTGAAAAGTGATTGGCAGCTGGTCTCTTTGCCTCTGTCTCTTGTAGCTAATGTGACCAAGAGTTGATGGGGGTCCCAGCCATGCTTCATAGCATTGCAAGCCATGCAGTCGGACCACCACCTGCTGGACATACTACATAATGACACCATTTCCAACAGCCAGAGTGTTGTTCTGCATTGTTTGTTCAATAAAATAAAAGTTTTCATATCTGCAGAAATAATGCTGATACTGATAAGTGTGTGAAAGGCTCATATCAGCTGATATATTGATCAGATTCCAGCAAACATGGTCTAGTGATTAAGTGTTGGGCTTGAGACCACAGGCTCTTCTGTTCAAATCCCAGCCTGACCGGAAAATCACTAAGGGTCCTCGAGCAAGGTCCTTAATCCACTAGTTGCTCCCAGTGTATAGTGAGTATCTTTTATGTAACCAACTGCCTTCAGTCGGATTGGCAGTCGCCATGTTGCATAACTCAACGTTGACATAAAATAGACTCCTCATCTATTTTGGCCCCATTTAGCTGGCCGCATAGCAATGACTTGTCTCTTGTCACTGTCAAACGCTCACTCTGATTGAAAAATGATTGGCAGCTGCTCTCTTTGCCTCTGTCTCTTGTAGCTAATGTGACCAAGAGTTGATGGGGGTCCCATCCATACTTCATAGCATTGCAAGCCATGCAGTCGGACCACCACCTGCTGGACATACTACATAATGACACCATTTCCAACAGCTAGAGTGTTGTTCTGCATTGTTTGTTCAATAAAATAAAAGTTTTCATATCTGCAGAAATAATGCTGATACTGATAAGTGTGTGAAAGGCTCATGTCAGCTGATATATCAGTCGCCCACATTTTTTTCACCCTACCAATTTTATTACTTTCTGACAAAATAAAATTCAAAACTGCCCAGTTAGGCTGGAAACCACCCAATCTGGCAACACTGCCTTTGTCATGCCGTCATGATCATAGACTGTATATGGCTGTGATGTGCGTGGGTGGAAGGGTCGCCATGGCACCGTCATCACAGATGTCTGCGTGTACTTACTGCATGTACGTGCAGCAGGAGCTCAGTGTGTGATCACGAGTGCGGGAACTAATCACTGTCTGCGTGCCAGCAAAGGGCATGAACTGTAAATAACTTTCTTCTCATCTCTTTGAACACAACATGCAACATCCAGACACGTACACATCTACTTATCTTATTTCAACAGACGCAGATTCACCGATGTATGTAAAATTCATTTTTTACATGACATCCTTCCATGACATCTTGTTTGTAGGATGGATGGATGGATAGAAGGGAACTTGAACAAACTTTGCTGGTTCATATACCAAAAGAATGCATTGTATGCAGTTGCAGTATATATGTACATATTGAACAAATACAACACAGATGTTTGCTGTTTTTTGTTCTATCTTTCTTATCTGTTCATGTACACAACTGTTTTATGGGAGATTTACTGCTCAGTGAGTAACAAAGATAATCTCTGACCGGCTGGTTTGGGTTGCATGTTGTACCAAATCATCAAAGAATTGCTTCAGTATGGAGGACAATCCCCTGAATTGAAAGACAGAGAGTAAAACATTGTTAAACTTGTGATTGAGAGAGTCAAGGGCATCCAGAAAGTATTCACAGCGATTCACTTTTTCCACACTTTGTTACAGCCAAAATGGAGTTGATTCATTTTCCCCTCAAAATTCTACTCACAACACCCCATAATGACAACATGAAAAACGTTTTTTGTAATTTTCGCAAATTTATTAAAAATATAAAACTAACAAATCACGTGTACATAAGTATTCATACCCTTTGCTCAAAAATTTGTTGATGTACCTTTGGCAACAATTGCAGCCTCAAGTCTTCTTGAATATGATGCCAAAAACTTGGTGCATTTTTCTTTGGCAGTTTTGCCCATTTCTCTTTGCAGCACCTCGCAAGCTCCATCAGGTTGGATGAGGAGCATCAGTGCACAGCCATTTTCAGATCTCTCCAGAGATGTTCAGTCGGATTCAGGTCTGGGCTCTGGCTGGGCCACTCAAGGACATACACAGAGTTGTCCTGAAGCCACTCCTTTGATATCTTGGCTGTGTGCTTAGGATCATTATCCTGCTGAAAGATGAACAGTCACTCCAGTCTGAGGTCAGGAGCGCTCTGGAGCAGGTTTTCATCCAGGATGTCTCTGTACATTGCCACACTGATCTTTACCTCAATCTTGACTAGTCTCCCGGTTCCTGCCGCTGAAAAACATCCCCACAGCATGATGCTGCCACCACCAGGCTTCACCGTGTTTGTAAGGATGGTGCCTGTTTTCCTCCAAACATTCACATCCAAGATTTCAGTCTTTGTCTCATCAGACCAGAGAATTTTGTTTTTCATGGTCTGAGAGTTCTTCAGGTGCCTTTTGGCAAACTCCATGCGGGCTGCCATGTACCTTTTACTGCTTCCATCTGTGGCTTCCGTCTGACTGCTCTACCATACAGAGGAATGCTGGAGCTGTGACAGAGTGACATTTGGGTTCTTGGTCACCTCCCTGACTAAGGCCCTTCTCCCCCGATCACTCAGGTTAGATGGGTGGCCAGCTCTAGGAAGAGTCTGGTGGATCCAACGTCTTCCATTTATGGATGATGTAAGCCACTGTGCTCATTGGGACCTTCAAAGCAGCAGAAATGTTTCTGTACTCTTCCCCAGATTTCTGCCTCGGAGGTCAGACAATTCCACTGACTTCATGCTTGGTTTGTGCTCTGACATGCACTGTCAACTGTGGGACCTTATATGTGGACAGGTCTGTGCCTTTCCAAATCATGTCAATTCATCAGAATTTCTCCCAGGTGGACTCCAATTAAGCTGTAGAAACATCTCAAGGATGATCAGTTGAAACAGGATGCATCTATCTCAATTTTGAGCTTCATGGCAAAGACTGTGAATACTTATGTACATGTGATTTCTTAGATTTTTTTATTTGTAATAAATTTGCAAAAATGTCAAACTTTTTTCACTTTGTCATTATGGGGTATTGTGTTTAGAATTTTGAGAGGAAAAAACAACTTCATTTTGGAAAAAAGCTGTAACATAACAAAATGTGGAAACCGTCTATATGCACTGTCCAATGTGTTGTCAAAGACTGGTTTTGAAGGTCACTACATTTGTGACATTTGTCATGTATTCCACCGGATCATCTGTGTATTCACACACATTTCATGCAGGTCCTTTGCGATAATCATTCATGTCTTTGAGGAATGATCAGCTCTCTTTTTCCTCAGGCAGAGAACGATAAGGTGCACAAAGTGAGGATGGGTGTTGGGAACGGGCTGCGACCAGATGTCTGGCGGGAGTTTCACAGTCGCTTTGGCAGCATTCGTATGGTTGAAATCTACGGCTCCACTGAGGGAAACCTGTGTTTCCTTAACCACATCGGGGTGATTGGCGCCGTAGGCCGCTCAAACTTCTTCTACAAGGTGAGCGTCTGCTGTCCTGAAACTGAAGCACATTTGAAGATGCTGAAAATGCACCGTTAATTACGCAGTGTTAAATAAACACTGCAGCGACTACAAATGAACCCATTTAAAATAGTGGGTAATAAATTCGATATGGTAATATGAAATCAACTCTATTAGAGTGTCGGTGTTGATCAATTAAGTCAGTCGACACTCAGTAGAGTTAATTTCCAGTGATTGCACTGGACTTGAGGGTACCATTGTAACAGAGATAATGAAATGTGAAACAGATAACGGAGGAGAGATGCAGACATGACATTCTTGTTCAACTTCTCTGGTGGTATAAAAACCAACAAAGAAGCCACAAACCCAGGAGCCAGCCTGGGAGAAGTCAGTCTCACTCACCCCCAACTGGCTGGGAGTAAGTACTGCAGTCAGCAGTACTCATAATAGGTTTTCAGGATTACATTATAAATGTCGACAGTTATTCTGCTGTAAATAAAACAAAACTGAAGTAGTCTTCAATGCACATTTAGGGAAACAAAAACAGAAACTCATACAAACTCATATGTCCACACAATTGACACAAATGTGACCACTCTGGCATGCTGTGGGTGTGGGTGTGGTAGTGTGGGCGTCACACATGCATAAGCATCATGCGAACAGACAGTGATTCTGGATGTGGGTCTGAAAAATTTTGGTCAGGAACTTCATAAAAACGACTGCATTTTCAGCTTTCAAATTATGCATCCTGGTAGTAGTTTAAATAGTAATGTTAGCAAAGTGGGGTATGTCCGTGCTCCCTCATGTCAAGTAGGAATTTTGATTGAACATTCGATCTATGAAGCCTTGCTGTAAATGGACCACAAAGGCCACCATAGCTTGTTTACACTATGATGCTTTATTTAACACTATTTTGAATGGAACCATATGCATTTTCTGCCATGTTAATTTGGTCCTGCAAAAATTACAGAGTGCCTGCTGCAAGAATTTAAATATGTTCATGAACTTATTTTGTAATATATATTACTTGCCAATTACCCACCCCGGGGTGGGTTTGAATCAGAGACTGAAATGAAAACTTCATCATTACCAACAAAGCTATCACCTCCCACCTATCCTGGATTCCAGAGAACTGTTAGGGCACAACTGGAGCTGCCCCAAGAAGAGTCATTTACAGCACCTTGTGGTACGCCACATTTCTTGTCTGTGCATTTGTTGTGGACTCGGAGGAAGATTTTCTCAGGGGTTCCATTTCGTGAGGCTGCCACGTAGAACATGCCATGTGAAGAAGGCAGCTCAGAGAGATCCACGCCAATGGCTTTGAGAGTCTGTCTCTGAGCCTTGTTGATGGTCATGGCAAAGCGCGGCTTGACAGGACACTACGCTACTGCTACTGTTATTTGCACAAATGAAGAGGTAAAACATTCAAAGGAAAAAGAAGAGCATAGAAAAGTATGACACCAACCTTTTAGCGTACTTGCCGATGATGATGCAGCACAAAAGTGTCTCTCCCCTTATGCCAGTATGACTCCCCCCACCCCCACCCCATGGCAATATGCACAGAAGTGCTCAGTAGCCTATGTCACTCCCCATATGTCATAGTATATGTGTGCCAAGTTTGGCTCAATTTCGATGTGCCGTTTGGACAGGAGAGGGACACACACACACACACACACACACACACACACACAGTTTCTCTTAGTATATATATATATACACTAACAGTGTATCCAGTTGTCAACGCCCCGGTGTGGTGGTATACACCAAACTCCAACCTCCCCTGTCAAAAATGAAGCTTACTTGGAAATGGAAAAATTTGCAGTTCTTTGATTGGCTGCTTGAGGCTGACCCCCAAAAATGACACATTGCCATAGAAGCCCATGTTAAAATGTCCAAAAAGAGAAATTAACATTTGTACAGCCTAGTGCAAAAAACAGTTTTGGTCTGTATAGTGAGTTTCCTTCTCTTTGACAACTGTACAGGGGGTGAATTTTATAACTATTTAGTTTAAGGCATTTTTAGCCATAAGGTTATGCATAATTAGGGGTGTGATTGCTTTGAATGCTTCAGTCTGTCTGTCCTTTCCTAGTATTTTATTGGAAATATCTGGAATAATTTGGCTGGTTGTGTGTTTAACTGCCTGAACGGATAATCTAAGAAGTCTGTGCTCCAGTATTTCAGTCAAGTGAAATTCTTGTATTACTTAATTTGGTATGTTAGCAGCTTTAACACTTTTAACAGCTATCCGTAGTTTGATGACATTAGGTCCACGAAATCATTGAGTCCTGACGAAATAATTTGGTTAGAATTTTTAACACCCACACACAAGTTATCACAGCTATCAGCGCTCACTGTTGTGATATTTTCTGTCTCTTAACTCCTGAAGCTGATCTTCAAGTATGATCTGGTTAAGTATGACCTGGTGAATGATGAACCAGTGAAAGATCAGTATGGGTTCTGCCAGCGAGTGGAAAAGGGTAAGATCAGAACTCTCAAACCTAAGAATGACAACGGTGAACTTTCTGTTTTAACGTGGTCAGTTTTGTGGAAGAGTGTTCAGAGTTCTATACGTATCTGCTTTCAGGTGAGACGGGGCTTTTGCTCGCGAAAATCAACATCACCTGTCCGTTCTTCGGCTATGCAGGAAGCAAACAGTTGACTGAGAAGAAGTTAATGAAAAACGTGTTCGTGAAAGGTGACTCGTACTTCAACACGGGCGACCTCATGGCTGAAACGCACGAAGGCTTCATCTGTTTCAGGGACAGAGTGGGAGACACCTTCAGGTACAGCTGTCAAACTACTTTGTGACATCATCTCAGAACCACAGACACTTAGAATTCAACCGTATCAAAGAAAAGGAGCCATTTCTTGATTCTTGTCATCTCAGTTAAAAAAAAACTCTGAAAGCAAGACAGTTATAGTCTGAAAATGCTGTTCCAACGTTAAATACACTCAGTATTGCCACAGTTACTTTGAAAAAGTAATCCAATTACTGACTACTCCTTGAAAAAAATAACTTACCGTATTTTCCGGACTATAAGTCGCACTTTTTTACATGTTTTGGCCGGGGGTGCGACCTATACTCCGGTGCGACTTATAAATGAAAAATATACCGGTAGGATCTCAATTAATTTACTGTAACAAAACAATTTTACGTGACAGAGTCGATCTATGTTTTAAAATGGCCACCGGAAAAGGAAATGCAATGCATCATGGGCACTGTAGTATGACGGCCATCCTATAGTTCACGCTGGTCGCGATAACCAATCAGAGAACAGAACTTTGGATGCGTATTCCTCACCTCACCCACAGCGTGTGAAGCTGACGAACACGGTGCTTGCTGTTATTCCGGCATGGCGAACAGAACAGCTTCAACCCTTGGATATCAATGTGAGCAGAGTGTTTAAGTTGACGCTGAGAGCTGCGTGGGAGCATTGGGTGAGCGACGGCGGAGGATTAGCATGTGCACTTGGAAGGAGCTGGCGTTGATGATTGTGAAAAGCGTTTGAAGCAGACGAACATGGTGTTTATTCCGGGACGGCTAACAAGACAGCTTCAACCCTTGGATATCAGTGTGAGCAGAGTTGACGCTGAGAGCTGCATGGGAGCACTGAGCGACGACGGAGGATTAGCGTCTGCACTTGGAAGGAGCTGGATCGACACCGCTGGGTGGTGAGCTGCGCAGGTAGGCGCTGCATGGTTCGGCTCGCAATGTGGTCCGCAAAATACAAACATATCCGTAGGTAAAATGCAGCTCACGAGAGGGCACTCGAGGCTTGTGTGACTGTTCCTGCGACTTCTGACTACCATAGAAAAATAAAAATTTTAACGTTACTGATAACATAACAAGACAACGGAGAAGGCCCGAAAAAATGCCACCAAAAAGAAAATCATACTCTGCAGATTACAAGTTGCGACTGGTGAAATATGCATCCGAAAACGGTAGCCGTCACAATATTATCATCTGAACTTTTCATGTTAACATACCTGTATGTCCATGGGACTTATAGTCCAGTGGACCTTATTTATGGTTTATTTTTCTTTATAATGGATAAAGTGGCTGGTGCGACTTATACTCCGGTGCGACTTATTTATGGTTTGTTTTTCTTTATAATGGATAAAGTGGCTGGTGCAACTTATACTCCGGTGCGACTTATAGTCCGGAAAATACGGTAGTTACTTTACTGATTACTCAATTTTAAAAGAAACTAAGTTAGATTACTAGTTATTTTATTGGTTACTTTCAGCAGTTGCCCGCCCCCCACCACCTCAACATGAAAATGATAACCCGTTTTGCCAATACTCACTTTACTGGAAGTGAATTTTTAACAGTAACGTAAACAATGTATGTCCTGACATTTTAAGTTGAACTTAAATACTCTTTCCTGAAAAAAAAAAAAGTTTTTGTAAAACATGAAATAAAGTCAGTCTTTCTTGACTTCACTGAACATAAATACTTGTTTTATAAAGAACAAAATAAAGACATCTTTCTTAACTTCATATTTAACTGGTGACAGTACTGTAATGGTAAAACTTACAATTTATAATCTACATTGTTTTCCAATATTTTTCTAACATTTTAGTTATTGAAATGATTATTATTATTATTATTATTATTATTATTATTATTATCATCACAAGTATTATGAAAAAATATCTTCAAAAGTGGACCTTTAATCTAGGGGTGTTGTGGGCGGCCACCCCCCCCCACACCCCCTTTCCGATAGTCGGCCGCCATCTGAACACGTCCGGGATCATCCGCAGAGGCACGCATGTCCGCAGCCAGGATGTTTGAGCAGCTCAAAAATCCTGCCGCGGATGAGATCCGCATCAGGGCCCTGTCCCACTGCCGTTTGGGAGGATTCGCACATGAAATGAGGAGACAAAAGCTGAGCGTCCGCAACAAAGGTGGGCGGAAATGACATATGTCCCGGGGTCGATCAGTGAATACATGAGGAGGAAAAGCAGATATAACAGGGAACAGAAGCGAAGGCGACCGCAGAGGCGCCCCCATGAGGGGCACAGGACGTGATGCACTCCCATTCACTCTCAGCTCCCGGTCCCGTTCACACGCGCGCATGTAAGCAATAATAATAAAAAAAAAGAACCTCAGCTGCCCTCTGTGGTACTGCTCCTTGCTCTTCCCCCCAAAACTCTGTCATAATTGTGTTTATAAACCAGTCACCATTTGTTTTATTATACATCTGTGTAGTTAATTAATAAAATATTCTCCACAGACGAACTCGCTCGCACGCATGTAGAAAAAAACCTCCTCTCCCCCTTCTGTGGTGCTGCTGCTCACTCCAAAAACTCTCTCACAATTGTGAAATAAAGGATAAAAGAGACATACGTCTGCATGCGCGACATACCATTTGCGACCGTGACGTGGCCGTGCTGGGCACGCGTCATATCTGTTTTGTACGCTGTTCCGGTCCGCCGCCAAGCTGCGCCGACCCTGTCGGTTGCGTATATCAGCGGATGACAGGAGATATGCGGCGTGTTGGTTGTGTATGTCCTGCGTATGTCTTCAGGCACTGATGCGGATCTCATCCGCAGCAGGATTTTTGAGCAGCTCAAAAATCCTGCTGCGGACATGCGTGCCTCTGCGGATGATCCCGGACGTGTTCAGATGGTGGCCAACTCATACCGGACTGTTACACGGTTATCGCGGTTGTTTGGCGGATGTGGGCCACTTTTGTGCGCATTCCATCCATAAATCCTCCTAAACGCCAGTGGGACAGGGCCCACGCCAGTGGGACAGGGCCCTATGTCTCTTTTGTCCTTTATTTCACAATTATGAGAGAGTTTTTGGAGTGAGCGGCAGCACCACAGCAGGGGGAGAGGAGTTTTTTTTTTTACATGCACGCGAGAGCGAGTTCGTCTGAGGAGAATATTTTAGTAATTAACTACACAGATGTATAACAACACAAATGGTGACTGGTTTATAAACACAATTATGACAGAGTTTTGGGGGGAAGAGCGAGGAGCAGTACCACAGCAGGCAGCAGAGTTTCATTTTTTATTATTATTATTGCTTACAATCGCGCGCGTGAATAGGACTCGGGAGCCGAGAGTGAACGGGAGTGCATTGCGGCCGCTGTGCCCCTCATGTGGGTGCCTCCTTGGTCGCCTTTGCTTCTGTTCCCTGTTATATCTGCTTTTCTTCCTCATGTAGTCGCTGACCCACCCCGGGACATCTGTCATTTCCGCCCACCTTTGTTGCGGACGCTCAGCTCTCCTCATTTCATGCGCGAATTCTCCTACACAGCAGTGGGACAGGGCCCTAACGTGTATTTATGCAGAAAGTACGACCAGACTGACAGGTAACAAAGTTTGATCGGCATTGTGTACGTCATGTCGTCCTCAGAAAGAGACTTTAGGCACATTTTGGTGGAAAAAGAGTGTTAGTATTTGTTGTTAACGCATTGTGAGTCTTCAGCTGTTTTTAGCGAGGACACTCACAGAGCAGCTCAGAGTTTTAAAGAAGAAAAGCATACAAATGCCTTCAGTTCAGGTGTGCTGCCGTCACCACGCTTTGAGAGACGACACCTGTTTTTTCAACATATCGCTGTGATCGGCCGGCTGATCGCAATCAACATATTTGGCACCCCTGATTCATTTTGTTTAAAAATACAAAAATAATAGTAACATGGACGACGATTAAACATCGTCCATGGACACATTGTTTAATTTCAAAAAGGTTTTTCATGTTGTCATTATGGGGTATTGTGGATAGAATTTTGAGGGGAAAAATGAATTCCATTTTGGAATAAAGCTGTAACATAACAAAATGTGGAAATATGAAGCGCTGTAAATACTTTGTGGATGCACAGTGTGTGACTCTGTTTTAAACGCCATTGTGGGTTTGTACAGATGCAAAATTACAAAACTTGTGTGACTTGTCCAATTAATTATGGACCAGATTACTTGTGTGCAGTCCATCATTTGTATGGAACCAAAAGGAAATTGGCAACTAGTTGCTGAGCTCTGAAACATGAAACCGTGGGTTACTTGTAATAAATAATTATTATTTGATTTGAATAGTACTTCCCACCAAACACTACAAAGTGCTTTATAATATCAGTAAACAAAGTAGTACACATAACACCAGCAAATAGAAAGAAAATATCACACAGTAATAAAGCCATCAACAATACATAATGCATATCTAATAATCACAAAGTAATTGAAACCCCAAACTGCCATCAGATCATATCTCAAAAACTTTATAAGTGGAGAGCAGATGCATCTTTAGAGTTTATAAAACTCTGCAGAATCAGACTGTGTGAACTCAACAGTCAGACTGTTGCTTAACAACAAAGAGCAATATGGATATTCCTGATGACCTCTTTGACCTTCAGGGCATTGATCCAGACAGCTCACTGATACAAAGTAGAGCTGCAAACAGTTCAAGAAAAGGTTCATCGGGTTCAAGCAAAAAGGCACACAGACATTAAAACATGTACATGTCAACAACACATCTTCAAGTCTGGTGTCACATGTGCAGTTTAAAGAGAGTAATACTGCAGTTCTGTGGTCACATTTGTATTTTTTAGACAGAACTACAGCTGCATTTTGGACTGTTTAAAAACACTGGATGCGGGTTTGAGGACCTCAAGCATCCATCAATGATGTTAACTTATCATACTCATATGTATGATTAGGACCAAATGACCATCTGACAGGATTCTCAGAATCCATATGTTGTATTAAAAAATGATGACATCTGGATCAGCAAACTTTACACAAGCTTCAGCATGCTTTTTCTTCAGCAGTGAGTCTTGAGTCTTACAGGTCATGGTGGTTGAGTGCATTACTTATTGTTTTCTTTGAAACAATTGTACCAGGTATTTCTGAAGTGTCCTTGGCTCTTGGACAACTTTTCCTATAATTCCTTTCACCCCTCACCTGGTCGTGACCGGTTTATGGTGAAATGATGTTCTTTCCACTTCCGGATTATGGCCCCACAGTGCTCACTGGAACATTCAGAAGTATAGAAATCCTTCTGTAACCAAAGTCATCAGTATGTTTTGCAACAATATGATTGTGAAGACCTTGAGAGAGCTCTTTGCTTTTACCCATCATGAGATGTTTATTGTGTGACACCTTGGTGATGAGACACCTTTTTATAGGCCATCAGTTGGGACTGAATCAGCCGATATTAATTTGCACTGACAAGGGACAGGACTGCTTTCTAATTACAGATAGATTTCAGCTTTCCATGTCTTTTTGCACCTCCCTTTCTTCAGGTGTTTAACACTTTGTCCCTGTTATTTCACATTATTACACATAATTTATGGATGCTATGGTTTAATTTCTGTGTATGTGTGGATTACTGGGGTTGTTACCAACTTCTGGTGAAAAGTTCATGTGAACAGCACCTTTAGAAATATATTTACTGAGAAAAATGGTAATGTGTTCAATATTCATTTTACCTGCTATGTGTCTGTGTAAGGATTTATATATATATATATATATATATATATATATATATATATATATATATATATATATATATATATATATATATATATATATATATATATATATATATATATATATATATATATATATATATATATATATAATGTGTACATAAGTATTCACAGTCTTTGCCATGAAGCACAAAATTGAGCTCAGGTGCGTCTTGCTTCCACTGATCATCCTTCAGATGTTTCTACAGTTTAATTGGAGTCCACCTGGGTAAATTCAGTTGATTAGACATGATTTGTCTACATATAAGGTCCCACAGTTGACAGTGCATGTCAGAGCACAAACCGAGCATGAATTCAAAGGAATTGTCTGTACACCACCGAGATAGGCTTGTCTCGAGGCACAAATCTGGGGAAGAGTACAGGGCTCCAGTATTCCTCTGTGGAGAGAGGAGAACCTCCCAGAAGGACAAGCATCTCTGCAGCAATCCACCAATCAGGCCTGTGTGACTGAGTGGCCAGATGGAAGCCACTCCTTAGTAAAAGCTGCATGGCAGCCCTTCTGGAGTTTGTCAAAAGGTATCTGAAGGTCTCTCAGACCATGAGAAACAACATTCTCTGGTCTGATGAGACAAAGATTGAACTGTTTGGTGTGCATGCCAGGCGTCATATTTAGAGGAACCCAGGCACCATCCCCACAGTGAAACATAGTGGTGGCAGCATCATGCTGTGGAGATGTTTTTCAGCAGCAGGAATTGGGAGACCAGTCAGGATTGAAGGACAGATGAATGCAGCAATGTACAGAAACATCCTGGATGAAAACCTGCTCCAGAATGCTCTTGCTCTCAGAGTGGGGCGACGGTTCATCTTTCAGCAGGACAGTGACCCTAAGCACACAGCCAAGATATCAAAGGAATGGCTTCAGGACAACTCTGTGAATGTCCTTGAGTGATCCAGCCAGAGCCCAGTTCTGAATCTGATTGAACATCTCTGGAGAGATCTGAAAGTCTGTGCACCGACGCTCCCCATCCAACCTTATGGAGCTTGAGAGGTGCTGCAAAGAGGAATAGACAAAACTGCCCAAAGATAGATGTGCCAAACTTGTAGTATCACATTCAAGAAGACTTGAGGCTGTAATTGCTGCCAAAGGTGCATCAACAACGCATTGAGCAAAGACTGTGAATACTTATGTACCTGTGATTTCTTAGTTTTTATTTTTAATAAATTTGCAAAAATTTCAAAAAGGTTTTTCATGTTGTCATTATGGGGTGTTGTGGATAGTATTTTGAGGGGAAAAATTAATTGCATTTTGGAATAAAGCTGTAACATAACAAAATGTGGAAAATGTGAAGTGCTGTGAATACTCTGTGGATGCACCGTGTGTGCCTCAGTGTGTGTGTGTGTATATATATATATATATATATATATATATATATATATATATATATATATAAAATTGTATGTGTGTATTTGATAAACACTTTGTATCAAAACTGCAGGTCTACACTACAAGTACTGCTTTATTGTTTCATTTAAACTCCATTGTGGGTTTGTACAGATGCAAAATTATAAAACTTGTGTCACTTACCCAATTAATTATGGACCCGATTACATGTGTGCAGTCCATCATTTGTATGGAACCAAAAGGAAATTGGCAACTAGC
This sequence comes from Thalassophryne amazonica, assembly GCF_902500255.1. Classification (NCBI taxonomy): domain Eukaryota; kingdom Metazoa; phylum Chordata; class Actinopteri; order Batrachoidiformes; family Batrachoididae; genus Thalassophryne; species Thalassophryne amazonica. The sequence goes on along the minus strand of NC_047119.1, from coordinate 62,738,177 downwards.
TGCTGATCTGTGAAACATGAAAGTGTGTGTTGCTTGTAATAAATAATTATTATTTGATTTGAATAGTACTGTATTTCCCACCAAACACTACAAAGTGCTTTATAACATCAGTAAACAAAGTAGTACACATGAAATCACCAGCAAATAGAAAGAAAATATCACACAGTAATAAAGCCATCAACAATACATAATGCATATCTAATAATCACAAAGTAAATGAAACCCCAAACTGCCATCAGATCATATCTCAAAAACTTTAGAAGTGGAGAGCAGATGCGTCTTTAGAGTTTATAAAACTCTGCAGAATCTGTGTGAACTCAACTGTCAGACTGTTGCTTAACAACAAAGAACAATGTAGACATTTCTGATGACCTCTTTGACGTTCAGGGCATTGATCCGGACAGCTCGCTGATACAAAGTAGAGCTGCAAACACTTCAACAAAAGGTTCATTGGGTTCAAGCAAAAAGGCACACAGACATTAAAACATGTACATGTCAACAACACATCTTCAAGTCTGGTGTCACATGTGCAGTTTAAAGAGAGTAATACTGCAGTTCTGTGGTCACATTTGTATTTTTTAGACAGAACTACAGCTGCATTTTGGACTGAAAACACTGGATGCGGGTTTGAGGACCTCAAGCATCCATCAATGATGTTAACTTATCATACTCATATGTATGTTTAGGACCAAATGACCATCTGACAGGATTCTCAGAATCCATATGTTGTATTAAAAAATGATGACATCTGGATTTTAGAAACATTCAAACGTTCCTTCAGCTTCACAGTATGAGAGACTTCACCTTCACTGACAGAGAAATAAAACATACATACAAAGAAATTAAACCAAATAAGTACAGAAATTGTGTAATAAAATAGAATGACACCAGGAAAAAGTATTGAACACGTTTCCTAAAATTTATTTAATACTTTGTACAAAAGTCCTTGTTGGTAATGAAGCTTCAGAACTCATCCTGTTTGGAGAAACTAGTCACATGCATTGTTCAGGTGTGATTTTGGCTCAAACAGTCTTCAAATCTTGAAGGTTCTGTGGACCTCCTCTATGAACTCTGATCTTCAGTTCTTTCCATGGATTTTCTGTCAGAGTGAAGTCATTTTATTGACTGGCCCATTCTAGCAGCTTTATTTTTTTTCTCTGAAACCAATAGAGACCTTCCTTGGAAGTGTGTTTGGAATCACTGTCTTGCTGAAATGTCCACACTCGTCTCATCTTCATCATTCTGGTTGATGGCCGCAGATTTTTATCAATAATGTCTTAGTACATTTTTCCATTCATCCTTCAGTTATATGAAGCTTTCCAGTGCCGTCTGCTGAAAAACAGCCCCACACCGTGATGTTCCCACCTCCAGACTTCACTGTTGGTTTGGTGTTTTTGGGCTGATGTGCAGTGATATTTATGGTATGTATTATGGCATCCAAAGAATTCAGTTTTCTGTCAGTATTTCACAAGCTGGTCAAAATGTTGTGCAGCAAACTTTACACAAGCTTCAGCATGCTTTTTCTTCAGCAGTGAGTCTTGAGTCTTACAGGTCATGGTGGTTGAGTGCATTACTTATTGTTTTCTTTGAAACAATTGTACCAAGTATTTCTGAAGTGTCCTTGGCTCTTGGACAACTTTTCCTATAATTCCTTTCAATCCTCACCTGGTCGTGGCCGGTTTATGGTGAAATGATGTTCTTTCCACTTCCGGATTATGTCCCCACAGTGCTCACTGGAACATTCAGAAGTATAGAAATCCTTCTGTAACCAAAGTCATCAGTATGTTTTGCAACAATATGATTGTGAAGACCTTGAGAGAGCTCTTTGCTTTTACCCATCATGAGATGTTTGTTGTGTAACACCTTGGTGATGAGACACCTTTTTATAGGCCATCAGTTGGGACTGAATCAGCCAATATTACTTTGCACTGACAAGGAACAGGACTGCTTTCTAATTACAGATATATTTCAGCTTCCATGTCTTTTTGCACTTCCCTTTCTTCAGGTATTTAACACTTTGTCCCTGTGTTATTTCACATTATTACACATAATTTATGGATGCTATGGTTTAATTTCTGTGTATGTGTGGATTACTGGGGTTGTTACTGACTTCTGGTGAAAAGTTCATGTGAACAGCACCTTTAGAAATATATTTACTGAGAAAAATGGTAACGTGTTCAATATTCATTTTACCTGCTATGTGTCTGTGTAAGGATTTATATATATAAATCACGTGTACATAAGTATTCACAGTCTTTGCCATGAAGCAAATGGTTTTTTGGAAGTCCCAAAAACCAGTTTTATTTGTTATTATCTATCGTCCACCTGGTCGTTACTGTGAGTTTCTCTGTGAATTTTCAGACCTTTTGTCTGACTTAGTGCTTAGCTCAGATAAGATAATTATAGTGGGCGATTTTAACATCCACACAGATGCTGAGAATGACAGCCTCAACACTGCATTTAATCTATTATTAGACTCTATTGGCTTTGCTCAAAAAGTAAATGAGTCCACCCACCACTTTAATCATATCTTAGATCTTGTTCTGACTTATGGTATGGAAATTGAAGACTTAACAGTATTCCCTGAAAACTCCCTTCTGTCTGATCATTTCTTAATAACATTTACATTTACTCTGATGGACTACCCAGCAGTGGGGAATAAGTTTCATTACACTAGAAGTCTTTCAGAAAGCGCTGTAACTAGGTTTAAGGATATGATTCCTTCTTTATGTTCTCTAATGCCATATACCAACACAGTGCAGAGTAGCTACCTAAACTCTGTAAGTGAGATAGAGTATCTCGTCAATAGTTTTACATCCTCATTGAAGACAACTTTGGATGCTGTAGCTCCTCTAAAAAAGAGAGCTTTAAGTCAGAAGTGCCTGACTCCGTGGTATAACTCACAAACTCGTAGCTTAAAGCAGATAACCCGTAAGTTGGAGAGGAAATGGCGTCTCACTAATTTAGAAGATCTTCACTTAGCCTGGAAAAAGAGTCTGTTGCTCTATAAAAAAAAAAGCCCTCCGTAAAGCTAGGACATCTTTCTACTCATCACTAATTGAAGAAAATAAGAACAACCCCAGGTTTCTTTTCAGCACTGTAGCCAGGCTGACAAAGAGTCAGAGCTCTATTGAGCTCAGTATTCCTTTAACTTTAACTAGTAATGAATTTCTTTGCTAACAAAATTTTAACTATTAGAGAAAAAATTACTCATAACCATCCCAAAGACGTATCGTTATCTTTGGCTGCTTTCAGTGATGCCGGTATTTGGTTAGACTCTTTCTCTCCGATTGTTCTGTCTGAGTTATTTTCATTAGTTACTTCATCCAAACCATCAACATGTTTATTAGACCCCATTCCTACCAGGCTGCTCAAGGAAGCCCTACCATTATTTAATGCTTCGATCTTAAATATGATCAATCTATCTTTGTTAGTTGGCTATGTACCACAGGCTTTTAAGGTGGCAGTAATTAAACCATTACTTAAAAACTGTGGATGGCATTACCCTGACCTCTAGTAATACTGTGAGAAATCTTGGAGTCATTTTTGATCAGGATATGTCATTCAAAGCGCATATTAAACAAATATGTAGGACTGCTTTTTTGCATTTACGCAATATCTCTAAAATCAGAAAGGTCTTGTCTCAGAGTGATGCTGAAAAACTAATTCATGCATTTATTTCCTCTAGGCTGGACTATTGTAATTCATTATTATCAGGTTGTCCTAAAAGTTCCCTAAAAAGCCTTCAGTTAATTCAAAATGCTGCAGCTAGAGTACTGACGGGGACTAGAAGGAGAGAGCATATCTCACCCATATTGGCCTCTCTTCATTGGCTTCCTGTTAATTCTAGAATAGAATTTAATCATTAGTGATCGATCTCTGCTCCCCTCCACAGCATGTCTTTTTCCTGGTTCTCTCCCTCAGCCCCAACCAGTCCCAGCAGAAGACTGCCCCTCCCTGAGCCTGGTTCTGCTGGAGGTTTCTTCCTGTTAAAAGGGAGTTTTTCCTTCCCACTGTAGCCAAGTGCTTGCTCACAGGGGGTCGTTTTGACCGTTGGGGTTTTACATAATTATTGTATGGCCTTGCCTTACAATATAAAGCGCCTTGGGGTAACTGTTTGTTGTGATTTGGCGCTATATAAAAAAAATTGATTGATTGATTGAAGCACAAAATTGAGCTCAGGTGCATCTTGTTTCCACTGATCATCCTTCAGATGTTTCTACAGTTTAATTGGAGTCCACCTGGGTAAATTCAGTTGTTTAAACATGATTTGTCTACATATAAGGTCCCACAGTTGACAGTGCATGTCAGAGCACAAACCGAGCATGAATTCAAAGGAATTGTCTGTACACCACCGAGACAGGCTTGTCTCGAGGCACAAATCTGGGGAAGAGTACAGGGCTCCAGTATTCCTCTGTGGAGAGAGGAGAACCTCCCAGAAGGACAAGCATCTCTGCAGCAATCCACCAATCAGGCCTGTGTGACTGAGTGGCCAGATGGAAGCCACTCCTTAGTAAAAGCTGCATGGCAGCCCTTCTGGAGTTTGTCAAAAGGTATCTGAAGGACTCTCAGACCATGAGAAACAACATTCTCTGGTATGATGAGACAAAGATTGAACTGTTTGGTGTGCATGCCAGGCGTCATATTTAGAGGAACCCAGGCACCATCCCCACAGTGAAACATAGTGGTGGCAGCATCATGCTGTGGGGATGTTTTTCAGCGGCAGCAACTGGGAGACGAGTCAGGATTGAGGGAAAGATGAATGCAGCAATGTACAGAGACATCCTGGATGAAAACCTGCTCCAGAATGCTCTTGACCTCAGACTAGGGCAACAGTTCATCTTTCAGCAGGACAATGACCCTAAGCACACAGCCAAGATATCAAAGGAGTGGCTTCAGGACAACTCTGTGAATGTCCTTGAGTGGCCCAGTCCGAGCTCAGACCTAAATCCGATTGAACATCTCTGGAGAGATCTGAAAATGACTGTGCACCGATGCTCCCCATCCAACTTGATGAAGCTTGAGAGGTGCTGCAAAGAGGAATGGACCAAACTGGCCAAAGATAGATGTGCCAAATGTTTGGCATCATATTCAAGAAGACCTGAGCCTGTAATTGCTGCCACAGGTGCATCAACAAAGTACTGAGCAAAGACTGTGAATACTTATGTACAACCCTAATTCCATTGAAGTTGGGACATTGTGTAAAATGTAAATAAAAACAGAATACAATGATTTGCAAATCCTCTTCAACCTATATTCAACTGAATACACCAAAAAGACAAGATATTTAATGTTCAAACTGATAAACTTTATTGTTTTTGTGCAAATATTTGCTCATTTTGAAATGGATGCCTGCAACACGTTGCAAAAAAGCTGGCACAGTGGTAAGTTTACCACTGTGTTACAGCACCTTTCCTTCTAACAACACTCAATAAGCATTTGGGAACTGAGGACACTCATGATTGGGTATAAACTCAGCTCAGGAACACTTCAGAAAACCATTGTCAGTTAACAGAGTTCATGTCTACGTCTACAAGTGCAAGTTAAAACTCTACCATGCAAAGTGAAAACCATACATCAACAACATTTGAACTGGACAGATGCAAAGTGGAAAAGGGTGCTGTGGTCTGATGAGTCCACATTTCAAATTGTTTTTGGAAATCATGGACATCGTGTCCTCTGGACAAAAGAGGACAAATACCATCCAGATTGTTACCAGTGCTAAGTTCACAAGCCAGCATCTGTGATGGTATGGAGGTGTGTTAGTGCCCATGACATGGGCAGCTTCACAACTGTGATGGCACCATCAGTGTCTAAAGGTACATCCAGGTTTTGGAGCAACACATGCTGCCATCCAAGCAACGTCTTTTTCAGGGATGTTCCTGTTTATTTTAGCAAGACGATGCCAGGCCACATTCTGCACGTGTTACAACAGTGTGGCTTCGTAGTCAAAGAGTGCGGGTACTAGACTGGCCTGCCTGCAGTCCAGACCTGTCACCCATTGAAATGTGGTGCATTATGAAGTGCAAAATATGACAACAGAGACCCCGGACTGTTGAACAACTGAAGTCGTACATCAATAATGGGGAAGAATTCCACCTACAAAGCTTCAACAATGAGTGTCCTCAGTTCCCAAATGCTTATTGAGTGTTGTTAGAAGGAAAGGTGATGTAACACAGTGGTAAACATACCACTGTCCCAACTTTTTTGAAACGTGTTGCAGGCATCCATTTCAAAATGAGCAAATATTTGCACATAAACAAAGTTTAACAGTTTGAACATTAAATATCTTGTCTTTGTGGTGTATTCAATTGAATATAGGTTGAAGAGAATTTGCAAATCATTGTATTCTGTTTTTATTTACATTTTACACGACATCTCAACATTGAAATTAGGGTTATACATGTGATTTCTTAGTTTTTATTTTTAATAAATTTGCAAAAAATTCAAAAACGTTTTTTCATGTTGTCTTTATGAGGTGTTGTGGATAGAATTTTCAGGGGGAAAATTAATCCCATTTTGGAATAAAGCTGTAACATAACAAAATGTGGAAAATGGAAGCGCTGTGAATACTTTCCGGATGCAGAGCGTGTGTGTGTGTGTGTGTGTGTGTGTGTGTGTGTGTGTGTGTGTGTGTGTGTGTGTGTGTGTGTGTGTGTGTGTGTGTGTGTGTGTGTGTGTGTGTGTGTGTATTCATACAGTGGGGTAAAAAGTACAGTATTTAGTCAGCCCCTGATTGTGCAAGTTCTCCTACTTAGAAAGATGAGAGAGGTCTGTAATTTTCATCATAGTTACGCTTCAACTGTGAGAGACAAAATGAGGGGGAAAAAATCCAGGAAATCACATTGTAGGATTTTTAAAGAATTTATTTGTAAAAAGGAAAAAAATCTGCACACTTCAGGTCTGTGCAAAATAGCTTTACTGAAGCTGCAAGCTTTCGGTCTGTAAGACCTTCATCAGGCAGAGTGCATGTTACAAACAGTGCTTGAAGTTAATACACTTGATTAGTGGCACCTGTAATCAGTGGTGAAGCACTCTGAGTCAGTAGAGCATCATGGGAAATGTAGTGAAGGACAGACATGAAACACACAAACAGAGAAAAAAAGGAAAAAAAAAAACAAGTCCATGCTGTGTACACATCAGGCATCGGCCATCATAAAACAAAGCACAAACAGTTCAAAATTAAATCAATACTTCAGAATTATATAAACACACTCATGTCAAAATCCTCATTTAGACCTGATGGTTGTAGTGCATCATTATTTGTTCTATACCCCGGATTCTAAGGGAAGAAAGAGGGTGTGACAGATCATTAAAATGACAGGCAACAGGATATTTTTCATCTTTTCTCCTAATAGAGCTCTTATGTTCACTTATTCTTTGTTTCAGAGGGCGGGTGGTTTTACCAATGTAAATTTTGTCACATGGGCATGTTAACATATAGATAACATTTTTCGTATTGCATGTGATTATTCCCCTGATTCCAAAAGTTTTACCGGTTCTAGGATGCTTAAAGGTATTTGTTCTCACTGAATTATGACAATGGGCACAATTTCCACAGGGATAATTCCCTTCTTTGATAGGAGTTAACAGTGTTTGTTTTGGAGGGGGTAAGATGTTAGCTCTAATCAATTTATTACAGAGGTTTGGTCCTCTTTTGTGAACAAAGAGAGGAGGGTCCTGAAAAAGTTCAGACAGGGTTGGATCTGTGGTTAGAATGTGTTTCTTAATAGTTTTTTTGATAATGTGGGCCTGGGGAGTGCAGGTGGTAATAAAAGAGACTGAAAAATGTTTTTCTTTTTTTACACTTTTTTTCAAAAGGTCAACTCTGGACTTAGAAAGAGCATTCTGATATGCCGTATCCACACGCTGAGCTGCATAGCCCCGTTCTAAAAAACGCTGTTTCATTTCTACTGCCTTCTCAATGAAGTCATTGTCAGAGTGACAGAGTCTTCTTAATCTATAGAATTGGCTTTTCAGTAGGCTATTCTTTAAAGCTCTAGGGTGGGCGCTGGTGGTATCTATAATAAGTATTTCGTCAGTAACAAAAGTTCAACTCAATACTTTGTAACATAATCTTTGCTGGCAATGACAGAGGTCAAACATTTCCTGTAAGTTTTCACCAGGTTTGCACACACTGTAGCTGGTATTTTGGCCCATTCCTCCATGCAGATCTCTAGAGCAGTGATGTTTTGTGGCTGTCGCTGGGTAACATGGACTTTCAACTCCCTCAACAAATTTTCTATGGGGTTGAGGTCTGGACACTGGCTTGGTTACTCCAGGACCTTGAAATGCTTTTTACGGAGCCACTCCTTCATTGCCCGAGCAGTGTGTTTGGGATCATTGTCATGCTGGAAGACCCAGCCATGTTGCATCTTTAATGCTCTCACTGATGGAAGGAGGTTTTGGCTTAAAATCTCACAATACATGGCCACATTCATTCTTCCCTTAACACGGATCAATCGTCCTGTCCCCTTTGCAGAAAACAGCCCCAAAGCATGATGTTTCCACCCCCATGCTTCACAGTAGGTATGGTGTTCTTGGGATGCAACTCAGCATTCTTCTTCCTTCAAACATGACTAGTTGAGTTTTTACGAAAATGTTCTATTTTGGTTTCATCTGACCACATGATATTCTCCTAATCCTCTTCTGGATCATCTATATGCTCTCTGGGAAGCTTCAGATGGGCCTGGACACGTACTGGCTTAAGCAGGGTCCCGCCTGGCACTGCAGGATTTGAGTCCCTCTCTCCATAGTGTGTAGCCTTTGTTACTTTGGTCCCAGCTCTCTGCAGGTCCTTCATCAGGTCCCTCCGTGTAGTTCTGGGATTTTTGTTCACTGTTCTCACGATTATTTTGACCCCACGGGATGAGATCTTGCATGGAGCCCCAGATCGAGGGAGATTATCAATGGTCTTGTATGTCTTCCATTTTCTTACAATTGCTCCCACAGTTGATTTATTCACACCAACTTGCTTGACTATTGTAGATTCACTCTTCCCAGCCTGCTGCACATCTACAATTTTCTTCCTGGTGTCCTTTCACAGCTCTTTGGTCTTGGCCATAGTTGAGTTTGGAGTCTGACTGTTTGAGGCTGTGGACAGGTGTCTTTTATACAGATAACGAGTTCCAACAGATGCCAATAATACAGATAACAGGTGGAGGACAGAAGAGCTTCTTAAAGAATAAGTTACAGGTCTGTGAGAGCCAGAAATCTTGCTTGTTTGTGGGTGACCAAATATTTATTTTCCACCATAATTTACAAATCAATTCTTTAAAAATCCTACAATGTGATTTCCTGGATTTTTTTTTTTTTTTGCTCATTTTGTCTCTCACAGTTGAAGTGTACCTATGATGAAAATTACAGACCTCTCTCATCTTTCTAAGTAGGAGAACTTGCAGAATTAGGAGCTGACTAAATACTTTTTTACCCCAGTGTGTGTGTGTGTGTGTGTGTGTGTGTGTGTGTATATATATATATATATATATATATATATATATATATATATATATATATATAAAATTGTAAACATGTATTTGTTAAACACTTTGTATCTAAACTGCAAGTCGACACTACAAGTACTGCTTTATTGTTTCATTTAAATGCCATTGTGGGTTTGTACAGATGCAAAATTACAAAACGTGTCACTTGCCCAATTAATTATGGACCCGATTACATGTGTGCAGTCCATCATTTTTATGAAACCAAAAGGAAATTGGCAACTAGCTGCTGAGCTCTGAAACATGAAAGGGTGTGTTACTTGTAATAAATAATTATTATTTGATTTGAATAGTACTGTATTTCCCACCAAACACTACAAAGTGCTTTATAACATCAGTAAACAAAGTAGTACACATGATAACACCAGCAAATAGAAAGAAAATATCACACAGTAATAAAGCCATCAACAATACATAATGCATATCTAATAATCACAAAGTAAGTGAAACCCCAAACTGCCATCAGATCATATCTCAAAAACTTTAGAAGTGGAGAGCAGATGCATCTTTAGAGTTTATAAAACTCTGCAGAATCAGACTGTGAACTCGACAGCCAGACTGTTGCTTAACAACAAAGAACAATGTATAGGCACTTGGACATTTTTTCAAAGTTGTTTAAATGGCCTTCTGCCTGCAATCAGACGAAAGGGCACCAAAAATGCAACAAAATGACACCTAATTTGTCAAAATCGGATAAATAACACCAGAGATATTGAGATTTGAAGGGGTCATTTTTGTGCCCTATTTTCTAAGTTTATTTACATTACAATAGAGGAAAAAATTGTGTCAAATAATAGGAATTGCTGGCTGAAAGGAAAGGTAGATTAGTATGGACACCATTTCTAAGTGCTAAAAGATATTCCAATCAAATTTTAAGGGGGGGGGGGGGGGGGGGGGGGTCACTGGATATCTGGAAATTATTTTGCTTTGATCTTTGGGTCAACAAGTGACCCTGATGACCCCAAGGTCAAGGTCAAATTAGTGGAATGTCGACACTAACGGAAATGGTTACCTGAACTAAAATTGAACAGAAACACATTCTGAGTTTACATTCAAAGCACCATTCTCTACAACTATGGATGTAGGAATTCACTAAGACATCATTTCAAGTATTAATTATGCACCATATGGCGGCCATATTGGAGGAAAGAACGGCAAATTTTAGCTTGGACCAAAGTATATCATGTAGGGTATCAAAATGGAGCTTAGAATGAGATGAAACTAAAACTTCACAATCTAACCTGATTTGAAGCTTCTGCTGGGTTATTTTTCAGTCATACTGTATCTAATTCAAACGAGATCACCCAGGCTGTAGTCTGTCAGGAATTTGAAGAGGGGCATGTGATGGTCCTCAGACTCCTCCTCAGCCTCATCATGGTCTCTCCAGTATGACAAACAAACTGTTATCACGCCTCTCTTTTCCCACACTCTCAACACCCTTCCACAATAAAGCACATTGCATGCGTCCTCCTCAGAAAACCAGAAATGGTCAACACAGCAATCAACCAGACCCTTGGGATTTTTCAAAATGTCACAAAGAACCTTTCTCTGCTCTTCACTCAAACTCAGTTCTAATGCCAGTTCACCACGTTCTACAGCTGCTTTCAATTTCTTCTCCACTGCATTCCTCTGTTTGGTTTCCTTCTTTTGCTTCTTCTTCTCTTGTCTGGCATGGTATTCCTTTTCACGTAGTCTTTCCCTTTCCCTTCTTATTCTCCTCACTTGCTTTGCTCTCCTCACAGCAAACATGACAATACGGTTCTGCTCAATAAAGTCTTTCTTCTTTAACCATTCAAGGGTCTTGTTCTGCTTTGTACGCACCTTCCCGTCAATGTACCCCATAGTAGCATTTGGGGCACGGTGATGTTGGCTGTCAACCATGGCAAGGACTCTTTAGGGGTGCTGTGTCTATCTCATTGACATTTAATAGGTGTTCTGTGTGTTATGACCTGAAGGGGGCAGCAATGCACTGACAATGCCTAGCTTGCCAACAACCAAGAAGAAGAAGAAGAAAAAGAAGAAGAATCAGAGGGTATCACTTTAATACGTCATAGTTCCGCTCGACCAATCAGAAAGCAGTAACCATACCAGTGCGCCAGCCTGCCCAAAATAAATATGCTCGACAAAATAAATCCCCAATCAATCCTTCATAATGAAGCAAAACTGAAATAAAATCCTCGCGAAAATAACATTTTAAGATATCGATAAACTTATCTGAAGCATTTATCGGCTGAAAAATGTGCAGATGTTCATGTATAGAACAATTATTTTCCGGGCATGGCGAGTAGACGACAACTATTTTCAGAGCGGGACGTCGCTACCATGGCTCCCGGCGGGGATCCAAAATATTAGTGCGGAGGCACAGATTCATATGATACTTCGCTAAAATGATGTTTATTACATGAACTAGACCAAGCAAAGGTATTTACTCACCTACGAAGTCACGCAGGTGGTGAATTTAACATGGGAAATCCACGTTAAATTTGAAAATCAGGCACACTTCAAAAATCTGAATGGATTTTTACCAGACAAAGTGTGTAAGAATTCGCAGGTCTCCTACATCAAAATAGCGGCATTTCTGGTAGAATTCATGCAGAACCAGCCTCTCCAATCCGCATTTTAGGAACGATATGAACCGCAAGCTTGAAAATTTGATGACGTCATCTTGCGAGGCTACGTTGCCGGCTGACGCGGCTGATGTCCAAGTGCCTACAATGTAGACATTTCTGATGACCTCTTTGACCTTCAGGGCATTGATCCGGACAGCTCGCTGATACAAAGTAGAGCTGCAAACACTTCAACAAAAGGTTCATTGGGTTCAAGCAAAAAGGCACACAGACATTAAAACATGTACATGTCAACAACACAATTTCAAGTCTGGTGTCACATGTGCAGTTTAAAGAGAGTAATACTGCAGTTCTGTGGTCACATTTGTATTTTTTAGATAGAACTACTTCAGCTGCATTTTGGACTGTTTGAAAACACTGGATGTGGGTTTGAGGACCTCAAGCATCCATCGATGGTGTTAACTTATCATACTCATATGTATGTTTAGGACCAAATGACCATCTGACAGGATTCTCAGAATCCATATATTTAAAAAAAAAATGATGACATCTGGATTTTAGCAGCATTCAAACATTCCTCCAGCTTCACAATATGAGAGACTTCTCCTTCACTGACATAGAAGAAATAAAGCTGGTAGTTTATCACAAAGATGCAGAGCAAATGCTGCTTTACATTACAGACTCTCATCACACACCACCCTGAACATTAAACAACAGCTCACTCAGCCGTTGTGAGAAAAAACTTGTCACAATGTGCACGACATGTTGCATGGCCCCTGAAAAACAGGAAAGTCACTGCTGTGCACTCTAATGACAGGTATGTGTCTCACCACCATGAAGCTGTATAACTTGTGATTCTACAGACAGAAGGTGCACTGTGCATTCCTCTAATCATAGCAACAGAAGCCTAGAACACCTTTAGAGTCTTCATAGGTGTCTTGGTGACTTCCCTCACTCGTCTCCTTCTTCTAAACTCACCCAGTTTTTGAGAAATACTAACTCCAGAAAGACTGTCCCTATGGTACCCTACTGTTTGTATTTCTTACTGTCAGGATCCGAATAGGCATGGTACAGAAGGTGGATGGACACAAATGCAAAACTCGCAGAGACTGGCCTGAGAGTAAAAAGGCTTTACCTCAAAAAGGCAGCCAGGGATTCGGTACACAAGTAGACAGTCAGAGAGGCGGCGGTGCAGGCAGGCGTTAGGCTAAGGCGAGGTCAAAAAACATGCACTGGTCAAAACACAAGGCAGCAATGGTCATGGGCTGAGGTAGGAGCAAGGTCAAAGGCAGAACACGGTCAAAAATACATCAGAGCAAAACAGAGCAAGTCAAAGGGCTGGAACGTGAACTCGAAAGCACAATGAACTGGCAGGGAGTGGAGAAAGTGAGGGGCTTAAATAACAGGTGCAGTAATTAGGAAAACAAGACACAGGTGTCAGGGAATGTGCTGGAAGGGGCGTGGTCAGACAAGACAGAGGTGAGGCAAGAGTAGAGTGACAGGTGGGCATGATTAACAGAAGCAGATCCAGAGTGACTGAAAATCAAACCCCAACCAACTGTGATAAAACTGAAATGCCTAACGCAGAGAAGAAGTAAATATCACAGACAAGAAAAGAGTACCAACATAAGACAGTGATCAACAAGAACTAAACAAGTGGCAACAGTATAACAGAAAATACAACTAATGACTACCCAGAAACTAAATGATAAACAGAGCATAAAACCAATGACAAAAGTAATATGCACAGAAAAGAGATAATCTGAACAAAACCAAAACAAGACGTAACAATTGACTAAAATACAATGACCAGATACATATAACCAGTAACGGAAGTCATGATAAACAGAAAAGCAAGGACAAAATTCTCACAGAAACAGGACATGAGCCCAGATTCAAGGCAAATCATGACAGTACCCCCACCCAATGTCGGACACCGAAGGCCGACAGAAACCAAACCCCCAAAGAGGCAACACCCCACAATCCCGGGCAGAAGGCAGGGGACCGACAGGCGGGCAAGAGCCCCCCTGGAGCCAGGCAGGAATCGCAGAGGGCCACTCCCACCCAGGGCACATGGGGCAGGTAGGCGTCTTCTATCCTCGAGCCTGCCCACACGTCACCTTTGTATCATTGACTTTGATCCAAATCTGCATTTGTCTGTATACCGTTGTGCACATTCCACAACATTAAATTGTTATACTTTTGACTTTCCATTGTCCGTTCATTTACGCCCCCTATTGTTGGTCCGTGTCACTACACTTTCCCAACAGGATTTCTGGGCCAATCGTCATGGATCCCGAGGGACGTCAACCATCGAGTAAACCACCAATGGATACGCAAGGTGCACAGGCACCACCAGGAGGCGTGTTGGGTGAGCTGCAGCAAATCTTAACCGCCTTCACTGCTCGGTTGGACTTGGTAACCGAGGTGAACGTTATACTCAATTGGAGGATGGAGGCTCTCACCGCTCAGGTGGAAGCGCACGCGCAGGGCGCTGCTGCAGCACCTCCTCCTGCTGACCGAGTGCCACATACAGATATTCCAGTGGTCGTTCAACAAACCCCCCCGTCCCCTGAAGCATACATAAGCCCTCCGGAGCCGTACGGAGGTTGTGTCGAGACGTGCGCAGACTTCCTGATGCAGTGTTCGCTCGTCTTTGCACAGCGTCCCGTCATGTACGCGTCTGATGCCAGCCGGGTGGCTTATGTAATAAACCTGCTTCGAGGAGAGGTACGCGCCTGGGCTACGGTGCTCTGGGAGCAGAATTCACGGCTCCTAACAACATATGCTGGGTTTGTGCGGGAGTTCAAACAAGTGTTTGATCACCCCAATAGAGGCGAGACCGCTTCGACTGTGCTGCTGTCAATGAGACAGGGGCGTCGGAGTGCAGCCGGGTATGCAGTCGACTTCCGCATTGCGGCAGCGAGGTCCGGCTGGAATACTGTTGCACTCCGCACCGCCTTCATAAACGGACTGTCTCCAGTCCTGAAGGAGCATCTGCTGGCTAAGGGCGAGCCGCAGGATTTTGACGGGCTTATCGACCTGGTTATACGGTTAGACAACCGACTAGAAGAACATCGTCGGGAGCGAGGCGAAGGGCATGGCCGAGCACGAGCCGTCCCTCTTCCTTCCGGGTCCGAAAGGGTGCCACCGTCCCCACGCTCCACAGCCAGAGAGCTCCGTGTGGCTACAGCTCCCCCTGCTGACGAAGCTATGGACACGAGCAGGGCCAAAGAGAAATCAAATAACAGACAACAGAGGCTGGCCCGCGGGGAGTGTTTTTTCTGTGGCTCGAGAACTGCCCCAAGCGGTTAAACGACAACGCCCGTCCTTAGAGACTGGGCTGAGGGTGGGCCATAATACTCACACGGGGAAACCCCATAAATCCGCACGCATCCCAGTTACGATCCTGAGTGGGGATCTAACCCTTCACACCCCAGCACTGGTGGACACGGGGTCTGAGGGGAATCTGCTGGACAGCAGATGGGCAAAGGAAGTTGGGCTCCCTCTAGTGGCCTTACCGTCACCATTGTCTGTACGGGCACTAGATGGCACCCTCATCCCATTAATCACACACCAGACACAGCCAGTGACATTGGTTGTGTCTGGGAATCACAGGGAGGAGATTGTGTTTTATGTTACACCTTCCACCTCCTGAGTGATTTTGGGTTTTCCATGGATGTTAAAGCACAATACCCGGATTGATTGGCCGTCTGGGGTTGTGACGCAGTGGAGCGAAACCTGCCACCGGGAGTGTTTAGGATCCTTGGTTCCACCCGGTGTGACAGCTAAGGAGGAGGTTCTAGTCACCCCCAATCTGGCGGCGGTGCCAGCCGAGTACCATGACCTTGCTGACGTCTTCAGCAAGGATCTGGCACTCACACTGCCCCCGCACCGTCCGTACGATTGTGCCATTGATTTGATACCGGGCACTGAGTACCCGTCCAGCAGGCTGTACAACCTCTCACGTCCAGAACGCAAATTAATGGAGACCTACATCCGGGACTCGTTAGCTGCCGGGTTGATCCGGAACTCCACCTCCTCGATGGGTGCTGGTTTCTTTTTTGTGGGCAAGAAAGACCGCAGACTCCGTCCATGCATTGATTACAGGGGGCTGAACGAGATCACGGTTCGCAACCGATACCCGTTACCTCTGTTAGATTCAGTGTTCATGCCTTTGCATGGAGCCCAAATTTTCACAAAACTGGATCTTAGGAATGCTTATCACCTGGTTCGGATCCGGGAGGGAGACGAATGGAAGACGGCATTTAACACCCCATTAGGTCACTTTGAGTACGTGATCATGCCGTTCGGCCTCACTAACGCCCCCGCGACATTCCAAGCTTTGGTTAATGACGTCTTGCAGGACTTCCTGCATCAGTTCGTCTTTGTATACCTGGACGATATTCTAATCTTCTCCACAGATCCTGAGACTCATGTCAGGCATGTACGTCAGGTCCTGCAGCGGTTATTGGAAAACTGAGCTGTCAGATCCACCGGAACCTATCATCCCCGAGTCCACTATCGTGGCCACCCTCACCTGGGACATGGAGAAGACCGTCCGGGAGGCCCTGGCACGGAACCCGGACCCGGGGACCGGCCCTAAGAACAGACTTTATGTCCCACCAGAGGCCAGAGCTGCAGTCCTGGACTTCTGTCACGGTTCCAAGCTCTCCTGTCACCCAGGGGTGCGAAGAACCGTGGCAGTGGTCCGGCAGCGCTTCTGGTGGGCATCCATGGAGGCCGACGTCCGGGAGTACATCCAGGCCTGTACCACCTGTGCCAGGGGCAAGGCTGACCACCAGAAAACTCAAGGACTTCTCCAGCCGCTTCGTCACAGGCCTCCCGCCGACCCAGGGCATGACTACTATCCTCACGATAGTGGACCGATTCTCCAAGGCAGCCCACTTCGTGGCCCCCCGAAGCTCCCCATGGCCCAGGAGACAGCAGACCTCCTGGTCCACCATGTTGTACGTCTGCATGGGATACCGACCAACATCGTCTCCGACCATGGTCCTCAGTACTCCTCACAAGTCTGGAGGAGTTTCTGCAGAGAACTGGGGGCCACTGTGAGCATCTCGTCCGGGTATCATCCTCAGACGAATGGACAGGCAGAGCGGGTAAACCAGGAACTGGAGCAGGCCCTCCGCTGCATAACCTCCGCGCACCCGCAGGCCTGGAGTAACCATCTGGCCTGGATCGAGTATGCGCATAACAGCCAAGTGTCTTCTGCTACCGACCTCTCCCCGTTTGAGATATGCCTGGGGTACCAGCCCCCATTGTTCCCGATCACGGAGGGAAAGGTCGGAGTCCCCTCGGTCCAGGCCCACCTACGGAGATGCCGTCGGGTGTGGCGCTCCGCCCGCTCTGCCCTGCTGATGGCCCGGACGAGGGCCAAGGCCCATGCAGACCACCGGCGTGCCCCAGCCCCTGCATACCAGCCCGGGCAGGAGGTGTGGCTTTCGACCAAAAACATACCCCTACAGGTGGACTCCCCTAAGCTGAAAGACCGCTTCATCGGACCCTTCAAGATCGTCAAAGTCCTCAGTCCGGCTGCAGTGAAGCTGCAGCTCCCCGCTTCACTGCGGATCCACCCCGTTTTCCACATGTCACGTCTCAAACCGCACCACTCCTCTGCTCTCTGCACCCCCCGGACCATCGCTGCCTCCTGCCCGGATCATCGATGGGGAGCCTGCTTGGATGGTTCGCAGGCTCCTGGACGTCCGTCGAAAGGGCCGGGGGTTCCAGTATTTGGTGGACTGGGAGGGTTATGGACCCGAAGAACGCTCCTGGGTGAAGAGGAGCTTCATCCTGGACCCGGCCCTCCTGACCGACTTCTACGCCCGTCACCCCGACAAGCCTGGTTGAGGGGGGGGGGGTCCTGTTGTGTGGGCCGCTGAAGAGGAGGTACTGCTGGCCCACCACCAGAGGGCGCCCTGCCTGAAGTGCGGGCTTCAGGCACGAGAGGGCGCAGCTGCCTCCCAGGAGCAGCTTGAGGTGACAGATGTCACTCATTATTCATCTACCACCACATCCCATAAAAGCCGGGCAGCAACTCCACCTCCCTGCCTAGAAATCTTCTTACCTACAAGGTAAACCTCTCAGCTGTTTTTCTGTGCCGAACGCACGTGTTTGTCTCTGAGTTTTTACAGGAGTACCTGTTAACTACAGTCAGCTAGGAGCTGGGTTTGTGGTTAGTGGAGGAGTGACGTCTTCACCCCTCACTCCAAACCGGATAAGTAGTACTTTCAGGCTCTGCATGAACTGTGTTCCTGTGTAGGAGGTGGAGATTTTCCTACTGAAAGAAACTGAACTGTTTTGCTGATTGTTGTTGCTGGGTGTGCACACACCCACCATAAACTTCTACTACTACTACTTCCTGCCAGCAGTACCAGATCTGACAGCTGGAGACGGTGGCCACCTGGGGACTCGGGACTTGGTGGCTCCGGTGTGCTCCAGATCCGTTGGCAGGGGAAATCGTGTGGGACCCGGCTCTTCTCTGGACAGGCGTCTTCTATCCTCGAGCCTGCCCACATGTCACCTTTGTATCATTGACTTTGTTTCAAATCTGCATTTGTCTGTATACCGTGGTGCACATTCCACAACATTAAATTGTTATACTTTTGACTTTCCATTGTCCGTTCATTTACGCCCCCTGTTGTGGGTCCGTTTCACTAGACTTTCCCAATAGTTAAATTGTATTTAAATAACAAAAAATTTCTTTATTCTTTAAAATATTCAAACATTCAAAAATTACAAATACAGAAAGTACAAGTAAATAATACAAAAAATACAAGCTTTTACAATAACATTTGTCATCTTAAAATGTTAAATGGCGAATACCGATCAGTTGATTGCACTTAATTAAAATAATTGCATGTTTTTTTTTTGTTGTTGTTGTTTTCTGGGGTGGGCAATGGTGGCGCCAATGAAATTTTTGTTGGGGGGGCTGGGGTAAACGTTGGAGGGGCTTCACAAAATGTTGTTGAAATGAACAATATATAGTAAATTGCTTTATAAATACCAAGGTATATGTTTTAGTCACATGTGCTCCTCTAAAATGTGATATCAATGCACACACACATCACTTAGAATAATTGCAAGTTCAGTGAACTTGCACATAGGTATAAATAAAGATAAGTGAAATTTTAAGAGTGGTTATAATAAATATTTAGGAAACCTAAATTTTTAGAGTATGGAGTTAAATTTGTCTCATTAATACTTGCAAATGCACAGAGGGTGATTTACAAATATCCTTAGATTTGTACACGTGCTTTGTGATCCACAAACACAAATTTCTCATTTGGAACTTGTGTGTGGGTTTTTACAAATAAATGTTTATTTGCAAAACTGGAAATTCTGTTTGTGAAGGGTAATTCAGCATTGGTAGATCACCGAACACACATTCATCACTTTGCTCAGTTACACAATATTGAGACATTCTCAGCGCAAAACTGCAGTTGAGATCCACAAATATGTCAGTCACTATTCACATTATTGGCAGAATTATTGGGTGGGCTGAGGGGGAGCTTGGCTCATTTTTGGGTGGGCTTAAGCTCCCCCAAGCCCCCCCTTGGCACCGCCACTGGGGGTGGGGGGTGGGGTTGTTTCTTTGTTTTTGAGACAAACTTGCTTCATTTTTTTTTTATATTTACGAGTCGAGGACAACACATCATCCCACTGTCAGCAAGTAAACACTTAAACTTGTGACTTTTTTGCTTTTTTTCTGCATGCTTCATATGTCATAACTTTACTAAAAATCCTAAACTAATTTCTCACTGATTCCAGGTGGAAGGGTGAAAACGTGGCAACCACAGAGGTGGCAGAAATTTTTGGACTGGTGGACTTTATCCAAGAAGTCAATGTGTACGGAGTCAAAGTACCAGGTACTCGTCTGTTTGTCCGCTTCTGCTGTCTGACATCTTCCACCTTCTGTTGCTCATTTAACCTGGAAGCCCGGTGGCAGCACTCCAGCGCACACAACAGTCCTCAGTTTATGTGACAAACAGTGTCATTGGTCAAACATACATCAGCCTTGTATGAATTTACATTTCACTGCAACACATCAGATCTGCACATGTTGGTGGTCTGACAGGTGAAAAAAATCAATCCCCAAACTAAAATCAAACTGAATGGAAATAAATGAAACTAGCGTGTTTCCCGTGGGGATCCATGCTCTAGATTGGGTAGTCTTTATAAAATAGGTCACTGACATTTTTCAAGGCTGGTGATAAATTATGCAAAGTTTTTATAATGACTTGTAATAGTGTGTGAGTCCAGAATGTAATTATCAAGGTCCATTGTTCACTGTTGTTCCATTTTCTTCCGCTTTATCCGGAGTCGGGTCGCGGGGGCAGCAGCTCAAGCAAAGCCGTCCAGACCTCCCGATCCACACACACCTCCCCCAGCTCCTCCGGGGGAACCCCAAGGCGTTCCCAAGCCAGCCAAGAGATGTAGTCCCTCCAGCATGTCCTGGGTCTTCCCTGGGGCCTCCTCCCAATGGGACGTGCCCAGAACACCTCTCCAGCGAGGCGTCCAGGGGGCATCCGGAAAAGATGCCCAAGCCACCTCAACTGACTCCTTTCGACGTGGAGGAGCAGTGGCTCGACTCCGAGCTCCTCCCGAGTGACCGAGCTCCTCACCCTATCTCTAAGGGAGCGCCCAGCCACCCTGTGGAGGAAACTCATCTCAGCTGCTTGTACTCGCAATCTCGTTCTTTCGGTCATGAGCCAAATCTCATGACCATAGGTGAGGATCGGAACATAGATCGATTGGTAAATCGAGAGCTTTGCCCCCCTACTCAGCTCTCTCTTCACCACGACGGTCCGATACAGCGACCGCATCACTGCAGATGCTGCACCGATCCGTCTATCGATCTCACGCTCCATCTGTCCCTCACTTGTGAACAAGACCCCGAGATACTTAAACTCCTCCACTTGAGGCAAGGACACTCCACCGACCTGAAGAGGGCAAAGCACCTTTTTCCGGTCGAGAACCATGGCCTCGGATTTGGAGGTGCTGATCTTCATCCCGGACGCTTCACACTCGGCTGCAAACCACCCCAGTGCACGCTGAAGGTCCTGATTTGACGAAGCCAACAGAACCACATCGTCCGCAAACAGCAGAGACGACATTCTGTGGTTCCCAAACCAGACCCCCTCTACACCCTGGCTGCGCCTAGAAATTCTGTCCATAAAAATAATGAACAGAACCGGTGACAAAGGGCAGCCCTGGCAGAGGCCAACGTGCACTGGAAACAGGTTTGACTTACTACCGGCAATGCGAACCAAGCTCCTGCTGCGGTTGGACAGGGACCGGATAGCCCTTAGCAAAGGACCCCGGACCCCGTACTCCTGGAGCACTCCCCACAGGGTGCACCGAGTGACACGGTCGAATGCCTTCTCCAGATCCACAAAATACATGTGGACTGGTTGGCCAAACTCCCATGAACCCTCGAGCACCCGATGGAGCGTGTAGAGCTGGTCCAGTGTGCCGCGACCAGGACGAAAACCACACTGCTCCTCCTGAATCCGAGGTTCGACCATCGGTCGAATTCTCCTCTCCAGTACTCTGGAATAGACCTTACCAGGGAGGCTGAGGAGTGTGATCCCCCTATAGTTGGAACACACCCTCCGGTCCCCCTTCTTAAACAGAGGGACCACCAGCCCAGTCTGCCAATCCAGAGGCACTGTCCCCGATCGCCACGCGATGTTGCAGAGGCGTGTCAGCCAAGACAGCCCCACAACATCCAGAGACTTAAGGTACTCAGGACGGATTTCATCCACCCTAGGAGCATTGCCACCGAGGAGCTTTCTAACCACCTCGGTGACTTCGGCCTGGGTAATGGATGAGTCCGCCTCCGAGTCCCCAGTCTCTGCTTCTGTTGGGTATTTTCTCCTCCAAACATTTTTAAAACCTTTAACAAGACAAACAGAGTCAAGAAACACCAGTGAGACAGAAAATCAAATATTACGCGCGGAGTGCGGCCAGGCTGTACACCAAGGCTACACTAAAGTCTGGCCTGCTTTTCCGCTCTTTTTATTAAGAGACGCCCTCATCACATAAACAAGAAACTTGTCCTAAGGGTGGGGGTAATGACGCAAGACAAGTTTCTTCCCATAACATAAACGCATACGTCAAGTGCAGCTGTAAGGAAGAACACTTCAGGTCAGCACATCTCGTTCGTCTGTTGCAGGTATCAGCTGTTCTGCATCTGCCTGAAGTGTCCTGTCTTCCACACTCCTTCACACTAAACACCACATCACAATAGTCAAAACGTTCTCTTGCTCCCAGTCGTTAGAGGCTGCGAAAACAAAGTTATGTTATAACAATAAGTACATCCAGTCCTTCATTCCCAGCTCAGATTGACCCCAGAGTGCTAAAACAAAATTGAATTCTCAGGATTGCATTAAGACAGGTGCAAAACAGCACATCTCCGTTCTCATGAGAAAGAAGACAAAGCTAAAACAAGGTTGAATAACACGTACGTTCTCAGGGTGAAGTGCAAAACAGCACAACACCGTTCTCATGAGAAAGAAGACAAATGTACAAACGTTTAACAGTGATAACATATATACAAAATCTTTAACATTCCCCTCCTGTTTATCGCCTGTTAAACATACAGTAGGCATCACTCAGCTTAGCACTTCTTTTTGAGATTTTCACTAAGAGGTTCATCATGGTATGTTTTCTCTATAGGCTTACACCCCAGAGGTGATGTCATCATTGTCACCATCATCGGTGTCTGGGTCATCATACTTCCATTGGTCTGGGTACAGGTCAGGAGAGCCATCGTCCTCCTTGTCGTCATCTGTCCCCAGAAGTGGATATGATGCTGGACCCCCTCCTGGTCCTGGACTTATTGCTGTGGTTATCATTCTATTTACAAGGCCTCGGAGACATGGAATACAACAACATCCACACAATGTTAGAATTGCAGCAAATACTGCTATAGACACTAATAGTGAAGAAATCAAAGACCTCCATTTTCCCATCCCTTCCAGCCACCAATCCCAGCCTTCGGTGTTTACTCCACTGTGCTCTTTCATCTTCCTGTTCAACGTTCTCAGCCCGTCAATGGCTTGAGTGAGACTGCCGTCTGCAGCTGTGTTGTTGGGAATGAATGTGCAGCATTGTTCTCCGAACATGGCACAAACACCTCCTTTCTCTGCCAACAACATATCCAGAGCAATGCGATTCTGGAAGGCCATAAGGGACGTGGCTTCTAACTGTGAATGGACAGCCTTAAATCCTTCCTCAGTCCAATTTCCTAATTTCTGTACATTGTAGTGGATGTAGTTTATTCTGTCCACGTTTTTATTAATGGAGCACCACCAACAGATGGAAGATTCGAATCCAGCTGCTATTTGATTAACCAGTTTATACTCGTCAGGCACTCCCCTGGGGACTCCTATTGCGTCAATATATGTTGGATTTCCCACTCCTTTCCAATCTCTTTTCACTCTATGTCTGGCTACGTCTTTCTGCCAATCTTCAGGAATAAGAGAGGCTGCATATGTCGTAACGTCTTCGGGGGTCATGGGTATGGCTTCAACTGGTAACAATAATGATATTAATGCACAATAACCTGACACATTTCGTGGCAGTCTGTCAAAGATTCTGTTATCCCCACACCACCACCATACGTCACTCCTCCCGACAGGTTTGAATGTGGGAGTACTATGGACCACATTCTTACACCAGGCGGTGTGGTTTAAGCTACCCAAAGTCTTACTTGTCCCTGTCAAGTGTACACATGTATGGTTAGCATGCCCAACTTTGCTTGAGAATAAAGGTTTAATCTTAGTCAATTTGGTCACTGGATAGATCTTGTCCCACTTAGAACATTTGTTGTTTGCCGCAATGTATGTCTGTGTCATAGCAGTCAGTAGACAGTCTTTGGGTAATGCTGCCGGTATTACCTGTAATATAGGTCTGGGTCCCATACACACAACACAGTCCTTCTTTGCTGCTAGTCCTGCTTGTTAAAAGCCAATTGTTATTTTGTCCACTAATTCCTGTAGTTACTAGGAACCAGTCATCTGCCTTCATGTCTTTTGTGCCTTGTACAGACACCCCCTTTGCTTGTATGGGCACCCCCTTTGCTTGTATGGACACCCCCTTTGACGTACTTAAGTCGGTCAATATTGGTTGCTGTACTCTATCTGTTTCACAGAGGAAGAAATGGAAATACGGATCTTTTCCTTGTTTGTATACCCAAAGGAGGAACAACCAACAGTCTCCCTCTATATCAGGTGGGAATATGGTTCCTTTTTCTGTGGTATTCACCACTATAGACAGCTTATCATCTGTTTGATACATTTTGAGACTTTGACTCTGGTACTTAGCCCACTCGGTTTGTGCCCATCTTGGTGTCCATCTACTCCATTCATCGGCTACCAACGTTTCCCATCTCCTATCTTGTTGATCGTTGGTCATATACCATGAGAAACTATTTCCGTAATTAGTCCCTCTGTCACCATCCGGCATTCCATGGATAAGAGCACTATATGGTACAGAGATGATCACAGAAGTATTTCTAGGAATGCAGGCCTGTACACCAAATCGGTATGCATTATTCCCATCACAGCTATGTACTGTGGCATTGATTATCGGACTGGGGTCTTTGTTACTTCTTTTTGGTCTCTGCAATCTGCGGATGTGATCCTTATTATCATGTCCCGTGCTCATGGCTTTTAATAATAATACCAATTCAAAAAAGAAAAGTAGCATAACAAGGACTGTCCGTGGGGTCCAGAAACCCCCTTTCTTTTTATCTTTTTCTTTCGCCATTTCTGCACACTACAGCACACCTATGTTCAGAACAGTGGCTTCTTAATGTCTTCTGCTAGCTTTCGTGTCTAACCTGGATCTTAACACCAAGCTCACACACTATTACTAGTCTTGTCCTACTGTTCTTACTGTTTGTCTGTGTCTGCAGAAATGACTTTCTTACAGTGAGTTAAATGAATCCATGTACTTCTTTCCCCAATTTTCAAAGCTGTGGGTGTTGTGAGTAGTACTTGATAGGGCCCTTCCCATTTAGGTGAATGCCAGTGTTTTCTCTTGATGCTTCTTATCAACACCCAGTCTCCAGGTACCACTTTAGGGTCCTCCTGTGGAGAAATGGGATCATCAGTGTTTGGAACTCTCCCTCGTTGTCCTTCTAACATTTTTCTCATGTAATCCGCCAAATTGGCTTCCTCAGGTACATCCCAAATTTGTCCATAATATGGCAATCGATATTTTCTGCCAAACAATGTTTCATACGGTGTCAACCCCATGGTACTAGTTATGTTTATATACATTTTTACCAAATCTACACAATGTGTCCATGGTCTGCCTGTTTCCTCCATTGTCTTTCTAAGTCTGTTTTTTACTGTTCCATTCATCCTTTCCACTAATCCGGCGCTTTGTGGATGATAAGCACAATGATTTTTGAGATTAACCTGTAGTGCTTCTCCTACGTATTGCACTATTGCATTAACAAAATGCGCTCCGTTATCTGAATAGACTGTTTCTGGTATTCCAAATCGTGGGATGATGTCTTTGCATAATGCTTTAGCCACTGTAAGTGAATCTGCAT
Organism: Thalassophryne amazonica; assembly: GCF_902500255.1. Lineage (NCBI taxonomy): Eukaryota > Metazoa > Chordata > Actinopteri > Batrachoidiformes > Batrachoididae > Thalassophryne > Thalassophryne amazonica. The sequence continues at coordinate 62,712,525 of NC_047119.1, read as the reverse complement.
GTTTTGTAGGGAACAATTCTACCCATTTTGAGAAGGCATCAATTATGACTAAACAAAATTCCTTCCCTTCATGTTTACTCAGCTGTATATAATCCATATGAATCACTTGAAAGGGATATTGTGGTGTTGGAAATTTACCTCTTTGGGGTCTCAAATTGCCTTGTGAGTTGTGTTTTGCACATATCATGCATGCTCTACAATGCTGTTTTGCATATGCATCGAACCCATAAAGACAAAAAATAGATTGCAATTGCGATATCATACCCCCTGATGAGACATGCGTCACGCCATGGCTCATAATAGCTGCCCATTTAAACATATTTTTTGGCAATATGGGTTTCTTTTGTGGTCATACGTACAAGTCATTTGCATACGTAGCGCCTTTAGCTATCCACATTTGTTTTTCTCTGTCTGTTGCCTGCTGTTGCATATCAGCAAGCAGTGTACGACCTATATACAAATCTGGAGTTGTTTCCTGTATAACAAAAATAGAAGAAGCTGCTGCTGCCTCTTTTGCTACTCTGTCAGCAAAATCATTTCCTTTTGAAACACTGTCAGAGCCTTTAGCGTGAGCCGCACATTTGCATATAGCAATTTGTTGAGGCAACTTCACAGCTTGCAGTAGGGCAGTTAGGAGAGTGGCATGAGTCACTGGCTTTCCAGATGATGTCACCATTCCACGCTCCTCCCACAGTTTTGCAAACACATGCACTGTGCTGAAAGCGTACTGGCTGTCTGTATAAATTGATACGGCCGTACCTTGAAACAGATAGCAAGCTGCAGTTAAAGCAACTAATTCAGCTGCTTGTGCTGAAAATGACGATGGCAATGAAGCAGAATCTAATACTTCTGAATTTGTGACGACAGCATATCCAGATTGTGTTTGTCCATAAGCATTTTTGGTGGAAGAACCATCCACATACACGATTGTACTGTTTGGGATGGGTGTGTCCCGGAGGTCTGGGCGTGCTTTTGTACAAACTGTTGCTACATCAAGACAATTGTGCGGCTCACCATCCTCAGGTAAAGGTATCAATGTGGAGGGATTCAATGTTGTACAGCGCTCTATCGTAAGGTGTGGCTGTGATAATAGCAAGGACATGCACGAAAGATGTCTTGCTGGGGACAAAAGGCTCATGTTTGTCTGCAACAAAAGTGCAGAGACTGCATGTGGAACTTTCAATGTCAACTGATGGAATAGAACAACATTACTGCTACTTTGAACAGCCATAGAGGCTGCAACAACAGCCTGTACGCATGGTGGTAAAGCACTTGCTACTGCATCCAATTTAGATGAGTAGTAGGCAACTGGCCTCAATTTTGAGCCATACACTTGAACCAAAACACTAGTCATGAACTTATTCTTACAATCAACTGTTTGAGTAAATGGTTTACTATAATCTGGTAGTGCCAAAACTGTGGATGACACTAATGTTTGTTTTACTTTTACAAAGGCTTCCTCAGCATCTTTGTTCCATTCCAACACGGTTGACATTGAAATATCATCTTTGTACATCAAATCAGAAAGTGGACTAGTCAACTCTGCATAGCAAGGAATCCATGCCCTGCAGTAATTTGTCAATCCAAGAAATGACATCATCTGCTTTTTGGTTTGTGGTTTTGGAGCGTGCAAAATTGCTTCCTTCCTGTCAGACAGGATCGTGCGCCCTGTGGCTGATAACTCATGTCCTAAATATTTTACTTTATCCCTACACAACTGAACTTTGTTTCTACTCACTCTGTGGCCATTGTCAAATAAGAAACATAATAATGCTACTGTGTCAGTTATGCAGTTTTCTCGTGTGTCAGAGGCAATCAAAATGTCATCAACATACACTAATAGTTGGCTATCTGCCGGTGGAACGAAATTGGCTAAACATGCTGACATGACTTGAGAATAAATAGTTGGACTCTCTGCGTAACCCTGCGGTAATCTGGTGAATGTATATCGTTGTCCTTTAAAGGTAAAAGCAAACCAGAATTGACTATCTGGGTGTACTGGCACAGAGAAAATGCATTACTTATGTCAATTACTGAGAAACTATTAGAATTTGGTCTCAGCGAATTTAACAAGGTGTGTGGATCTGGGACACATGGTGCTCTTTTAATCACAGCAGCATTTACTGCCTGCAGATCTTGAATCATTCTCCACCCCACTGAGGGCGGAGCCTTTTTCACAGGAAATATGGGTGTGTTACATGGTGAATCTGGACATGGCACTATTACTCCTGCTGTTAATAAATCCTCTATTACTGGCCTGATTCCTTCAATTGCATCAGGTTTCAATGGATACTGTCTTACACATGGTCTGTATTCTGTTTTTGGCCTTATAACTACAGGTTGTGCATTTTTAATCAGTCCTACGTCTGAAGGACCTGTTGTCCACAATCCTGACGGTACTGAAGAGAGAAGAGCATCCTCTTCAGGACTCAACTGAAACACTCAGGATTGTGAAGTGGACGCATCAATGTGTGTTCCAGCTGTCAGCACCAATGAGACATTAACTAGCACTTTATACAACTTGGTTGATGGACTGAACTCCGTTCGTGGGCCAACTCTACTCCAATCAGAGGCTGACAAAGCTGTTATGACTGTCAGTCCCAATTCTTGCCATTCTGTCAAATATGGCTTACAAAGTGACATATGTAATGGCATACCTGTGAATTTCAATTTTGATACATCTTCAGTGGCGCCTGTTACTGTTATGACGGCTATTGAGTTGCCATCATGAATCAAATCGGTCATTGTCAGTTTCACAGGTGAAACATTTTTCAATTTAGTTTCATAGTCACCATCCGGACCTGGAGGATCTTTATGCCACATTGTGACATGCAGGTCAGGTGGTGACATCTGTTGTTCAGGATTTTTTAGTAGGGCTGTCGCTTGCAAGACGACATCTTTACCCCATCCTGCAGCATCTTCTTCTGAGATGTCAAATGTATAGTAATAGTGGAATGTGGGGTCAGCGCTTTCTTCTCTTACCATGTTAACGCCTCCTGTGCGTTCAACAACTAATTTCCCTTGTTCCACAATTATGGACAAGCCCAATGCAGTCAATCCGTCTCGTCCTAGGAGGTTAACTGGACATTGTGGCATGCTTAACACTGACATAGTACACGTCAGGCCAAATGGATCTGTCAACGTTATGGGTTTGGTGATAGGGACGTCTGATGTTTGTCCATTTGCAGAGCGAACCCTAAAGAGTTCGTTGCTTAATTGATGGACAGGTATGTTGTCATTACATGTGGTTCTACATGCTCCTGTATCACAAAGGAATGTCACTGGTCGTCCATTTACCAACAAAGTCACTTCTGGTTTTGGTACCGGATTTCCCAGCAAGGCACACAGATCCATATCGCAATCAGACTGCCTATATGATGTGGAATCATGGATTATGGATTCTAGTCATTGTGGATACTGTGGCTGAGGAGGATTATTCCGTTGTGGAATTCCTCCTGCTGCTCCCTCAGTAGGTGGATTCGGACAATTTCTATACATATGTCCCTCTCTTCCACAGTTCCAACAAATCAGGGGACCACGTGGTGGCCCTCCCTGTCTGGGCTGCTGTTGTGGTTGCCATGGTCCTTGACGTTGTGGCTGTCCACCTTGTCTATTTTGCCATGGCTTTTTGGGGCGTTTGCACTGCTTCTGCTGTCTTAAGTTACCCTGCTGGTAATATATTTCGTCATCTCCATGTGCTACATACACTCCTTTGTCGCTGTTTCTTGTCTTTTTCTGCTTTAAGACTTCTTCTGCATGACAGCAGTGTGTATGTGTGTCTTCCAATGTGCCTGTAGGCAATCCAATCCAATGTTTCTGTATCCAAGCTTTTATATCCTTATTGGAATGTTGGATCAGAGCGTTTTTCAATTGTTGTTCATACACAGGTGTTTCTGGCAATATGCCACTATGGACCCTAAACACATTCTCAAATCTGCACCTAAACTCTGTCCATGGCTCTCCTTCTTTCTGAGTTGTCCTGGTAATTTCAGTATAATTTATCTTTGGTCCTAACACTCCTTTTGCACGTGTAATCATAGCTTCCACTCTTGTTTTCAAGACTAGATCATCATGTGTCAGTGGCACGCCTTGTTGATCTGCAGGATTCCAGTCTCCGCGTACCTGACTCCATTTAGGGCCACATGCTTTCATCCACACCTGTTGGACTTCAGGTCCATTAAGGTGGTAAGATGTTCTAATGTTTTCTATATCCTGCATAAATCCCTCAATATCGACATGTGGCGATGGTATCATGTCGACTGCTGCTTTGATATCATCAGCATTCCATGTCCGATAAACGAGCATGGTTGGTAGCTGTCCTGCTGTTCCTGCACGAGGATTTGGTACTTCTATCATAGGATAGGCACCTCCCTGATCACTATGTTCCACCATGGGAGGGGCTGTAGGCACTTTCGCTTGACTGCGTGTTTGTGGTTTTTCTGGTTTTTCTCTTTTTACCTTAGGTTTTACCGCCAAATCATACTGTGGTGGCGGTACATCGTCATCCTCTGGTAGAGGAGATAAAGGTCTCTTTGTCACAGACGATCCAGCCGGCGGTGGTTGTTGAGGCTGTTCTGGCTCTCTGTGCTGAATTATCACATCTTCTTCTGCCTTACCTACAGCTTTCTTTTTCCTTGCTTTCTCTAATCGTCGCTTCTCTGCTCCTTTCTGTCTGTTCTCTGCTTCTTCCTCCCAAAATGCCACTAAATCTGCCCCTACTTTCTGCATCTTTTTCTCATCACCTTTATGTTCCCGTTCTAACTCCTTCTTTAGCTTCTGTATACTGATCAGGTTCAGTCGTCCGTCAAAGTCATGTTTATTTATCCAGGTCTCCAATTTCTTTGTTGCTTTTGGATTTTTTGCCTCCATAACTTTCCAGTCGTCAGTTGATAAATTTTCCTTATTTTTAGACGTCTTACCCCCCATTTTTATTATCCCTTGTTATAATTTGGACTTCAGACGGGGGCACACCTAGGGTGTTCTAAATCTGAAGTTTTCACACTTTCTTTGGACGTGACAATTAATTTGCCGTCGTGTGGTTGATTCCTTTCACCTCCCCGTAGGAAGCGGAATCACTTGCCTCTGCTTCCACACGCACGGTTGTCACTAACGTTGTCCAAAGTATTACACTTTCACACAGTTATTTACACTTGCGCAAAACACTATTTACACATAGAAACACTCCTAATAATCGTACGCGTATTCTTATGTCAGGGGAGCTCGCCCTCCCGTGAAATTTAACTAATGTCCTGCCTTAGGGGACTCCGCCGTCCCTGCCAAATTTAACTACTTTTTTACAGTGCACGTATTTCTACCCGGGATTTCCTTTACGTATTAAAACAGAGGAGTCCGTATCCTCCTTCCGGAATTTAACTACTTGCGTCCCTCGCAACCGTAGAGGAGTCCGCCCTCCTTACAGAGTTTAACTGTGTTTCATTAACAGACGATTCTGTATCATCGCTTACGGAGTTTAACTGTTTTATGTGATCACTTTTATCCCCTACCGGTACACGTATATAAACAGAGGAGTCCGCACCCTCCTTACAGAGTTTAACTGCTTTGCATTAACAGGCGATTCTGTATCATCGCTTGCGGAATTTAACTGTTTTATGTGATCTGATCACCACTCACTCAGTACTGTTTACAAAGAAATTTTACTCACTGACTCGACTTCCTGTCTGTCTTCTTCGGGAAAATCTCGTCAACCAGACGATGCCAACGGTGGTCGACAATTGCAGACACGATCAATCGATCGATCAGACCTTGGCCAAGGATTTACGTCTGGACTTGACGACCTCCGCCGGACACCTCCGGTGTTGTTGAGATCCCGGACCAGCCCCCAGTCAATGTTGGGTATTTTCTCCTCCAAACATTTTTAAAACCTTTAACAAGACAAACAGAGTCAAGAAACACCAGTGAGACAGAAAATCAAATATTACGCGCGGAGTGCGGCCAGGCTGTACACCAAGGCTACACTAAAGTCTGGCCTGCTTTTCCGCTCTTTTTATTAAGAGACGCCCTCATCACATAAACAAGAAACTTGTCCTAAGGGTGGGGGTAATGACGCAAGACAAGTTTCTTCCCATAACATAAACGCATACGTCAAGTGCAGCTGTAAGGAAGAACACTTCAGGTCAGCACATCTCGTTCGTCTGTTGCAGGTATCAGCTGTTCTGCATCTGCCTGAAGTGTCCTGTCTTCCACACTCCTTCACACTAAACACCACATCACAATAGTCAAAACGTTCTCTTGCTCCCAGTCGTTAGAGGCTGCGAAAACAAAGTTATGTTATAACAATAAGTACATCCAGTCCTTCATTCCCAGCTCAGATTGACCCCAGAGTGCTAAAACAAAATTGAATTCTCAGGATTGCATTAAGACAGGTGCAAAACAGCACATCTCCGTTCTCATGAGAAAGAAGACAAAGCTAAAACAAGGTTGAATAACACGTACGTTCTCAGGGTGAAGTGCAAAACAGCACAACACCGTTCTCATGAGAAAGAAGACAAATGTACAAACGTTTAACAGTGATAACATATATACAAAATCTTTAACAGCTTCCTCTCCGGAAGACGTGACGATGGGATTGAGGAGATCCTCGAAGTACTCCTTCCACCGCTCAACAACATCCCCAGTCAGGGTCAACAGCTCCCCACCAGCACCGTAAACAGTGCTGGTGGAGAGCTGCTTTCGCCTCCTGAGACGTCGGACGGTTTGCCAGAATCTCTTCGAGGCCGACCGATAGTCCTCCTCCATAGCCTCCCCGAACTCCTCCCAGACCCGAGTTTTTGCCTCTGCGACTGCACGGGCTGCGACACGCTTGGCCTGCCGGTACCTGTCAGCTGCCTCTGGGGTCCCACCTACCAACAAAGATAAGTAGGACTCCTTCTTCAGCTTGATGGCATCCCTTACTTCCGGTGTCCACCACCGGGTTCGGGGATTGCCGCCGCAACAGGCACCAGAGACCTTGCGACCACAGCTATGAGCAGCCGCATCGACAATGGAGGTGGAGAACATGGTCCACTCGGACTCCATGTCTCCAACCTCCCCCGGGATCTGGGAGAAGCTCTCGCGGAGGTGGGAGTTGAAGACCTCGCTGACAGAGGGTTCCGCCAGTCGTTCCCAGCAGCCCTCACGATACGTTTGGGCCTGCCAGGTCTTACCGGCTTCCTACCCTCCCAGCGGCTCCAACTCACCACCAGGTGGTGATCAGTCGACAGCTCTGCCCCTCTATTTACTTGAGTGTCCGAGACACGTGGCCGAAGGTCAGATGATACGACTACAAAGTCGATCATCGACCTCCGGCTCAGGGTGTCCTGGTGCCACGTGCACTTATGGACACCCTTGTGCTCGAACATGGTGTTCGTGATGGACAAACTGTGACTAGCACAGAAGTCCAACAACTGAACACCACTCGGGTTCAGATCGGGGAGGCCGTGCTTCCCGATCACCCCCCTCCAGGTCTCAATGTTGCCGCCCACGTGGGTGTTGAAATCCCCCAGGAGAACAATGGAGTCCCCAGTCAGAGCGCTATCTGGTACCCCTCCCAGGGACTCCAGGAAGGTCGGGTACTATGCACTGCTGCTCGGCCCGTAGGCCGAGACAACGGTGAGAGACCTGTCCCTGACCCGAAGGCGTAGGGACGTGACCCTCTCATTCACCGGAGTGAACTCCAACACTTGGCGACTGAGCTGGGGAGCAATAAGCAATGCGACCCCAGCTCTCCGCCTCTCCCCGTGGGCGACGCCAGAAAAATGAAGTGTCCAGCCCCTCTCCAGGAGTTGGGTACCAGAGCCCAAGCTGTGCGTGGAGGTGAGCCCGACTATCTCTAGTCGGTATCTCTCAACCTCCCGCACAAGCTCAGGCTCCTTCCCCCCCTAGCGAGGTGACATTCCACGTCCCAACAGCCAGAGGCTGTGAGCATGGACCGGGCCGCCGGGCCACCCGCCCTCGACCGCCACCCAATCCTCTCTGCACCCGACCCCCATGGCCCCCTCTGCAGGTGGTGAACTCACAGGAGGGCGGGCCCACATCACTCTTTCGGGCTGAGCCCGGCCGGGCCTCATGGGCTAAGGCCCAACCACCAGGCGCTCGCGCGCGAGCCCCAACCCCAGGCCTGGCTCCAGGGTGGGACCCCGGCTCCACCATACCGGGCGACGTCACGGTCCTTGATCTTTTACTGGTCATGGAGGTTCTGAACTGCCCTTAGTCTGACCCGTCACCTAGGACCTGTTTGCCTTGGGAGAGCCTACAGGGAGCACAAAGCCCCCGACAACATAGCTCCTAGGATCATCCGGGTATGCAAACTCCCCCACCACGATAAGGTGGCAGCTAGAGGGGGAGGCGGTGTTCATCCTTGACTCAAAATGCATAAACATACCAAACGGTAAATGTCAGCTCTCCCCAGTTTGTCCGTGATCGAAGGTACACACACACACACTTACACAGACGCCACTTCGTTTTTAATATATAGATGATTTACCGCCCCCTGCTGGAATGGTGTGTGAGTCCAGAATGTAATTATCAATGTCCATTGTTCACTGTTGTTAGCTAATATCTGTAATTTGTCCAAAAATATTAGTCCTATCTACATTCTGTTTTGGCAATGTTCATCCTTGACTTAAAATACATAAACATACCAAATGGCAAATGTCAGCTCTCCCCAGTTTGTCCGTGATTGAAGCCATACACATGTACACAGAAGCCACTAGGCTTTTAATATATAGATAAAAGTAAAAACTAACGGGAAAAATGCAAAACTTTAGTAACTCTGGTTTGTCCATTTTTATGGTGTTTTTCTTCCTCCCTGGTTTCACAAAAGGAGAGGCACCAAGGCGGGGCTGACCACAGTAGGGTCTAGGTGTAATGATCTGTCTGAAGGGATATGGAGGAGGTGAGTGGACGGGGATGGAGGAGACGGAGGAGGTGTTGCAGAAATGAGGCACTCTGTTGCTTCACTTCGTGCGGTTCTGTTGGCTGATTGCTGCTTCTGGAAATGATCTTTGCTTGTGCCTCCATTTCTTCACTAGAAATCTCCTCCTGTGAGTCCACCATCTAAACAGCAGCACACCAGCTTCAAACACAAACTGCACCTAAAGACGGCCTGGATGGTTGCCATCCAGGACACGTGGCCGTTCTGTAGTGTGGTGGATGTTGGTGGTATGTGCCACCACTTGTTTTGACATTCATAATCCCATTGGCATGTTAGAGTATAATCCGATTAATGACTCATGTCCACATTATGTCCCCCTACACTGTATGTGTTAAAAGGACATTTACATGTCAATGATATACTTTGATACTCCATCTAAATTCAAAATGCTCCGTGTATCTGCATTAAATTATTGCTTAGTCTTACTGTGAATTTATTTGGGTAAAGATAATCATCGAACTGATATCAGAATCTATTGACAGATTATAATCTGATTAATTAAAGTCAAGTTATACTAAAACACACCCATGACTAGTTAAATGAGGACATGTAAACCCTTTCCCCCTGCACCTTACTTTGCACTCAGATTGTGCATAATTTAAGTAAACACATCCCAAATGCACTGGAACTCATCAAGGGTGTTCTTAAAAAAGAACGTGAACTTTCAGCAGCAGTTTGTCAGGAGGCTGAGATTTCATCACATTTCTTGTGTTAAAATCCTTTTCTGTCTCACATCATCATGAAGCTGCAAAACTGGTGGTGCAACAGACAGAAATTGCACCATCCACATTTTCTCCAATCACAGCCACATAAGCCTATAAGTCCTTCAGAGCTGTCTGGGTGGCTTCCCTCACTAGTAGCGTCCTTGCTCGGTCGTTCAGTTTTTGAGAACTACCTGCTGCAGACAGATTTACCACACAGTACCATACTGTTTGTTTAAATGAAATAAATGAAGTCCAAGTCATATAGAGTGACTTAGAAATGTTTATGTATCCATCCCCTGACTTGTTGAAAGACTTTGATGTCGATAATGAATGATGCGTACTGGAAAAATTAAATTTACATTAGAGACATTGTCCCAGCTGCGGCAGCGACGACTGTGGTTACTCAGTCCAATATGGGACTGAATAGGTCATGGTTACAGATATCCTTGTGTGTACTGATGATGCATACACTGCCATCTTTGTTGTCACTGTCAGCTTGGGATTCTCCCAGACAAAGGTCGTAAACCGGTTGTCACTGATGGTGTACCCAAGATAGGTGAACCGGTTGACTATGTCTAGGATATGACTGTGGATGGAGATGACAGGTGGGGTGTCCACATCCTGGCTCAGCACATTGTCTTTCTCAAGCTGATGGTGAGCCCAACATCTCAGCAGGCTTGGGAGAAATCGTCCATGAGACACTGGAGCTGTTGCTCAGTGTGTGAGATGACTGCAGCATCATCAGCGAAGAGCATGTCCCCGATGAGGGCCTTATGCACATGGTCTTTGCTCTTTGTCTTGCAAGGCTTGTCTGGTGCAATGGTTGCATCCTGCTTGTCGGAAGGAAGGCTTTGGTGGGATAGCATCTATCTGGCTTGGGGCTGCCCAGGTTGATGTGGGTGGAAGCTATCCAGTGAGATCCAAAAATCCGTCCCACCATGAGAAGCAACCCCTGGCACCATGCTCTACGCCAGTCGAACACTGTGGCTTAGACTGATGCCCAAATAGTAGATCTCCCCTCTCCACACTGATGGTGGATCCAAAGGAACAGCAATCTGATACAGTTTGGCACCAGCTGTGCCACAGGAGTTGCCAGAACAATGCTGAACCAGCCGAACCGCCTTAGGGACTCCATCTCTGGATTTATCCTCGGGGTTGTCTCCCAAAAACACACCCAGCGGAGTGTTTTGGCAGCGGAGGTTTGTAATCAGAGTTTTCCTTCACCTACATGAGTTACCACCCAAGCCCGACGAGCCCCATAGGCCCAAAGCAACTGGTTTTGAGGCGCCAGATATCCGCCTTTGCCCCCTCTCCTGTCAGTGAGAGCAGGTCCGACACAAGCAGACCAGGAGCTGGGCTTAGCTCTCAGAAGCTCTTGCTGCTCCATGCCATATGGAAGCACGTTATAGGGAATGGACGTTTATCCCCACCCCCGGCAATGACAACCCATTAGACCCAAGAAAGAAAATTGGCTGTAAAAGTAGTGATTTGTACCAACGGTAATACTTACATGTAGTCTGTCCACTTACTTTTGACCTCTGAAAATGGTGAGATTGTCTATATAGTAAGCCCCTTCAGCTGCTCCTTTGGTTTCACTTGGGGTCACCACAGCAGATCCAAGGTGGATTTGCATATTGTTTGGCACTTTTTATGTCGGATGCTGTTCCTGATGCAACTCCACATTACATGGAGAAATGTGGTAGGGGTGGGGTTTGAACCAGGAACCTTCTGCACTTAAACCAAGCACACTAACCACTTGGACACAGCCCCTGCTACAGATTGTCTACGCAAATGTTTGTAAGCCCTAAATGGCTAATGTAATATTTTGTCAAACACCTTGAATCAAAGCTGAAGACTTACACAAGTACATCCAGATTAATTTCAAATCCAATTTGATGGATTACAAATGCACAAGTACCCCCCCCCCCCCCCCCAAAAAAGTGTCAGTGTCCAAATACTTATGGACCTTACTGTATAATTTTCTTAACTGGACAGATTATCTGAAACTGAAAACACGTTATCCTGCCAACACACAGACGAATGCTAATTTAAATAATAACCTACTTGCTGTGAGTCCTTGAGTGCGTCCAAATGTTTTTTCAGAATAATCACTTTTATCTGTGTGTTCCAATGTTGTACAATAAAGGTGACTGAGATGAAAGTGGTAGTAACAAGAGCATTTTTTTCCACAGGTCATGAGGGCAGAGCAGGAATGGCCGCCATGATCGTGAAACCGGGCTCCTCATTTGATGGGGAAAAGCTGTTTGAGCACGTGGTGAGGGATCTGCCAGCGTACGCTCGTCCTCTCTTCATCAGGCTTCAGGTAAATCAGCACACTGACTCTCTTCTTAATGAGTGTTGCAGTCAAGACCCAAACCCTCAAGGTCCAGGCCTTGACTGTCCTCTCTAGGCCCAACTTGAAACCTCAAGGCCCAGGCTTTTGACCCGTCAAGGCCAAGGCTTTTCATTGTTTACCTAGACAACCTAGGTAAACTAATTGTTTGTCTAGGTAACTAGGTTTGTCTAGGTTGTCTAGGTAAACATCAAGCCGAAGGCCAAGTCACCCAAGGCCGAGGCATCCCAAGTCCTAGAACAAATGGATCTCAAGGTGCCTTAATAGTGGTGCATCTTAGATAAAATTTCCATAACAATTTTTCATTTGGTGACTAAAACTCCAAATTTGGCACACATATTCTAAATTAAGTAATGTTTATTTTCAGATGTGGAGGCACCCTGGAGCTGACCTCTAATGACCTACAGGGGGTCAGTGAAGAATTACACAAAATTCAAGTTCAAAATTTATAAATGTTCCAATCATATTGAAAGGTATATCATATTATTTGTCTGATCATAAAGAGTCCAAAAAGGTATAGTTTGGACTATCTATGAATGAATGTTCTGGAGTTATGGGGTAAAAACAGCAAAAACATTGACAAAGGTCAATTTCAGTTTGTGCAGGGGTCAAAAGTTAAACTTGCTTCACTTTTGGTAAAAAGCGATACAAATTATTGGTTAATTTCATAACAATATATGAAAATTTGTGGGCTCCAGGCTGTTCACAAACAAACAAACGGGTGAAAACATAACCGCCTCCAACTTCGTTGGCAGAGGTAATAAAAACCAATACATGCACAGCATAAATGTGTGATTGTATATCAAGAATTGGCATCATCTACTTATCAATGATAATAAATTATCCGAATTTATAGTTCAATAACGGTCAGTCATTAGACTGACCGTTATTGAAGTGCCTCCTTTGAACATTAAGAAGAGTCTGACGGATTCTGTTCTGTCTGGAACAAGGTGCTATCAAGTCAGGGAGATCAGGTTCAGTTGTCACACTTCTTATTACAGCTACAGTAGAGGGTGCTGTGACATTATGTTGATGTCAGATATTTGGCCTGATGTCATACTAATTTTGCATTGGTCATTTTGTGGAGATAATCTTTATGGGTCAGACTAATTTTTCACGTTATTGTTGTATTAAAAGCTTGCACATTATTAGTCCTTTAAAAATCAAACACTTGTTAAAACGTCAAAGGAAATAGTTTTGATTCAAGTCCATTTTAGCAGCCAGAAGTGATTCTTCTTAAAAATTTCAAATTGATAGTTTTTATGTCTATGACTTTTTGGACAAAGCGTGCATGCATTTTTAGAGTTGGCAAGTCAGATTTTACTCCTTGGTTAAGTGCACTTGTTTCCAGTGTGGAAGGTTCTGGGTTCAAACTCCACCACTGCCCAATCTCCATCTTAATGTGGAGCTGCATCAGGAAGAACATCATGCATAAAACTGCTGCCAATTCAACATGCAGATCCACCTCAGATCTACTGTAGTGGCCCCGAGTGAAAACAAGGGAGCAGCCAAAGGGTCTTACTTTATTCTTAAAATATCCAGATTGCAGAGTACGTACACTTTGTGGAACAATCCACTGGACATAATATGTTTGCAGCACATTTCCATGGTTACTGACCTAGTCCGGGGTTTTTGGAACTGAAGATCTGAGTTTACTACTTTCTCTGAGTTGATATAAGATAAGTGACTAAAGCTCTTTCTTAAATGTTTGTCTCCCCAGGAGGTGATGGAAATAACCAGCACCTTCAAGCAGCAGAAGTTCCAGCTCGTCCTGAGCGGCTTCAATCCATCAACCATCTGTGATCCCGTCTACGTGCTGGACTACCAGCAGAGGAGCTACATTCCTCTAACAGACGCCATCTACCGGAACATCGTGTGCGGAGAACGCAAGCTGTAGACGCCAGCGGGTCTCAGACACATGAGGACGTCTACGGTGTTTGTTAGATAGTGAGAGGGTCACCATCAGCTTCACTGTGTGTTTTTAAACACTCAAAAGCTGAAAGAACAAAATGACATTTTCTATTCACATCCATGTGTGTAGTCGAAACCGTTCCAGGCTTTTGGTTTCACAAAACATTTAAAAAATAATAATAATAATATGAACCAAATTTATAAAGTTAACGAATGATAAAATTTCTTACAGAAGAAGTGAAGGAGAACCATCGTCCCATGAGACTGACGGCACATCACGTGTCATGTGTGCTTCACGTTCAGTTTGTCATCAGTATCAGCTCCGCCGCTGTGATGAGGTCACAGCTTATTAACCAGTCTGCATTCACCGCTTTGTTTTACACTTTATGTTTGACAGATACTGTACTGGATAACTGTTCGGCTGAGTGATGTCATAAATGATTAAAATCATTCATATTTACAGCTGCAAGGTCAGCAGAGTGACAGCATCCACTCGTAGATATTCATCAGTTCAAAGGCCTTTCTTTATTTCACGTGTGTGTGTGTGTGTGTGTGTAGTGTAGCAGATAACATAACATTTACAGAGGAATCTTTCGAATGGTGAAACAGTCACCAAATTCAGCACAAATACTCCTTAGACATGATTGTTTAAATGACTGGCCACCGGAATTTTCAATACGCAGCGGAGGGTTCAATTAAAGAATTACACAGTCAAAATTAAAAGATGCTCCAATCATATTAAAAACTATAGCACATTATTTGTCAGATCATAAATATTCCAAAAAGGTATAGTTTGGATTATCTGTGACTGAATGTTCAGGAGTTATGGGGTAAAAACAGCAAAAATGGTGACAAAGGTCAATTTCAGTTTATACAGGGGTCAAAAGTTAAAGTTTGCTCCAGTTTTGGTAAAAAAAAGAACAACAACAAAGTGGTGCAAATGACTGGTTTTGACTGTGTTGAATGTTTGGTCTCCAAAGTAAAGGTCAAACTATGTCAACGTCCATTGGATTCTATGACATGTGACATATGTTACCCCGTAACCAGTGGTGGGCACAGCTAACCAGAAAGTTAGCTTTGATAACCACTAATCTGCTAACTGAAAAGTTACCTTTTATAACGCTAAACCGATGAATTTACAGCTAACTGCTAACTTTTAGTATTGATTACGGTACACTGTCAACTACTGACAAGTCACTTTTGAGTTTAAGCACCACTGACGCTTCTGAGTATAATCAAAGGCGATCACAAACCCAACACAAACAACAATTCAGCACTTCTGTCTTTTGCACCCTGCCCACTGTTGTTAGGAAAAGTCATTTGCATTCAAAATACAATGTCCAGATGTGTGGCCAAAGACATCAAACACAAAACAGTTTTCACTTACGGTTTTGATTTATAAACAAAACTAAGTGTATCTACATTAATGTCAACTCTGTCATTTTTACAAAGTGAAAATATAACATATATCTTTCAAAGTAATGCACTAATTGTGAAGGTTTGAACATTAACACACGCAGATGCCAAAAGGCATTATGGGAAAATGAGCCTCCGCTTATCACTGGTTGGTTGGTTTATTTATTTGTAAAAACCAACACACAGGTTACTGTAACATGTGTGTTGGTTTTTACAAATAAATTCATATTTTTAAATATGTCATTTTTTTCCAGCCTAGTCTCACGTTTTTTTGTTTGTTTTGTTTTTTGTGCTCCCACCACGAAATGATTCAAATTTTCATGACGGGGTTTTTATAATCTCACTGTAACTAACCCTACGCCTACCCCCAACCTTAACTATAACCTAACCCTACTCCTTCCCCTAACCTTAACCATAACCACCCCTGACTCCCCCCCCCCCCCCGCTTCACTTTTAATTACGTGCAGCTGTCAATGTATTAGAATAAATTTGTGCTCCCATGAGGAACATTTTGCACTTTTCATGACAATATCACAAGAATAATGTATATTTCGTGCTGCTGACATCCAGTAGATGGCAGTGTAATATGCATTTTGACCCATCTGCTATCTAGACCCATCTAGATGGGTCGAAATGCATAGAACACATGTAAAAACTGATCAGGAAATTGAATATCTGTCTCTGGACCACACTACATTTCATGAGCACCGTCTGCAAGATCCAAATGCAGTTTGTCAGAAATGACCTTGGAAATGCTGCAGCAGGAATGAAGAAACGTGAACCAGGGTCTCCTCATGCAGCTCATGTCCAGACCCAGGCTTTGAACTGGTTCAAGGGCCAACAATGAAACCAGAAACTTTCCCGAGGCCAAAATATGGCCATCTGGTATTGTGTCTGTCCATCTGTCTGTATCTCTGTGCTTAACTCCAGTCCTATTACTGCCAGGATCTTCAAATTCACAGGGGACATTCTTGGGACACAGACCTTGGACTATTTCAGAGATGGTTAACCTTGGCAAGTTTTTATAAGTCAAAAGGTCACATTCTGTTTCCTATTTTTATGCTCATGCGGCTGAGGGTATTTTAGCATTGCATTATTTTTAATGTTCCAGAACAGAAATGTTTATCTGAAATGATGGTAACCAGCAATATATGTGTGTGTGTGTGTATGTATATATATATATATATATATATATATATATATGTGTGTGTGTGTATGTATAGTGGTTATTTGACTACAACCTTTTTTTTCTACTTGCAATAACTTCATGCTAAGTTAATTTTCCGTCTTCCTCTGATCTTCATGTGACCAAGTGGTTAGTGCACTTGGTTTCAGTGCGGAAGTTTCCTGGTTCAAACCCCACCCCTGCCACGTGGAGTTGTGCCAGGAAGGGCATCCGGTGTAAATATTGTGCCAAATCAACATGTAGACCCACCTTGGCTCTGCTGTGGCGACCCCGAGTGAAAACAAACAGCCCTTTCAGAACAGCCGAAAGGTCTCACTCTGATGATCATCCATGTCTTTGAATGTTGGCAGGTGTTTGAAGATGTCATACCGAGGACTGGTACGAGATCTTTTTGAAAGATCCTTGGACACCACTGGAATATTTTAGCCCAGTCCCAACATCCTCCCTTCACGCCACCACTTCATCCTTTCCCTTCAGTGTGCACAACACGCCGTTAGCTGTCCCCCAGCAGATCCCGAGCAGCCGGGAAAGCAGGCCGGCTGGGTGACTGTGAGGAGTTCTAAACAGAAGCCCCCTGTACACCACCAACCCGTTCACATCTCTAACCGTTTTTCCCCACTCGGCGACACACCCGAGGATCAAACTGTGGTTATTGGCGACTATGTTTTGAGAAATGTGAAGTTAGCGACAGCAGCACCCATAGTCAAATGTCTTCCGGGGGCCAGAGAAGGTGACATTGAAGGAAATTTGAAACTGCTGGCTAAGGCTAAGCGTAAATTTGGTAAGATTGTAATTCATGTCGGCAGTAATGACACCCGGTTACGCCACTCAGAGATCACTAAAATTATCGGTGTGTAACTTTGCAAAAACAATGTCGGATTCTGTAGTTTTCTCTGGGCCCCTCCCCAATCGGACCGGGAGTGACATGTTTAGCCGCATGTTCTCCTTGAATTGCTGGCTGTCTGAGTGGTGTCCAAAAAATGAGGTGGGCTTCATAGATAATTGGCAAAGCTTCTGGGGAAAACCTGGTCTTGTTAGGAGAGACGGCATCCATCCCACTTTGGATGGAGCAGCTCTCATCTCTAGAAATCTGGCCAATTTTATTAAACCCTCCAAATCGTGACTATCCAGGGTTGGAACCAGGAAGCAGAGTTGTAGTCTTACACACCTCTCTGCAGCTTCTCTCCCCCTGCCATCCCCCCAATACCCCATCCCCGTAGAGACGGTGCCTGCTCCCAGACCACCAATAACCAGCAAAAATCTATTTATGCATAAAAATTCAAAAAGAAAAAGTAATATAGCACCTTCAACTGCACCACAGACTAAAACAGTTAAATGTGGTCTATTAAACATTAGGTCTCTCTCTTCTAAGTCCCTGTTAGTAAATGATATAATAATTGATCAACATATTGATTTATTCTGCCTTACAGAAACCTGGTTACAGCAGGATGAATATGTTAGTTTAAATGAGTCAACACCCCCGAGTCACACTAACTGACAGAATGCTCGAAGCACGGGTCGAGGTGGAGGATTAGCAGCAATCTTCCACTCCAGCTTATTAATTAATCAAAAACCCAGACAGAGCTTTAATTCATTTGAAAGCTTGACTCTTAGTCTTGTCCATCCAAATTGGAAGTCCCAAAAACCAGTTTTATTTGTTATTATCTATCGTCCACCTGGTCGTTACTGTGAGTTTCTCTGAATTTTCAGACCATTTGTCTGACTTAGTGCTTAGCTCAGATAAGATAATTATAGTGGGTGATTTTAACATCCACACAGATGCTGAGAATGACAGCCTCAACACTGCATTTCATCTGTTATTAGATTCAGTTGGCTTCGCTCAAAATGTAAATGAGTCCACCCACCATTTTAACCGCACTTTAGATCTTGTTCTGACATATGGCATAGAAATTGAAGACTTAACAGTATTCCCTGAAAACCCCCTGTTGTCTGATCATTTCTTAAGAACATTTACATTTACTCTGATGGACTACCCAGCAGTAGGGAATAAGTTGCATTACACTAGAAGTCTTTCAGAAAGCGCTGTAACTAGGTTTAAGGATATGATTCCTTCTTTATGTTCTCTAATGGCATATACCAACACAGTGCAGAGTAGCTACCTAAACTCTGTGAGTGAGATAGAGTATCTCGTCAATAGCTTTACATCCTCATTGAGCACAACTTTGGATGCTGTAGCTCCTCTGAAAAACAGAGCCTTAAATCAGAAATGCTTGACTCCGTGGTATAACCCACAAAATCGCATATTAAAGCAGATAACCCGTAAGCTGGAGAGGAAATGGCGTGTCACTAATTTAGAAGATCTTCATTTAGCCTGGAAAAAGAGCATAGCCAGCGCCACGAGGGGGTGTTTGGGGCGACGCCCCCTCACGTCATCAACCTCGCCCCCTCGGATGTTAGAGTTATCAAAAAAAGAAAGAAAAAGAAATATTGGAAAATATAGCAAAATATGAGTTATTCAATAATATCACATGTTTAACAAATAAACCAAATTAATTAACTAAAGTAATTTTAAAACAAACGGATATGGTACGTGTCTGTGTTCAAGGGATTTGATAGGTTGAGGGTTGCGCTTGTCAGTGCGGCAGAGGGCGGTGCGTTTCCAACGCATCGTGACGTCAGACGCGTCGCTTCGGAAGCGGCAAGGGGGCATAGATTGCTACGTCACACTCTGGCTGTTTCCACAATCTGAAAAAAGTTCAGTGATCGCCATCTTGAACTTCGGTCACCTGAACCACAAAAAAACCCTTTAAAAAACAGCAGTAGAACGATTCTCCCATCACCCTGCTGGGAGAAGCTTATTTCAGCTACTTTTCGGCGTGACACCGACCGAGGATTGTTGACTTGGTGGGATATCGCTGGAACCGTGACAGCGGGCCGACCCGCACGGAGAAGCCGGGCTTCAGGCATCATAACTGGGCAGAGCGATCCAGGCCGCCGGGGTGATGGAGCAAACCCACTCAGTCCGAAATCCAGAAAACCTCTCTGCTTTTCAGCAACATCACCGGAGTTCAAAGCTGCAGAAGAGACCATCTGGTCCCGAGAATCCAGCAGAACACCTGCTTCTAAATAAAAGGTTCTTTGAACAGCAACTATTTTATTATTTTTTAAAAAAGCTGTTTCATTTTATATTTTAACAATAAATGAACGGATCATTAAAAATGTCCATGAATCAAAGTCAAAAGTCATTTGCACAAGTAGAAACTCTCCACTTATTGTGCTCAAATTCATATTTTAGAAATGACTCTGTCCTGATAACATTAAAGGCAATTACAAGTTTAAATGACTATAAAAATATTCATCATGAGGTTTATGTCACAGAAATCCTACTTTACAATCACACTGCAGTCATTGTTAAATTATTTCCTTTTGCATTTATAATAAACATTTGTATTTATTTAGTGTTTGTTTTTCTGGTTGGAATGAGATATAAATAATCTACCAGACTTAAAAAATATACAAGTTTCAATGTTATTTTATTTGTCTAAAAATAAATGTCTGAGGTTCCTTATGTTAAACAAGAAATTATCTAATATGAAATAACAGGTGGTTTTAATTTACAGATGAAAGGTTTCTAAAGAACCATTTATTGATTTATTTAGCTATTTTAATTACAAGTGTTCTAAACTTTTTTTTAACAGTAATCAGAAATTTTGAGGTAACAAACAACAACAAAAAACATTTCCAATGATTTTTCTTCAGAAAACTGCTCTCTAAATGAGCAGTCCTGTCACACGTTAATGTTTTGTACAGATCAGTGGTTTCTGCACCAATCGGATTGGTCCAATCCATTTTGTAGAGATCAGTGGTTTCTGCTATTGGACAACACAAAGGTACGTCACAGCTCAGAGTGTCAAAAGTTGGCGCACCTCATCTCGACAGAACACCAGCTCTGTGTGATATGCAGGAGATCACTTGACCGAGGGTCTATACATTCAAATAATAATTAAAAAAATACTGTCATCACTCTTTACTCTTACTCAGTCAGTCTCTTACAACGGTGTAGCCTAAATACACAACCTTTCTAGGAGCGCACCCAATTCATTACGCACGCTCAGAGGCACGTAAGACTCTGGTGTACACTTTTTTTGGGGGGGGAGAGCAACTAAGCCCCCTGTGATAAACTCATCGCCCCCTTAATATTTTTTTTCTGCCGCCGGGACTGAAAAAGAGTCTGTTGCTCTATAAAAAAAAGCCCTCCGTAAAGTTAGGACATCTTACTATTCATCACTAATTGAAGAAAATAAGAACAACCCCAGGTTTCTTTTCAGCACTGTAGCCAGGCTGACAAAGAGTCAGAGCTCTACTGAGCTGAGTATTCCTTTAACTTTAACTAGTAATGACTTCATGACTTTCTTTAAAATTTTTAAATTATTCATAACCATCCCAAAGACATATCCTTATGTTCGGCTGCCTTCAGTAATGCTGGTATTTGGCTAGACTCTTTCTCTTCGATTGTTCTGTCTGTTATTTTCATTAGTTACTTCCTGCAAACCATCAACATATCTATTAGACCCCATTCCTACCAGGCTGCTCAAGGAAGCCCTACCATTAGTTAATGCTTCAATCTTAAATATGATCAATCTGTCTTTATTAGTTGGCTATGTACCACGGGCTTTTAAGGTGGCAGTAATTAAACCATTACTTAAAAAGCCATCACTTGACCCTGCTATCTTAGCTAATTATAGGCCAATCTCCAACCTTCCTTTTCTCTCAAAAATTCTTGAAAGGGTAGTTGTAAAACAGCTAACTTCATCTGCAGAGGAATGGTCTATTTGAAGAGTTTCAGTCAGGTTTTAGAATTCATCATAGTACAGAAACAGCATTAGTGAAGGTTACAAATGATCTTCTTATGGCCTCAGACAGTGGACTCATCTCTGTGCTTGTCCTGTTAGACCTCAGTGCTGCTTTTGATACTGTTGACCATAAAATTTTATTACAGTGATTAGAGCATGCCATAGGTATTAAAGGCACTGCGCTGCAGTGGTTTGAATCATATTTATCTAATAGATTACAATTTGTTCATGTAAATGGGGAGTCTTCTTCACAGACTAAGGTTAATTATGGAGTTCCACAAGGTTCTGTGCTAGGACCAATTTTATTCACTTTATACATGCTTCCCTTAGGCACTGTTATTAGAAAGCATTGCTTAAATTTTCATTGTTACACAGATGATACCCAGCTTTATCTATCCATGAAGCCAGAGGACACACACCAATTAGTTAAACTGCAGGAATGTCTTTCAGACATAAAGACAGGGATGACCTCTAATTTCCTGCTTTTAAATTCAGATCAAACTGACGTTATTGTACTTGGCCCCACAAATCTTAGAAACATGGTGTCTAACCAGATCCTTAGTCTGGATGGCATTACCCTGACCTCTAGTAATACTGTGAGAAATCTTGGAGTCATTTTTGATCAGGATATGTCCTTCAGTGCGCATATTAAGCAAATATGTAGGACTGCTTTTTTGCATTTGCGCAATATCTCTAAAATTAGAAAGGTCTTGTCTCAGAGTGATGCTGAAAAGCTAATTCATGCATTTATTTCTTCTAGGCTGGACTATTGTAATTCATTATTATCAGGTTGTCCGAAAAGTTCCCTGAAAAGCCTTTAGTTAATTCAAAATGCTGCAGCTAGAGTGCTGACAGGGACTAGAAGGAGAGAGCATGTTTCACCCATATTGGCCTCTCTTCATTGGCTCCCTGTTAATTCCAGAATAGAATTTAAAATTCTTCTTCTTACTTATAAGGTTTTGAATAATCAGGTCCCATCTTATCTTAGGGACCTCTTAGTACCATATCACCCCAATAGAGCACTTTGCTCTCAGACTGCAGGCTTACTTGTAGTTCCTAGGGTTTTTAAGAGTAGAATGGGAGGCAGAGCCTTCAGCTTTCAGGCTCCTCTCCTGTGGAACCAGCTCCAAATTCGGATTAGGGAGACAGACACCCTCTCTACTTTTAAGATTAAGCTTAAAACTTTCCTTTTTGTTAAAGCTTATAGTTAGGGCTGGATCAGGTGACCCTGAACCATCCCTTAGTTATGCTGCTATAGACTTAGACTGCTGGGGGGTTCCCATGATGCACTGAGTGTTTCTTTTTATTCACCTCTTTTTGCTCTGTATGCACCACTCTGCATTTAATCATGAGTGATTGATCTCTGCTCTCTTCCACAGCATGTCTTTTTCCTGATTCTCTCCCCTCAGCCCCAACCAGTCCCAGCAGAAGACTGCCCCTCCCTGAGCCTGGTTCTGCTGGAGGTTTCTTCCTGTTAAAACAGAGTTTTGCTTGCTCATAGGGGGTCGTTTTGACCGTTGGGGTTTTTCTGTAATTATTGTATGGCTTTTGCCTTACAATATAAAGCGCCTTGGGGGCAACTGTTTGTTGTGATTTGGCGCTATATAAATAAAATTGATTTTGATTTTTTTTTTTTTTTTTTTTTTTTTTGATACCAATGTGTCACTCTCTGTTACGTGATCATTATTTTTTTAGTTATTTGTTATGTAATTGTGTATGTAGGTAGTGTAGTACTTATTAATATACCTGTCCTGGCTGTGGTCTCTGTTTGTACTGTGACAGGTCATGTGCACTGAGCCGTCATTTCTGTGTCTGGTCAACAGCTGGGAGGCACCTCCCCATGCTGTGTACGTTCAAACATGGCTGTCCACCCCGCATGTGGTCACGTTTGTACATACATATAAGCAGGGGTTCACATAACTGGTATACTCATGGTGCTCATGTGTGGTCAAAATCATTGATGCACAGCAGACAGAGGGAAAAACTTTTCCTGCAATCTGTCAATGCTTTCCTCCTCTGAAGTGTTTCCTTTGTGTTTTCTGCTGTGGATCATTTATTTTTAGCACGCACAAGCACCATGAGTACCAGTTATGTGCATGCCTGCATATAAGCATTTCATGCAAGTGTGCTCCCTCCTCCCCACACCACATGTGTAGGGGGGAGTGGGAACACGAAACACACATACGCCACATGTGTCTCGGGGTGGGGCAGCGCAACACACGCGCACACGTACGAGACACATGCAGGCCACATGTGTTGCTTTTTGCAATGCTATACTCGTTCACCATCTCCTAAACAATGATGTTGAACAATCTTTGTTTTCAGGTCATTTGAGAGTTGTTTAGAGGCGCCCATGTTGACACTCATTAGAAGAGATGCAAAGAGGAGAAACATTTGCAAATGGCCACCTTAAATACCCTTTCTCATGATTGGATTCACCTGTCTAAGGAGGTCAAGGGTCAGTGAGCTTACCAAACCAATTTTGTGTTCCAATAATTAGTGCCAAATGTATTCAAATCAATAAAATGACAAGGGTGCCCAAATTTATGCACCTGCCTAATTTTGTTTAAATAATTATTGAACACTTTCTGTAAATACTAGAAACTTCATTTCACTTCTCAAATATCAGTGTGTTATCTGCTATATGATATATTTAACTGAAATTTCTGATCCAGACAACCAATGATTTATAAAGGAAAAACGTGAAAATTATCAGCAGTGCCCAAACTTTTGCATAATACACACACACACACACACACACACACACACACACACACACACACACACACACACACACACACACACACACACACACACACACACTGTCACTGTCAACTGTCAACTGTGTTCAGCTGTTAAACTGTTTTTGGCCAGTAGATGGTGCTACAGCAGTTTCCATTTTGATCTGAGTTCTGCAGCTGGAACAAAAAGTGACATGAATGTTGTTTACTTCTGCTTTACTGTTATTCAGCCAGTATTTTTTTTATTTGTCATTTTTTTCAACCAACCCCCCCCAAAAAATATCTGCACATCACTTACAAAGTGAAAACATAAGGGCAATCAAAATACAGAAAGGTGTGTGTGTGTGTGTGTGTGTGTGTGTGTGTGTGTGTGTGTGTGTGTGTGTGTGTGTGTGTGTGTGTGTGTGTGTGTGTGTGTGTGTGTGTGTGTGTGTGTGTGTGTGTGTGTGTGTGTGTGTGCCCACAACGACCTCCAGATCTTTTATTGCTGATGACTTAATAATATAACACAATAATGCAAACAGCTGAAAATAAACTAGCTCAGCTGAGATTTTGATCTAATTACATCATCCAGTTTGTAAGAAAAGTCAAGTCAAAGTAAAGTTAACAGTCTGCATTTTGCTTTAATCTTTAATACCCTTTAAATACCCTCCAGAAATGTGCAATGCCAGGATTTCAGCAATTAATTCACCCAATAGATCTATATATTTTTCTATACATACGAGGTCTATTAGAAAAGTATCCAACATTATTTTTTTCAAAAACCATATGGATTTGAATCACGTGTGATTACATCAGACATGCTTGAACCCTCGTGGGCATGCGAGAGTTTTTTCACGCCTGTCGGTTACGTCATTCGCCTGTGGGCAGTCTTTGAGTGAGGACTCGCCCACCCTCTCGTCGATTTTTTTTCATTGTTTAGGAATGGCTCAGAGACTGCTGCTTTGTTTGATCAAAATTTTTTCAAAACTGTAAGGCACAACTGAGTGGACACCATTCGATAAATTCAGCTGGTTTTCGGTAAAAATTTTAATGGCTGATGAGAGATTTTGGTCTGGTAGTGTCGCTTTAAGGACGGCCCACGGCGCCTGACGGCGATCTGCGCTTCGAGGCGGCAGCGTCTCGCCGTTTCAAGTTGAAAACTTCCACATTTCAGGCTCTGTTGATGCAGTAAGTCGTCAGAGAACAGAGAACTTTCAGAAGAAGTCGGCATGAGGAGTTTATTCGGACATTCCGTTGTTAACGGACATTTTGTAATGAAAGAACGTGCGGGCAGAGTCGCATGTCGGGCCGGACCCGACCGCGGGGGGGCGGGACAGGAAAAACACCTCCGTTGGAAACCTTAACGGGCAAGTTGGAACATGCCCAAGCTGTTAAACAATTTCTCAGTTATTCACTTGTTGAAAGCCATCAAAAGCCGCCTGAATTTTACAAATGGTTTTCAACACGGAGGTGTTTTTCCTGTCGCGGCGCACACAGATTCACCGAGTCGTCACGGAAACAACTCGGCGAATTTGCGTGCACGTCTTTCATTAAAAAATGTCCTTAAACAGTGGAATGTCCGCATAAAGTCCTCATGCCAGCCTCTTCTGAATCTTCTCTGTTCTCTCACGACGTCCTGGGTGAATTAAGCCCGGTCTGTGGGAAGTCCTTACACTGACAGAAACACCCCATAATCTCTCATCAGCCGTTAAACTTTTCACCGAAAACCAGCTTAATTTCTCGAATAGTATCCACTCGGATATTCCTCACAAATCCAGGAAAAATTTTGATAAAGCAACGCGCGCCGTCTGGAGCAGCATGTGAAACAAAGGAATTCAGCCGAGAGGGCGGGACCACATCTCACTCAAGGCCTGCCCACAGGGAAATGACGTCACCGACACGCGTGAAAAAACTCACGCATGCGCACGAGGGTTCAAGCATGATTGGTGTAATTGCATGTCATTCAAATCCATATAGTTTTTTTTTTTTATAAAACTGCCGGTTAGTTTTATAAGATACCTCGTAGATATATCAAGATATATCCATGTATTTCTCTATGTCCATGTATATTGGTTGAATTATTTGTTGTGATGGTGGTACTGCACATTTGTGGAGGGTCTGATTTTGTGTGACAGTCTGATATGTGTGGTGATCAGGAAAGTTTTATTTTTAATCATGTGTGCAGATTTGCTGCACATCCTTTAGACTGGTTGGATCTCACTTATGTACCTCACATGTACTCAGATACTGCATACCATTTGAGTAAAGATAGCGTATTTTCCAGTGTACAGTACCAGTTGCAGTTTTGTGGGTTTTTGTTTGTTTGTTTTATTTTGTTTGTTTGTTTTTTACTTGTTTTGCTGGTCAAGTCCAGTCTGGAAGTATGCACCGGTGACTGTGCTTCGCGGCATCCACACAACACCACAGAATCACCCTGGGTCTTGGATGACAGTCACCCAGGCAGACAACCGGTCCATTCCCACATCTGTAAAATAACCATGTATCTGCTGCAGCCAGGTGAAACATGAGCGCCCCCCTTGGAACTTCTCCAGCTACTGGGGTCCTCAACACTCAGGACTTAGTGCTGGATCATGCGCCTCACCTTAATTTGTCTTAGTAACTGCTCATTTGATACAAAGTCATTCCAACGGTACCCAAGGATCCTCCGAAGCGACCCCGTACCAACGACATCCAGTCGTCACTTTAGGGTACTGGTTAGTGTCCAAGTACAACAATCGTACGGCAAGACAGGCAGCACCTGGACCCTAAAGACTTGAGCTTTCATTCTCGTGCAAAGATAGCAGCATCGAAAAAAAAAAACCCTCTGCCGAGCGAGCTCATAACTTCATAAGGTCTTTCCAGGTTCTTCTTGATCTGAAAGGCCAAGGACTCAGAGATGTCACTGTTACTGACAAGATAAGCAAATGTCTCTGTAAGTTCAACACTTTCATCACATACAGATATAATTGTGATGGCTTGCCATCTGACTTATATTTCAGTCACTTGTATATTAAAAAAAAATACATTAGCATCGATGGCCACAAGGTGACACCATTTACATGTGTGACATGCTACTCCTGTATGCTGATCTGTAAAAGGTACTGTGATTCACAGTGCAGAGCAGAAGGTGGTGGTAATGCATCTTTAGCCATTAAGCCAACCAACCTAAAACTAAAAGTTCAAAGAAGACTTTGTCTTGGAGAACGAGTGAAATTACTAGATCATGCTCTCAAACAGAAAGACCATGCTCTGGCATAAAGACAGGAAATATAATCTTAATACTACTGCATTTATTTTCACTTTGTGGGACAGCCAGAACAGCAACAAGCAGGACAGTTAGGCTAAGGTAAGGCTTGAAGAATCTATTGGAGTTTTATAACTTTTAATTACATGTAGTGAGGTAAATGTGCACACATTTAGCTCTGAACATACATCATTGGTGACAAGAAGCAGCTTACTCTTGAGTTCTTTGTACATTGTAAAATGACATTAATTAGCCCATTAGTTTCTGCTTGCTAGTGTGATGTTTGCATTATAAATAAATAATGCACTGAGTTTTAACACCTTTAATTACATTTAGTCAGGTAAACCTGCACACTTTCATCAACTCCTTTAGAATCAGAAGAGTCAGAATATCTTTAACTGTCATTGCACAAAAGTACAATGAAACTGAGGTAGAGTCTCCGAGTATCTGATTAATTTCTCCTGGAATTTATTATTAGTTCTTTGGTCTTAGAGGAGTTGAGGGACAGGCTGTTCTCTGCACATCACATTGACAGCCACCGGACTTCCTCCCGGTATGCAGTCTCAACCCCTCCTAAGATGAGCCCCTTCATGGGTGTGTCGTAAGGATGATGACATTACTCAGGTGGGTGGGGGTGCAGCCATGGGTGTACAATGTGTAGAGTAGGGGACTCAGCACACAGCCCTGGGGGGAGCTGCTGAGGTTCAATGCTGAGTAGAGATGCAGTCCCACTCCGTTTCGCTGAGGACGGTCTGTCAGAAAGTCTCTGATCCAGTAGCAGATGTGTTGTGAGAGTCTTCAGTCCAGAAGTTTTGTGACCAGTCTGTTTGGTGTGCTGGTATTTAAAGCAGACCTGAAGTCTACCAATAACAGTCTGGCGTAGCTCCCCCACTGTTCCAGGTGTGTTACTTTGGTGTGGAGGGCTGTAGCTATGGCAACCTCTGTGGACTGGTTTGCTCTGTATGCTAACTGATGTGGGTTTGGGGCGGCTTCCTGTGACCCCGTGGGGGGTGTTGTTGGGGGTGCGTTCCGGTGCCATCGGGCCGCTCTCCTGTTGGTTTGCTCTGCTGCCCGGTGGCTACGGGGGCTGCCCTTCCGCTGTCCCTTTTCTCCTGGTTCCCCGGGGCCCTGCATCCTGGACCCACTTCTGTCGTCGCTCGTGGCCGGCCGCGTGGCTTCTGACGTGCCGGAGTGGTCCATGTAATATGGTAAGGTTCTGTACTCTTGTCTTGGCCCAACACACCAGCCACAGTAGTGATCGGATATTTAGCTGTGATCTGGGTCTCTGTGTGTGGATGGTCGTGTGTTTGTGGCCGTCACCACAATTCGGTTTTTGGGTGCTCTTAAGAGGATTAACACTACGGTGTTCTAGATTAGGGTATGGATGCTCACTAATTAGACAACAGACTGTTGCTGTCACTGTTTGTTCATGTGTGGTTGTTGTTTGTCATGGTATGTCGTATGGTCGGGGCCCCGTCTCCTTTGTGTCTTACGTCACAGTTATTGTCTTCACCACTTGTCTCTCGTTCTTGTCTGTCTTTGTGTTGTTTTGGTGGTCGGCCCTTCCTGATAGAAGCTGTCAGTTGGCTTTGAGTAGGACGTCGTTGGCTGATCGGGAAGGGCGGATGGGGGTCTCACACACACACACCACATTCACTCACGCACTACACAATTTCTGTCTTGCAAGAATAAATTGCATATATGCGTATTAATGTTCATAAATGGTTCTGCCAGTGTGGCACTTACCCTTACTTTATATGCAGACAGGGAAAAAAAAACTGATGTGGGTCAAGTGTGGGCGGCAGGCTAGTTGTGATGTGACTCTGGACCAGTTTCTACATAATGACACTTCATAATGATGGATGTAAGTGCCACTGGCTGGTAGTCACTGAGGCTGCTGACGGTGGTCTTTTTTGGTATAGGAACGATTGTTGACGTCTTCAAGTAGGGTGGAGTTTTGCCTTGAGACAGGGACTGGTTGAATATCTCAGTGACAACACCAGACAGTTGATCTGCACAGTCCCTCAACTCCGTCCCAGTCGCACCATCTGGTCCAGCAGCTTTTCTTGGGTTCACCACTCCCAGTGTGCCCCTCATGTTGTGTGGGCCACCCGAAGAGGAGGTACTGCTGGCCCAACACCAGAGGGTGCCCTGCCTGTAGGCGGGCTTCAGGCACCAGATGGCACAGCCGCCTCCCTGGAACAGTGACAGCTGCCACTCATCAATTCCTCATTACATCCTCCTATAAAGGCCGGACAGCAACTCCACCTCCCTGCCGAGAAATCGTCTACCTGACAAGGTAAAACTCTCAGCCGTTTGTCTGTGCCGTACACACGTGTTCTTTTCTCTGAGTTTTGCAGGAGTACCTGTCACCTACTTTCAGCTGAGAGCTGCGTTTGTGGTTTGTAGAGGAGTGACGTTCTTCACCCCTCACTCTCGAACCAGATAAGTAGCACTTTCAGGCTCTGCACGAACTGTGTTCCTGTGTTGGAGGTGGAGATTCTCCACAAAAAGGAACTGAACTGTTTTTGCTGATTGTTCTGCTGGGTGTGCACACACCCACCATAAACTGTCTTTACTTCCTGCCAGCAGTACCAGATCTGACAGCTGGAGATGGGGGCCACCTGTGGACACGGGACTTGGCGGCTCCGGTGTGCTCCAGATCCGTTGGCAGGGGAAATCGTGTGGGACCGGGCTCTTCTCTGGACAGACGTCTTCTATCCTCTATGTTCCAAATCTGCATTTGTCTGTATACCGTTGTGCACATTCCACAACATTAAATTGTTATACTTTTGACTTTCCATTGTCCGTTCATTTACGCCCCCTGTTGTGGGTCCATGTCATTACACTTTCCCCAACACCTCACCTCGTGTGTCTGCACTGTGAGGATGCGGCTGCTGGGGGCTAGTGGATATAAATTGACCTTTGGTGGCTCAACCTCGAAGCGGCCAAGCGGCCAATTAAATTATTCAGCTGTTCGGCCAGATGGGCATCACCATCAATTGGTTGTTGGACCTGAAGTTGGCTGATGGAGCAGTTGGTGTTGGTGCCGGGATGAGTGAGCAACAGGTGCATGTATACAGCTATAAATGAAGTTGTAATTCTTTATCTGAAGACGCAGTCTTTTTTCTGGAAGACCCACACACACTTTTAAACACAACAGCCAGGCTCATGTGAAACAGTCATTTATAGCTACACAGTTGTGCCACATTTAAGAAAAAGTAAAAAACACAAAAAACAATGCAAACATCACCACCACCAACCACTGCAAAGCAACCAAACGCAGTGCTCTTTGCGCTGTCAAGTCCAAAATGCAGCACCACTTTCATGCAGCGCTTCTCCACAAACATTTCAAATAAAATAAATTAAACAATGCCACGCCGACCAGGACGACGGGAGGCCCGTGACAAAGTCCAGGCTGATGTGGGACCAGGGGCGATGAGGTACTGGAAGCGGCTGGAGAAGTCCTTGGTTCCTCTTGTGGTCTGCCTTGCCCCTGGCACTGACGGTACAGGCCTGGACGTATTCCCGGACGTCGGCCTCCATGGACGCCCACCAGAAACGCTGCCGGACCACTGCCACGGTTCTTCACACCCCTGGGTGACAGGAGAGCTTGGAACCGTGACAGAAGTCCAGGACTGCAGCCCTGGCTTCTGGTGGGACGTACAGACGGTTCTTCGGGCCGTTTCCCAGGTCCGGGTTCTGTGCCAGGGCCTCCCGGACGTTCTTCTCCACGTCCCAGGTAAGGGTGGCCACGATAGTGGACTCAGGTAGGATGGGATCCGGTGGATCCGACAGCTCGGTCTTGACTTCCTCTTCGTGAACCCGGGACAAGGCGTCAGATCTTTGATTCTTGGTCCCGGGGTGGTAGGTGATCCGGAAGTCAAAACGCCCGAAGAATAGTGACCAGCGGGCTTGCCTGGGGTTCAGTCGCTTGGTGGTCCTGATATACTCCAGATTCTGATGGTCCGTGAAAACCGTAAATGGCACCGCAGGTCCCTCCAACAGATGTCTCCACTCCTCAAGAGCCTCTTTCACCGCGAGGAGTTCCCGATTGCCCACATCCGTTCAGCCGGGGTCAACCTGCGTGAAAAATAGGCACATGGGTGGAGAACCTTGTCGGACTCTCCGCTCTGGGACAACACGGCTCCTATCCCTGAGTCAGAGGCGTCCACTTCAACCACGAACTGGCGGCTAGGATTGGGCTGCACCAGAACTGATGCAGTCGAGAACTGACGTTTCAACTCCCTAAAAGCGGCCTTGCACCGATCCGACCAGGTGAAGGGGACTTTGGAGGAGGTCAGGGCTGTCAAGGGGCTAACCACCTGACTGTACCCCTTGATGAACCTCCTGTAGAAATTCGCAAATTTCGCACCTGCAAATCGTGTACTGATTCATACTCTGAAGGAGGTGAAGAAGAAGTTCTGAATGAGAAAAACTTTCCTTGTCTTACAGAATGAGTAAATTTAAGAAATCAAGCGCTCAAACTGAAAGACCGTGCTCTGGAATAAAAAAGAGACTATAACTTTTTTTTCTTGGCACAACACTTGTTTGGTGGTCCTGCGATACACTGGCATCCCATCCACAGTGTACCTTGTACTACCCTATGACTACTTGTATATGCTCCAGCTCCGCCCCTACACACACCATGACCCTTCATTGGAGTAAGTACATACACAAAATGAATGAATGAATGAATGAAGGCTTGTTTAGACTCCAATTGCAAATCAGTTAAGCTGACTCTGTTATAGTTAAAAAAAAAAAAAAATTGCATTCCATTTAATTAGATTAAACATATAGTCCAAAACTAGGAGCAGGCGTGGTAGAAATTATGCGGAGCTGGAAATGAGCTTGTTTATCAGTTTCTTTAATTTTCAAAACCCATTAAGGCCACCGTCGCTTATAAATAATAGGATTGCAAACAGCATTCATTTTATAGATTTGACTCTTTGAAAATTGTGCATTAAAAACACAATTCATTGAAGAATGGTGTACGCTTCAGTTCATTCAGCTCACATTTGTCCATTGTGACCTCTGGCTCATACCGTTTATTCATAATTGCACCTTTATGCACTTTGGAACTGTTCATATGTGCGTTGCAACCTCCTGCTCCATGGAGATGTTCACTCCGTTCATTGTGATGTGTAATTTCCTGCTCGTCAGAACAGATCTCATTCATTATCCACTGCAATTCCTGTTCTAAAAATAAAGCTGGATGACTGGACTTGATGTATGAAGGATGTGCACTTACGTCAAAGGTCAAAGGAGCAACTTTAGACACACTGGTAATTAAAGATTCTGACATTCTGAGTTTTCTGTTTGGTGTCAAAATTGCTCGAAGAGAAACTGCAGCCATGAAGAAGTTACAGCACCACTGAGCTTTAACATGTTCAAATTTTTTATGATATCAAAAATAAAAATACTTACCCCCCCCCCCCCCCCCCCAAAAAAAACAAAACAAAACAACAACAACAAAGAATTCAGGCTTCCTTATATTAATTTTTTTTCCCAAGGCCAAGATATGGCCATCGGGTGTTGCAAAGAGTTTATATTCATCCGCCCGTCTGTCTGTGCTCAGCATAACTCCAGAAATATTACTGCCAGGGTCTTCAAATTCACAGGGAACATTCTTGGGACAGAGACCTTGGACAAGTTCAAAGATGGCTAACCTTGACCTATTTTAAGTGCTATTCTTCTTCAGCTGTTGCAGAACATTACTCCCAGTTTCCTACATTAAACACTGAACTCAAAGATAAAGTACCTTGTTATCATTGGAACAACACTTTTAATAAAAATGCAAAACACATCTGGTAATTGGAAATACTTATGCACACATTTGAAAACACACAGAAAACTCACCACCAATCAGTCTGACCTTTGGCACTACAAATAGAGTTCAAGTAAGACATTTTGTCAAATCTGCAATCACGGAGGCGATAAGACCCAGACAGAGGAAGAGGACAAGGAAGACAATGACAAAGACAGATATGTGGACAAGGACAAAGACAAAGAAGAGCAAGAAGGAGAAATGTTTCAGATGAATGTCGAGTAACTTTGGTGCACCATGTTATCAACCACAGCCTCACACTGAGGGAAGCTGGACAAAGGGTCCACCCAAATCTCAGCCGCCATGCAGTGGACAGTACTGTCAAGTGCAATGTCATTCTGATGTTACTGTACCATGTATGTACAACCCCTGGCAAAAATTATGGAATCACCGGCCTCGGAAGATGTTCATTCAGTTGTTTAATTTTGTAGAAAAAAGCAGATCACAGACATGACACAAAACTAAAGTCATTTCAAATGGCAACTTTCTGGCTTTAAGAAACACTATATGAAATCAAGAAAAAAGATTGTGGCAGTCAGTAATGGTTACTTTTTTAGACCAAGCAGAGGGAAAAAATATGGAATCACTCAATTCTGAGGAAAAAATTATGGAACCACCCTGTAAATTTTCATCCCCAAAACTAACACCTGCATCATATCAGATCTGCTCGTTAGTCTGCATCTAAAAAGGAGTGAACACACCTTGGAGAGCTGTTGCACCAAGTGGACTGACATGAATCATGGCTCCAACACGAGAGATGTCAATTGAAACAAAGGAGAGGATTATCAAACTCTTAAAAGAGAGTAAATCATCATGCAATGTTGCAAAAGATGTTGGTTGTTCACAGTCAGCTGTGTCTAAACTCTGGACCAAATACAAACAACATGAGAAGGTTGTTAAAGGCAAACATACTGGTAGACCAAGGAAGACATCAAAGCGTCAAGACAGAAAACTTAAAGCAATATGTCTCAAAAATCGAAAAATGCACAATAAAACAAATGAGGAACGAATGGGAGGAAACTGGAGTCAACGTCTGTGACCGAACTGTAAGAAACCGCGTAATGGAAATGGGATTTACATACAGAAAAGCTAAATGAAAGCCATCATTAACACCTAAACAGAAAAAAAACAAGGTTACAATGGGCTAAGGAAAAGCAATCATGGACTGTGGATGACTGGATGAAAGTCATATTCAGTGATGAATCTCGAATCTGCATTGGGCAAGGTGATGATGCTGGAACTTTTGTTTGGTGCCGTTCCAATGAGATTTATAAAGATGACTGCCTGAAGAGAACATGTAAATTTCCACAGTCATTGATGATATGGGGCTGCATGTCAGGTAAAGGCACTGGGGAGATGGCTGTCATTACATCATCAATAAATGCACAAGTTTACGTTGATATTTTGGACAATTGAAAGGATGTTTGGGGATGATGAAATCATTTTTCAAGATGATAATGCATCTTGCCATAGAGCAAAAACTGCGAAAACATTCCTTGCAAAAAGACACGTAGGGTCAATGTCATGGCATAGGGTCAATATCAACGAGCAGATGTGATTTGATGCAGGTGTTAGTTTTGGAGATGAAAATTTACAGGGTGATTCCATAATTTTTTCCTCAGAATTGAGTGATTCCATATTTTTTTCCTCTGCTTGGTCTAAAAAAGTAACCCTTACTGACTGCCACAATCTTTTTTTCTTGATTTCTTATAGTGTTTCTTAAAGCCAGAAAGTTGCCATTTGAAATGACTTTAGTTTTGTGTCATGTCTGTGATCTGCTTTTTTTCTACAAAATTAAACAACTGAATGAACATCCTCCGAGGCCGGTGATTCCATAATTTTTGCCAGGGGTTGTAAACTGCAGTACTGTAAACATTTGTTTTCATTGTTTTGTTTTGTGTTTTGAATTTGAACTGTACCGTACTCTTTCTTTAGGTATTTGTAAGAAATTTCTATTTCTTTGTAAAAAAACAAACAAACAGAGAAATAACAGTTTTGTTGCTAAATACTGTAACTTTCAGCTCTTGTTGAGAAAAAGTAAATAAAAATATATAGTCTTCAGTGTTTTCATCAGTGTGTTGCTGTTGATTTGAAAGTGTTTCAAAATGATGCAGATTTTGATTGTGGGGTTTCATTTTGACAGAGCTGTGAGGTGTTTTACAACAAGTGTTGTGTCTTATCTTGCATGTGTAGAGTTTTGACACAGTGAGACAAATTTTGGATAATGTGTGTAAGCAATCGGCAAAAACTGTAAATGATGCCATTTTAACTTGGAGTGAAAATATAAATTTACATCATTACCAAAATTAATTAAAAATATAAAAGTCAAAGCAATAGTGTGCATAAGTAAGGATGCCGTTCAATGAATATGTCTTGGACATCATTTACATCAATCACTAAGAAATACAAA
Organism: Thalassophryne amazonica; assembly: GCF_902500255.1. Taxonomy (NCBI): domain Eukaryota; kingdom Metazoa; phylum Chordata; class Actinopteri; order Batrachoidiformes; family Batrachoididae; genus Thalassophryne; species Thalassophryne amazonica. Next base: position 62,677,005 of record NC_047119.1, on the reverse strand, counting down.
CAGTCTGGTACTGTATGGCAAAGCTGTCTGGAGGAGGAAGTTCTCAAAAACTGAGTGACTGTGTAAGGACACGAGTGAGGGAAGCCTCCATCTGAAATGTTGTAAAACAATGTTCCTCAAAGAGAGATCGAATGGGATTTGCACAGTTCTCCCCCTGCGTTGCATAATGTCATTAAAAGATTCAAGGAAGGCGGCACGGTGGCTTAGTGGTTAGCACTGTTGCTTCACAGCTAGAAGGTCATGGGTTCAATTCCCGCCTGTGGCCTTTCTGTGTGGAGTTTGCATGTTCTCCCCGTGTTTGCGTGGGTTTTCTCCGGGTGCTCCAGTTTCCTCCCACATCCAAAGACATACGGGTTAGGTGGATTGGAATCTTTAAATTGTCCATAGGTGTGTCTGTGGGTGTGTATGTGTTTGTTTGTCTGTTTGTGGCCCTGTGACAGACTGGCATCCTGTCCTGGGTGTACCGCGCCTCACGTTCCATAACTGCTGGGATAGGCTCCAGCCACCTGCGACCCTTAATTGGACTAAGCGGTTGAAGATGAGTGTGAGTGAGATTCAAAGAATCTAGCAGAACCTCTCTGTATAATGGGCAAGGATGTTAGTCTAAGCTGAAAACCTGCACTCTATGATCCCTCAGATGACACTGCATCAAGAAATGTCATTCATCAATAGCTGATATAAGCACACGGGTAGAGGATTGCTTTTGGAAACGTTTGCCAAGCAATGTGGTGTTAAATTCCAAATGCCACTTAAAGGGAAAAGACATCTTATGTTAAGAAGCAGTGATGACTTCTCTGGGCTCGGACGTATCTGGGTTAGACCATCACATAGTAGAAGCGTGTATTGTGGTCAGACGAATCAGTATTGTGGATCTTTTTTTGAAGAAAGGGACATTGTGTGCTCTGGACCAAAGACAGAAAACACCATCCAGACTGCTATGGCCCTGTCATGGCATGTCATATATCCATGGTGCATCTTTGTATTCATGAATTCTGTAAATATTTCATGACATGCAAAGATTACTGTAGGTATCTCAAAACTCTTGCATTAAGAATAGGTTCTAAAAATAAGGCGACACTGCGAGAAAGCATTCAAATACCAATTTGATACTTTGTTTTTATACTTGGTTATTGTGATTTGCTGTTATGCTCTTTATTAACACCACAAGATCATTTATTATGCATATCAATACAAATTCTAGAAATTTTCTAATTTTCTTGCCTTATAAATGAAGAAATGAATGGTGTATTGAAAAGAGATTTGGTTTTTTTTTGTATGCTATCTTTAATCACAATGCTAAATATATTACTTTGTGGCGTTTTCAATTGCCTGTTCTGTTAGGATAGGGTTTGAATGTTTAATTATTTTTTTCACATGTAAACTTGAAAATTGCCCGAAATTGGTACAAACGACGGACATTTTGCTTGCCTCTACTGGTGGTTGGCTCTCACTGCGGTATTGTATCACTTCCTGTTCCGGAGCACAGCGGTGTTTTGCTGTATCTGTTAGCTGTTTAATCTGCACAGTTAGATTGATCTAGTTAACTAGATAACGATTTGTTTCACAGTGTAATCTTCACGTGCCTTAACTAAAGCACTCCCTCTGCTGAATCACCTCTAAATTATTTACACATTATTCACTTTGTGTGTTTTTAGGAATCCGCTAGCTTAGCGCAGCTACTAGCTCTTAGCCGATTTAGCATGGTGGCTTCTCCTGTCTCTCCCGCACTTTTCTGCTCTGGGTGTGAAATGTTTAGTTATTCCTCGGCCTCCTTTAGCAGTAATGGTACTTGTAATAAGTGTAGCTTATTCGTAGCTTTGGAGGCCAGGCTGGGTGAATTGGAGACTCGGCTCCGCACCATGGAAAATTCTACAGCTAGCCAGGCCCCTGTAGTCGGTGCGGACCAAGGTAGCTTAGCCGCCATTAGTTCCCTTCCAGCAGATCCCGAGCAGCCAGGAAAGCAGGCCGAATGGGTGACTGTGAGGAGGAAGCATAGTCCTAAACAGAAGCCCCGTGTACACCGCCAACCTGTTCACATTTCTAACCGTTTTTCCCCACTCGGTGACACACCCGCCAAGGATCAAACTCTGGTTATTGGCAACTCTGTTTTGAGAAATGTGAAGTTAGCGACACCAGCAACCATAGTCAATTGTCTTCCGGGGGCCAGAGCAGGCGACATTGAAGGAAATTTGAAACTGCTGGCTAAGGTTAAGCGTAAATTTGGTAAGACTGTAATTCACATCGGCAGTAATGACACACGGTTACGCCAATCAGAGGTCACTAAAATTAACATTGAATCGGTGTGTAACTTTGCAAAAACAATGTCGGACACTGTAGTTTTCTCTGGGCCCCTCCCCAATCGGACCGGGAGTGACATGTTTAGCCGCATGTTCTCCTTGAATTGCTGGCTGTCTGAGTGGTGTCCAAAAAATGAGGTGGGCTTCATAGATAATTGGCAAAGCTTCTGGGGAAAACCTGGTCTTGTTGGTCTTGACTTCATGACTTTCTTTGCTAACAAAATTTTGACTATTAGAGAAAAAATTACTCATAACCATCCCAAAGATGTATCGTTATCTTTGGCTGCTTTCAGTGATGCCGGTATTTGGTTAGACTCTTTCTCTCCGATTGTTCTGTCTGAGTTATTTTCATTAGTTACTTCATCCAAACCATCAACATGCTTATTAGACCCCATTCCTGCCAGGCTGCTCAAGGAAGTCCTACCATTATTTAATGCTTCAATCTTAAATATGATCAATCTATCTTTGTTAGTTGGTTATGTACCACAGGCCTTTAAGGTGGCAGTAATTAAACCATTACTTAAAAAGCCATCACTTGACCCAGCTATCTTAGCTAATTATAGGCCAATCTCCAACCTTCCTTTTCTCTCAAAGATTCTTGAGAGGGTAGTTGTAAAACAGCTAACTGATCACCTGCAGAGGAATGGTCTATTTGAAGAGTTTCAGTCAGGTTTTAGAATTCATCATAGTACAGAAACAGCATTAGTGAAGGTTACAAATGATCTTCTTATGGCTTCGGACAGTGGACTTATCTCTGTGCTTGTTCTGTTGGACCTCAGTGCTGCTTTTGATACTGTTGACCATAAAATTTTATTACAGAGATTAGAGCATGTCATAGGTATTAAAGGCATTGCGCTGCGGTGGTTTGAATCATATTTGTCTAATAGATTACAGTTTGTTCATGTAAATGGGGAATCTTCTTCACAGACTAAAGTTAATTATGGAGTTCCACAAGGTTCTGTGCTAGGACCAATTTTATTCACTTTATACATGCTTCCCTTAGGCAGTATTATTAGACGGTATTGCTTAAATTTTCATTGTTAGATGATACCCAGCTTTATCTATCCATGAAGCCAGAGGATACACACCAATTAGCTAAACTGCAGGATTGTCTTACAGACATAAAGACATGGATGACCTCTAATTTCCTGCTTTTAAACTCAGATAAAACTGAAGTTATTGTACTTGGCCCCACAAATCTTAGAAGCATGGTGTCTAACCAGATCGTTACTCTGGATGGCATTTCCCTGATCTCTAGTAATACTGTGAGAAATCTTGGAGTTATTTTTGATCAGGATATGTCATTCAAAGCGCATATTAAACAAATATATAGGACTGCCTTTTTGCATTTACGCAATATCTCTAAAATCAGAAAGGTCTTGTCTCAGAGTGATGCTGAAAAACTAATTCATGCATTTATTTCCTCTAGGCTGGACTATTGTAATTCATTATTATCAGGTTGTCCTAAAAGTTCCCTAAAAAGCCTTCAGTTGGTTCAGAATGCTGCAGCTAGAGTACTGACAGGGACTAGCAGGAGAGAGCATATCTCACCCGTGTTGGCCTCCCTTCATTGGCTTCCTGTTAATGCTAGAATAGAATTTAAAATTCTTCTTCTTACTTATAAGGTTTTGAATAATCAGGTCCCATCTTATCTTAGGGACCTCGTAGTACCATATTACCCCATTAGAGCGCTTCGCTCTCAGACTGCGGGCTTACTTATAGTTCCTAGGGTTTGTAAGAGTAGAATGGGAGGCAGAGCCTTCAGCTTTCAGGCTCCTCTCCTGTGGAACCAGCTCCCAATTCAGATCAGGGAGACAGATACCCTCTCTACTTTTAAGATTAGGCTTAAAACTTTCCTTTTCGCTAAGGCTTATAGTTAGGGCTGGATTGGGTGACCCTGGACCATCCCTTGGTTATGTTGCTTTAGACGTAGACTGTGGGGGGGTTCCCATGATGCACTGTTTCTTTCTCTTTTTGCTCCATATGCATCACTCTGCATTTAATCATTAGTGATCGATCTCTTTTTCCTGGTTCTTTCCCTCAGCCCCAACCAGTCTCAGCAGAAGACTGCCCCTCCCTGAGCCTGGTTCTGCTGGAGGTTTCTTCCTGTTAAAAGGGAGTTTTTCCTTCCCACTGTGGCCAAGTGCTTGCTCATAGGGGGTCGTTTTGACCGTTGGGGTTTTTCATAATTATTGTATGGCCTTGCCTTGCATTGTGGAGTGCCTTGGGGCAACTGTTTGTTGTGATTTGGCGCTATATAAGAAAAAAGTTGATTGATTGAAGTTGATTGTTAGGAGAGACGGCATCCATCCCACTTTGGATGGAGCAGCTCTCATTTCTAGAAATCTGGCCAATTTTCTTAAATCCTCCAAACCGTGACTATCCAGGGTTGGGACCAGGAAGCAGAGTTGTAGTCTTACACACCTCTCTGCAGCTTCTCTCCCCCTGCCATCCCCTCATTACCCCATCCCGTAGAGACGGTGCCTGCTCCCAGACCACCAATAACCAGTAAAAATCTATTTAAGCATAAAAATTCAAAAAGAAAAAATAGCACCTTCAACTGCACCACAGACTAAAACAGTTAAATATGGTCTATTAAACATTAGGTCTCTCTCTTCTAAGTCCCTGTTAGTAAACAATATAATAATTGATCAACATATTGATTTATTCTGCCTTACAGAAACCTGGTTACAGCAGGATGAATATGTTAGTTTAAATGAGTCAACACCCCCGAGTCACACTAACTGCCAGAACGCTCGTAGCACGGGCCGAGGCGGAGGATTAGCAGCAATCTTCCATTCCAGCTTATTAATTAATCCAAAACCCAGACAGAGCTTTAATTCATTTGAAAGCTTGACTCTTAGTCTTGTCCATCCAAATTGGAAGTCCCAAAAACCAGTTTTATTTGTTATTATCTATCGTCAACCTGGTCGTTACTGTGAGTTTCTCTGTGAATTTTCAGACCTTTTGTCTGACTTAGTGCTTAGCTCAGATAAGATAATTATAGTGGGCGATTTTAACATCCACACAGATGCTGAGAATGACAGCCTCAACACTGCATTTAATCTATTATTAGACTCAATTGGCTTTGCTCAAAATGTAAATGAGTCCACCCACCACTTTAATCATATCTTAGATCTTGTTCTGACTTATGGTATGGAAATTGAAGACTTAACAGTATTCCCTGAAAACTCCCTTCTGTCTGATCATTTCTTAATAACATTTACATTTACTCTGATGGACTACCCAGCAGTGGGGAATAAGTTTCATTATACTAGAAGTCTTTCAGAAAGCGTTGTAACTAGGTTTAAGGATATGATTCCTTCTTTATGTTCTCTAATGCCATATACCAACACAGTGCAGAGTAGCTACCTAAACTCTGTAAGTGAGATAGAGTATCTCCTCAATAGTTTTACATCCTCATTAAAGACAACTTTGGATGCTGTAGCTCCTCTGAAAAAGAGAGCCTTAAATCAGAAGTGCCTGACTCTGTGGTATAACTCACAAACTCGCAGCTTAAAGCAGATAACCCGTAAGTTGGAGAGGAAATGGCGTCTCACTAATTTAGAAGATCTTCACTTAGCCTGGAAAAAGAGTCTGCTGCTCTATAAAAAAGCCCTTCGTAAAGCTAGGACATCTTACTACTCTTCACTAATTGAAGTAAATAAGAACAACCCCAGGTTTCTTTTCAGCACTGTAGCCAGGCTGACAAAGAGTCAGAGCTCTATTGAGCCGAGTATTCCTTTAACTTTAACTAGTAATGACTTCATGACTTTCTTTGCTAATAAAATTTTAACTATTAGAGAAAAAATTACTCATAACAATCCCAAAGACATATGGTTATCTTTGGCTGCATTCAGTGATGCCAGTATTTGGTTAGACTCTTTCTCTCCGATTGTTCTGTCTGAGTTATTTTCATTAGTTACTTCCTCCAAACCATCAACATGTCTATTAGACCCCATTCCTACCAGGCTGCTCGAGGAAGCCCTACCATTAATTAATGCTTTGATCTTAAATATGATCAATCTATCTTTATTAGTTGGCTATGTACCACAGGCTTTTAAGGTGGCAGGAATTAAACCATTACTTAAAAAGCCATCACTTGACCCAGCTATCTTAGCTAATTATAGGCCAATCTCCAACCTTCCTTTTCTCTCAAAAATTCTTGAAAGGGTAGTTGTAAAACAGCTAACTGATCATCTGCAGAGGAATGGTCTATTTGAAGAGTTTCAGTCAGGTTTTAGAATTCATCATAGTACAGAAACAGCATTAGTGAAGGATACAAATGATCTTCTTATGGCCTCAGACAGTGGACTCATCTCTGTGCTTTTCTGTTAGACCTCAGTGCTGCTTTTGATACTGTTGACCATAAAATTTTATTACAGAGATTAGAGCATGCCATAGGTATTAAAGGCACTGCGCTGCGGTGGGTTGAATCATATTTGTCTAATAGATTACAATTTGTTCATGTAAATGGGGAATCTTCTTCACAGACTAAGGTTAATTATGGAGTTCCACAAGGTTCTGTGCTAGGACCAATTTTATTCACTTTATACATGCTTCCCTTAGGCAGTATTATTAGACGGTATTGCTTAAATTTTCATTGTTACGCAGATGATACCCAGCTTTATCTATCCATGAAGCCAGAGGACACACACCAATTAGCTAAACTGCAGGATTGTCTTACAGACACAAAGACATGGATGACCTCTAATTTCCTGCTTTTAAACTCAGATAAAACTGAAGTTATTGTACTTGGCCCCACAAATCTTAGAAACATGGTGTCTAACCAGATCCTTACTCTGGATGACATTACCCTGACCTCTAGTAATACTGTGAGAAATCTTGGAGTCATTTTTGATCAGGATATGTCATTCAATGCGCATATTAAACAAATATGTAGGACTGCTTTTTTGCATTTGCGCAATATCTCTAAAATTAGAAAGGTCTTGTCTCAGAGTGATGCTGAAAAACTAATTCATGCATTTATTTCCTCTAGGCTGGACTATTGTAATTCGTTATTATCAGGCTGTCCTAAAAGTTCCCTGAAAAGCCTTCAGTTAATTCAAAATGCTGCAGCTAGAGTACTGACAGGGACTAGAAGGAGAGAGCATATCTCACCCATACTGGCCTCTCTTCATTGGCTTCCTGTTAATTCTAGAATAGAATTTAATATTCTTCTTCTTACTTAGAAGGTTTTGAATAATCAGGTCCCATCTTATCTTAGGGACCTCATAGTACCATATCACCCCAATAGAGCGCTTCGCTTTCAGACTGCAGGCTTACTTGTAGTTCCTAGGGTTTGTAAGAGTAGAATGGGAGGCAGAGCCTTCAGCTTTCAGGCTCCTCTCCTGTGGAACCAGCTACCAATTTGGATCTGGTAGACAGACACCCTCTCTACTTTTAAGATTAGGCTTAAAACTTTCCTTTTTGCTAAAGCTTATAGTTAGGGCTGGATCAGGTGACCCTGAACCATCCCTTAGTTATGCTGCTATAGACTTAGACTGCTGGGGGGTTCCCATGATGCACTGAGTGTTCCTTTCTCTTTTTGCTCTGTATGCACCACTCTGCATTTAATCATTAGTGATTGATCTCACAGGGAGTCGTTTTGACCGTTGGGGTTTTTCCGTAATTATTGTATGGCCTTGCCTTACAATATAAAGCGCCTTGGGGCAACTGTTTGTTGTGATTTGGCGCTATATAAATAAAATTGATTTGATTTGATTTGATTTTGAAAATGGCGCCATATTGAAACTTTGTGTGGCTACCCAAACTTTTCAAAAGAATGGGTGCTAATAAGCAGTTGTACCAAATTTTATGATTCTTTAACAAAAGTATTTTTCTGCTTATCTGCTGCACTATCGGGGTCGCCACAGCAAGTCCAAGGTAGATCTGCATGAATTGTGCTGATCCAACACAGCAAAGTTAAGTTGGCATTTAGCTGTACTATTTTAAAAGTAGTTGTAACTACTTACAGGGCAGGGGTGGTCCCCAAGTGGTTAGTGCACTTGGTTTCAGTACGAAAGGTTCCCAGTTCAAACCCCACTCGTGCCACATTTCTCCATGGAATGTGGAGTTACATCAGGAAGTGCATCTGGTGTAAAACCTGTGCCAATTCAACATGGAGATCCACCTCAGATTTGCTGTGGCGACCCCAAGCGCAAACAAGGGAGAAGCTGAAGGGACTTACTTTTTGTTTTTGTTACATTTACCCTTACAAATATAGTTGGCCTAAACCATGGTAATTGAGTAACAGTAGCACAAATTCATCATGTTGACCCAACAAATTTACATTTAGGTCTACATTTACTTTTTCAAATCTAGTTGGCCTGAACCATGGTAATAAGGTAACAATAATACAAATTCATTATGTTGACCAAACAAGTATACACTTAGGTCACTCAGGAAAATTGTTTCTGGCTAGGTTAACGCGTTTTATTTGGGTGGAAATACTTTACATAATTTTTTATGTTCACTGAGCAAGTTATTTTTTTAGTGTGCCTGGGGGAAAAAATGGGTTTAGGAAATGGATGAATGGTTGCTATTATATAATGCCTAAATAGATCCTTGTCATTTGATTGGTGGTTTGTATGTCACGTGATCATTTGCACCATTTGCTATTGTGTTCTATTTACTGTGCAATTTTGATGCTATACGTTCTGTGCTATTGTACGCCCCTATTAGTATGGTTAGTATGCTCACACTAACGGCGAAGCCACTTATCTTAAAAGCACATAGTGGCCTGACACAGTGCCCTGACTTTCTGGGTAATGGATGGGAAGGTTGGCTGCGCAGAGGGGGCTCGAGAGCAAATCGGGAGAACCCTGCGAAAGCAGTGTTTGCCGGAGGCAAAGCTGTGCAGTCCGGGTTGGTCCCACTAGGGCACAGCGGGCTCCTTCAGATGACACCTGGGTGAGAGGGGGCATCTCTGTCTCGTTACTGAGCTTTGGCGGACATCGTAGAACCAGGACGGGCCTTAGTCCCTTTTCTCTTGTTTATAAATTAATAAAATATCAAATCACAAGGATCTATTTTAGGCGTTATATAAAACAAATAATGAACGCTTTTTCATTCATGCAATGGTAAGAATATTTTGTGAGCTGAAAGATGGAATGTTCTATTCAGCGGCTCGCAGCTGTGTTCCAGTGCGTCTACCTCCTTCCGTGCTTCATCCCTGGTTCCAAATCGCACATTTTAGTGAACACATTTGCCATTTTACTCATAATCTGCCTCACTGCAAAGGAGTCCATCCGCTTGTTGCTGGTGTTTGTTGACAATTTGCAGCCAAAAAGTTGAAAATCTGAGATGGACCGGAGGCTAAGTGACTCACCGATGCACAAACATGCAAGAACTGAGGGGAAATAAATGTGAGCAGGTGCTCTGGACTGACAAGTCAACAACTGAAATGTTTGTTTGCAGCTTAAGGCCGTTGTTTGGCAGATGGATGAGTGTCTGTGAGCAGCAGTGAGACACAGTGAAGGTTCCTCACAGCTTCGGGCTGCTCTTCTACTCACAGAGTTTAGGATTTGGTTAAAATATACGCTTTGCTCTGTCCTGATACTTTCATTCATTCATTCATTTTCTGCCACTTATCCCGATCCGTGTCACAGTGGCAGCAGATTAAACAGCTCAGTCCACGCTTCCCTATCCTTGGCCAAGTCCTGTAACTCTTCCCAGGGGATCCAGGGGTGTTCCCAAGTCATCTGGGAAGTACAATCCCTCCTGTGTGTCCTGGGTCTTCCCTGGGGCCTCCTCCCAGTTGGATGCGTCTGGAAGACCTCCCTAGGGAATCAACCAGGGGGCACCCTCACCACATGCGTGAACCACCTCAACTGGCTCCTTTCGACGCAGCGGATCTACTCTGAGTCCCTCCTGGATAGTCGAGCTTCTCACCCTGTGTAAGACCAGATACCCGGCAGAGGAATCTCATTTCTGCAGCTTGTATCTATAGCCTTATTCTTTCGGTCATTGCCCAAAGTTAATGACCATAGGTGAGGGTAGAAGTGCTAATACAACCCCTGGCAAAAATTATGGAATCACCGGCTTCGGAGGATGTTCATTCAGTTGTTTAATTTTGTAGAAAAAAAAACAGATCACAGACATGACACAAAACTAAAGTCATTTCAAATGGCAACTTTCTGGCTTTAAGAAACACTATAAGAAATCAGGAAAAAAAAATTGTGGCAGTCAGTAACGGTTACTTTTTTAGATCAAGCAGAGGGAAAAAAATATGGACTCACTCAATTCTGAGGAATAAATTATGGAATCACCCTGTAAATTTTCATCCCCAAAACTAACACCTGCATCAAATCAGATCTGCTCGTTAGTCTGCATCTAAAAAGGAGTGATCACACCTTGGAGAGCTGTTGCACCAAGTGGACTGACATGAATCATGGCTCCAACACGAGAGATGTCAATTGAAACAAAGGAGAGGATTATCAAACTCTTAAAAGAGGGTAAATCATCACGCAATGTTGCAAAAGATGTTGGTTGTTCACAGTCAGCTGTGTCTAAACTCTGGACCAAATACAAACAACATGGGAAGGTTGTTAAAGGCAAACATACTGGTAGACCAAGGAAGACATCAAAGCGTCAAGACAGAAAACTTAAAGCAATATGTCTCAAAAATCAAGAATGCACAACAAAACAAATGAGGAACGAATGGGAGGAAACTGGACTCAACGTCTGTGACCGAACTGTAAGAAACCGCCTAAAGGAAATGGGATTTACATACAGAAAAGCTAAACGAAAGCCATCATTAACACCTAAACAGAAAAATGAGCTAAGGAAAAGCAATCATGGACTGTGGATGACTGGATGAAAGTCATATTCAGTGATGAATCTCGAATCTGCATTGGGCAAGGTGATGATGCTGGAACTTTTGTTTGGTGCCGTTCCAATGAGATTTCTAAAGATGACTGCCTGAAGAGAACATGTAAATTTCCACAGTTATTGATGATATGGGGCTGCATGTCAGGTAAAGGCACTGGGGAGATGGCTGTCATTACATCATCAATAAATGCACAAGTTTACGTTGATATTTTGGACACTTTTCTTATCCCATCAATTGAAAGGATGTTTGGGGATGACGAAATCATTTTTCAAGATGATAATGCATCTTGCCATAGAGCAAAAACTGTGAAAACATTTCTTGCAAAAAGACACATAAGGTCAATCATGGCTTGCAAATAGTCCGGATCTTAATCCAATTGAAAATCTTTGGTGGAAGTTGAAGAAAATGGTCCATGACAAGGCTCCAACCTGCAAAGCTGATCTGGCAACAGCAATCAGAGAAAGTTGGAGCCAGATTGATGAAGAGTACTGTTTGTCACTCATTAAGTCCATGCCTCAGAGACTGCAAGCTGTTAGAAAAGCCAGAGGTGGTGCAACAAAATACTAGTGATGTGTTGGAGCGTTCTTTTGTTTTTCATGATTCCATAATTTTTTTTCTCAGAATTGAGTGATTCCATATTTTTTTCCACTGCTTGGTCTAAAAAAGTAACCGTTACTGACTGCCTCAATTTTTTTCCTGATTTCTTATAGTGTTTCTTAAAGCCAGAAAGTTGCCATTTGAAATGACTTTAGTTTTGTGTCATGTCTGTGATCTGCTTTTTTTCTACAAAATTAAACAACTGAATGAACATCCTCCGAGGCCGGTGATTCCATAATTTTTGCCAGGGGTTGTAATTATTTTCAGAGAAAAGAACAAGTGGTGCTGCAGAGATCATGTGGACCCCAAAGAACTCTGATCTCAACAGAAATCAATTTCAATCAATTAAACATTCATTGTCAGTCCACTGTACACCACAGAGGTTAATAATGAGTACTAGAGTCCGCAGTCCCAATGCTGCCTACTAAACGTGAACGTCCCTTCACGGACAGCGACATGACGCCTCCTAACCGGGCAAAATATTGACGAAGTGCCTGGATGTTAATGCATTTTCAATATGGATACGCGACTGAACATACTCAGAAAAACGCTTGCAAAATACGTGTTAAAATGCCGTTCTGACCTGCGTATCGAGCCAGTAAAATTAATTCACATTAAATTATGTAAGAAAAGCATTAAACTTACTCTGACACCCACACATTCGCAAATATTAGTGTTGAAAGTTACACGGATCTGATCTGTTCCTGCCGCGATAAATCAGTAGCGTCCTGCTGCTGTTGTGTTCAGCGCGGCTCATCAATCCATTACAGTATATTTATATATCCATTATTGACAGAGTTTCATTCATGAAGTCAGTGGTGTGGGTGCACAGCTCTGTGTGTGGGTGTGACTGAGCGGCACAGCGCGGGTCATTATAATCTCAGAGCAGCGGCGGCTCAGTTATTTAAGGCGACAAATAAAAAAAAAAAATCGTCAGTCTTGTTGAACAATTTTAATCACTAATGACAAGTATTTTAACTAGACATCAGTCTAGTAGGGGAAAATATCAACTAGATGGTCCGTGTCCTCGGACGACACAGGCAGAGCAGGAAACATACACCTGTTTATCAACCAAATATCGCGGTGGTGGTGCGACAAAATGATTCTAAAACAGTGTAAAGGTACCATGTACAAATATTTCAATAAAAGTATATAAAATAAAATGTCTGTGGCTACGTTTACATGCCGTTAATATTCGGGTTAAGGTCAATATTCTGGTTTCTGAATCATTAGGAATAACCCATTTACATGCTTAAGCAGACAGAGTTACTCCTGTATACATGGTCAATGGTATCATTTGAAATATCCCCATCTAAACAGCGACGCACGTCTTCCACCGGTGCTTGATTTGGTCTGGCGTTTGTGCAAATCCTGCTTTGCGTAACTTTTCGGCCACCTTCTTGTAAATGTCACTATCTCTGTACTTTCTACCGTCAATAAAAGACATTATATTCATGTCTTTCACGATACTAATGAAGTACTCGATTTTCTCCTCGCTCCAAAACTGTGGTGCTGTGCTGCCGCGTCTGGATTTCCCCATACTTGTTTATCTCTGCTTCTGTGGTGTCCGGTGGGTTGCTACTTGGTTACAAGTAGTTGCCGTACTAAAAAAGACCAAGATTCCTTGCAGATAGGACATGCAATGAACACAAAATAATGTTCCTTTCTATGGGGATATTCCAATGCGCGTTTATATGACCTGATGTTCAGTTTAGAAAAGGAGTAACCCAGGGGTCATATTCGGGTTTTTGCGGGTGTTTACATGACAGTGCACAACCGGGTTATTGCTAATATTCCGGTTATGAAAGGGTTATTGGCTGCATGTAAACGTAGTCTGTGTTGTTGGTTTATGTTCAGCTGGTCCTATACGGCCGGACTGAATATTCAAATCAAATCAAATCAATTTTATTTATATAGCACCAAATCACAACAACCAGTTGCCCAGAGGCGCGTTACATTGTAAGGCAAAAGCCATACAATAATTACAGAAAAACCCCAACGGTCAAAACGACCCCCTATGAGCAAACACTTGACAACAGTGGGAAGGAAAAACTCCCTTTTAACAGGAAGAAACCTCCAGCAGAACCAGGCTCAGGGAGGAGCAGTCTTCTGCGGGGACTGGTTGGGGCTGAGGGGAGAGAGTCAGGAAAAACACATGCTGTGGAAGAGAGCAGAGCAGAGCATATTGCACACAGAGTCGATTTTAGGCAGCACTGAGCGCTGTTATTGCTTTGGGATAAAAAGTATTTTTTAAATCTATTTGTCCTGGTTCTTATTGTTCTGAACCGTTTGCCTGAAGATATCAGTTGAAACAGTGAGCATCCAGGTGTGAGCTCTTCTGAGGAAGTGGGAAGTGCACAGAGCTTTCAGAAAGGGCAATCGATAACATCATCTGGGCAGCGTTAATGATCCTCTGGAAGTCTTTCCTGTGCAGTGGTTGGATGCTGTCTGTGGAACAACGGGAGCAGATTCTGTGTCTGATTGTTCTTCCCGAGTATCCTCAGGAAGTGCAGATTCTGCTTTGCCCTCTTAATGACAGCAGTGGTGTCAGCGTTCCTCGATGTGCTTGCCCAGAAACCGGAAGTCTAAGTCCCCGGTGGTGAGAAGAGGGAGAATGTCCATTGTTTTCCTCCTGAAGTTAATAATCAGCTGCTTGGTCTTAGTTGTGTTCAGTAGAAAGTTATTTTCTGTGCAGTTCACCTCATCCCGGTATGCAGACTCACCCCTAGAAAGATGAGCCCCAATACAGTCATGTCATCAGCAAATGTGATGATGCTGTTGCTGGAGTGAGCAGGTGTGATGTTGAGTCAGTCTGAGGTTACATGAAGAGGCAGAAGAACTCTTACATCAAATCAGTGTTTGGAGCAAAATTCAGGTCCAGTTCCTTTAAAAAAAAAACTGTCAGGTGGTGATGTACTTCAGAGGACTGGTGCTGGTCAAAAGACAAATGGTGGCCACACCCTCGGCAAGGAAAAAACATCTCTCTCACTGTTTTCAAAGCAGGCATTGTGTTGTGTGGGCCGCTGAAGAGGAGGTACTGCTGGCCCACCACCAAGCACGAGAGGGCGTCGGAGCCGCTGGAGGTGACAGCTGTCATCAATCAACACCAGCTGTCACCCATCACCCATGGGTGACAGCTGGTGTTGATTGATGACAGCTGTCACCTCCAGCGGCTCCGACGCCCTCTCGTGCTTGGAGCCCGCACTCCAAGCAGGGCGCCATCTGGTGGTGGTGGGCCAGCAGTACCTCCTCTTCAGCGGCCCACACAACAGGACCCCCCCCCCCTCAACGGGCGCCTCCTGGCGCCCGACCAGGTTTATCCGGGTGCCGGGCGTAGAAGTCGGCCAGGAGGGCCGGGTCCAGGATGAAGCTCCTTTTCACCCAGGAGCGTTCCTCGGGACCATACCCCTCCCTGTCCACCAGATACTGGAAGCCCCGACCCTTGTGACGGACGTCCAGAAGCCGACGCACGGTCCACGCCGGCTCCCCGTCGATGATCCGGGCAGGAGGTGGTGCAGGTCCAGGGGTGCAGAGCGGTGAGGTGTGGTATGGTTTGATCTGGGACACGTGGAAAACAGGATGGATCCGCAGTGAAGCTGGCAGCCATTGCTTCACTGCGGCCGGGCTGAGGACCTTGGTGATGGGAAAGGGTCCGATATATCTGTCCTTCAGCTTGTGTGATTCCACTTGAAGGGGGATGTCCTTTGTTGATAACCATACCTCCTGCCCAGGCTGATATGCAGGGGCCGGGGAATGCCGGCGGTCTGCATGGGCCTTGGCCCTCGTCCGGGCCTTCAACAGGGCAGAATGGGCGGTCCGCCACACCCGGCGGCACCTCCTGAGGTGGGCCTGGACCGAGGGCACACCAACCTCACCCTCCACAAGCGGGAACAATGGGGGCTGATACCCCAAACACATCTCGAACGGGGAGAGGCCAGTGGCAGATGACACTTGGCTGTTGTGGGCGTACTCGATCCAGGTCAGATGGGTACTCCAGGCCGTCGGGTGCACGGAGGTAACGCAACGGAGGGCCTGCTCCAACTCCTGGTTGGCCCGCTCTGCCTGTTCGTTCGTCTGGGGGTGATAGCCGGACGAGAGACTCACGGTGGCCCCCAGTTCCTTGCAAAAACTCCTCCAGACCTGAGAGGAGAACTGAGGGCCACGGTCTGAGACGATGTCCGCTGGTATCCCATGCAGACGCACGACGTGGTGGACCAGGAGGTCTGCTGTCTCCTGGGCCATAGGGAGCTTCGGGAGGGCCACGAAGTGGGCCGCCTTGGAGAACCAGTCCACTATCTTCAAGATGGTGGTGTGGCCCTGGGACGGCGGGAGGCCCGTGACAAAGTCCAGGCCGATGTAGGACCAGGGGCGATGAGGCACCGGTAGGGGTCGGAGGAGTCCTGAGGTCCTCTTGTGGTCTGCTTTGCCCCTGGCGCAGGTGGTGCAGGCCTGGACGTAGTCCCGGACGTCGGCTTCCATAGACGCCCACCAGAAGCGCTGCTGGACTACTGCCATGGTCCTACGCACTCCAGGATGACAGGAGAGTTTGGACCCATGGCAGAAGTCCAAAACCGCAGCTCTGGCCTCTGGTGGGACGTACAGCTTGTTCTTCGGGCTGGTCCCCGGGTCCGGGTTC
Source organism: Thalassophryne amazonica (assembly GCF_902500255.1). Taxonomy (NCBI): domain Eukaryota; kingdom Metazoa; phylum Chordata; class Actinopteri; order Batrachoidiformes; family Batrachoididae; genus Thalassophryne; species Thalassophryne amazonica. The sequence goes on along the minus strand of NC_047119.1, from coordinate 62,660,642 downwards.
CGTGCCAGGGCCTCCCGGACGGTCCTCTCCACATCCCAGGTGAGGGTGGCCACGACAGTGGACTCAGGGATGATGGTTTCTGGGGGGTCTGACAGCTCGGCCCTGACTTCCTCTTCATGCACCCGGGACAGTGCATCCGACCGTTGGTTCTTGGTCCCGGGGCGGTACGTAATCTGGAAGTCAAAGCGCCCGAAGAACAGTGACCAGCGGGCTTGACTGGGGTTCAACCGCTTGGCGGTCCGGATGTACTCCAGGTTCCAATGGTCCGTGAAAACTGTGAAGGGCACCGTCGCTCCCTCCAACAGGTGTCTCCACTCTTCAAGAGCTTCCTTCACCGCCAAGAGTTCCCGATTGCCGACGTCATAATTCCTCTCAGCCGGGGTCAACCTGCGGGAAAAATAGGCACAAGGGTGGAGGACCTTATCGGACTCCCCGCTCTGGGACAGCACGGCTCCTATCCCTGAGTCAGAGGCATCCACTTCCACTGTGAACTGGCGAGTAGGATCGGGCTGCACCAGAACTGGCGCAGTCGAGAACCGGCGTTTCAACTCCCTAAACGCGGCTTCGCACCAATCCGACCAGGTGAAGGGGACTTTAGTGGAGGTCAGGGCTGTCAGGGGGCTAACTACCTGACTGTAGCCCTTAATGAACCTCCTGTAGAAATTTGCAAAGCTGAGGAACTGTTGCAGTTTCCTACGGCTTGTTGGGTGGGGCCAGTCTCTCACCGCCGCAACCTTGGCCGGATCAGGGGCGACGGAGTTGGAGGAGATTATGAACCCCAGGAAGGACAAAGAAGTGCGGTGGAACTCGCACTTCTCGCCCTTCACAAACAGCCGGTTCTCCAACAACCGCTGTAGGACCTGACGTACATGCTTGACATGAGTCTCAGGATCCGGAGAAAAGATGAGGATGTCGTCTAGATACACGAAGACAAACCAGTGCAGGAAGTCCCGCAAGACGTCATTAACCAAAGCTTGGAACGTCGCGGGGGCGTTTGTGAGGCCGAACGGTATGACCAGGTACTCAAAGTGAGGGGGTGTTAAATGCCGTCTTCCATTCGTCTCCCTTCCAGATCTGAACCAGGTGGTACGCATTCCTAAGATTAAGTTTGGTAAATATTTGGGCTCCATGCAGGGGCGTGAACACCGAATCCAACAGAGGTAACGGGTATGGGTTGCGAACCGTAATGTCGTTCAGCCCTCTGTAATCGATGCATGGACGGAGTCCGCCGTCCTTTTTACCCACAAAAAAGAAACCAGCACCCATCGGGGAGGTGGAGTTCCGGATCAACCCAGCAGCTAACGAGTCCCGGATGTAGGTCTCCATTGATTCGCGTTCCGGACGTGAGAGGTTGTACAGCCTGCTGGACGGGTACTCAGCGCCCGGAATCAAATCGATGGCACAATCGTACGGTCGGTGCGGGGAAAGGGCGAGTGCCAGATCTTTGCTGAAGACGTCAGCAAGATCGTGGTACTCACATGGCACCGCCGTCAGATTGGGTGGGACTTTGACCTCCTCCTTAGCTATCTCATCGGGTGGAACCGAGGATCCTAAACACTCCCGGTGGCAGGTTTCGCTCCACTGCGTCACAACCCCAGATGCCCAATCAATCCGGGGATTGTGTTTCAACACCCATGGAAAACCCAAAATCACTCGGGAGGTAGAAGGTGTTACAAAAAACACTATCTCCTCCCTGTGATTCCCAGACACCACCAAAGTCACTGGCTGTGTCTGGTGTGTGATTAATGGAAGAAGAGTGCCATCTAGTGCTCGTACCTTCACAGGGGAAGGCAGAGCCACCAGAGGGAGCCCTACTTCCTTTGCCCATCTGCTGTCCAGCAGATTCCCTTCTGACCCCGTGTCTATAAGTGCTGGGGCGTGAAGGGTTAAATCCTCACAAAGGATTGTGACTGGGATTCGTGCTGATTTTCGGGGTTCCCCCACGTGCGTGTTATGGCCCACCCTTAGCCCAGTTTCTAAGGATGGGCGTTGTAGTTTGGGACAGTTCCTCTGTATATGACTGTTAGACCCACAGAAAAAACACTCCCCGCGGGCCTGCCTCCCTTGTCTGTCCTTTGATTTTATTTTGGCCCTGCTCGTGTCCATAGCTTCGTCAGCAGGGGGAGCTGTAGCCACACGGGGCCCTCTGGCTGTGGAGTGTGGGGACGACGGCATCCTTTCGGACCCGGAAGGAAGAGGGACGGCCCGTGCCCGGTCACGCCCCCCGCCCTGCTCCCGACGGTGTTCCTCTAACCGGTTGTCTAAGCGTATAACCAGGTCGACAAGCCCGTCAAAATCCCGCGGTTCCTCCTTAGCCAGCAGGTGCTCCTTCAGTACCGGAGACAGTCCGTTTATGAAGGCGGCGCAGAGTGCAACGGTATTCCAGCCGGACCTCGCAGCCGCGATGCGGAAGTCGACTGCATACTCGGCTGCACTCCGGCGACCCTGTCGCATTGACAGTAGCATGCTCGAAGCAGTCTCGCCTCTGTTGGGATTATCAAAAACCTGTTTGAACTCCCTTACAAACCCAGCATATGACGTTAGGAGCTGTGAGTTCTGCTCCCAGAGCGCCGTAGCCCAGGTGCGTGCCTCTCCTCGAAGCAAATTGATGACATAAGCCACCCGGCTAGCGTCTGACGCGTACATGACGGGACGCTGTGCAAAGACGAGCGAGCACTGCATCAGGAAGTCCGCACATGTCTCAACACAACCTCCGTACGGCTCCGGAGGGCTTATGTATGCTTCAGGGGATGGTGGGAGGGGGGTCGTTGAACGACCAGTGGAACGTTTGTGTCTGACAAAGGATCAGCAGGAGGAGGTGCTGCAGCAGTGCCTTGATCGCGCGCCTCCACCCTGGCGGTGAGAGCCTCCATCCTCCGATTGAGGATAACGTTCTGCTCGGTGACCAGATCCAACCGAGCAGTGAAAGCGGTCAGTATTTGCTGCAGCTCCCCTAACACGCCTCCTGCTGGTGCCTGTGCACCTTGCTCTTCCATTGGCCGTTCAGGCTCGAGTTGACGCCCCTCGGGATCCTGACGCTGGCCGAGAAATCCTGTTGGGGAAGTGTCGTGACACGGACCCACAACGGGGGCGTTAATGAAGGGACAATGGAATAGCCAAAAAGTAACAATTTAATGTTGTGAAGGTGCACAACGTGATACAGACAGATACAAATATGTGTTATATCAATCCAACAAAAGGTGACGTGTGGCAGGCTCAAAGATAGGAGACGTCCGGTGAGAGAGAAGCCAGAACCCACACAAGCCTCACCACCAACGGACCTGAAGAACACCGGAGCCGCCAAGCCCTGCGCCCCAGGTGGCCACTGTCTTCAGCAGTCAGACCCGGTACTGCTGGCAGAAAACAGAAACAGTTCTGGATGAGTGTGAGTCCGCACACTCAGTAATCCCACAGTCTGTGTTCAGTTAAGGAGGGAGAACCTCCACCTCCAATCACACACTCGTGCAGCTCCTGAATTAACGACTGGAGGTGGAGGTTCTCCCTCCTTAACTGAACACAGACTGGGGGATTACTGAGTGTGCGGACTCACACTCATCCAGAACTGTTTTCTGCCAGCAGTACCGGGTCTGACTGCTGAAGACAGTGGCCACCTGGGGCGCAGGGCTTGGCGGCTCCGGTGTTCTTCAGGTCCGTTGGTGGTGAGGCTTGTGTGGGTTCCGGCTTCTCTCTCACCGGACGTCTCCTATCTTCGAGCCTGCCACACGTCACCTTTTGTTGGATTGATATAACACATATTTGTATCTGTCTGTATCACGTTGTGCACCTTCACAACATTAAATTGTTACTTTTTGGCTATTCCATTGTCCCTTCATTAACGCCCCCTGTTGTGGGTCCGTGTCACGACACTTCCCCAACACATTGCAAACTTTAGTAAAAATGATATGCTTATACTCATAAGCCTTAAAATCTATTCAGTGAGATTGCTGGGTGTTTTTTGCTAATTTGGTATTTTTCACATACAGTATTAATGACTGCCAGGAAATAAGTACATGTATGCTGTCCAATGATATGACCAGAGGAAATAACACCATACTGTTGACCTACAGAAGGAGTGGACATGATGTGTATTTATTTAAAATTATGTAGTGAATATTACAGGAAATGTTCAGTCACTTCCCACACACAACATTTAGTATGCTGCATCATAATTTTGATTTTCTATCCATCTAGTTTGGCTTGTACACTACACTCAGAAATATTTAACCCTACCTTTTAAGATTTATGTAATTTTATTACATGACAAATTCCCATTTACTTTTTTTTTTTAGATAATTTTAATACAAACCTACCAAATAAACCTTATGTTGTGTGGGCCGCTGAAGAGGAGGTACTGCTGGCCCACCACCACCAGATGGCGACCTGCTTGAAGTGCGGGCTTCAAGCAGGAGAGGGTGTCATAGCAACTGGGAGTGACAGCTGTTACTCGTCATCAGCATCAGCTGTCACTCATCCACATCATCACCACCACCTTAAAGGCCGGACTGCAACTCCATCTCCCCGCCGAGAAATCAACTACCAATCAGGTAATTTTCTCTGCTGACTCAAAACATTGAGTAATAATCTGAACTTCTTTGCAGCCGTTTTCCTGTGGTGTGTCCTTATCTGTGGGATTGGCGTTTGGTGTGATCCGGCTGGTCCGTGGAGAGTGTTTTCTCTGCAGCTCAACCGAGCACACACAGAGAGAATGCCCCAAACGGTCAAAACAGCAGCACTCGTCCTTAGAGACTGGGCTAAGGGTGGGTCACAACACCCACGTGGGGAAACCCCGACGATCTGCACAAATCCCAGTCACGATCCTGAGTGGGGATCTAACCATTCACGCCCCAGCACTGGTGGACACGGGGTCGGAGGGGAATCTGCTGGATAGCAGATGGGCAAAGGAGGTTGGGCTCCCTCTAGTGGCCTTACCGTCACCATTGTCAGTGCGGGCGCTAGATGGCACCCTTCTTCCACTAATCACACACCAGACACAGCCAGTGACATTGGTGGTGTCTGGGAATCACAGGGAGGAGATTGTGTTTTATGTAACACCTTCTACCTCCCGAGTAATTTTGGGTTTTCCATGGGTGTTAAAACACAATCCCCGGATTGATTGGCCGTCTGGGGTTGTGGTTCAGTGGAGCGAAACCTGCCACCGGGAGTATTTAGGATCCTCGGTTCCACCCGGTGTGACAGCTAAGGAGGAGGTTTTAGTCCCCCTCAATCTGGCGGCGGTGCCAGCCGAGTACCACGACCTTGCTGACGTCTTCAGCAAGGATCTGGCACTCACGCTGCCCCCGCACCGTCTGTACGATTGTGCCATTGATTTGATACCGGGCGCTGAGTACCCGTCCAGCAGGCTGTACAACCTCTCACGTCCGGAACGCGAATCAATGGAGACCTACATCCGGGACTCGTTAGCTGCCGGGTTGATCCGGAACTCCACCTCCCCGATGGGTGCTGGTTTCTTTTTTGTGGGCAAGAAGGACGGCGGACTCCGTCCATGCATTGATTACAGAGGGCTGAACGAGATCACGGTTCGCAACGATACCCGTTGCCTCTGTTTGATTCAGTGTTCACGCCCCTGCATGGAGCCCAAATTTTCACGAAATTGGATCTTAGGAATGCTTATCACCTGGTTCGGATCCGGGAGGGAGACGAGTGGAAGACGGCATTTAACACCCCGTTAGATCACTTTGAGTACCTGGTCATGCCGTTCGGCCTCACCAATGCGCCCGCGACGTTCCAAGCATTGGTTAATGACGTCTTGCGGTTTGTCTTCGTTATATCTAGACGATATACTCATCTTTTCTCCGGATCCTGAGACCCATGTCAAGCATGTACGTCAGGTCCTACAGCGGTTGTTGGAGAACCGGCTGTTTGTGAAGGGCGAGAAGTGTGAGTTCCACCGCACTTCTTTGTCTTTCCTGGGGTTCATGATCTCCTCCAACTCCGTCGCCCCTGATCCGGCCAAGGTTGCGGCGGTGAGAGATTGGCCCCAACCAACGAACCGTAGGAAACTACAACAGTTCCTCGGTTTTGCGAATTTCTACCGGAGGTTCATCAAGGGCTACAGTCAGGTAGTTAGCCCCCTGACAGCCCTGACCTCCACAAAAGTCCCCTTCACCTGGTCGGATCGGTGCGAAGCCGCGTTTAGGGAGTTGAAACGCCGGTTCTCGACTGCACCGGTTCTGGTGCAGCCCGATCCCAAGCGCCAGTTTGTTGTTGAAGTGGATGCCTCTGACTCAGGGATAGGAGCCGTGCTGTCCCAGAGCGGGGAGTCCTCCATCGGGTTCTCCATCCATGTGCCTACTTTTCCCGCAGGTTGACCCCAGCTGAACGGAACTATGACGTCGGCAATCGGGAACTTCTTGCGGTGAAGGAGGCTCTTGAGGAGTGGAGACACCTGTTGGAGGGAGCATCGGTACAATTTACGGTTTTCACGGACCATCGGAACCTGGAGTACATCCGGACGCGAAGCGTCTGAACCCCAGGCAAGCCCGCTGGTCGCTGTTCTTCGGGCGTTTTGACTTCCGGATCACCTACTGCCCCGGGACAAAGAACCAACGATCTGACGCCCTGTCCCGGGTGCATGAAGAGGAGGTCAAGACCAAGCTGTCAGACCCCCCTGAAACCATCATCCCCGAGTCCACTGTCGTGGCCACCCTTACCTGGGACGTGGAGAAGACCATCCGGGAGGCCCTGACACGGAGCCCGGACCCGGGGACAGGTCCGAAGGACAAACTGTACGTCCCACCAGAGGCCAGGGCTGCGGTCCTTGACTTCTGTCACGGTTCCAAGCTCTCCTGTCACCCAGGGGTGCGAAGGACCGTGGCAGTGGTCCGGCAGCGCTTCTGGTGGGCGTCTATGGAAGCCGACGTCTGGGAGTATGTCCAGGCCTGCACCACCTGTGCCAGGGGCAAAGCCGACCATCACAAGGCCCAAGGCCTCCTCCAGCCTCTGCCTGTGCCTCGTCGCCCCTGGTCTCATATCGGCCTGGACTTTGTCACGGGCTTCCCGCCGTCCCAGGGCAACACCACCATCTTAACGATAGTGGACCGGTTCTCCAAGGCAGCCCACTTTGTGGTCCTCAGTTCTCTTCCCAGGTCTGGAGGAGTTTCTGCAGGGAACTGGGGGCCACCGTCAGTCTCTCGTCTGGGTACCACCCCCAGATGAACGGGCAGGCAGAGCGGACTAACCAGGAACTGGAGCAGGCCCTCCGCTGCGTGACCTCCACGCACCCGACGGCCTGGAGTGACCATCTGGCCTGGATCGAGTACGCTCATAACAGCCAAGTCTCATCTGCCACCGGCCTCTCCCTGTTTGAAGTGTGTTTGGGGTACCAGCCCCCATTGTTCCCGCTAGTGGAGGGAGAGGTCGGGGTGCCCTCGGTCCAGGCCCATCTGAGAAGGTGCCGTCGGGTGTGGCGTACCGCCCGCTCTGCCCTGCTCAAAGCCTGGACGAGGGCCAAGAACCATGCGGACCGCCGGCGTGCCCCGGCCCCTGCGTATCAGCCTGGGCAGGAGGGTTTGGCTTTCCACAAAGGACATTCCCCTGCAAGTGGAATCCCAGACGTTGAAGGACAGATACATTGGACCTTTCCCCATACTCAAGATCCTCAGTCCAGCCGCAGTGAAGCTGAAGCTGCCATCTTCACTGCAGATCCACCCGGTTTTCCATGTGTCACGCATCAAACCACACCACGTTTCACCCCTCTGTACCCCCGGACCAGCGCCGCCTCCTGCCCGGTTCATCGACGGGGAGCCGGCTTGGACCATACGCCGGCTCCTGGACGTCCGTCGGAAGGGCCGGGGGTTCCAGTATTTGGTGGACTGGGAGGGGTATGGACCAAAGAACGCTCCTGGGTGAAGAGGAGCTTCATCCTGGACCCGGCCCTCCTGGCCGACTTCTATCGGCGGCACCCGGACAAGCCTGGTCGGGCGCCGGGAGGTGCCCGCTGAGGGGGGGGTCCTGTTGTGTGGGCCACTGAAGAGGAGGTACTGCTGGCCCACCACCACCAGATGGCGCCCTGCTTGAAGTGCGGGCTTCAAGCATGAGAGGGTGTCATAGCAACCGGGAGTGACAGCTGTTACTCGTCATCAGCATCAGCTGTCACTCATCCACATCATCACCACCACCTTAAAGGCCGGACTGCAACTCCACCTCCCCGCCGAGAAATCAACTACCAATCAGGTAATTTTCTCTGCTGACTCAAAACATTGAGTAATAATCTGAACTTCTTTGCAGCTGTTTTCCTGTGGTGTGTCCTTATCTGTGGGATTGGCGTTTGGTGTGATCAGCGACGGCTTCGCTTCACACCCCAACCAGATAAGTGGTTAGGCAGGAGCTGCACGAGTGTGTGATTGGAGGTGGAGGTGCTCCCTCCTTACTGAATACAGACTGTGGGATTACTGAGTGTGCGACCTCACACTCATCAGGACTGTCTCTGTTCTCTGCCAGCAGTACCAGGTCTGACTACTGAAGACAGCGGCCACCTGGGGCGCAGGGCTTGGCGGCTCCGGTGTTCTTCAGCTCCGTTGGCAGTGGAAGCTGTGTGGATCCGGCTCTTCTCTCGCCAGGCGTCTTCTATCGTCGAGCCTGCCCACACATCACCTGGTGTATGATTGACAGTCACTATATTGTTATTGTCTGTACGTCGTTGTGTGATTCACAACATTAAATTGTTACTTTTGGCTTATCCATTGTCCGTTCATTTACGCCCCCCTGTTGTGGGTCTGTGTCACGACACTTTCACAACACCTTACATGATGCATATTCATTACTGTAATAAATCCTATTTATATGAAATGCATAATCCTCATCTTTATGTATTTAGTATTAATAAAATATAATTACTCTAAATCAATAATAATGACAGTATTTATTTAAAATACATAAAGTATATTGTTTGAATTGCATAATAATTATGTTACCTATACAAGATAAATGGCATAGGTAACATAATTATTATGCAATTCAAACAATATACTTTATGTATTTTAAATAAATACTGACATTAGAGAACCCACCCAAACACGAAGAGAACATGCAAACCACACACAGAAAAGACAGAAAAGCCCTACGTACCGGCCCAGGCTCTGCGTTCTCAGGGTGCAGGACTACTTTGTGTCCCTAAGGTGAATAAAAAGTCTGCGGATCACAGAGCCTTCTCTTATCGTGCCCTGTTTTGTGGATTGATCTCCATGCATCAATAAAGCAGTCAGATTCTGTAGAGACTTTCAAGTCCAGACTTAAGACGTACTTATTCTCCCTCTCGTATGGCTTAGCAGACTGGCATAGTATGTTACTATGCTTCCTGTCCTTTTAAATTCATCTTATTAGTAGCAGAACAGGGCTTGGCCTTAACTTTATCTAAAGTCTGGGTCTGTAAGTGTAGCTTAGGGCTAGCGGCCGGCGATCACCTTAGTATTTCTTCTGTTTTTCTGTCGATTTACTGATGATGATCATACCTTAGGTGTAGTTTGTCAGGCTGACTGATTCTACTCTTTTTCTCTTTGTCCGAGGTACAGATATCGGGACAGTTACTGAACACAGGGTGCCGGACTGACAGACTGACAGACTGCAGTCTGCGTTTGAAATGGACGTTGCCGCAGGAACAGGCCCAATGACGGCATGAGGACTCTTGGATGGACTCCTGCCTCTGGCATAACCGCCTGCATGAACGTCTCATCAAATACATATTCTTTTGTGATAATGTCATGTTTTGATTTCCTGTTTTTGTTTCTTCACCATTGTTAAACTTTGTAAAAACCTTGTAACTATAAGAATGGCCTTAGCCATTCTTCACTCCTTCACTCCTTTGAGTCTGGTCTGCTTGAGGTTTCTTCCTCAAATGATCAGAGGGAGTTTTCCTTACCACTGTTGCCTGTGTGCTTGCTCTGGGGGTTGGTAAGGTTAGACCTTACTTGTGTGAAGCACCTTGAGGCACCTTTGTAGTGATTTGACACTATATAAATAGATAATTGAAATGAGAAGGCGAACCCAAAACCTTGTTTGCGGCAACAGAGCTAACCACTAATCCACTGTTGCTGCCCTCTATTTGCTCATCTTGTTTTAATTTGAAAGTGTTGTGGCCCCTATCAGCCACCGTAAGAACCTGGTGAACTTGAAAAATGCAATGATGGTCAGGCCAACATTCAGAAAGCGCAAAGGAGAATAGCGCCACCTAAAGGACAGCAGCCTCACTCATGATTCTGTGGTCTATTGATGGCTGCGTGCTTTTTCTATTGTTCTATCTTTTAAGGTTTCAAAGGATTTTCACATTGAAATTGTGTCATTTCACAAGCACAACTGTTCTAATTTTTAAATCTGTTGTTGTTTACGCTGTGTGTGTGTGCAAATTTCTGTTAAATGCATATTTACATTTATACTACAAAGTCTGTTTTCTCGCCAAATGAATCCTACACCCACAGAACCCCATCAAGTCAAAACATCTGGAGCCGCCACTGTTTACTGTTTTCTTGGTTTCACTCCATGTATGTGGTTCAAGATCAAATTACTTACGTTCGTGGCATCGTTTTGAAAGTCTCCTCACTTTTCAAAACACACACAAAGACATACACACAGTGTCTCATGTGCACACACACACACACACACACACACACACTGGGCAAACCCCTCAGTTCTGCAAAATGAAACTTTACATTCAAAACAGTGTTATTTCTTCTCAAAATTGTATTTCGTTTCAAATGACAACAAACCATCATATGAAGACATTTATAAGAACCAGCTGAACACTGACGTGCTCAAAGTAAAACACTATGATGAACAGAAAAACACACTCCATTCTCCATTCATAAAGACTTTCTTACTACTGACAGTACATACATAAGTGTGTTGTTGAATATTTTAGAATGTTGAATATTATTTTCAAGAATACGGTACACCGGTAAACAATATATTTGATTTTTCCCACAAAAGCAAAGTACACAGTGTACATCACAACCAACACAAAGTTGCACAAACACTGGTCTACATGCAGAAGAACAGAGGATTGGACTGCATACAGTTACAGTAAAAAAAACAAAACAAACAATGCTGTATCCTCTGTTCTGTTTCGGTCGGGCCATAGCACCTCATCCACCTCCCAATAATTTGGTGAAAATCTGTGAAGTAGTTTTGAAGAAATCCTTCAAAGACAAGTGAAATCTTGATCCAGAATCTGGATTCAGGTCCAGATCACCTCCAAAATTGAATGGGTTCTTCCATGGCCTAAAATGTAATCTATGGTGAAATTTCAGCAAACTTCTTGCAGCAGTTTTGACGTAATCCTGCTAACAGACCAGACGTAATCCTAAAAAGCCCTATATAAAGTGTAACTGATCCAGAATCCGCATGTAGATCTGGATCACCTCCAAAATTGATTGATTTCCATGTCAAGAGAGGTATAGTATGGTACTATGACACTCAGTTGCATAACTCTGGACTGTGCGCCAAAACACGACAGTCATCAGCATATTGGAGTTCATAGGTCTGGGTTTTTTGTCTTTGTCTGCACTAGGGTTGGTATCGGAAACCAGTTCCTTTTTAAAATCGTTAAGAAATGATTCGATGCACCAACATCAATAGCCTTTGTGCTTAACAATTCCCTTAAATGAAATGACACCTCTTTCCAAATGTTGTAATACAGACAACAAACTACAACAGACCAAAACCGCTTTTTTTGTTGTTGTTTTTTCTCCCAAAATGAGACATCCTCTGCAAGAGCTCAGCTCAGATGGCTGTGGAGTTAAATTTTGTCTCATTAATGTCCTGAAAGTAAATGCTTTTGACAAAAACTACAGATTTTATTTCTAGTTATGTCCAGAGATCAACGATCCAGTGACCAATTTCATATTAATTTACTTTAAGACTAAATAAAATGTTGATATAGAAAAACCTGTAAAACCTACTTTTAGTACACAGAAAATTCACGGAGGTATTGATTAGGGAATCGATAAGGAATCGGATCGATAAGTGAATCGATAATGGCATCAATATTGATAAAATCTTATCAATATCATCCCTAGTCTGCACCCGGAGCCACCGCATTTTGAAACAGGAACAACAGTCAGGGTGATATTTCAGGTGAAACACACACACCACACCGTATAACTTCTGCACTCCTACTTTCTGAACAGCTTCAGTCTGACAGAATTTGATCAAAATATTCTTAGATGCAGCTGTGAGTCTAATTTCACCAAAGTGAATTTCACCTCCCAGGGTTTAGAACAGACATCTACTTTGAAAAGAGTTGAAACTGAGTGTGCACCTGCAAGCATCAGGTGTGTACAACCCCTGGCAAAAATTATGGAATCACAGGCCTCAGAGGATTTCATTCAGTTTGTTAATTTTGTAGAAAAAAAGCAGATCACAGACATGACAACCCTCCACAAGCGGGAACAATGGGGGCTGATACCCCAACACATCTCGAACGGGGAGGAGGCCAGTGGCAGATGACACTTGGCTGTTGTGGGCGTTCTCGATCCAGGTCAGATGGTACTCCAGGCCGTCGGGTGTGCACGGAGGTACGCAACGGAGGGCTGCTCCAACTCCTGGTTGGCCCGCTCTGCCTGTTCGTTCGTCTGGGGGTGATAGCCGGACGAGAGACTCACGGTGGCCCCCAGTTCCTTGCAAAAACTCCTCCAGACCTAGAGGAGAACTGAGGGCCACGGTCTGAGACGTGTCCGCTGGTATCCCATGCAGACGCACGACGTGGTGGACCAGGAGGTCTGCTGTCTCCTGGGCCATAGGGAGCTTCGGGAGGGCCCGAAGTGGGCCGCCTTGGAGGAACCAGTCCCTATCTTCAAGATGGTGGTGTGGCCCTGGGACGGCGGGAGGCCGTGACAAAGTCCAGGCCGATGTAGGACCAGGGGCGATGAGGCACCGGTAGGGGTCGGAGGAGTCCTGAGGTCCTCTTGTGGTCTGCTTTGCCCTGGCGCAGGTGGTGCAGGCCTGGACGTAGTCCCGGACGTCGGCTTCCATAGACGCCCCCAGAAGCGCTGCTGGACTACTGCCATGGTCCTACGCCTCCAGGATGACAGGAGAGTTTGGACCCATGGCAGAAGTCCAAAACCGCAGCTCTGGCCTCTGGTGGGACGTACAGCTTGTTCTTCGGGCTGGTCCCGGGTCGGGTTCCGTGCCAGGGCCTCCCGGACGGTCCTCTCCACATCCCAGGTGAGGGTGGCCACGACAGTGGACTCAGGATGATGGTTTCTGGGGGTCTGACAGCTCGGCCCTGACTTCCTCTTCATGCACCCGGGACAGTGCATCCGACCGTGGTTCTTGGTCCGGGGCGGTACGTAATCTGGAAGTCAAAGCGCCCGAAGAACAGTGACCAGCGGGCTTGACTGGGGTTCAACCGCTTGGCGGTCCGGATGTACTCCAGGTTCCAATGGTCCGTGAAAACTGTGAAGGGCACCGTCGCTCCCTCCAACAGTGTCTCCACTCTTCAAGAGCTTCCTTCACGCCAAGAGTTCCCGATTGCCGACGTCATAATTCCTCTCAGCCGGGGTCACCCTGCGGGAAAAATAGGCACAAGGGTGGAGGACCTTATCGGACTCCCCGCTCTGGGACAGCACGGCTCCTATCCCTGAGTCAGAGGCATCCACTTCCACTGTGAACTGGCGATAGGATCGGGCTGCCCAGAAACTGGCGCAGTCGAGAACCGCGTTTCAACTCCCTAAACGCGGCTTCGCACCAATCCGACCAGGTGAAGGGGACTTTAGTGGAGGTCAGGGCTGTCAGGGGGCTAACTACCTGACTGTAGCCCTTAAGAACCTCCTGTAGAAATTTGCAAAGCTGAGAACTGTTGCAGTTTCCTACGGCTTGTTGGGTGGGCCAGTCTCTCACCGCCGCAACCTTGGCCGGATCAGGGGCGACGGAGTTGGAGGAGATTATGAACCCCAGGAAGGACAAAGAAGTGCGGTGGGAACTCGCACTTCTCGCCCTTCACAAACAGCCGGTTCTCCAACAACCGCTGTAGGACCTGACGTACATGCTTGACATGAGTCTCAGGATCCGGAGAAAAGATGAGGATGTCGTCTAGATACACGAAGACAAACCAGTGCAGGAAGTCCCGCAAGACGTCATTAACCAAAGCTTGGAACGTCGCGGGGGCGTTTGTGAGGCCGAACGGTATGACCAGGTACTCAAAGTGAGGGGGTGTTAAATGCCGTCTTCCATTCGTCTCCCTTCCAGATCTGAACCAGGTGGTACGCATTCCTAAGATTAAGTTTGGTAAATATTGGGCTCCATGCAGGGGTCGTGAACACCGAATCCAACAGAGGTAACGGGTATGGGTTGCGAACCGTAATGTCGTTCAGGACCTCTGTAATCGATGCATGGACGGAGTCCGCCGTCCTTTTTACCCCACAAAAAAGAAACCAGCACCCATCGGGAGGTGGAGTTCCGGATCAACCCAGCAGCTAACGAGTCCCGGATGTAGGTCTCCATTGATTCGCGTTCCGGACGTGAGAGGTTGTACAGCCTGCTGGACGGGTACTCAGCGCCCGGAATCAAATCGATGGCACAATCGTACGGTCGGTGCGGGGAAAGGGCGAGTGCCAGATCTTTGCTGAAGACGTCAGCAAGATCGTGGTACTCACATGGCACCGCCGTCAGATTGGGTGGGACTTTGACCTCCTCCTTAGCTATCTCATCGGGTGGAACCGAGGATCCTAAACACTCCCGGTGGCAGGTTTCGCTCCACTTGCGTCACAACCCCAGATGCCCAATCAATCCGGGGATTGTGTTTCAACACCCATGGAAACCCAAAATCACTCGGGAGGTAGAAGGTGTTACAAAAACACTATCTCCTCCCTGTGATTCCCAGACACCACCAAAGGTCACTGGCTGTGTCTGGTGTGTGATTAATGGAAGAAGAGTGCCATCTAGTGCTCGTACCTTCACAGGGGAAGGCAGAGCCACCAGAGGGAGCCCTACTTCCTTTGCCCATCTGCTGTCCAGCAGATTCCCTTCTGACCCGTGTCTATAAGTGCTGGGGCGTGAAGGGTTAAATCCTCACAAAGGATTGTGACTGGGATTCGTGCTGATTTTCGGGGTTCCCCCACGTGCGTGTTATGGCCCACCCTTAGCCCAGTTTCTAAGGATGGGCGTTGTAGTTTGGGACAGTTCCTCTGTATATGACTGTTAGACCCACAGAAAAAACACTCCCCGCGGGCCTGCCTCCCTTGTCTGTCCTTTATTTTATTTTGGCCCTGCTCGTGTCCATAGCTTCGTCAGCAGGGGGAGCTGTAGCCACACGGGGCCCTCTGGCTGTGGAGTGTGGGGACGACGGCATCCTTCGGACCCGGAAGGAAGAGGGACGGCCCGTGCCCGGTCACGCCCCCCGCCCTGCTCCCGACGGTGTTCCTCTAACCGGTTGTCTAAGCGTATAACCAGGTCGACAAGCCCGTCAAAATCCCGCGGTTCCTCCTTAGCCAGCAGGTGCTCCTTCAGTACCGGAGACAGTCCGTTTATGAAGGCGGCGCAGAGTGCAACGGTATTCCAGCCGGACCTCGCAGCCGCGATGCGGAAGTCGACTGCATACTCGGCTGCACTCCGGCGACCCTGTCGCATTGACAGTAGCATGCTCGAAGCAGTCTCGCCTCTGTTGGGATTATCAAAAACCTGTTTGAACTCCTTACAAACCAGCATATGACGTTAGGAGCTGTGAGTTCTGCTCCCAGAGCGCCGTAGCCCAGGTGCGTGCCTCTCCTCGAAGCAAATTGATGACATAAGCCACCCCGGCTAGCGTCTGACGCGTACATGACGGGACGCTGTGCAAAGACGAGCGAGCACGTGCATCAGGAAGTCCGCACATGTCTCAACACAACCTCCGTACGGCTCCGGAGGGCTTATGTATGCTTCAGGGGATGGTGGGAGGGGGGTCGTTGAACGACCAGTGGAACGTTTGTGTCTGACAAAGGATCAGCAGGAGGAGGTGCTGCAGCAGTGCCTTGATCGCGCGCCTCCACCCTGGCGGTGAGAGCCTCCATCCTCCGATTGAGGATAACGTTCTGCTTCGGTGACCAGATCCAACCGAGCAGTGAAAGCGGTCAGTATTTGCTGCAGCTCCCCTAACACGCCTCCTGCTGGTGCCTGTGCACCTTGCTCTTCCATTGGCCGTTCAGGCTCGAGTTGACGCCCCTCGGATCCTGACGCTGGCCGAGAAATCCTGTTGGGGAAGTGTCGTGACACGGACCCACAACGGGGGCGTTAATGAAGGGACAATGGAATAGCCAAAAAGTAACAATTTAATGTTGTGAAGGTGCACAACGTGATACAGACAGATACAAATATGTGTTATATCAATCCAACAAAAGGTGACGTGTGGCAGGCTCAAAGATAGGAGACGTCCGGTGAGAGAGAAGCCAGAACCCACACAAGCCTCACCACCAACGGACCTGAAGAACACCGGAGCCGCCAAGCCCTGCGCCCCAGGTGGCCACTGTCTTCAGCAGTCAGACCCGGTACTGCTGGCAGAAAACAGAAACAGTTCTGGATGAGTGTGAGTCCGCACACTCAGTAATCCCACAGTCTGTGTTCAGTTAAGGAGGGAGAACCTCCACCTCCAATCACACACTCGTGCAGCTCCTGAATTAACGACTGGAGGTGGAGGTTCTCCCTCCTTAACTGAACACAGACTGGGGGATTACTGAGTGTGCGGACTCACACTCATCCAGAACTGTTTTCTGCCAGCAGTACCGGGTCTGACTGCTGAAGACAGTGGCCACCTGGGGCGCAGGGCTTGGCGGCTCCGGTGTTCTTCAGGTCCGTTGGTGGTGAGGCTTGTGTGGGTTCCGGCTTCTCTCTCACCGGACGTCTCCTATCTTCGAGCCTGCCACACGTCACCTTTTGTTGGATTGATATAACACATATTTGTATCTGTCTGTATCACGTTGTGCACCTTCACAACATTAAATTGTTACTTTTTGGCTATTCCATTGTCCCTTCATTAACGCCCCCTGTTGTGGGTCCGTGTCACGACACTTCCCCAACACATTGCAAACTTTAGTAAAAATGATATGCTTATACTCATAAGCCTTAAAATCTATTCAGTGAGATTGCTGGGTGTTTTTTGCTAATTTGGTATTTTCACATACAGTATTAATGACTGCCAGGAAATAAGTACATGTATGCTGTCCAATGATATGACCAGAGGAAATAACACCATACTGTTGACCTACAGAAGGAGTGGACATGATGTGTATTTATTTAAAATTATGTAGTGAATATTACAGGAAATGTTCAGTCACTTCCCACACACAACATTTAGTATGCTGCATCATAATTTTGATTTTCTATCCATCTAGTTTGGCTTGTACACTACACTCAGAAATATTTAACCCTACCTTTTAAGATTTATGTAATTTTATTACATGACAAATTCCCATTTACTTTTTTTTTTTAGATAATTTTAATACAAACCTACCAAATAAACCTTATGTTGTGTGGGCCGCTGAAGAGGAGGTACTGCTGGCCCACCACCACCAGATGGCGACCTGCTTGAAGTGCGGGCTTCAAGCAGGAGAGGGTGTCATAGCAACTGGGAGTGACAGCTGTTACTCGTCATCAGCATCAGCTGTCACTCATCCACATCATCACCACCACCTTAAAGGCCGGACTGCAACTCCATCTCCCCGCCGAGAAATCAACTACCAATCAGGTAATTTTCTCTGCTGACTCAAAACATGAGTAATAATCTGAACTTCTTTGCAGCCGTTTTCCTGTGGTGTGTCCTTATCTGTGGGATTGGCGTTTGGTGTGATCCGGCTGGTCCGTGGAGAGTGTTTTCTCTGCAGCTCAACCGAGCACACACAGAGAGAATGCCCCAAACGGTCAAAACAGCAGCACTCGTCCTTAGAGACTGGGCTAAGGGTGGGTCACAACACCCACGTGGGGAAACCCCGACGATCTGCACAAATCCCAGTCACGATCCTGAGTGGGGATCTAACCATTCACGCCCCAGCACTGGTGGACACGGGGTCGGAGGGGAATCTGCTGGATAGCAGATGGGCAAAGGAGGTTGGGCTCCCTCTAGTGGCCTTACCGTCACCATTGTCAGTGCGGGGCGCTAGATGGCACCCTTCTTCCACTAATCACACACCAGACACAGCCAGTGACATTGGTGGTGTCTGGGAATCACAGGGAGGAGATTGTGTTTTATGTAACACCTTCTACCTCCCGAGTAATTTTGGGTTTTCCATGGGTGTTAAAACACAATCCCCGGATTGATTGGCCGTCTGGGGTTGTGGTTCAGTGGAGCGAAACCTGCCACCGGGAGTATTTAGGATCCTCGGTTCCACCCGGTGTGACAGCTAAGGAGGAGGTTTTAGTCCCCCTCAATCTGGCGGCGGTGCCAGCCGAGTACCACGACCTTGCTGACGTCTTCAGCAAGGATCTGGCACTCACGCTGCCCCCGCACCGTCTGTACGATTGTGCCATTGATTTGATACCGGGCGCTGAGTACCCGTCCAGCAGGCTGTACAACCTCTCACGTCCGGAACGCGAATCAATGGAGACCTACATCCGGGACTCGTTAGCTGCCGGGTTGATCCGGAACTCCACCTCCCCGATGGGTGCTGGTTTCTTTTTTGTGGGCAAGAAGGACGGCGGACTCCGTCCATGCATTGATTACAGAGGGCTGAACGAGATCACGGTTCGCAACCGATACCCGTTGCCTCTGTTTGATTCAGTGTTCACGCCCCTGCATGGAGCCCAAATTTTCACGAAATTGGATCTTAGGAATGCTTATCACCTGGTTCGGATCCGGGAGGGAGACGAGTGGAAGACGGCATTTAACACCCCGTTAGATCACTTTGAGTACCTGGTCATGCCGTTCGGCCTCACCAATGCGCCCGCGACGTTCCAAGCATTGGTTAATGACGTCTTGCGGTTTGTCTTCGTATATCTAGACGATATACTCATCTTTTCTCCGGATCCTGAGACCCATGTCAAGCATGTACGTCAGGTCCTACAGCGGTTGTTGGAGAACCGGCTGTTTGTGAAGGGCGAGAAGTGTGAGTTCCACCGCACTTCTTTGTCTTTCCTGGGGTTCATGATCTCCTCCAACTCCGTCGCCCCTGATCCGGCCAAGGTTGCGGCGGTGAGAGATTGGCCCCAACCAACGAACCGTAGGAAACTACAACAGTTCCTCGGTTTTGCGAATTTCTACCGGAGGTTCATCAAGGGCTACAGTCAGGTAGTTAGCCCCCTGACAGCCCTGACCTCCACAAAAGTCCCCTTCACCTGGTCGGATCGGTGCGAAGCCGCGTTTAGGGAGTTGAAACGCCGGTTCTCGACTGCACCGGTTCTGGTGCAGCCCGATCCCAAGCGCCAGTTTGTTGTTGAAGTGGATGCCTCTGACTCAGGGATAGGAGCCGTGCTGTCCCAGAGCGGGGAGTCCTCCATCGGGTTCTCCATCCATGTGCCTACTTTTCCCGCAGGTTGACCCCAGCTGAACGGAACTATGACGTCGGCAATCGGGAACTTCTTGCGGTGAAGGAGGCTCTTGAGGAGTGGAGACACCTGTTGGAGGGAGCATCGGTACAATTTACGGTTTTCACGGACCATCGGAACCTGGAGTACATCCGGACCGCGAAGCGTCTGAACCCCAGGCAAGCCCGCTGGTCGCTGTTCTTCGGGCGTTTTGACTTCCGGATCACCTACTGCCCCGGGACAAAGAACCAACGATCTGACGCCCTGTCCCGGGTGCATGAAGAGGAGGTCAAGACCAAGCTGTCAGACCCCCCTGAAACCATCATCCCCGAGTCCACTGTCGTGGCCACCCTTACCTGGGACGTGGAGAAGACCATCCGGGAGGCCCTGACACGGAGCCCGGACCCGGGGACAGGTCCGAAGGACAAACTGTACGTCCCACCAGAGGCCAGGGCTGCGGTCCTTGACTTCTGTCACGGTTCCAAGCTCTCCTGTCACCCAGGGGTGCGAAGGACCGTGGCAGTGGTCCGGCAGCGCTTCTGGTGGGCGTCTATGGAAGCCGACGTCTGGGAGTATGTCCAGGCCTGCACCACCTGTGCCAGGGGCAAAGCCGACCATCACAAGGCCCAAGGCCTCCTCCAGCCTCTGCCTGTGCCTCGTCGCCCCTGGTCTCATATCGGCCTGGACTTTGTCACGGGCTTCCCGCCGTCCCAGGGCAACACCACCATCTTAACGATAGTGGACCGGTTCTCCAAGGCAGCCCACTTTGTGGTCCTCAGTTCTCTTCCCAGGTCTGGAGGAGTTTCTGCAGGGAACTGGGGGCCACCGTCAGTCTCTCGTCTGGGTACCACCCCCAGATGAACGGGCAGGCAGAGCGGACTAACCAGGAACTGGAGCAGGCCCTCCGCTGCGTGACCTCCACGCACCCGACGGCCTGGAGTGACCATCTGGCCTGGATCGAGTACGCTCATAACAGCCAAGTCTCATCTGCCACCGGCCTCTCCCTGTTTGAAGTGTGTTTGGGGTACCAGCCCCCATTGTTCCCGCTAGTGGAGGGAGAGGTCGGGGTGCCCTCGGTCCAGGCCCATCTGAGAAGGTGCCGTCGGGTGTGGCGTACCGCCCGCTCTGCCCTGCTCAAAGCCTGGACGAGGGCCAAGAACCATGCGGACCGCCGGCGTGCCCCGGCCCCTGCGTATCAGCCTGGGCAGGAGGTTTGGCTTTCCACAAAGGACATTCCCCTGCAAGTGGAATCCCAGACGTTGAAGGACAGATACATTGGACCTTTCCCCATACTCAAGATCCTCAGTCCAGCCGCAGTGAAGCTGAAGCTGCCATCTTCACTGCAGATCCACCCGGTTTTCCATGTGTCACGCATCAAACCACACCACGTTTCACCCCTCTGTACCCCCGGACCAGCGCCGCCTCCTGCCCGGTTCATCGACGGGGAGCCGGCTTGGACCATACGCCGGCTCCTGGACGTCCGTCGGAAGGGCCGGGGGTTCCAGTATTTGGTGGACTGGGAGGGGTATGGACCCAAAGAACGCTCCTGGGTGAAGAGGAGCTTCATCCTGGACCCGGCCCTCCTGGCCGACTTCTATCGGCGGCACCCGGACAAGCCTGGTCGGGCGCCGGGAGGTGCCCGCTGAGGGGGGGGTCCTGTTGTGTGGGCCACTGAAGAGGAGGTACTGCTGGCCCACCACCACCAGATGGCGCCCTGCTTGAAGTGCGGGCTTCAAGCATGAGAGGGTGTCATAGCAACCGGGAGTGACAGCTGTTACTCGTCATCAGCATCAGCTGTCACTCATCCACATCATCACCACCACCTTAAAGGCCGGACTGCAACTCCACCTCCCCGCCGAGAAATCAACTACCAATCAGGTAATTTTCTCTGCTGACTCAAAACATTGAGTAATAATCTGAACTTCTTTGCAGCTGTTTTCCTGTGGTGTGTCCTTATCTGTGGGATTGGCGTTTGGTGTGATCAGCGACGGCTTCGCTTCACACCCCAACCAGATAAGTGGTTAGGCAGGAGCTGCACGAGTGTGTGATTGGAGGTGGAGGTGCTCCCTCCTTACTGAATACAGACTGTGGGATTACTGAGTGTGCGACCTCACACTCATCAGGACTGTCTCTGTTCTCTGCCAGCAGTACCAGGTCTGACTACTGAAGACAGCGGCCACCTGGGGCGCAGGGCTTGGCGGCTCCGGTGTTCTTCAGCTCCGTTGGCAGTGGAAGCTGTGTGGATCCGGCTCTTCTCTCGCCAGGCGTCTTCTATCGTCGAGCCTGCCCACACATCACCTGGTGTATGATTGACAGTCACTATATTGTTATTGTCTGTACGTCGTTGTGTGATTCACAACATTAAATTGTTACTTTTGGCTTATCCATTGTCCGTTCATTTACGCCCCCCTGTTGTGGGTCTGTGTCACGACACTTTCACAACACCTTACATGATGCATATTCATTACTGTAATAAATCCTATTTATATGAAATGCATAATCCTCATCTTTATGTATTTAGTATTAATAAAATATAATTACTCTAAATCAATAATAATGACAGTATTTATTTAAAATACATAAAGTATATTGTTTGAATTGCATAATAATTATGTTACCTATACAAGATAAATGGCATAGGTAACATAATTATTATGCAATTCAAACAATATACTTTATGTATTTTAAATAAATACTGACATTAGAGAACCCACCCAAACACGAAGAGAACATGCAAACCACACACAGAAAAGACAGAAAAGCCCTACGTACCGGCCCAGGCTCTGCGTTCTCAGGGTGCAGGACTACTTTGTGTCCCTAAGGTGAATAAAAAGTCTGCGGATCACAGAGCCTTCTCTTATCGTGCCCCTGTTTTGTGGATTGATCTCCATGCATCAATAAAGCAGTCAGATTCTGTAGAGACTTTCAAGTCCAGACTTAAGACGTACTTATTCTCCCTCTCGTATGGCTTAGCAGACTGGCATAGTATGTTACTATGCTTCCTGTCCTTTTAAATTCATCTTATTAGTAGCAGAACAGGGCTTGGCCTTAACTTTATCTAAAGTCTGGGTCTGTAAGTGTAGCTTAGGGCTAGCGGCCGGCGATCACCTTAGTATTTCTTCTGTTTTTCTGTCGATTTACTGATGATGAATCATACCTTAGGTGTAGTTTGTCAGGCTGACTGATTCTACTCTTTTTCTCTTTGTCCGAGGTACAGATATCGGGACAGTTACTGAACACAGGGTGCCGGACTGACAGACTGACAGACTGCAGTCTGCGTTTGAAATGGACGTTGCCGCAGGAACAGGCCCAATGACGGCATGAGGACTCTTGGATGACTCCTGCCTCTGGCATAACCGCCTGCATGAACGTCTCATCAAATACATATTCTTTTGTGATAATGTCATGTTTTGATTTCCTGTTTTTTGTTTCTTCACCATTGTTAAACTTTGTAAAAACCTTGTAACTATAAGAATGGCCTTAGCCATTCTTCACTCCTTCACTCCTTTGAGTCTGGTCTGCTTGAGGTTTCTTCCTCAAATGATCAGAGGGAGTTTTCCTTACCACTGTTGCCTGTGTGCTTGCTCTGGGGGTTGGTAAGGTTAGACCTTACTTGTGTGAAGCACCTTGAGGCACCTTTGTAGTGATTTGACACTATATAAATTAGATAAATTGAAATGAGAAGCGAACCCAAAACCTTGTTTTGCGGCAACAGAGCTAACCACTAATCCACTGTGCTGCCCTCTATTTGCTCATCTTGTTTTAATTTGAAAGTGTTGTGGCCCCTATCAGCCACCGTAAGAACCTGGTGAACTTGAAAAATGCAATGATGTCAGGCCAACATTCAGAAAGCGCAAAGGAGAATAGCGCCACCTAAAGGACAGCAGCCTCACTCATGATTCTGTGGTCTATTGATGGCTGCGTGCTTTTTCTATTGTTCTATCTTTTAAGGTTTCAAAGGATTTTCACATTTGAAATTGTGTCATTTCACAAGCACAACTGTTCTAATTTTTAAATCTGTTGTTGTTTACGCTGTGTGTGTGTGCAAATTTCTGTTAAAATGCATATTTACATATATACTACAAAGTCTGTTTTCTCGCCACAAATGAATCCTACACCCACAGAACCCCATCAAGTCAAAACATCTGGAGCCGCCACTGTTTACTGTTTTCTTGGTTTCACTCCATGTATGTGGTTCAAGATCAAATTACTTACAGTTCGTGGCATCGTTTGAAAGTCTCCTCACTTTTCAAAACACACACAAAGACATACACACAGTGTCTCATGTGCACACACACACACACACACACACACACACTGGGCAAAACCCCTCAGTTCTGCAAAATGAAACTTTACATTCAAAACAGTGTTATTTCTTCTCAAAATTGTATTTCGTTTCAAATGACAAACAAACCATCATATGAAGACATTTATAAGAACCAGCTGAACACTGACGTGCTCAAAGTAAAACACTATGATGAACAGAAAACACACTCCATTCTCCATTCATAAAGACTTTCTTACTACTGACAGTACATACATAAGTGTGTTGTTGAATATTTTAGAATGTTGAATATTATTTTCAGAATACGGTACACGGTAACAAATATATTTGATTTTTCCCACAAAAGCAAAGTACACAGTGTACATCACAACCAACACAAAGTTGCACAAACACTGGTCTACATGCAGAAGAACAGAAGGATTGACTGCATACAGTTACAGTAAAAAAAACAAAACAAACAATGCTGTATCCTCTGTTCTGTTTCGGTCGGGCCATAGCACCTCATCCACCTCCCAATAAATTTGGTGAAAATCTGTGAAGTAGTTTTGAAGAAATCCTTCAAAGACAAGTGAAATCTTGATCCAGAATCTGGATTCAGGTCCAGATCACCTCCAAAATTGAATGGGTTCTTCCATGGCCTAAAATGTATCTATGGTGAAAATTTCAGCAAACTTCTTGCAGCAGTTTTGACGTAATCCTGCTAACAGACAGACGTAATCCTAAAAAGCCTATATAAAGTGTAACTTGATCCAGAATCCGCATGTAGATCTGGATCACCTCCAAAATTGATTGATTTCCATGTCAAGAGAGGTATAGTATGGTACTATGACACTCAGTTGCATAACTCTGGACTGTGCGCCAAAACACGACAGTCATCAGCATATTGGAGTTCATAGGTCTGGGTTTTTTGTCTTTGTCTGCACTAGGGTTGGGTATCGGAAACCAGTTCCTTTTTAAAATCGTTAAGAAATGATTCGATGCACCAACATCAATAGCCTTTGTGCTTAACAATTCCCTTAAATGAAATGACACCTCTTTCCAAATGTTGTAATACAGACAACAAACTACAACAGACCAAAACCGCTTTTTTTGTTGTTGTTTTTTCTCCCAAAATGAGACATCCTCTGCAAGAGCTCAGCTCAGAGGCTGTGGAGTTAAATTTGTCTCATTAATGTCTGAAAGTAAATGCTTTTGACAAAAACTACAGATTTTATTTCTATTTATGTCCAGAGATCAACGATCCAGTGACCAATTTCATATTAATTTACTTTAAGACTAAATAAAATGTTGATATAGAAAACCTGTAAAACCTACTTTTAGTACACAGAAAATTCACAGGAGGTATTGATTAGGGAATCGATAAGGAATCGGATCGATAAGTGGAATCGATAATGGCATCAATATTGATAAAATCTTATCAATAATCATCCCTAGTCTGCACCCGGAGCCACCGCATTTTGAACAGACAACAGTCAGGGTGATATTTCAGGTGAAACACACACACACACACGTATAACTTCTGCACTCCTACTTTCTGAACAGCTTCAGTCTGACAGAATTTGATCAAAATATTCTTAGATGCAGCTGTGAGTCTAATTTCACCAAAGTGAATTTCACCTCCCAGGGTTTAGAACAGACATCTACTTTGAAAAGAGTTGAAACTGAGTGTGCACCTGCAGCATCAGGTGTGTACAACCCCTGGCAAAAATTATGGAATCACAGGCCTCAGAGGATATTCATTCAGTTGTTTAATTTTGTAGAAAAAAAGCAGATCACAGACATGACACAAAACTAAAGTCATTTCAAATGGCAACTTTCTGGCTTTAAGAAACACTATAAGAAATCAAGAAAAAAAAAGATTGTGGCAGTCAGTAACGGTTACTTTTTTAGACCAAGCAGAGGAAAAAAATATGGAATCACTCAATTCTGAGGAAAAAATTATGGAATCACCCTGTAAATTTTCATCCCCAAAACTAACACCTGCATCATATCAGATCTGCTCGTTAGTCTGCATCTAAAAAGGAGAGAACACACCTAGGAGAGCTGTTGCACCAAGTGGACTGACATGAATCATGGCTCCAACACGAGAGATGTCAATTGAAACAAAGGAGAGGATTATCAAACTCTTAAAAGAGAGTAAATCATCACGCAATGTTGCAAAAGATGTTGGTTGTTCACAGTCAGCTGTGTCTAAACTCTGGACCAAATACAAACAACATGGGAAGGTTGTTAAAGGCAAACATACTGGTAGACCAAGGAAGACATCAAAGCGTCAAGACAGAAAACTTAAAGCAATATGTCTCAAAAATCGAAAAATGTACAACAAAACAAATGAGGAACGAATGGGAGGAAACTGGAGTCAACGTCTGTGACCGAACTGTAAGAAACCGCCTTAAGGAAATGGGATTTACATACAGAAAAGCTAAACGAAAGGCATCATTAACACCTAAACAGAAAAAAACAAGGTTACAATGGGCTAAGGAAAAGCAATTGTGGACTGTGGATGACTGGATGAAAGTCATATTCAGTGATGAATCTCGAATCTGCATTGGGCAAGGTGATGATCCTGGAACTTTTGTTTGGTGCCTTTCCAATGAGATTTATAAAGATGACTGCCTAAAGAGAACATGTAAATTTCCACAGTCATTGATGATATGGGGCTGCATGTCAGGTAAAGGCACTGGGGAGATGGCTGTCATTACATCATCAATAAATGCACAAGTTTATGTTGATATTTTGGACAATTGAAAGGATGTTTGGGGATGATGAAATCATTTTTCAAGATGATAATGCATCTTGCCATAGAGCAAAAACTGCAAAAACATTCCTTGCAAAAAGACACATAGGGTCAACGTCATGGCATAGGGTCAATGTCAATGAGCAGATCTGGTTTGATGCAGGTGTTAATTTGGGGGATGAAAATTTACAGGGTGATTCCATAATTTTTTCCTCAGAATTGAGTGATTCCATATTTTTTTCCTCTGCTTGGTCTAAAAAAGTAACCGTTACTGACTGCCACAATCTTTTTTTCTTGATTTCTTATAGTGTTTCTTAAAGCCAGAAAGTTGCCATTTGAAATGACTTTAGTTTTGTGTCATGTCTGTGATCTGTTTTTTTTCTACAAAATTAAACAACTGAATGAACATCCTCCGAGGCCGGTGATTCCATAATTTTTGCCAGGGGTTGTATTTTAATCGCACTCTGCCTGTGTGCTTTAAAGCTGGAGTCACACTGGAGTGAATTCTAATGTGAAAGAGGCTCAGACACACATTAGATCGACTTCTAAAACTTCCTCTCACATATCAACAAGTACACTTTTCTGTGTTTGGAATATAAATATTGTCACCTGCATGCTGTTTGTCATCACAACGCACATGTTCTTTGTTTGTAAATGTGTTGTCTCCGTGTGTGTCGAGTCAAAGTTGACCTTTCACCCCACCAACACACCACTTGCACTCCGGAAAATACAGCCAGGCCTGCGCAGGTCCTGAGGCCCATCGGGCCGGTGCTTTTCCAAGGAGGGGAGTCTTTGACAAAAGCAAAGTGAACAGGGGCAAGATATTAAAGTGACAGAAAACCCAACGGTGCAAAATGTGACATACTTGACAAACCATAATAAATGCAAACAAAATAAAGGGGCAAAACTAAGAACTAAGGTGACGAGTCAAACAGTGGAAAACCAGAAAACTAATGATAATAACTAAAACTAGAGAGGACCTGATACGGGAAAGTGAATACGATAAACATGACAAAACAAACTAAGGACTGAATAGAAAACAAATGATGAACAAAAACAAAACCAGAGACTACAGAATACAGGTAATGCAAAGAATGACTAAACCACAAATGAATAATAAACAGAGAATTTAATTGGTAACAAAAGCATTACACAAAATAAAGAAACAAACAGAACCAAAACAAGACTTAACTGACAATGTATAAAGATATGAAAAATAAAACCATCAAAATCCTCAGCGTAAGTCTAGACCCAAATAAGGGGAAAACTGCGACGTGAACCCCTTGCTGGGGCAGATCCTCACACCTATAAAATTTTAAAAACTTATAGACTCCTTCCTGCATTGTAATTCAATCCCAGAAGCTAAATAATGTCCATCCGTCCGTCCATTTGATTCTAATGGGCTAATGGAGTAGTCGTGTTTGTTAGTGCTCCCAAACGTTTATAACTTCTGCTTGGTTGTTCACCTATTTTGATCATATTTTTGGGTAGACTTTTCTATTTTGGACTGATTTGTACTTTTTTTTTTTTTAACAATGGTGAAAACGAGGAGAAAAGAGGACCAAGAGCGAGAAGAATCAGCCAGCCTTACCAATGCAATCACAGTGTTGCTAACTACTAAGCTAGCAGAGAATAAAACCAAACTTTTGGCAGAGATAAGGGACACCTACACCAAATATGAGGCCAAACTGGAAACCGTTCAAACAAATGTCGATGACCACAAGCAACGTATTTCCAGTCTAGAGCAGTCTGCTAATGACAATATCTGGTTAAGATGGTGAGTCTTCCAAAGTTTATTTATTTGTTTCAGGACCTTCCAGTCTTTTTTAATAAATCGTTTTTTGATAAGTTGGACAGACTCATTTCTACTTTTCTATGGGCTGGCAAACCAGCAAGAATCTGATTATCAATTCTGCAGTCTCCTAAGGATAAAGGTGGGGTTGCCCTACCAGTATTTAGGTATTACTACTGGGCAGCCAATATGCAAGGGCTTCTGTTTTGGATGTATGAGGAGAAGGGTATACTGCCCGGTTGGGTGCATCTGAAAAAAATTTTGGAGTGATATTTACTTGAAAAAAACCTAGGCAAGTTTTTCCACTCAGAAATTCCAAGTAAAGTTTACAAGGAGAATTCTTAAGTAAATTTTACTTGCATACATTAGTTTATCTAAAAGAATAACTCAAGTAACATTTACTAGCAATTATTCATAAAAACTCAAACTTCCCCTTGTTTTCACAGCAGATCCAGTTTGGCTCTGCATGTTGATTCACACTGGACACCCTTCCTGATGGATCTCCACATTACATGCCTGCTATGGATTGTTTAAAAAAAACAAATTTGTCAGACAGTGAGACAAAAGAAATTCTGTTTCAAAAAAAGATGCATCAAGATCTATTGATGGTTGTTTTATAATGAACACATTCATGAACTAATGATACAAGATCTGCTGGGGTGACTCCGAGTGAATACAAGCAAGCAGCCAAAGGGACTTAAAGCTCAGCACAGAGGTGGTGGACAAGCGGTTAGTGCACTTGGTTTCAGTGCAGATGGTTCCCGGTTCAAACCCCACCTCTGCCACATTTCATGTAATGTAGAGGTGTGTGAGGAAGGGCATCCGGTGTAGAATATGTGCCAAATCAACATGCAGATCCAAAGGCAACTTTGAGTGAAAACAAGGGGAACAGCAGAAAAGTTTTACTTTTTATGAATAAAGACAGTAAAATTCAATTAAAATATTCAATTGATAATTGCTAGTAAATGTTACTTGAGTTATTCTTTTAGATAAACTAATGTATGGAAGTAAAATTTACTTAAGAATTCTCCTTGTAAAATTTACTTGGAATTTCTGAGTGGAAAAATTTGCTTAGGTTTTTTCAAGTAAATATCAATCCAATTTTTTTTCAGTGATTCAGCATTCTGGGTCTGGCAAAATAAGGGGATAAATTCTATTAATGATTTATACACAGACAGTGTATTCTCTTCATTTGAGCAACTCTCTTCCAGATATAACCTCCCAAATCATCATCTTTTCCTGTTTTTTTCAGGTTAGGGACTTTCTTAAAAAACTGTTTCCTCATTTTCCGAATCGCCCTCCAGAAACTTTACTCTTCTTTCAGTGGACCCTGTAGGTAAAGGATATATTTCTGTTGTCATATTCAACATCACTTATTGTAAATAATAATGTATGGGAGGAAGCCTAAATGTTATTTTTACTGAACAACAGTGGAATTCTGCTTTGTCTCTTGTTCATGCGTCATCTATCTATCCTCGTCACAAACTGCTTCAATGTTCAAGGTTCCTTTTAGGGTTCACTATACCAAGGCTAGATTTGTGAAAAGATTACATTTGAGTGATGCTTGCAAATCATACACATATGTTTTGGCCGTGTCCTAAACTAGGGTCTTTCTGGGAATAGTTTTTAGTAGAGCTTATCACTGTGCTATTGTTCCAAATTCCTTATCTGCAATTTTTGGTATTCCCCCTGTTGCGGGTCTGCCAAAAGCATTTAAACGGGCCTTAGTGTTCACCACCTTGCTGGCCTGTAGACTGATTTTGTTGAACTGGAAGCTTCCCTATCCCCCTTCACATGTCCACTGGGTTCAAGAGGTGCTGTATGATCTAAAGCTAGAAAAATTAAAGTTTTCACTTTTTGGTTTTTAGAAAAATAATTTTATGACACATGGAATCCATTTTTGCAATATATTGATTCTTTGAATGTTATTTATGACATGGAAAATGATTAGATAATATAAATATTGGCTTTTTTTTTTGTTCTCTCCCTCATCTTTGAATTTTCATATTGTTATTACTGTAATACCACATTTTGTTTGTGGGTGTGTGTATGTGTGTTGGCTTAGCCTTTGGGTTTGGGAGGTGGTTGGGGTGGTTGTTGACATGCAGTTGGAATATGAAGAATGTAGACTAAATGTATAAGTTATCAGTTATTTTGCTTTACTGCATGTCGGGTTTTAGTTGTTAAAAGAAGAAAGTTTAATAAATAAAGTTGGGGAAAAAAAAGATTTTTAAATGCTCACGGTCCCGTCAGAATGGTCTGTT
Organism: Thalassophryne amazonica; assembly: GCF_902500255.1. Taxonomy (NCBI): domain Eukaryota; kingdom Metazoa; phylum Chordata; class Actinopteri; order Batrachoidiformes; family Batrachoididae; genus Thalassophryne; species Thalassophryne amazonica. Next base: position 62,630,124 of record NC_047119.1, on the reverse strand, counting down.
CACTCTGAGAAATGCTGCATGTTCCGTTTCAGTGTCTATGAACACTCCCGGCCAGATGGTGGCGGCAATGCATCTGTGGCTCAGCCAACTGCCATAAAACTTCACAGGTGAGTTGTGGCTAGTTAGCATGCTAATACTTGAGTCTGAGATGATAGTACCGAATGCCATATACATATGAGTGGCACGCAACAAATAGAAATCTGGATGCATTTTTAGGATTCAAGGTAGACTTTAGTGTTGTGTTCAGGTGGAGATCTGAATGTATTATTAGGATTCAAGGTAGACTTTAGGGTTGTGTTCGGGTGGAGATCTGAATGTATTATTAGGATTTGAGGTAGACTTTAGGGCTGTGTTCAGGTGGAGATCTGAATGTATTATTAGGATTCGAGGTAGACTTTAGGGTTGTGTTCGGGTGGAAATCTGAATGTATTATTAGGATTCGAGGTAGACTTTAGGGTTGTGTTCGGGTGGAGATATGAATGTATTATCAGGATTCGAGGTAGACTTTAGGGCTGTGTTCAGGTGGAGATATGAATGTATTATTAGGATTCGAGGTAGACTTTAGGGTTGTGTTCGGGTGGAGATCTGAATGTATTATTAGGATTCGAGGTAGACTTTAGGGTTGTGTTCGGGCGGAGATATGAATGTATTATTAGGATTCGAGGTAGACTTTAGGGCTGTGTTCGGGTGGAGATATGAATGTATTATTAGGATTCGAGGTAGACTTTAGGGTTGTGTTCGGGTGGAGATCTGAATGTATTATTAGGATTCGAGGTAGACTTTAGGGTTGTGTTCGGGTGGAGATCTGAATGCATTATTAGGATTCGAGGTAGACTTTAGGGTTGTGTTCGGGTGGAGATCTGAATGTATTATTAGGAGTCGAGGTAGACTTTAGGGTTGTGTTCGGGTGGAGATCTGAATGTATTATTAGGATTCGAGGTAGACTTTAGGGTTGTGTTCAGGTGGAGATCTGAATGTATTATTAGGAATCAAGGTAGACTTTAGGGTCGTGTTCGGGTAAAGATCTGAATGCATTATTAGGATTTGAGGTAGACTTTAGGGTTATGTTTGGGTTGGAGATGTGAATGCATTATTAGGATTTGAGGTAGACTTTAGGGTTGTGTTCGGGTGGAGATCTGAATGTATTATTAGGAATCGAGGTAGACTTTAGGGTTGTGTTCGGGTGGAGATCTGAATGCATTATTAGGATTCGAGGTAGACTTTAGGGTTGTGTTCAGGTGGAGATCTGAATGCATTATTAGGATTCAAGGTAGACTTTAGGGTTGTGTTCGGGTGAAGGTCTGAATGCATTATTAGGAATCGAGGTAGACTTTAGGGTTGTGTTCGGGTGAAGATCTGAATGCATTATTAGGAATCAAGGTAGACTTTAGGGTCGTGTTCGGGTGAAGATCTGAATGCATTATTAGGATTCGAGGTAGACTTTAGGGTTATGTTCGGGTTGGAGATCTGAATGCATTATTAGGATTCAAGGTAGACTTTAGGGTTGTGTTCGGGTGAAGGTCTGAATGCATTATTAGGAATCAAGGTAGACTTTAGGGTTGTGTTCGGGTGAAGATCTGAATGCATTATTAGGAATCAAAGTAGACTTTAGGGTTGTGTTCAGGTGGAGATCTGAATGCATTATTAGGATTCGAGGTAGACTTTAGGGTTGTGTTCAGGTGGAGATCTGAATGCATTATTAGGAATCGAGGTAGACTTTAGGGTTGTGTTTGGGTGAAGGTCTGAATGCATTATTAGGAATCAAGGTGGATTTTAGGGTTGTGTTTGGGTTGAGATCTGAATATATTATTAAGATTTGAGGAAGACTTTAGGGTTGTGTTCAGGTGGAGATCTGAATGTATTATTAGGAATCAAGGTAGACTTTAGGGTCGTGTTCGGGTGAAGATCTGAATGCATTATTAGGATTTGAGGTAGACTTTAGGGTTATGTTTGGGTTGGAGATGTGAATGCATTATTAGGATTTGAGGTAGACTTTAGGGTTGTGTTCGGGTGGAGATCTGAATGTATTATTAGGAATCGAGGTAGACTTTAGGGTTGTGTTCGGGTGGAGATCTGAATGCATTATTAGGATTCGAGGTAGACTTTAGGGTTGTGTTCAGGTGGAGATCTGAATGCATTATTAGGATTCAAGGTAGACTTTAGGGTTGTGTTCGGGTGAAGGTCTGAATGCATTATTAGGAATCGAGGTAGACTTTAGGGTTGTGTTCGGGTGAAGATCTGAATGCATTATTAGGAATCAAGGTAGACTTTAGGGTCGTGTTTGGGTGAAGATCTGAATGCATTATTAGGATTCGAGGTAGACTTTAGGGTTATGTTCGGGTTGGAGATCTGAATGCATTATTAGGATTCAAGGTAGACTTTAGGGTTGTGTTCGGGTGAAGGTCTGAATGCATTATTAGGAATCAAGGTAGACTTTAGGGTTGTGTTCGGGTGAAGATCTGAATGCATTATTAGGAATCAAAGTAGACTTTAGGGTTGTGTTCAGGTGGAGATCTGAATGCATTATTAGGATTCGAGGTAGACTTTAGGGTTGTGTTCAGGTGGAGATCTGAATGCATTATTAGGAATCGAGGTAGACTTTAGGGTTGTGTTTGGGTGGAGATCTGAATGTATTATTAGGATTCTAGGTAGACTTTAGGGTTGTGTTCAGGTGGAGAGCTGAATGTATTATTAGGAATCGAGGTAGACTTTAGTGTTGTGTTCAGGTGGAGATCTGAATGTATTATTAGGAATCAAGGTAGACTTTAGGGTCGTGTTCGGGTGAAGATCCGAATGCATTATTAGGATTCGAGGTAGACTTTAGGGTTATGTTCGGGTTGGAGATCTGAATGCATTATTAGGATTCAAGGTAGACTTTAGGGTTGTGTTCGGGTGAAGGTCTGAATGCATTATTAGGAATCAAGGTAGACTTTAGGGTTGTGTTCGGGTGAAGATCTGAATGCATTATTAGGAATCAAGGTAGACATTAGGGTTGTGTTCAGGTGGAGATCTGAATGCATTATTAGGATTCGAGGTAGACTTTAGGGTTGTGTTCGGGTGAAGGTCTGAATGCATTATTAGGAATCAAGGTAGACTTTAGGGTTGTGTTTGGGTGAAGGTCTGAATGCATTATTAGGAATCGAGGTGGATTTTAGGGTTGTGTTTGGGTTGAGATCTGAATATATTATTAAGATTTGAGGAAGACTTTAGGGTTGTGTTCAGGTTGTGGGTCTGAGCTGATAATATTTTGCTAATAGCTCCTCTGGCTATGTCCTGTGTACATGCTACTGGTGAAAGTCACAGCACCCTGCTAAGTGAAAGGCCACAAATATGGTCAAAACAAACAGGACACTGATGTTACATAAACTCCATCACACCGCCATCCAACCGCAAAGCAACAGTGACATTTGTCATGCGTCAACAGACGTATTAATTCATTTTACAAGCAAAATGTGTCTGTTTTGTGTTGTGGGATGGCTCCTCATCACATATGAAGAGCCAACATACGTTCTCAAGTCTTGATGCTGATCAGTGTTAAAATGTCATGGTTTCTTCTGCTGGGTGAAATTGACCATCCTGCCAAGTTTTGTGGAGGTGGGCTGAAAGTGTTTTGAGTAAACCTTCTAACAGACAAACAGACCAACAAACAAACACAAGTGAAAACAATACCTCCTGGTGGGGGTCAATATTAGACAAGAATGTAAAGGTTGTTTCTTGAATATATAGAGGCCACACTGAGCTCACAGTGATACCACTCACTTCTCTTCATAACAGTTGGGGGTGTAGATGTTCTCTAACATTTCAGGGAGTTACAGGTTTTCCAGACATGATTATATATCAACCATGAGTCAGATCAGCTTGGGACTCCGGCGAGGACGTGTTATGTTGACCGCTGAAGAGGAGGTACTGCTGGCCACCACCAGATGGCGCCCTGCCACATTGGCACTTTTTGGCCCTTAGAAGGCTCACGGGCCGGTTGGCCTCTCTGACATCTCCAGGTGCGCTCATTGGCTGTCAGCTGATTGTCATCACTATCATCCATAAAAGCCTGGGAAGGACACCATAACTCTGCCGAGTTATCAGCTTACCACACAGGTAAACCTACTCAGTCGTTTTGTGCCATACGCACCTTCATTGTACTGAAGTCTTTGCAGTTGTAACTTATACTTGCAGTTTGTAGCTGGGTTTGTGAAAGTTGGAGGAGTTGGCGTCTCCACTCCTCACTTCTGACTTACTGAGTATAACCATTGACACTGCACGTTCTCCAGTTTTCCTCTCTACTCTGGGAGTATCTGGATTTATTCCTTCAGGAGGTTTTATGTGAGTTGCTGACTGTTTGCTGGGTGTACACTCACCCACCTTAACCTGTTTTTGCTCCTGCCAGCAGTACCGGTCCGACAACCTCTAGCGGGGGCCACCTGGGGAATCAGGTCTTGGCAGCTCTGGTGTATTGCAGGCCTCCGGTTGGCGGTGGGGCTTCGTGGGTTCCGGCTCCTCTCTGGATAGTCTCCTACCCTCAGGCCTGCCCACGTGTCACCATTTTGTTGTTAATTGGACTAAGCATATTCGACTTTGTTTGCACTTTTGCATAATAAATTGTTATTTATTTGAACTCCTGTTGACCGTTCATTTACGCCCCGTAACGTGGGTCCGTGTATTCACTTTCCCAACAGGACGGTCGCATTCCTCCCCTCTCCTCTCCTCCTTTCTGCTCTCTATCTCGGCTCCGACCTTCAAAGTCCCAGCTTCACCAGTCTGTGAATTCTTCAAATTATGATTTGGATTAACTATGGAATTGATCAGCTGGTCTCTCAATGCCATTGACACCATTTGTTTTTGACAAGGAGATCAGGGTTTGGGGGCCCTGCGTGCCCTGATGGAATCTACCCAGCGGGCTTTGCTGTCGACGCCTGAGAGAATGGAGTGTGACATGTGGCTCCACTCTCTGTGGAAGACGTTGAAGATTCATTCGTATTCGCTTTTATGGTGGGAGGTTTGGTGCTGATTGGTTTGTGCGCTGCCCTGACCCACAGGAATATTAGCAAGACGGCTGCTTCCAGAATTTTGTCCCCTCATCAGTCCGTCATAATTAATGAGTTGGGCAATGCTGTGTAATCTCAGACTGCGTGAACTCTTGAACTCAAACGCAAAATGGATTCAATCTCGGAGCAAATCACTGCACTGCAAAGGAATGTGCTGCTGAGGACAGAATATTCTTCATAAATTTGGACTCTCGACGGTCAGGGGTGCAGTAAATAGAATTCTGTATCTCTCTGCCAAACATCAACATGGCAGCCTTATTGGCTCCTGAAGGCCAAATTCCCTGCTCTTCCCCCAGAAGGATCTACAGCCTTGGTGAAGGAATTCGCCCCCCCCTTCTCATCTGCCCCCCCTCCAGCCTGCTGTTGCCTAGCAACATCAGACTTTACACACACACACGGACAGAAACTGTCAGACTTTACACACACATGGACAGAAATTGACAGAAATTTAACTCATCTGCACACGACGCATGTCTCCCTCCCTCCATCCCTATTACCCCCTCCCCCCGTGTCTCTCCACTCCCCCCACCCTGGCTTCCTCCTTGCCACCTCGAAGGTAGCACGGTTTTTACTGCTGCAGCCTTCAACCTCCAGGCTGAACGGCGCGGGCCCCTCCTGCTGCGGTCTTCACCCACTTTGCCTCAATCCGGAAGACGGACTACTTCAAGTTTAGTGCACATAAACAATGTCAAATGTATATGTGTTGCCTTTAATTTTGATGTGTGCCATTATTACGGTAAACAAGTAATAATTGTGGATTAATTGCTGTATCTTGTCTGAGGTAATTGGAGTGTAAACGTAATTGCCCTTTTTTGGGATCAATAAAGTTGCCTGAAGTCTGAAGTCATATGGGGTCAAAATAACATTTTTATTCATTATAATAGCTTTCTGGCAGTAGCGTAGCTTAGTGGTTAGCGTTGATGCCTCACAGCAAGAAGGATGTGGGATCACTTCCCGCCCTTTCTGTGTGGAATTTGCATGTTCTCTCCGGGTGCTCTGGCTTCCTCCCACATCCAAATACATGCGGGTAGGTGAGTTGGAAACTTTTAATATAACGCAATGCTAAAATACCCTCGGCAATATGAGCATAAAAACAGGAAACAGAATGTCACCCTTTGAACTATTAAAATAGGTCAAGGTTAGCCATTTTTTAACTTGTCCAAGGTCTGTGTCCCAAGAATGATCCTTGTGAATGTGAAGGCCCTGACAATAATAGGAATGGAGTTACGCTGAGCACAGACAGACGGACCGATGAAAAGCCTTTTCAATACCTAATGGCTACATTTTGGCCTCGGGTTATAAACTGTCCGTAGGTGTGCAGGAGGGTGTGAATGTGTGTGTGTGTCTATATGTGGTCCTGTGACAGACTGGCATCCTGACCAGGATGTTCCCTGCCTCTGACTGCTTCCCTATGACTGCTAGGATAGGCTGCAGCCCCCCATGACCCTTAATTGGAGTACGTGGGTATAGAAAATGCTTGGATGATTATATATCAACAATTTTAGTCATAGATTTTATCATATGGGGTAAAAGTAATATTTATATTCACTAAAATAGAAGTTGGGCAGCAGGGTGACTTAGTGGTTAGTGCTGTTGCCTCACAGCAAGAAGGTCTTGGGGTTTCTTCCCACCTGGTCCATTCTGTATAGAGTTTGTATGTTCTCTCCTTGTTTGCGTGGGTTCCATCTGGGTGCTCTGGTTTCTAACAACTTTCAAAAACATGCAGGTTAGTTGAAGTGGTGACTTGAAATTGACTGTGTATGTGTATATCCAGCCCTGTGATAGACTGGCTGGGGTGCATACTGCCTCTTGCCCAATGACCACTGGGATAGCAATCCCATCACCCTGAATTCTCCCACCCACATTAGACCTGTTCAGAATGTCAAATGTTACAAAATCTTTTGGGCCACATGTTGTTCTTGTTCCACTAATAAAATAAATGGTCTGTGCCAAATTTTATTGTAATCGGACATTGTTTAGGGGTCCCCCACAATGCAATGTAGTAATCCAGTAATGTTCTCCTCTGAGTGACCAATCAACCACCACTTTTTGTAATTAGAAACCATCACATGTACCTGTAAAAGAAAAATACTGGCATCAGAGTCTTCTCCCATTAGGGTGACGTTGCCTTGCCAGCGGAGGAAAATGTGTCACTCTGGGTCTTTGGTCTGCACCTATAAAACCCCAAATGGAACAAAAACATGTGGCCCGATGTCTCTCACAACTTTTATATTTTCACTATATAACATGAACAGCCCTAACCCACATATAGGTATTTCAGGAGTACGTTATTATTATTATTATTATTATTATTATTATTGCATGAATTTTCCAAGGTTGGCCAACAAATGTATTTCTGGCTCCGGCTGCTTTGTGACCTGCGATGTACAAATACATCTCAACTTCAACTTCAGTCAGAATCAGAATCAAATTTATTGGCAAGTAAGTTCGCACATACAAGGAATCTGATCTGGTGTCACTGGTGCATAAACACCAATAAAATAAAATACTTCTGTAAGAAGTAATACATGCATAAACAACAATAAAAAGAAAAGAAAAAATACTTCTGTAAGAAGTAAAGGAGTCAAATAGACAAATGGGCAAAGCTAAGTTTACTGTCAAATAGATATAATGGAATGGGGCTGTGCAAAGGCATGCAGATGTACAGCACCTTTCAGTGCAGGGATGATCAATCTGTACTTTGTAGGAGTGGGGGGGGGGCAGGATAAATAGGGGTCTCTGGCATTATTTATACATCTATCTGTGGACAGAAATAAGCTGTTTTTGTGTCTTGAGGTTTTAGTCCTGATGGACCTCAGCCCTCTGCCAGAGGGGAGGATGATGAAAAGTTTGGGTCCTGGGTGAGAGGGATCAACCGCTATCTTCCTTGCTTGACTCAGGGCCCTGGAGGTGTACAGGTCCTGTAGGGATGGCAGATTGCAGTTGATCACCTTCTCTGCTGTGTGAATGATACACTGCAGTCTGCTTCTGTGCTTAGCAGTGGCAGCAGCATACCAGACGGTGATGGAGAAGGAGATGATGGACTCAATGATGCCAGTGTAGAAGTTCACCATCATTGTTTTTGGCAGGCTGAACTTCCTTAGCTTCCTTAGCAGAAAGTACATCCTCTGTTGTGCTCTCTTGGTGAGAGAGCTGATGTTCAGCTCCCACTGGAGGTCATGAGTGATGGGGTTGGCTGGGACCGGGTTCTTTCTGAAGTCAACAACCATCTCCACTGTCTTGAGGCCACTGAGCCCCAGATTGTCTGTTTGCACCAGGACACCAGGTGATCAATCTCCTGTCTGTAGGCAGATGAGTCCAGTGAGGGTTGTATCATGTGTGAACTTGAGGAGCTTTACAGCCTGGTGGCTAGTGGTGCAGCTGTCGGTGTACAGGGAGAATGGCAGAGGGGAGAGAACGCAGCCTTTTGTACAACAAGCATTTCCACATAAATTCAGCATTATTTCGTACTAATAGACGGCAGACCAATCAAAGCGCCACAGCAGCACGGCAGACGTTTGACGTGCTGCTGCTCCTATGTATTTCAGTGCGTCAGTAGCAAAATGAGGTGATTATTGCCTTGTTTCTGCTTAAAACTGACTTTAGAATGATTTAAGAAGTTTTACTTTGTCATCTGATGGTTAATAATCACATTATTCCCTTTGATCACTTTGGGTGTAGAGAGTCAGTCTCAGATGTGCTGCTGTGGTCCCAAATGATGCATGAGCAGTGAAGGGAGGGCAGACCAATTTTTACTATTGGTGTCGCAGACAGTTCGGCCTGCGGCACCGATACTGATGGATCATGTGTTGGAGATGTGCTCCCTCAGCTTCACGTGCTGCCTTCTGTTAGAGAGGAAGTCAGTGATCCACCTACAGGTGGAGTCGGGCACACCAAGCTGAGAGAGCTTGTTCAAACAACTTTATTAATCCCACAAGGGCAATTAAGTTAGAGCAGCACATAAAGATACAGTAACATATAACAACATTTAAGAACAATAAACAGATAAAAACATATGCGATAAAACAGATAAAAACAGATAACACAGACCCTGAAATACATCCGCAGCTCGCTGGCTTTGCTTCTCCTGCGTGAGCACACAGCAGCCATGTATAATATCATTTTATCATTTGGCGCTGCTCTGGTTCCAGAACAGTTTGACTGATCAAGATGTTGCAATCTGATATTTAATTCACAAGTAGAAACAAGATAGTGTCTTTCTGATCTTTGTTTTACATCATGATGTCGTATCTGTGAATTAGTTTTGACATAATCCTTAAAAGTCTACAAAGTGAATGCAGATCTGGATCCAGATCACTTCCAAAATTTAATGGACTCTTCCAAGGCCTAGCACCAATTTGTGGTGAAAATTTGGTGAAATTCCGTTAAGTAGTTTTGACGTAATCCTCAAAATCCGACAAAGTGAAGCGTACAAATTGAAATTTCCTATGTGTGAGGGATAATTAGAATAAACAGATGTGACAAAGGCCAGCAGGAGTTGCGCTGCAATAGTAGTCAGTAGACGTCACTCCCTAACACCTAAAAGTGTGTCTCCTGTCCCGGAGATTGTTAGATTGCATCCCGAGTGGAGTGACAGTGAAGTGAGAGGCACATACCCACTGCAGAGTTTAAACAGAAAGAAAAATAGGAGACAGAAAAAAAATACAAACATACAGAAACATTTATCAAGATTCACATTCCAAACTTTCACATTTACACTGACTCATCCTACACACACCACTTCTCAAACAGGGATGGTTGGGAAAACGAACATGCCCTCAGGCTCACTGCTGCTTTGCACAAGAAAAAACATCTCTGAACCAAATTATGCATAGCAGAGATAACCAATGTTCTGTGAAAACTATCTGAAAAAGAATTTAGAAACTGAAAAAGTTGGGGGAAAAAAAACCTAACAACACCACAACAAAAAATTTGATTCAAGTGCATGAACTAACTAGAAGGACACTCAGTAGAGCGCATCCCTCTGCCACGCCACATATCAATATCGAAGGATGTGGATTCACAAAAGGGCAAACTAATAAATTATGCTATATTCCAGAGTTTAATCCGGATCATCACCAAATTTTGCGTTCTCCCTGTGGTTTTACTTCCTGTTCATTTGTTTCCAGGTTCACGTGTCTTTGCACTTCCACTTTGCACTTTAGAACCTGTCACAATGTGTTACCTCCTCGTCAGATGGTCTGGCTTCATTGCCTGCTCTCCCGTGGTGTTTCTCAGTGTTACACTCTGTGTTACCAACCCAGTGCTGCCATTCCATGTTTCCAACCCCAGAACTGCTTTTAATCCTTAGGATCAAAGGTCAAAATTGTGATTTTTTTTTTTCAATTTCCACCACACTTGGTGCACACATGTAGGTAATTCTGAAATTGTCAAATTTCAAATTTGCCAAAGGTTATTCATTGGGGTGAAGGTCATGCTGGCCTGTTTGTATGCTGGCCTTCTGTTCCCAGGTCCTTTGGTTGATTTCTACCAGACTTGGCATGTCACTCAACTTTGACCCCGACATTCCTGTAAAAAAATTAAAAAACATTTTGGCAAAGGCCAAGAAATTTGAATGTTCAACCTTATTTGGCCCAGTTGTGGCACACGCTTTGGTGGATTCCAGAATTACCCTGGCAAGGTCAACTAAAGGTGAATCAAATGTCAGATTGCCATTGGTGCCATTGTGCACATGGTACTACTACCAAACAACAGCTAAAAAAGGAAAAAAAAAAATCAAGAAATTAAATATTAAGTCAGTCACATACAGTGTATCCTTTTAACTAAAGTCTAGAATATATGTTTGGAAAATGTACCATCATCTAAACTTGTTTATGTTGACTTCTTTAATGATTTAGGCTTTGCAGTGTGTCGGCTACATTATTACCAGACAGTTGCTAGTAATGGGTCAGCTTACTGTTGTAGCTACGTAATAGTAACATTACGTTTTATGTTATCATTGTGTGGCTCATCTTTATTTTTTACTGGATCTTGAAAGCCATGGTGTTTAGTTAAAATTACATATTCCAACGTAACTAAAAAACAAATAACTTTACGTCAGATCACCCTGTTGTCTTGGATTAATCTGAAATTAGGATGCACTTACATTTTTATGGTGTATTGAATTATACAATAACCGTTATCAGCCACTTATCAAGTTATATTATGAATTATGCCAAACCGTGTCCTTTGTTACTTGCTTGGACATCAGTCCACTTTAGCAGTCTTCTGGTTGAAAACATCCCAGAGAGCTTACAGGGAATCAAAGGACTGTCTTAACCCAACCACGTGTATGTTGAGTCTCACAGGTTTAAACAGGCTGTGCAGAATGCCCCCATATGTGTTCCTGGGTTCCATCGTATGTGGATCAGCCTTTCACTTTAGCAAAACCCCCTATTTTTATTCTCATCAAATTCTGAATTTTTTGAAAGGGTTGAGTATAGGATTCTCTTGTTGGTGAGGATGCTAAATAAATATTAACTTGATGTTAAAGTAGTAATGTTTTCTCGATATTAACCCTTTTTTTGGGGGGGGGGGGGGTATTTTGGAGTTGTTGGACTTTCCCTGGCTGTCTGTGGGGCCAAGGTTGGGTCCCTGCCCTGGACAGACCCCCTCTACTCCCTTGGATGCTGCTCTACATGTGGATGGATGTCTTGGGATCACTGGGTGGTCTACTTGGTGTGGACTGAACTTATTCACTCTTGTTTTGTGCCTTCTGTTCTGTCTTGATAGACTGGTCAAAGCAGACGGCCAACCCACTAAGTCTGGTCTGCTTGAGGTTTCTTCCCTTAAAATAACAAAATGCGAGTTTATACCAGAAGAACTTGACCTACTCTCCAGGTTTATAAGAAGGGCGCAGTAATTGGCCTTTTCTACTGTTGTGTCTCCACTGCGGTGAAGATCCAACAGACTCGAAGTGACAGCAAGGATCTAATACTCGTGATAACTAGCAAACAAACTTTAACCTTAACAGTAGATGCAAGACAACAAAATAAAGGAACAAGAGCAATCAGAGATTTCTAACGTCCACTAATCTGGAGCCAGATCACCTCCAAAATTCAGTGGAGTCTTCCATGCCATAATATCTATGTGTGGTGAAAATTTGGTGAAAATACGTGAAGCAGTTTTGAAGAAATCCTTCAAAGCCAAGTGAAATCTTGATCCAGAATCTGGATTCAGGTCCGGATCACCTCCAAAATTTAATGGTTTCTTCCATGGCCGAATATGTATCTATGGTGAAAATTTCCTCAAAATTCTTGCAGTAGTTTTGACGTAGTCCTGCTAACAGACAGACAGACAGACAAATAAATAAATAAACTAGAAGAGCTCTCGGTAGCGTGCATTCCTCTGCCACGCAACAAATCAATATCGAAGGATGTGGATTCACAAAAGGGCAAACTAATACATTATGCTATATTCCAGAGTTTAATCTGGATCACCACTAAATTTTAATTGATTGATCCTGGACATATTTCCCTTTATTCAACCAAATTTGGTTCAAATGCATTCAAAACCTTTTGAGTTATCCTGCTATCAGACAGACAAACACCGGTGAAAACATAACGTCCTTGGCGGAGGTAATAAACATAACCTCCTTGGTGGAGGTAATAAATGCAGATGATTTTATTATGTCCTTGGCTCCTTTCTCATGACATATTCTAGACTTTAAGTGGACCATGGTTGGTTTTCTAACTGTACGGGAAGAGGGATGTTTCATTCAAAGTGTAAAGAGAGTTTGTGCACAGTAGTTGGTGGAATTACAGGCAAAGAGCTTCTCTGCATTCACTATCAAACTATTAGTTTTCATTTATCTTACCTTCTCGGTAAGTGCCAGCAACACTTTGGTCAACAAATTGCACAAAGAATTCCAGGACATCCCGGGAATCTTCCCACACATTAACACTGCACATTCTTTACCAGCTTGTTCTTTGCCGCCCCGGCCAGCAGAACACTTTGGAGAGTAACTACAGGCAGGTGCTCCTTACAGCTCCGCTGCCTCGCTCGAGGATCAGATCTCATCCCGGTGTCACTTTCTCCCACCTACATGCCCATTACACCGCACCTCCCTGTGATCACAAGAACAGAGAGGAGCTGCTCACAGCATGTTAATGGGTTTGGAACCCACAATCTGGAATGTGATCTGTGAGTTAAAAGGGCATCACATATTTCACATAACTGTATAATTCAGAATATTTTCAGCAGGATGGTGAAGTTCGGATGGTTAAGGCCCCGTTCTAGGCACAACAACTGTTTTGTCATCTACTCAGTCAGTCATTCACAATTATAACTCTTACAACATCTATAACTTTGTGTCCTCATATCTTCTTTGGGGGGTTTGAAAGAAGTTCAAGCAATGTACATGATGGGGCACATACAGAACCTGTGCTGTCGCCTTGAAATGTGAAATCCCAGTTAAGTCACTTCATTTACAATTCTAATCAATTAGAATGTTTCAAAGCATTGTTTCAAATCAGTTGGTGATTACTGATGCTTCATTTAGCACAGATGTCTTGCTTTTAACAGCAAAAAACATTCCGGAGTAGTATAAAGTTAAGGCGCCTTGACACTTGCACAAATTTGGTCCGTGCACTGGCACTCAATCTGCCGTGCAAGAGAGTAAACACGTTGTAAACTGTGTGCTGACATTGAGTGCAAGTGGGCAAAGAAAATTTTGAATTGTTCAAAATCTCTGGCACGCGTTAAATTTTTGAACTACACATGAACATTGTGCAAACAATTTAAAAACACTGTGTCGCTGTGAGTCATTGAGCTGCACATCACAGCGTAACTCATCTGAACGATTATGACGAGATGTTAAATCTATAATAAACATAATTTTACAGATACTCATAAGAAGGACTGAAAATGCAACTGTTTTACTAAGCTATTACAATATATTATGCATATATGCATAATTACCTTTGAGATGATTCCAAATGCATTCTCCACCTCATGAAGTGCATGAGAACAGCTGCAGCTGTAGAAAATTCCTCTGTGATTCCGGAGCAATTAGAGATAGTGTCAACAGCCAAATTCTGGGAGCAAATGATGAATCCGCTATGAAATAATTATTTTATATAACACATCATCCAGTGGCACAAAGTGCAACATCCAACAGAACACAGCAGGTTGTACTGTCGTGACGAATTGCACAGCAGTGCGGAGGTTAAATGCGTGCAACTATTGAAGTGCCTTTTAGGGAGCAAGACACGTTTTGGCACCTTCCTCAGCCACACGTTCTATCTATTGTTTAGTTCCAGTTTTATTTTTCTATTGTGTTATCTATGTCACTCTGAATTTGCCCAAACAGTGGGAATCATGTTTCTCCCCTTGACTGCTAGCTTGTTAGCTTGGCGGAGCAGAGCGACAAGCACGCGATGTGTCCAGTGTTCAAGACACAAACAAATTATAAAGTATCCAGTAAGCAACCAGCAGGTGGTAGACACGTCTATGAGATATTTTATAGGCAAAACACAGCTGCTCTTTGGATCTGGTGCGTCTCACCAGATGCAACAGTTTGTCTTCATTATGTGTTCTTTTAAAGAGGCGCTCCTGCATTTTTCAAGATGTTTTTTTTAAAGGTGTTTTTTGGGGTTCAGCTTTTCACTCAAGACAAAAACTATGATAATCAGCCCAGTATTGATTTGAAGTGCTGCCAGGGGCATCGGACTGGGGGGGGGTAAAGGGTACAATGTACCCAGGGCCCAGAGCATGGGAGGTGGGGGGGCACAAAAAACTGGCATTAAATACATTTTTGTGTTGCACGTTATTAATGTCCATACAATTCATGTTGTAAAAGAACATAATTAGAATGAATGTATAAATGTTGCAAAATATAATTCTGCTCTAACAATAATATTGAAAGATCTCTGAGGGCCCTTCCCACCCCTGCACATTTGTACAATGGTTTAGTCCAGGCGCACAGGCGACACCCCCCCCCCCACACACACACACACATCCCAAAAGGGAGCTGACAGAAAGAGGTGTTTAGTAGTGCTGAAACAACTAATCGATTTAATTGATTATTAAAATAGTTGTCAACTAATTTAGTCATCAATTAGTTATTAAATAACTTTGTTTTACTGCAAATGTTTCATTTGTTCCATATAAATCAACCGTTTCTGCAGCTCGGCTTTGCTTTGAACCTTGAACCAAGTGAAGCAGTGACTCACAGATTGAAGCAGTGATTCACAGATCGAAGCAGTGCTTCGATCTAGTGCTTTGTTGACTCAGCGTTTTATTTCGCTTAATCTTAATTTTTCCCCACTAAACCCCCAAAGAGCATATGTCTGTGAGTAACATTTACCTTTTTATGTTAATCTGATCTATTATGGTCTTCTGAAACAGTTGGTAGATGTATTTTGTAACTTAAAAACGGGACCGATGCTAACGCGTTAGCATATCTATGGTGTGTTCAATGTTAAAGTTAGCATTAAGCTGTTGCAGCTGTCAGCACATTTGTTTTCTGTATAATAATTCATGGCTCAGCGTTTGTTGTCGTAAAAGAGTCAAATGTATTACAAATTGTAATATTTTATTCATTTATTTTTATTTATATATCAATAATAATAATAATAGAAACAACAACAATAATAGTAATAATAACTAATAATGCCACAATACAGTTTTAGAGAAACGGACAAAAAAAATCTGATAAAACAAAACAGAAAAGATTAAACCAACTAACAATGAACATACATAAATATAGAAATAACTGTTTCCTGTGAACACCCAGTGACTCTTAAACCTCCACTTCATCCCTGTTTTATTAAGTTTATTGACAATTTGTTTCAGTCAAACCACATCTTGTCGGGTCTGACGGGGGGGGGGGGGGTTGGTTTTCTGCTTAGCTTTGTTCATGTGTGCTTTTCCTTGTGGAAGGTGTCTACTGTTTTTTTTTTTTTTTTTTGCACTCTGTCTCTGGCCACGCCTTGTTTCCGGCTCTTTCCATGCACACCTGTCCTAGATTTCCTGATTAGGTCTCAGGAGTATATATGCTCACGGCTTGCGTCTGTTCCTCGCCAGATTGATGCGCCCTGTGCCTTCTATCCAGCTCTTGTGCCCATGTTTCCTTGTCCTGCCTGCTTGTTTCGACCACGATTAAGCCTGATGATTATTGTACTGCTGCTGTGTGTTCTGGACTGCCTTCCCGTGTACCGACCTCTGCTTCTTTCATTAAAACCCGTCTGCAACAAGAGCTATCTTTGTGAGCCCTGCATTTGTGTCCAGCCATTCCAGCCTGTCACATCTAAGTTGTGTTTTTACACAAGAAAAAATAAAATGCAGTAAACTGCACATTCGTGTCTTTTTTCATGAAAATATCTTATTAAATATAACATATTACACTTTCGTCAGGCCTTTAAAATACTTTTGTGGACTCTTGCTGTAATATGTTGTCAGTGGTTGAGATAGTTTCTGTTGGCATCTAAACCTGATGGAAATCTCTTTGTGGTGTGTCAGTGATGTATGTATGTGCAAAATAAAACAAAACACTACTCCAGGTATGTTTTTGACGAGAATATAACATAACTTTGTTACAAGGTCAAACGTTGATGTTGTGTGATAAAGGCCTTTTAATAATAACTCAAAGAAATAATGGCAAAACTCACATGTAAGTAAAAAAAACACAACACGATTAATCGAAAAAAATAATCGACCGATGAACTGATTAGTAAAATAATCATTAGTTGCAGCCCTAGGCTGAAATAAAATATGTCTTTCCTAAAAAATCAAAGTCCGTATTTAAAAAAGAAGAGAAAAAAGGACAGGGAAAGAAAACTAAATGAGGGAAAGCAGCTGCTAACCAAATTCTTTGAAAAGAGAGGTGAGCTTGAAAGCTAGCTATATGGAGTTGGGGGTCTGGGGGACCAAATTGCACCATTTTCTAGAAAAATGGTGCAATTTGGTGCATTCCTGTGCATTTTAACAGACGGGAATGCACTATTTTTCTAGAAAATGGTGCAATTTGGTCCCCCAGACCCCCCCAACTCAATATTGCTCCCCCAACTTTAAAACGGGTTCTGACTCCCAGGTGTGATCTAAGGTATACATGATTTTGACCTGGTATGACTACGCATTAGAAATTTGGTGTTTGCATTCATAAAAAAGAACATAACAGTGTGTGTGTGTGGGGGGGGGGGGGGGGGGTGTCTTCAATATGGCTAGTACCTAGCGCCCAGAATTTGGTGCTACGCCCCTGGCTGACACTGTCACAAGCTAAAGACCTGTACAATGTAAGTCAGAGGGGCAAGCTAAAAAAATCACAGTAAACCGCTTCTCGTTGCTACTGAATAGGCAAAAATAACATTAGAAGTGTGCAGGAGTATGAAGAGGATCCCTGTGGACATACATGAACACGTTTACCTCAGTAAATGGAAAGAAACTTTTTAAAATGATACATTATTGGTGATGTCATTTTCCACTAAGTCAATACAAGTCAGTTGTGGATGAGCAGCTCATTCCTGTTGTAGGAATGTCTTTGGAGATATATCAAAAAAATGGGGATGTGTTTACAACTTCTGTTGATTGGATGATGCTCCTGGACGTTACACACATCATTCCACAAACGGTGAACATAACAGGCAAAGGTTATAAATCCCAACTCCAACATTAGTTTGACAAATCACTGCTAAATTCTACTTGAAATGCGCTGCAGACATTTGAAGTGTGAGTGATAATTACTTCTGCAGACTGACACAGGATCACAACAACATTAGATTGGTTCCACCTGAGTGCTAAAGATGACACTACACAAGTCTTCTTGTAGGTCTGTTAGTGTAGATGTGCTCACAACTGAAATAAACACTTGCCTCGAAACCAGAGGGCATGATGAGGGAAACAAGAACTATCAGATGGTTTGAATCCTGCTCATCTGCTTTAGTGGAAAAGCTGCAGAGAGAATTATTTATTTGACCAATTGATTACAGTATTATGTATTTGTGTCGGTGTGCCTCAGGGAGTGTTTATGGGCCACTGACATTTCCTTTGTCTATCAAAAACAAATGTTGAACTATACTGGAACTCATTGTCTTAGATTAAAAAAAAAAAAATCACAGGAACTGACTTTTAGGATGCACCAATGCAAAAGACACACCAGAGATAGCAGTTAAAAAGGTGATTTATTTCAGTAACAACTATATTTTTAGTCAAACATATACATGATGTGCAGTGTTGTGTGGGCCGCTGAAGAGGAGGTACTGCTGGCCCACCACCACCAGAGGGCGCCCTGCCTGGAGTGCGGGCTCCAGGCACCAGAGGGCGCCGCCGCCTCACGGGAGCAGCCTCGGTGACAGCTGTCACCCATCACCTGAGACAGCTGACGGCAATCATCAGTGGGGTATATCAGCAGGACGGCATCTCCACCTCATTGCAGAGATATCGTTTTTACCGGAGAGGTAACGTATTGACGCTAACAGAGTGTATCTTTTTGGATTGAGCTAGTTATTTGGATTACTGTTCCAACGAGAGGTGGAGGTAACTTTCCTGCTGTTCGGAGTCCTGGGTGCAAACGCGCCCCCATCTGACTGTACTTTGTTTCCTCGCCAGCAGTACCAGGTCCGACACGCGGAGGCAGTGGCCACCTGGGAGTTCGGGACTTGGCAGCTCCAGTATTCCCGGGGTCCTGTGGCGGAGGAAGCCGTGTGGTTCCGGTCTTACCTTGGAGAGGCGTCTCCTATCTTCGAGCCTGCCCACACGACACTTTTGTGAATTGACTGTTGTCCATTTCTGTGATTGGTTGTATTTGTTGTGCACATTCACAACAGTAAAGCGTTGTTATTTGACTTACTCCATTGTCCGTTCATTTGCGCCCCCTGTTGTGGGTCCGTGTTCCTACACTTTCCCAACAGGATATCTCGGCCAGCGTCATGGATCCCGAGGGGCGTCAACAGGCTGTTGAACGGCCAGTGGAAGAACAAGGCGCACAGGCGTCTGCAGGAGGGGTAATCGGTGAGTTGCAGCGGATCCTCACCGCTTTCACGACTCGGTTAGATTTGATGACCGAGCAGAACGTCCTCCTGAACCGCAGGGTGGAGGCTCTCGCCGCGCAGGTGGAAGCACGCCCTCCGGGCGCCGCTGCGGCTCTCCCTCCCGTAGAACCTGTGCGTAACAACGACGTTCCACTGGTTGTCCAACGACCCCTCCCACCTTCCCCTGAAGCATACATAAGCCCCCCAGAGCCGTACGGAGGCTGTGTGGAGACGTGCGTGGATTTTCTTTTGCAGTGTTCGCTCATCTTCGCACAGCGTCCCGTCATGTACGCGACTGACGCTAGCAAAGTAGCTTATGTGATAAATCTGCTTCGTGGTGAGGCACGCGCTTGGGCTACAGCGCTCTGGGAGCAAAGTTCACGGCTCCTTCTGACATATGATGGGTTTGTGAGGGAGCTCAGAACGGTGTTCGATCACCCTAATAGAGGAGAGACCGCTTCAGCCGTGCTGCTGTCAATGAGACAGGGGCGCCGGAGCGCAGCTGCCTATGCAGTCGACTTCCGCATCGCGGCTGCGAGGTCCGGCTGGAATAGCGCTGCCCTCCGCGCCGCCTTCGTAAACGGACTGTCATTGGTCCTCAAGGAGCACCTGGTGGCTAAGGACGAACCGCGGGATTTAGATGGGCTTATCGATCTTGTTATACGTTTAGACAATCGGTTAAATGAGCGCCGTCGGGAACGAGACGAAGGGCGTGGCCAGGCACGCGTCGTCCCTCTCCCTTCCGGTTCCGACCGCGTTCCGCCCTCCCCACGCTCCACGGCCCCTGCGCTCCGTGCGGTTGCAGCCCCCCCCTGCTGACGAAGCTATGGACACGAGTAGGGCAACATTTAGGGCACCGGTCACACAAAGGAGGCTGGCCCGCGGGGCGTGTTTTGTTTGTGGCTCGATTGAGCATCAAGTAAGGGACTGCCCCGAGCGGTTAAACACCAACGCCCGCCCCTAGAAACTGGGCTAGGGGTGGGCCGAGACGTTCACGTGGGACACACCCACATCGCCACACGACTCCCAGTTACAATCCTTTATGAGGATTTAACCCTGAAGGCCCCAGCACTGGTGGACACGGGCTCAGAAGGGAATTTGCTAGATAGCAAATGGGCTAGGGAGATAGGGCTCCCTCTGGTGGCGCTTACCTCGCCTGTGCAGGTACGGGCGCTAGATGGCTCCCTACTCCCTCCAATCACTCACAAGACACCACCAGTAACTCTGGTGGTGTCGGGGAATCACCGGGAGGAAATCGAGTTTTTCGTGACTCCGGCCACCTCCCGTGTGATTTTAGGTTTTCCCTGGATGTTGAAACACAATCCCCGGATCGATTGGCCGTCCGGGGTAGTGGTTCAGTGGAGCGAGACCTGCCATCGGGTATGTTTAGGTTCCTCGGTTCCTCCCGGTTTCCAGGCCAGGGAGGAGGTCAGAGCCCCGCCCAATCTAGGGACGGTGCCGGTGCAGTACCATGACCTTGCGGAGGTGTTCAGCAAGGATCTGGCACTCACCCTTCCCCCGCACCGCCCGTATGATTGTGCCATTGATTTGGTTCCAAGCGTTGAGTTCCCGTCCAGTAGGCTGTACAACCTCTCACGACCTGAACGCGAATCAATGGAGACCTACATCCGGGACTCTTTGGCTGCCGGGTTGATCCGGAATTCCACCTCCCCGATGGGTGCGGGTTTCTTTTTTGTGGGGAAAAAGGATGCCGGATTACGTCCATGCATCGATTACAGGGTGCTGAACGAAATCACGGTTCGTAACCGATACCCCTTACCCTTGTTGGATTCGGTGTTCACGCCCCTGGTTCGGATCCGGAAGGGAGACGAGTGGAAGACGGCATTTAACACCCCGTTAGGTCATTTTGAGTACCTGGTCATGCCGTTCGGTCTTACAAATGCTCCCGCGACGTTCCAAGCATTGGTTAATGATGTCTTGCGGGACTTCCTGCACCGATTCGTCTTCGTGTATTTAGACGACATACTCATCTTTTCTCCGGATCCTGAGACCCATGTCTGACCTGTACGTCAGGTCCAGCAGCGGTTATTGGAGAACCGGCTGTTTGTTAAGGGCGAGAAGTGTGAGTTTCACCGCACCTCTTTGTCCTTCCTGGGGTTCATCATCTCCCCCAACTCCGTCGCTCCTGATCCGACCAAGGTTGCGGCGGTGAGAGACTGGCCCCAACCCACAAGCCGTAGGAAGCTGCAACAGTTCCTCGGCTTTGCGAATTTCTACAGGAGGTTCATTAAGGGCTACAGTCAGGTTGTTAGCCCCCTGACAGCCCTGACCTCACCAAAAGTCCCCTTCACCTGGTCGGATCGTTGGGGTGCCGCGTTCAAGGAGTTGAAACGGCGCTTCTCGTCTGCACCCGTTCTGGTGCAGCCCGATCCTAGTCGCCAGTTAGTGGTTGAAGTGGACGCCTCGGACTCAGGGATAGGAGCTGTGCTTTCCCAGAGCGGGAAGACCGATAAGGTCCTTCACCCGTGTGCCTATTTTTCCCGCAGGTTGACCCCGGCTGAACGGAACTATGACGTCGGCAACCGAGAACTCCTTGCGGTGAAAGAGGCTCTTGAAGAGTGGAGACATCTGTTGGAGGGAACGTCCGTGCCATTCACGGTTTTCACTGACCACCGGAACCTGGAATATATCAGGACCGCCAAGCGGCTGAATCCCAGGCAAGCCAGCTGGTCACTGTTCTTCGGCCGTTTTGACTTCCGCATCACCTACCGGCCCGGGACCAAGAACCAGAAATCGGATGCCTTGTCCCGGGTACACGAAGACGAGGTCAAAACGGAGTTGTCGGATCCACCGGAACCCATCATCCCGGAGTCCACTATCGTGGCCACCCTCACCTGGGACGTAGAGAGAACCGTCCGGGAGGCCCTGGCACGAAGCCCGGACCCCGGGACTGGACCAAAGAACAGACTTTACGTCCCACCAGAGGCAAGGGCTGCAGTCCTGGACTTCTGTCACGGCTCTAAGCTCTCCTGTCATCCAGGGGTGCGAAGAACCGTGGCAGTTGTCCGGCAGCGCTTCTGGTGGGCGTCCCTGGAGGCAGACGTCCGGGACTATATCCAGGCCTGTACCACCTGCGCCAGGGGCAAGGCCGACCATCGCAAGGCTCCGGGACTGCTACAGCCGCTGCCCGTGCCTCATCGCCCCTGGTCCCACATCAGCCTGGATTTTGTCACGGGCCTCCCGCCGTCCCAGGGAAACACCGTCATCCTCACGATAGTGGACCGATTCTCCAAGGCGGCCCACTTCGTGGCCCTCCCGAAGCTCCCAACGGCCCAGGAGACAGCGAACCTCCTGGTCCACCACGTCGTCCGCCTGCATGGAATACCATCAGACATCGTCTCCGATCGCGGTCCCCAGTTCTCCTCGCATGTCTGGAGGAGCTTTTGCCGGGAACTGGGGGCCACGGTTAGTCTCTCATCCGGGTATCACCCCCAGACCAACGGGCAAGCAGAGCGGGCCAATCAAGAAATGGAACAAACGCTACGTTGTGTGACAGCCGCGCACCCGGCGGCCTGGAGTACTCATCTGGCCTGGATCGAGTACGCCCACAACAGTCAAGTGTCATCAGCCACCGGCCTCTCCCCCTTTGAGGTGTGTTTGGGGTATCAGCCCCCATTATTCCCGGTGGTTGAGGGAGAGGTCGGTGTGCCCTCGGTCCAGGCCCACCTGCGGAAGTGCCGTCGGGTGTGGCGTGCCGCCCGTTCTGCTTTGTTGAGGGCCCGGATGAGGGCGAAGACCCATGCAGACCGGCGGCGGACCCCAGCCCCTACGTATCGCCCCGGGCAGGAAGTGTGGTTGTCCACCAAGGACATTCCACTGCAAGTGGCCTCCCCAAAACTGCAAGACAGGTACATAGGTCCGTTTAAGATTCTCAAGGTCATCAATCCCGCCGCAGTGAGGCTTTGGCTTCCAGCCTCACTGCGGATCCATCCAGTATTCCATGTGTCAAAAATCAAGCCCCATCACACCTCGCCCCTCTGTACACCCGGTCCGGCGCCACCTCCTGCCCGGATCATCGATGGCGAGCCGGCTTGGACAGTGTGCCGGTTGTTGGACGTCCGACGGATGGGCCGGGGCTTTCAATATCTGGTGGACTGGGAGGGGTACGGCCCTGAAGAACGCTCCTGGGTGAAGAGGAGCTTCATCCTGGATCCGGCCCTCCTGGCCGACTTCTACCGTCGCCACCCGGACAAGCCCGGTCGGGCGCCAGGAGGCGCCCGTTGAGGGGGGGGTCCTGTTGTGTGGGCCGCTGAAGAGGAGGTACTGCTGGCCCACCACCACCGCCGCCTCATGGGAGCAGCCTCGGTGACAGCTGTCACCCATCACCTGAGACAGCTGACGGCAATCATCAGTGGGGTATATCAGCAGGACGGCATCTCCACCTCATTGCCGAGATATCGTTTTTACCGGAGAGGTAATGTATTGACGCTAACAGAGTGTATCTTTTTGGATTGAGCTAGTTATTTGGATTACTGTTCCAACGAGAGGTGGAGGTAACTTTCCTGCTGTTCGGAGTCCTGGGTGCAAACGCGCCCCCATCTGACTGTACTTTGTTTCCTCGCCAGCAGTACCAGGTCCGACACGCGGAGGCAGTGGCCACCTGGGAGTTCGGGACTTGGCGGCTCCAGTATTCCCGGGGTCCTGTGGCGGAGGAAGCCGTGTGGTTCCGGTCTTACCTTGGAGAGGCGTCTCCTATCTTCGAGCCTGCCCACACGACACTTTTGTGAATTGACTGTTGTCCATTTCTGTGATTGGTTGTATTCGTTGTGCACATTCACAACAGTAAAGCGTTGTTATTTGACTTACTCCATTGGCCGTTCATTTGCGCCCCCTGTTGTGGGTCCATGTTCCTACACTTTCCCAACAGTGCAGTATCAATAGAAATCAGAAAAATGTAAAGGTTCATTGAGAAAAAAAAAAAACAAAGCAAAATACAAGCGCACATTAGAAGCAACTGCACATGGCAGGGAAACTAAAAGTAGTAATGCTGAGGGCATTGCAGCACCCCCTACTCATGAGAACTACTATAAGGGAAAAAAAAGGTTCCAAAACAAATAAAGTAAGTCCCTTTGGCTGCTCCCTTGTTTCAGGGTTATCACAGCAGATCTGAGGTGGATCTGCATGTTGATTTGGCACAAGTTTTATGCCAGATGTCCTTCCTAATGCAACTCCATATTACATGAAGAATGGACGGGGTGGATTTTGAACTGGCAACCTTCTGCACTGGACAAGCACACTTAACCGCTTGTCCAAAAAAATATATACGTAATTTGTTTTGTTTGTTTTTTTGTTTTTTTTTTTGCATAGTAGTAGATTTAACATCCAAGCATTATTATTTTTATCCTATTTGATTTAAGTTTAGAACATTCAGTGTACCTTTTGTGTATCTTATCTGATGTGTAGAGCACTATAGGCAGTGGTGGGCACACTTCCGATAATCCGATAACAGATAATTATCGAAGATAATGTTTTCAGTATCGGATTATCTTTTTAGATAACTTTAAAAACCATTATCAGACCAATTATCTTCCGATTAATTTTGTCCGATAACTTTTAAACTGATAAACAAAATAAACAAAACTGAACAGCGACAAGCATTTTTAAAATTAGTTCAGCACCCACCTGTTAAAAGTTTTGTAACAGACACATAATTATAACCTTTGCAAACAGAAGAGAACTGCTTGTATAAAAAGCATCTCAATCCTCTCCAAACAAAGAAAAAACAGCCTCAAAAGAAAAAGAAAAAAAACATTCCTTTAACACCATTCCGATATGTTGGCAATATGACCTAAGTCATCCAGAGGCATACATTTTTAACTTATGGTTCAAATTTTAACCAAACTAATTTTGGACAAGTTATTTAAAATTACTGTCATGTCTGAAGTTTCATAAAGTAAAAATATCAGATATATGTTTTAGTTTTAAAGTAATGTGCTAATTTTTAAGGTTTTGTGAGCACATGCTCTGCCCTGCAGTGCATTTTGGGTAGGATGATGTAATCTCAGTACATCACGACAGGACAAATGCATTTCAGACACTGTTCGGGCTCCACGGACAACAGCATTAAACTCTAGTGCCTAAAACTCTCTTGAATATATTCTCTGCAATTAAAGACGATTTTTTTTAATTGCGTTTGTTAAATTCCACGCATTTTAAATGTGAGCAGACAGGGATTATCTAGAATTTGTTTTGAAAGCCTCTACTGCCATCTAGCATCTACTGGCCAGTAGTGTTCATGGCAGTGTCTGGGAACCAGTAGATGGCAGTGTTCTATTTATTTTGACCCCGGTTATGTCAGATGATTGTCAAATCAACTTTTTTGCTTTGCAAATGGATTTTTTTTTTTTTACAAATGAAGTTTAAAAACAAAACAACTGCAAAATAATAATAATAATAATAATAATAATAATAACATTATTACAAGACAGCTCTGCAGTGTTTGCACAGGCACAGTGCGAACGGTTGGATACTGCTTGTAGCTTTCAGCAGCAGGATAACCTCACGACGACTGACCACAATAATATATCAAACAGGTTTGATTCTCATTCGACGATACGATCGGCGATCAGGAGGTGGTCGTCAGATGTTGACCGCAGCTTGATACTCCATGAACACTACACGATGCATGACACACGATTAACCTGAAACTTGGTTCAAAAAATTCCTGCATGAAAAATCATCTCGCACACTGTAAAGCACATTTTATAACATCAAATGAATGTTGTAAAGAGAGAACGTGGAGAGAATGTTCGCAAACATGCGCACATTCTCTCCACATGCAAAAAATCTTGCGATGACACTTCCAGGGCTCCGTAAAAATGCCTGTTTTTACAAATAAAAAAATGGAATATTTTACAAAAGCACATTTAAACACCAACACACGACAGATGTCACATTAACGTGTTGGTTTACATAATGAATGACTGAACCAATCAGTGTTTAGCAGAGGCACGTTTACACAGAATCCTTTGCGATCTGTCTCTTTGTTACAAAACTTCAGAATTAGTGCATTATTCAACATTAAAAGATATATGTTATATTTTAACTATGTACAAATGACAGAATTGACATTAATGGAGTTATTCTATCGGTATTAATATTATTTATAAATCAACACCATAACTCAATATGACTTTATTTTTCAAGACCTCCGCATGACCAGAACTTTGTTATTGATAGAGAGCCAGCTTTATGGCTGCTCTCAGGGTGCCTTTGTGTTGTGAGGGCTGTAATAAACAAAAGCTTCCAGCAGGGGCTGAATGTTGAAAGAAACAAGTGTGGTCTCATTGTTTGGGTCTCGGGGTGCCTCTGTGCTCGGAATACTGTAGTAAACAAGAGCTTCCAGCAGGGGCAGACTGTTGAAAGAAAAGTGTGGGCTTATTGTTTGGGTCTGTTATTTTTAATATTATTAGAAACTATTAAATTTGTTTTACTAGTAGTTATAAATGTGCCAGAGATAATATTGGAATTTATCTGTTATCGGTTATCTGTAACTTCCGATACATTTTTGGGTGGTTTATTGTTTTATCGTTATCGAAGATAACTTTTCAGTTATCTGATTATCTGTTATCGAAGTTAATTTTTTGGTTATCTGTGCCCACCACTGACTATAGGTGACGTAGACATAGGCACGAACCAAAAGGATCATAAATATAAGTGACTAGCTGAGTTACCCGTTCTATGCACAGGTAATAAAGAAGATGTTTAGTCGTGTCTTTGTATAGTTCATGTAACTTTAGTTAAAGTATAATTAGTTGCATTGCATTGTGTGTATAATGTCATCATTAATTTTCATAGAGAAATTTGTGATATTCATGAGGCTCAAGTGAATGATGGTAAAAGGTGAAAGCAAGTCATATCACTGCAGTGCTGTGGGATATATAATGTTCTTCGTGTCTCTGTAGATGGTTCCCAGCTTTATTACATTTCATCCATTTAGCACTTCTGGTTTTACAACCTAACCCCTCTTGCTTCTTAGGAGGCATATCAGCAGTCTACCAGTCTGCATGCTGTACACAGCAGGTACATTTTAAGTAAAAAAAACACACGCTTTAACATGCTCGTGGTGTGCACTGGCCCGTTTGGATTCTAATTAAAGTGCACCCTAGCCAGCTGCTACTACATAGTAAGTAGTGATGCTCGCTACCTGACTTGAGTAACACGTGAAAATAAGGGCTCGAGTGAGCGGGTCGTGATCTAATATATAAGGCTGACTGTGCGTGTGTGTGTTTCACTATTCCTCTGAGGGCCCCAGTGACCTTCCTCTTGGTGCACAAACGGTCAGCTTTATATATTAGACTAGCTGAGTTATCCATTCTACGCATGGGTAATAGAGACGAATTTTAGTCATGTCATTGTATATTTCATGTCACTTTAGTTAAGGTGTAGGGGAAACTGGGGTACAGTGAATCAAGGGGCACAGTGAATCAGTAGCTATATCTGCAAAACTACATATATACTTGCAGCAGTTATGCCATATTTTTATGCATAAAGACATCCCCTCATAAATTAGTGTTTTGTTTTTGGATACATTAGGGTAAGTGGCAAGTGAAGTCAGTTTTTTTCCTATCAAAAGTAAATTTTGTGGATCAATCAATCAATCAATTTTTTTATATAGCGCCAAATCACAACAAACAGTTTCCCCATGGCGCTTTATATTATAAGGCAAGGCCATACAATAATTATGTAAAACCCCAACGGTCAAAACGACCCCCTGTGAGCAAGCACTTGGCCACAGTGGGAAGGAAAAACTCCCTTTTAACAGGAAGAAACCTCCAGCAGAACCAGGCTCAGGGAGGGGCAGTCCCCTGCTGGGACTGGTTGGGGCTGAGGGAGAGAACCAGGAAAAAGACATGCTGTGGAGGGGAGCAGAGATCGATCACTAATGATTAAATGCAGAGTGGTGCATACAGAGCAAAAAGAGAAAGAAACAGTGCATCATGGGAACCCCCCAGCAGTCTACGTCTATAGCAGCATAACTAAGGGATGGTTTAGGGTCACCTGATCCAGCCCTAACTATAAGCTTTAGCAAAAAGGAAAGTTTTAAGCCTAATCTTAAAAGTAGAGAGGGTGTCTGTCTCCCTGATCTGAATTGGGAGCTGGTTCCACAGGAGAGGAGCCTGAAAGCTGAAGGCTCTGCCTCCCATTCTACTCTTACAAACCTTAGGAACTACAAGTAAGCCTGCAGTCTGAGAGCGAAGCGCTCTATTGGGGTGATATGGTACTACGAGGTCCCTAAGATAAGATGGGACCTGATTATTCAAAACCTTATAAGTAAGAAGAAGAATTTTAAATTCTATTCTAGAATTAACAGGAAGCCAATGAAGAGAGGCCAATATGGGTGAGATATGCTCTCTCCTTCTAGTCCCCGTCAGTACTCTAGCTGCAGCATTTTGAATTAACTGAAGGCTTTTTAGGGAACTTTTAGGACAACCTGATAATAATGAATTACAATAGTCCAGCCTAGAGGAAATAAATGCATGAATTAGTTTTTCAGCATCACTCTGAGACAAGACCTTTCTGATTTTAGAGATATTGCGTAAATGCAAAAAAGCAGTCCTACATATTTGTTTAATATGCGCTTTGAATGACATATCCTGATCAAAAATGACTCCAAGATTTCTCACAGTATTACTAGAGGTCAGGGTAATGCCATCCAGAGTAAGGATCTGGTTAGACACCATGTTTCTAAGATTTGTGGGGCCAAGTACAATAACTTCAGATTTATCTGAGTTTAAAAGCAGGAAATTAGAGGTCATCCATGTCTTTATGTCTGTAAGACAATCCTGCAGTTTAGCTAATTGGTGTGTGTCCTCTGGCTTCATGGATAGATAAAGCTGGGTATCATCTGCGTAACAATGAAAATTTAAGCAATACCGTCTAATAATACTGCCTAAGGGAAGCATGTATAAAGTGAATAAAATTGGTCCTAGCACAGAACCTTGTGGAACTCCATAATTAACTTTAGTCTGTGAAGAAGATTCCCCATTTACATGAACAAATTGTAATCTATTAGACAAATATGATTCAAACCACCGCAGTGCAGTGCCTTTAATACCTATGGCATGCTCTAATCTCTGTAATAAAATTTTATGGTCAACAGTATCAAAAGCAGCACTGAGGTCTAACAGAACAAGCACAGAGATGAGTCCACTGTCCGAGGCCATAAGAAGATCATTTGTAACCTTCACTAAGTGTGAAGTGTCTTTGCATTTATTTTTCACAACAAAGGAAAGGTGGCCCAAAAACTTGTTATTAGTTAGAAGACTACCCCGTCCAACTGATGAGTATGTATTATGTCTTCTCCAAACTATCAGCTATTTGATAACATGACTCGTGTCACATGCACCCGGGGCACAGTGAATGAGTCTAGAAAGTGATTTACTAAGCCCCAGTATCAAGTGGATGACAAATATTACTTGTTGAAGCGTATACATTTATTTTTCCATGAATTATTTCTATAATTTGTGTATATAAACAACTGTTTTAACATTTGAACAGAAATTATGACAGTTGTATTTATAATAATTTCTAAAGGACTCATATCACTATATAAGATATTTATACATTACATAGCTGGTTTCCTGGATTATAGTTTGTATATGCATGAGCATGAAGAAATCTTTATAATCATGTGTTTTTTTCATGATATTCAAAGTTGATCCACTGTGCCCCGGACACTGATTCACTGGGCACAGTGAATCAGTGTCTGGGGCATAGTACCTTATAAACAATAACTTGCTGTATTAAATCCACAATAGAATGAACTAAACCTATGCATAATGTGTTTATGCTGCCACAAAACATTTCTGATCCACTGTGCCACAGTTTCCCCTAGTAAGTTGCATTGCATTGTGTTGCAGACGTTTGAAACAGCAGATGAATGGCAGAGTGAGAGCGGCTCGGCAGACGAACTTTGTTTGGATCCGTGGAACCGGTTTTGGAATGCGGCAGTGACCAGCATTTGTTCCAGATCTGTGCCTTTGTTCCGGGCTCAGCTCGGCGGGAAGCTTTAGCGGCAGTTTGGACATAGAAGATGCCCTGAGCAGAGTTAGCTTCACAGTTAGCACTCTGTCAGCAGCTAAGGCCTCCAGCTCAACTCGGATTTTGGCCTTTTTGCTACACCTGAAAATACTCCTACTTTATAATGCTGAGACTTTATCACGGAGGAGGTTGTTTTTTTTATTATACCAACTTTGTGACAATCATGGCAACAGGCAAACTTTTTTGACACTACTGATAATTTTTTTCAAGTTTCTATAAGTTAATGCACGTGCCTAATAGTGATTTGCAACACGTTGACGTCCGAGTGTATATAGATGGTAATCAGAAAGGCGATCTTGGTAAAAGAGACAATTTATGTGTGCTGTCTTGGATTAAAACAGCTGTGACAGGCTCATTTCTTTACACTGCCACCAGAAGTGACTCCTGGCAGCACACCTGCCGTATCAGCAAACGTAAACAAACATGGACCTGAACTGTTGATGTGGGCATGTACTTGTGGATCATCTTGATCCTGGTATCCAATGATGTTCAACTGAACCCAGGACCCATGACAGCCTTCCCGTGTGGGGTGTGTTCAGCGAATGAAGGACGATCAGGCTGCCCTGCGCTGCGGCAATTGTGAGGTATGGTCATATCGCAAATGGTTGGGCATTACTCTGAAGGAATATTATCGTCTAGGCAAAAGCGATGAGAACTGGTTTTGTACCCGTTGTACTCTCCTCAACTGGCTGATTTGATCTTCGATGTGACCGCTCCATATGTTTCTGACCAAACACTGCCCAGCCACACCAGTCCTGAGTCGTTGCTGATGGCAACGGGGAATGAGTCGTAGCTTGCCTAAAGGCTGAACGCAAAGGGTTTGAATTTTATTCACCTGAACACGTGCAGTCTACTCCTGAAGCTGGACGAAATCCGACATCTAGCATTGGTCTTGAACCTGGCAGTCACTGGTGTCATCGAATCATGGCTGGATAGCTCCGTGCCGGATGCCGAGATCAAAATACCAGGATACTGCATTGCACACTGGGACAGGAATCGCAAAGGAGGTTCGTATCAAAGTACGACTCCATGGTTGTCAGATAAAATGTTGCATCTAATTAATGAATGTGACAGTGTATGCCAAATTTAATCAAACTAAAGATCCAGTATTTGTTTGACCAATACACCTTCCTCAGAAACAAAGTTATGTTTCAAAAGAGAGTGGCAAAATCAAATTATGTAAAAGGCAAATTAGATGAGTACAGAGACCAACCAAGAAAATTATGGAAAGTTATCAAAAACATGGGTGCACCAACCAAATGTGTGACCAAATCAAGTGCGATTGGTCTTGTTATTGATGAGGAAGTGTGCTATGAGAAAGACAGAGTGACAAATTGTCATAACACTTATTTTAGATCTGTAGCATCCAAGCTGGTTGAGAAACTTCCAAATGCTGTTGGCAAATATGGTAGCACATTTGTAAATTGTTTTTATTCTGCTAAAGGTGTTCACCCAAATAAGTTTTGTTTTTCAGAGGTTTCTGCAGATGAAGTGCACAAGATCCTGTCAACTCTAAATAAGAGCAAGGCCACCAGTTTAGACCAGCTGTCCCCGAAGTTTATTAAAGATGGTGCCATGTTCATTTTGTCGCACGTTGCACATATTCTAAATCTGTAGTAATTCTGGAGTAATTCCTGATGATGTAAAATCAGCAAGGGTGATTCCCCTTCATAAGTAAGACAGATCCTGGCAACAACAGACCTGTTTCAATTCTCAGTACCATCTCTAAATTGTTTGAGACGGTTGTGTTTGACCAGATGCACAAGTATCTCGCTG
The DNA here is from genome assembly GCF_902500255.1 of Thalassophryne amazonica. Lineage (NCBI taxonomy): Eukaryota > Metazoa > Chordata > Actinopteri > Batrachoidiformes > Batrachoididae > Thalassophryne > Thalassophryne amazonica. The sequence continues at coordinate 62,598,275 of NC_047119.1, read as the reverse complement.
ATTACAAACTCTTATATGAGTATCAATCAGGTTTTCAATCAAAATTTTCAACCGACACCTGTCTCGTCCACCTATTAGATTTCATCAGGCAGGAACAGGACAAAGGCAATTATGCTGGGATGGTATTGCTGGACCTCCAAAAAGCTTTTGATATGGTGGACCATAGCAGATTAATCATGAAATTGGAAGCTATAGGGCTTCATCAAAGTGCAGTGGACTGGTTTAAGTCCTACTTGCGATCACGCACTCAAGTCGTGGAAATTGGGGGCACCCTTTCTGATCCAGCTGACATTTCTTGTGGCGTTCCCCAAGGGTCTATATTTGGCCCTTTACTCTTTTTGATCTATGCTAATGATATTATCCCAGCGATGAATTGTAAATTGTTACTTTATGCCGATGACTCTGCCCTAATTGTGGCTGACAAGAGCCCTGAGGTAATACAACATACACTCAACAAAAATATAAACGCAACACTTTTGGTTTTGCTCCCATTTTGTATGAGATGAACTCAAAGATCTAAAAGTTTTTCCACTTACACAACATCACCATTTCCCTCAAATATTGTTCACAAACCAGTCTAAATCTGTGATAGTGAGCACTTCTCCTTTGCTGAGATAATCCATCCCACCTCACAGGTGTGCCATATCAAGATGCTGATTAGACACCATGATTAGTGCACAGGTGTGCCTTAGACTGCCCACAATAAAAGGCCACTCTGAAAGGTGCAGTTTTATCACACAGCACAATGCCACAGATGTCACAAGATTGGAGGGAGCATGCAATTGGCATGCTGACAGCAGGAATGTCAACCAGAGCTGTTGCTCGTGTATTGAATGTTCATTTCTCTGCCATAAGCCGTCTCCAAAGGCGTTTCAGAGAATCTGGCAGTACATCCAACCAGCCTCACAACCGCAGACCACGTGTAACCACACCAGCCCACGACCTCCACATCCAGCATGTTCACCTCCAAGATCGTCTGAGACCAGCCACTCGGACAGCTGCTGAAACAATCGGTTTGCATAACCAAAGAATTTCTGCACAAACTGTCAGAAACCGTCTCAGGGAAGCTCATCTGCATGCTCGTTGTCCTCATCAGGGTCTCGACCTGACTCCAGTTCGTCATCGTAACCGACTTGAGTGGGCAAATGCTCACATTTGCTGGCGTTTGGCACGTTGGAGAGGTGTTCTCTTCATGGATGAATCCCGGTTCACACTGTTCAGGGCAGATGGCAGACAGCGTGTGTGGTGTCGTGTGGGTGAGCGGTTTTCTGATGTCAATGTTGTGGATCGAGTGGCCCATGGTGGCAGTGGGGTTATGGTATGGGCAGGCGTCTGTTATGGACGAAGAACACAGGTGCATTTTATTGATGGCATTTTGAATGCACAGAGATACTGTGACGAGATCCTCAGGCCCATTGTTGTGCCATACATCCAAAAACATCACCTCATGTTGCAGCAGGATAATGCACGGTCCCATGTTGCAAGGATCTGTTCACAATTCTTGGAAGCTGAAAATGTCCCAGTTCTTGCATGGCCGGCATACTCACCGGACATGTCACCCATTGAGCATGTTTGGGATGCTCTGGACCGGCGTATACGACAGCATGTACCAGTTCCTGCCAATATCCAGCAACTTTGCACAGCCATTGAAGAGGAGTGGACCAACATTCCACAGGCCACAATTGACAACCTGATCAACTCTATGCAAAGGAGATGTGTGTTGCACTGCATGAGGCAAATGGTGGTCACACCAGATACTGACTGGTATCCCCCCCCAATAAAACAAAACTGCACCTTTCAGAGTGGCTTTTATTGTGGACAGTCTAAGGCACACCTGTGCACTAATCATGGTGTCTAATCAGCATCTTGATATGTCACACCTGTGAGGTGGGATGGATTATCTTAGCAAAGGAGAAGTGCTCACTATCACAGATTTAGACTGGTTTGTGAACAATATTTGAGGGAAATGGTGATATTGTGTATGTGGAAAAAGTTTTAGATCTTTGAGTTCATCTCATACAAAATGGGAGCAAAACCAAAAGTGTTGCGTTTATATTTTTGTTGAGTGTAGATTATCAAGGGAGTTGGAATCGATCAGGGAATGGCTGATCAAAAATAGATTATCCCTACATTTAGGAAAACAGAGTCTATACTTTTTGCCTTAAAGAGAAAACTTAGCAAAACTAAAACAATTCCAGTGCAATGTGATGACAACATGCTTGCAAGTCGCTCGCATGTTAAATATCTGGGCCTTTTTTTGGACCAATTTCTGGATGAGAGCTGATAGTGGACAATATAATCAGGAAGTCCACTCCAAAATTTAAGATTCTGTATCAGCAGGCTAAGCACATTAGCCAAGAAACTAAAAGACTATTAGTCTTGGCAGTTATTCAGAATCACTATGACTATGCTGGCACTTCATGGTATTCTGGGCTAACTAAAAGATGCAAAGACAGATTGCAAGTTTCCCAGAACAAAATTGTTAATTTTCTTTTGTATGCACTGGCCAGGATGCATGTTGGTGCTGCTGAGTTTACTCAGGTCAAAATGTCGCCGGTCCACCTGCACGTTGCCCAGCTCAAGCTGAACCTTGTTTCTAAAATTCTTCATGGTATGGCCCCCAGTTATTTTTCAAATTAGTTCCACTTGGTTCAAAATTTACATTCCATCAACACTCAGTCTCATGCATCTTCCCTGCAGATTCCTCACTTCAAGGTATTCGACAAATCTTCCTTTGTATACACCTCCATTACATTAATAACCTTCCAAGTAGTATAAAAACTTTGACCACTCTTGATCATTTTACATCAGTTGTTAAATATCATTTTTTTTATGTAATTAACTCACCAGTTTTTAACAAAGTTAGTTCAGTTTTTTCTTTTTCTTTTCTTTTTGGTTTAGTTCTTTTTTCTTTTAGTCATTCTAATTGAGATTAGTCATTGTGTTGTTTAGTTTATTTTTTTTAGGTTTAGTTGCAGTTTTCTGTATTTTTCTTTATTATCCTATCTTTTTGTTATTCTAGTCTATCTTTTTATTATTATTTGTCATAATTAGTATTTGTTTATTATTATTTTTATTATATTTACTATTGGTATTATTATGATAGATATTATTGTCATCATTACTTTTGGATTATTATCACTCTATTATTATTTATTTGTTTGTTTGTTTTTTATTATTTGTTAGTATTACAAACACTATACAGTACCTGTAACCATGATTGTCTCTTGACTTGTAAGAACCACATTCAAAATAAGCGTTTATGCTTTAATGCTTTAATGTGTTATCCTGGTTTATAATGTCATATTTACCTGTTGTGTGTTTGTATGCATTATTTGCCAAATAAACAAATAAAAAAAATCTAAAATTGTGTGTATGTTGTAATCATTCATTTTCATGGAGCAATTTGTGACATTCAAGAGACTCAAGTGAGTGATTATAAAAGGTGATAGCATGTCATATCACTGCAATGCTCTGGCATGTCGTACACGGCAGGTAGAATTTAATTGAAAAAAATGCACGCCTTAACTCGCACGCGATGCGCACTGGCCAGTTCGGATTGTAATTAAAGTGCACCCTAGCCAGCCACTACTATGTAGTAAGTAAAGTGTGATGCTTTGTTACCTGACCGGAGTACCACGTGAACTGTGAAAATAAGGGCTCCAGTGAGCAGTTCGTGATTGTAATTAAAGTGCATGTATACACATGCATTTTAGCTTGCATGCGGTGCACGTTGGCCATTCGGATTGCAATTAAAGTGTACCCTAGCCAGCCACTACTATAGTATGTAAAGTATGATGCTTTCTACCTGGGTCGTGATCTAATATATAAGGCTGACTGTGTGTGTGTGTGTGTGTGTGTGTGTGTGTGTGTGTGTGTGTGTGTGTGTGTGTGTGTGTGTGTGTGTGTGTGTGTGTGTGTGTGTGTGTGTGTGTGTGTGTGTGTGTGTGTGTGTGTTCATACACATAAGCTTTCAACCTAAGGGCCCCAGTAACCTCCCCCTTGGTGCCCCCAGTCACCATACCAAGTTTGGAGTGGATTGTTTAATTACTGTGGCTTTGCCAGTGGTGTCAAAAGTACACACATTTGTTACTTAAGTAGAAGTATAAATACTGCAGTTTAAAAAACTTGACCTCTTTACTCAAGTAAAAGTGAAAAAGTATGTGCTCCAAAACCTACTTAAAGTATAAAAGTATAAAGTAACCTTTAAAAAAAAACAACAAAAAAAACCCCCAACACCACCTGCATGAAAATGTTTCAATTCTAGAAGCTCTGAAATACAATCTGGGACTATTCCAGACAATAAACTGCAGTGAGTGCAGCATCCATTTAGTGAGAAAAAAAAAAAACAACTTTCCTTATTCAGATTCATTCCAGTAGTATTCTGCTCTTACTAGGATGCAGCAGTTTTCTAGTTTGGCAGATAGTTCTGGAGGAAATCACTGAAGAAATTAACACATTGAAAATATGGTTTGACCGAAACAAACTGTCATTAAACTTAAATAAAACAGGGATGAAATGGAGGTGTAAGAGTCACTAGGTGTTCACAGGAAACATTTATTTCTGTATGTATGTATGTATGTTCATTGTTAGTTGCTTTTATATTTTATTTTCTGTTGTGTTTCTATTCAGGTTCTTTTTGTCTCTTTCTCTGAAATTGTATATAATAAGATTATTAATATATAAACAAAAATAAATGTAAGAAATATTCCAATTTGAAAACAAATGCACCCAAACGTGAAGACAGCTATAAATAAACAGCAAGCTCATGTTTGCAGGTGCAAAACTTGTGACAAATGTTCTAAAACCTCAGTATAATATAATATAACCTTTAACACAAAAATTAAAACCATTGCAGTGCTGTGCAGAATTTAATATGGTGTCATTATAAGCAGTAACCTTGACTTTTTCCTCACCTCCTTCAGTTTTAAATGACTTCCAGTGATCCTGGCATAGGACTTGTTTGGACCTCAGCATGACAGACTCGAGGTCAGATTATTTGGTTGGGATCAAACTGATATGGGTCGGGTGTGTGCACTGTCACTGAGAAACAACCAGTCAAAGTCTGAGTTTTGGAGAGAGAGAGCATCCAAAATGGAAAAGTAGATGAAACCACATGTAACTGTATGTGTTTTTTTGTGAAATTACCATTAAATCACACAGTTTTTAAATATGGCAGCATGGGGGTTTAATGGTTATCACTGTTGCCTCACAGCAAGTGAAGAACAATAAGTTCTTCCTACTTGGAGTAGAAAGAAGTAGAGTCTTGCGTGGTGAGCGTGCATAAAGACCTTGGCGGTTGAGTGCATTATTTACTGTTTTCTTTGAAACAGTGTACCTGCTAATTCCAGGTCTTTCTGAAGTGGTCATTGGCTCTTGGACACTCTTCTATGTTATTCTTTCCACGTTCGGGTTCTTTCCACTTTCGGATTATGGCCCACAGTTTTCACTGGTACATTCAGAAGTTTAGAAATCCTTCTGTAACCAATGTCATGATATGTTTTGCAACAATAAGGTTGGAAAGATCTTGCAGCCATTCTGCTCTGTGTCACCCTGATCCCGTCAGATCTTAGAAGCTAAGCAGTGCAGGATCTGGTTAGTACTTGGATGGGAGACCTGTTCAGAACCAGTGTTGCCACAATTACTTTGAATAAGTAATCCAATTACTGATTACTCCTTGAAAAAGTAACTTAGTTACTTTACTGATTACTCAATTGTAAAAGTAACTAAGTTAGATTACTGGTTACTTTTTTAGTTACTTTCCCATGCCGACAACAACCCTCTGCCACCTCAACATGACAGTGATACCTGTTTTGCCAAAATTCACTTTGTAGTCACCCTTTCTTGACTTCAATGAAAATAAATACTTGTTTTATAAAAAGTAAAATAAAGACTTCTTTCTTGACCTCATATTTAACTGTTGACAGCATTGTGACAGTAAAACTTGCAATTTCTAACCTACATTGTTTATAAATGTAACTATTAAATCCTTTCTAACATTTTTCTAACATTTAAATTCTCTCTAAATATTTTACTTGTCAAAATTATTATTATTATAAGTAGTATTAGTAGTTATAGTAAAAAAAAAAAAGCCTTCAAAACTGGACCTTTAATCTAGGGGTGTTGTGGGGTGGGGGTGGGGGGCACATCCCTGCCCCACGCCCCCATTCCATCTGGATTCACCCCTGCTTTGGCATTTGAGCACAAAGAATGGATAACATGTATTTATGCAGAAAACATGACCAGATTTACAGGTAAGAAAGTTTTATTGCGTTTTCACATCATGTGGTCCTCAGAAAGAGAGTTTAGGTGCATTTGAGTGGAAAAGTGTTAGTTGTTGACGCGTCGCGGAGGATCAGCTGTTTTTAGTGCATAGATACGGAGCGGCTCAGCTCAGAATTCTAAATAAAGGAGGGAAAAAAGCATAAAAGTGTCTTTGTAAAGATCAGTGCAGGTGTGCTGTTGTCACCGTGCTTTAAGAGGTGAGGACGAGCCGTAGCTGCTGCAGAAAACCGCGGATGAAAAGCTCACAGCTCACTTAAAGTGGGTAGTTCAGTTGAACCCTGACCCCCTGCCCACGGACCAAGTTTAATGCTGCTATCGACCCACAATGCAAAAATAATAGTAACGCACAGTGACTTGGAGAAGTAACTTTAATCTTATTACTGATTTGGAAAGATTAACGCGTTAGATTACTCGTTACTAAAATAAGTGATCTGATTACTAAGTAACCCATTACTGGCATCACTGTTCGGAACACCAGCGGCTGTGTGTGTTTCTCCAGGTAAAACTGGAGTTGCGTCAGGAAGGGCATCTGGCATACAACCTGTGCCAAATACCGATGCGGATCTGGCTATATCCGCTGTGGTGACCCCGAACAATACGGGAGCAGCCAAATGGACAACCACAAGGTTGCAAAGATCTCGAGAGAGCTTTTTGCTTTTACTCATCATGAGATGTTTCTTCTGCGACACCTTTAGTAATGAGCAGTGTTGGGCATGTTACTTTAAAAAAAGTAATTAGTTATAGTTACTAGTTACTTTTCCCAAAAAGTAACTGAGTTAGTAACTCAGTTACAGCATTATAAAAGTAATTACTTACTAGGGAAAGTAACTATTGCATTACTTTTTAAATGTTCAAATATGTCAATGATTTTGGATCCCCCCACCCCCCATTGAACTTTAATTTCAACTGTATGCTCAATTATTTCTAATAAAACTGAATATTAAATATGTTTAGTGAATTAAACAGACACTTAATAGAATAAATAATTAACAGAAAAGATTGTACACTAATCTCACTCATTCATCTTCAACCGCATTTCCGGGTTCGGGTCGCGGGGGCAACAGCTCCAGCAGGCTTTCCTGGGCCACATTAACCACTTCTGACTAGGGGATCCTGAGCTGGTCCCAGACCAGTGTGGAGATATAATCTCTCCACCTAGTCCTGGGTCTTCCCCGGGGTCTCCTCCCAGATGGATGTACCTGGAACACCTCCCTTGGGAGGCGCACAGGGGGCATCGTTACCAGATGCCCGAACCACCTCAGCTGGCTTCTTTCAATGCGAAGGAGCAGTGACTCTACTCTGAGCTCCCCACAGATGACCGAACTTCTTACCCTATCTCTAAGGGAGACACCAGCCACCCTCCTGAGGAAGCCCATTTCGGCCACTTGTACCCGTGATCTAGTTCTTTTGGTCATGACCCAACACTCATGACCATAGGTGAGAGTAGGAACGAAGATTGACCAGTAGATCGAGAGCTTTGCCTTTTGGGTCAGCTCCCGTTTTGTCACAACAGTACGGTAGAGTGAATGCAATACTGCCCCTGCTGCGCCGATTCGCCGGCCAATCTCACGCTCCATCGTCCCCTCGCTCGTGAACAAGACCCCGAGGTACTTGAACTCCTTCACTTGGGGCAAGGCCGTATTCCCTACCCAGAGTAGGCAATCCATCGGTTTCCTGCTGAGAATCTACGCTATTTTAATGTTGCTGTGGGGCAGTGTGAGACAAGACACCAATCAAATTTAATATATTATTCAATATATTGTCTTTACTATATTTATAATAGCAGGGCATTCAAACATCATAGATATTTTAGAATTTTTGAGATTTCATCAAATATTACAAAAATTACATTATGCTCATTCACATGAAAATTCAGTAGGTATATCTTATATATTATATTCCAATTCTAAGGTGAACTATGCTAGTATACTAAGGTATATCTAAATATCTAAAAAAGGAAGAGTAAAATAGAAGAGTAGAAAAGATTAGAGAAGAGCCACTTAGGTGCCTGGGCTTGAGAACCAGGGATGGTAGGTTCGTTAACACGGTTTTAAAAAGGAATAGTTTTGTTGTGAAAGTGTAGTGACACGGACCCACAACAGGGGGCGTTAATGAACGGACAATGGATAAGCCAAAAAGCAACAATTTAATGTTGTGAAACGCAAAACGAAATACAGACAATAACAGAGGATGAGGATGGTCAATCATACACAAGGTGATGTGTGGGCAGGCTCGAAGACAGAAGACGTCTGGCCAGAGAAGAGCCGGATCCCACACAGTTTCCACCGCCAACGGATCTGAAGAACACCGGAGCCGCCAAGTCCTGCGCCCCAGGTGGCCACTGTCTTCAGCAGTCAGACCCGGTACTGCTGGCAGAAACAGTTAATGGTGGGTGTGTGAATACACACCCAGCAATCTTTCAGTGCTTAATTCGTCCAGGAGGGAAAACCTCCACCTCCAGACACAGAATCACCCGTGCAGCTCCTGTCAGTCACTTCCCTGGAAGGAGTGAGAGGCGAAGACGTCGCGCTTACACTATCCGCCAATCCAGCTTCAGACTGTAGCCACAGGAAAACGGCTGCACACAGAACAATGTTTAGTCACAGAAAGTCACCGCAGAGAAGGTTACCTGAGTGGTAGCTGATTTCTCGGCGGGGAGGTGGAGTTGCAGTCCAGCTTTTATGGAGGATGTGGTTGATGAGTGACAGCTGGTGTTGATGATGTGTGACAGCTGTCACTCCCAGTAGGTCCGACGCCCTTTCGTGCTTGGAGCCCGCACTCCAAGCAGGGCGCCATCTGGTGGTGGTGGGCCAGCAGTACCTCCTCTTCAGCGGCCCACACAACAGGACCCCCCCCTCAACCAGGCTTGTCCGGGTGCCGGGCGTAGATGTCGGCCAGGAGGGCCGGGTCCAGGATGAAGCGCCTCTTCACCCAGGAGCGTTCTTCGGGTCCATACCTTTCCCAGTCCACCAGATACTGGAACCCCCGACCCTTACGACGGACGTCCAGGAGTCGACGCACAGTCCATGCCGGCTCCCCGTCGATGATCTGGGCAGGAGGCGGTGCAGGTCCAGGGGTGCAGAGTGGTGAGGTGTGATGAGGTTTGAGACGTGACACATGAAAAACCGGGTGGATCCGCAGTGAAGCTGGCAGCTTTAGCTTCACTGCGGCCGGACTGAGGACCTTGAGGATGGGAAATGGTAGAAAATAAACCGGTCCTTGAGTTTTTGTGACTCCACTTGAAGCAGGATGTCCTTGGTCGACAACCACACCTCCTGCCCGGGCTGGTATGCATGGGCCTTGGCCCTCGTCCGGGCCTTCAACAGGGCAGAACGGGCGGTCCGCCACACCTGGCGGCACCTCCTGAGGTGGGCCTGGACCGAGGGCACACCAACCTCTCCCTCCATGAGCGGGAACAATGGGGGCTGGTACCCCAAACACACCTCAAACGGGGAGAGGCCGGTGGCAGACGACACTTGGCTGTTGTGGGCGTACTCGATCCAGGCCAGATGGTTGCTCCAGGTCGTCGGGTGCGTGGAGGTCACGCAGTGGAGGGCCTGCTCCAGCTCCTGGTTAGCCCGCTCTGCCTGTCCGTTTGTCTGAGGGTGGTACCCGGACGAGAGACTCACAGTGGCCCCCAGTTCCCTGCAGAAACTCCTCCAGACTTGGGAAGAGAACTGAGGACCACGATCCGAGACGATGTCCGATGGTATCCCATGCAGACGCACGACGTGGTGGACCAGGAGGTCTGCTGTCTCCTGGGCCGTCAGGAGCTTCAGGAGGGCCACGAAGTGGGCCGCCTTGGAGAACCAGTCCACTATCGTGAGGATGGTGGTGTTGCCCTGGGACGGCGGGAGGCCCGTGATGAAGTCCAGGCTGATGTGGGACCAGGGGCAGTGAGGCACCGGTAGAGTCTGGAGGAGGCTCGAAGTCCTTTTGTGGTCAGCCTTGCCCCTGGCACAGGTGGTACAGGCCTGGACGTAATCCCGGACATCGGCTTCCATAGACACCCACCAGAAGCGCTGCTGGACCACTGCCACGGTTCTGTGCACCCCCGGATGACAGGAGAGCTTGGAACCGTGACAGAAGTCCAAAACCGCAGCTCTGGCCTCTGGTGGGACGTACAGTTTATTCCTCGGGCCGGTCCCCGGGTCCGGGTTCCGTGCCAGTGCCTCCCGGACGGTCTTCTCCACGTCCCAGGTGAGGGTGGCCACGACAGTGGACTCGGGGATGATGGTCTCTGTTGGGTCCGACAACTCGGCCTTGACCTCCTCTTTGTGCACCTGGGACAGGGCATCCGATCGTTGGTTCTTGGTCCCGGGGCGATATGTGATCTGGAAGTCAAAGCGCCCGAAGCACAGTGACCAGCGGGCTTGCCTGGGGTTCAGCTGCTTGGCGGTCCGGATGTACTCCAGGTTCCGATGGTCCGTGAAAACCGTGAAGGGCACCGTCGCTCCCTCCAACAGGTGTCTCCACTCCTCAAGAGCCTCCTTCACCGCAGGAGTTCCCGGTTGCCGACATCATAATTCCTTTCAGCCGGGGTCAACCTACAGGAAAAATAGGCACAAGGGTGGAGTACCTTATCGGACTCCCTGCTCTGGGACAGCACGGCTCCTATCCCTGAGTCAGAGGCATCCACTTCAACTATGAACTGGTGATTAGGATCAGGCTGCACCAGAACTGGCGCAGTCGAGAACTGGTGTTTCAACTCCCTAAACGCAGCTTCGCACCGATCCGACCAGGTGAAGGGGACTTTAGTGGAGGTCAGGGCGGTCAGGGGGCTAACCACCTGACTGTAGCCCTTAATGAACCTCCGATATAAATTTGCAAAGCCGAGGAATTGTTGTAGTTTCCTACGGCTTGTTGGTTGGGGCCAATCTCTCACCGCCGCAACCTTGGCCGGGTCAGGGGCGACGGAGTTGGAGGAGATGATAAACCCCAGGAAGGACAAAGAAGTACGGTGGAACTCACACTTCTCGCCCTTCACAAACAGCCGGTTCTCCAACAACCACTGCAGGACCTGATGTACATGCTGCACATGAGTCTCAGGGTCTGGAGAAAAGATGAGTATATCGTCTAGATATACAAAGACAAACCGATGCGGGAAGTCCCGCAAGACGTCATTAACCAATGCTTGGAACGTCACGGGGGCGTTTGTGAGGCCGAATGGCATGACCAGGTACTCAAAGTGACCTAACGGGGTGTTAAATGCCGTCTTCCACTCGTCTTCCTTCCGGATCTGAACCAGGTGGTACGCATTTCTAAGATCCAGTTTTGTGAAAATTTGGGCTCCATGCAGGGGCGTGAACACTGAATCTAACAGGGGCAGAGGGTATCGGTTGCGAACCGTGATCTCGTTCAGCCCCCTATAATCAATGCATGGACGGAGTCCGCCGTCTTTCTTGCCCACAAAAAAGAAACCAGCACCCATCGGGGAAGTGGAGTTCCGGATCAGCCCGGCAGCTAATGTGTCCCGGATGTAGGATTCCATTGATTCGCGTTCCGGACGTGAGAGGTTGTACAGCCTGCTGGACGGGTACTCAGCACCCGGGATCAAATCGATGGCGCAATCGTACGGTTGGTGCAGAGGAAGAGTGAGTGCCAGATCTTTGCTGAAGACATCAGCAAGATCGTGGTACTCCTCCGGCACCGCCGTCAGATTGGGGTGGACTTTGACCTCCTCATTAGCTGTCACACCGGGTGGAACCGAGGATCCTAAACATTCCCGGTGGCAGGTTTCGCTCCACTGCGTCACAACCCCAGATGGCCAATCAATCCGGGGATTGTGCTTCACCATCCATGGAAACCCTAAAATCACTCGGGAGGTAGAAGGTGTTACATAAAACACAATCTCCTCCCTGTGATTCCCAGACACAACCAATGTCACGGGCTGTGTCTGGTGTGTGATTAATGGAAGAAGGGTGCCATCTAGTGCCCGTACCTTCAAAGGTGAAGGCAGAGCCACCAGAGGGAGCCCTACTTCCTTTGCCCATCTGCTGTCCAGCAGATTCCCTTCCGACCCCGTGTCTACTAGTGCTGGGGCGTGAAGGGTTAACTCCTCACTTAGGATTGTGACTGGGATTCGTGCAGATTTACCCGTGTGGGTATTATGACCCACCCTTAGCCCAGTCTCTAAAGACAAGTGCTGCTGTTTTGACCGTTTGGGGCAGTTTTTCTGCGTGTGCTCAGGTGAGCTGCAGAGAAAACACTCCCCACTGACCAGCCTCCTTTGTCTCTGATCTGATCGCCTTTTGGCCCTGCTTGTTTCCACAGCAACGGCAGCAGGGGGAGCTGCCGTCACGTGGAGTGCCCTGGCTGTGGAGCGTGGGGAAGATGGCTTCTTTTCAGACCCGGGAGGAAGAGGGAGGCTTGTGCCTGACCACGCCCTTTGTCTCGCTCCCGTCGGTGTTCTGTTAATCGGTTGTCCAACCGTATAACCAGGTCGATAAGCCCATCTAAATCCCGCGGCTCGTCCTTCACCACCAAGTGCTCCTTAAGGACCAAGGACAGTCCGTTTACAAAGGCGGCGCGGAGCGCAACAGCATTCCAGCTGGCTTGCGCTGCCGCGATGCGGAAGTCGACTGCATACTTAGCTGCGCTCCGGCACCCCTGTCTTATCGACAGCAGCACGCTTGAAGCGGTCTCGCCTCTATGAGGGTGGTCAAACACTTGTCTGAACTCCCTCACAAACCCAGCGTATGACGTTAGGAGCCGTGAATTCTGCTCCCAGAGCGCCGTAGCCCAGGCGCGTGCCTCTCCTCGAAGCAAATTTATAATGTAAGCCACCCGGCTAGCGTCTGACGCGTACATGACGGGACGCTGTGAAAAGACGAGCGAGCACTGCATTAAGAAGTCCGCGCACGTCTCAACACAGCCTCCGTACGGCTCCGGAGGGCTTACGAGGTCTGTCCGTAAAGTATCGTACCTTTTTATTTTTTTCAAAAACTATATGGATTTCATTCATATGTTTTTACATCAGACATGCTTGAACCCTCGTGCGCATGCGTGAGTTTTTCCACGCCTGTCGGTGACGTCATTCGCCTGTGAGCACGCCTTGTGGAAGGAGTGGTCCCGCCCCCTCGTCAGATTTTCATTGTCTGGAAATGGCGGAAAGAAAAGGACTTTTTTTTCCATCAGAATTTTTTCAGAAGCTGTTAGAGACTGGCACCTGGAAACCATTCGAAAAATTTATCTGGCTTTCAGTGAAAATTTTACGGGCTTCACAGAGAATAAGGACTTTAACTACAGGTTTAAGGACCCCTTTAAAGGACGGTCGGTGCGCCGCGCTGCGAGCTGCGATGATGCGGCACAAACCACTGGATCATTTCTAAGCTGATGGCTCTGTGGATACGAGACCGTCGTGTGCTCTTTCTCTGGTTATCACAAGACCTGGACATCAGCCATTTTCCGGCAGATTTCACTTTTAACAAGAGATTTTGTCATGGAAAGCCGCGCGGAGGCTTCGCGCGTCACGACCGATTCGCTGATGAAGCGAGACAAAGGAACACCTCCGTTTCTGCGTGTTAGAGGACAAGTTGGGACATGTCTATCTCGGCTTTCAGTGCTTACCAGTCGAGTGAGTATAAAAGAACTTGTGGAGAGCTGGACATGTCCAAACTTGTCCTCTAACACTCCGAAACGTAGGTGTTCCTTTGTGTCGCTTCATCAGCGAATCGGTCGTGACGCGCGAAGCCTCCGCGCGGCTTTCCATGACAAAATCTCTTGTTAAAGTGAAATCTGCCGGAAAAATGGCTGATGTCCAGGTCTTGTGATAACCAGAGAAAGAGCACACGACGGTCTCGTATCCACAGAGCCATCAGCTTAGAAATGATCCAGTGGTTTGTGCCGCATCGTCGCAGCTCGCAGCGCGGCGCACCGACCGTCCTTTAAAGGGGTCCTTAAACCTGTAGTTAAAGTCCTTATTCTCTGTGAAGCCCGTAAAATTTTCACTGAAAGCCAGATAAATTTTTCGAATGGTTTCCAGGTGCCAGTCTCTAACAGCTTCTGAAAAAATTCTGATGGAAAAAAAGTCCTTTTCATTCCGCCATTTCCAGACAATGAAAATCCGACGAGGGGGCGGGACCACTCCTTCCACAAGGCGTGCTCACAGGCGAATGACGTCACCGACAGGCGTGGAAAAACTCACGCATGCGCACGAGGGTTCAAGCATGTCTGACGTAAAAACATATGAATGAAATCCATATAGTTTTTGAAAAAAATAAAAAGGTACGATACTTTACGGACAGACCTCGTATGTATGCTTCAGGGGACGGTGGGGGGGGTTCGTTGAACGACCAGCGGAACGTCTGTTTCAGGCCTCCGGTCAGCAGGAGGAGGTGCTGCAGCAGCGCCCTGAGCCTGCGCTTCCACCTGGGCGGTGAGATCCTCCATCCTCTGATTGAGAATCACATTCCGCTCGGTGACTAAGTCCAACCGAGCAGTGAAAGCGGTTAAGATTTGCTGCAGCTCACCTAACACGCCTCCTGCTGACGCCTGTGCACCTCGCTCTTCCATTGGCTGTTCAAGCGATGGTTGACGCCCCTCGGGATCCATGACGCTGGCCGAGAAATCCTGTTGTGAAAGTGTAGTGACACGGACCCACAACAGGGGGCGTTAATGAACGGACAATGGATAAGCCAGAAAGCAACAATTTAATGTTGTGAATCGCACAACGAAATACAGACAATAACAGAGGATGAGGATGGTCAATCATACACAAGGTGATGTGTGGGCAGGCTCGAAGATAGAAGACGTCTGGCCAGAGAAGAGCCGGATCCCACACAGTTTCCACCACCAACGGATCTGAAGAACACCGGAGCCACCAAGTCCTGTGCCCCAGGTGGCCACTGTCTTCAGCAGTCAGACCTGGTACTGCTGGCAGAAACAGACACAGTTAATGGTGGGTGTGCACCCAGCAATCTTTCAGTGCTTAATTCGTCCAGGAGGGAAAACCTCCACCTCCAGACACAGAATCACCCATGCAGCTCCTGTCAGTCACTTCCCTGGAAGGAGTGAGAGGCGAAGACGTCGCGCTCACACTATCCGCCAATCCAGCTTCAGACTGTAGCCACAGGAAAACAGCTGCACACAGAACAATGTTTAGTCACAGAAAATCACCGCAGAGAAGGTTACCTGAGTGGTAGCTGATTTCTCGGCGGGGAGGTGGAGTTGCAGTCCGGCTTTTATGGAGGATGTGGTTGATGAGTGACGGCTGGTGTTGATGATGTGTGACAGCTGTCACTCCCAGTAGGTCCGACGCCTTCTCGTGCTTGGAGCCCGCACTCCAAACAGGGCGCCATCTGGTGGTGGTGGGCCAGCAGTACCTCCTCTTCAGCGGCCCACACAACAAGTTTGGACCATGTATCATCCTTACTTATCATGTTATGGGGTAACATATATCACATGTCATAGAATCCAATAGACGTAGACCTTGATTGACCTTTACTTTGGAGACCAAGCATTCAACACTGTCAACACTATTCCATTTATTAATCCTATTAGCTCAACCAATAATTTGCATCACTTTTTACCAAAATTGGAGCAACTTTAACTTTTTGACCCCCTGTACAAAATGACCATTCTTGCTGTTTTTATCCCATAACTCCATAGAATTCAGTCACAGATAGTCCAAACTTTATGATCAGGCAAATAATGTGGAATATTTTTCAATATGATTGGAGCATCTTTTAATTTTGACCTCTGTGTAATTCTTCAATTGACCCCTACCTGACCACCGATTGAAAAGTCAAGTTGCCAATCGTTTTTTTTTTTTTTAAAGAGGAGTGTCTAAGGAGTATTTCTGCTGAATTTGATGCTTTTATCACCATTTGCAGGATTGTTTCAGTTATCTGCTGCACTAGTGTTTAAATTATAGGATCATTCACTGGCATATTTTTTGTCAAAGTGCTGAATATCAGTTATTTCAGCTCAAAAATGATGACATCCTTGCACTTTTTAAATGTATCTTTTCTACTCCTACTTTGCATCACTTTTGGTATTTTTTGTTTTTAGTGAGGAACACATTGTGAAAATAGCGCCAAGTTAAAAAGCACAGCTTGTTCTGTTTTATACCACATTGCTATCCTGAGAGGAGTGCGCGGCAGTAATGAGCTCCTGCTGGACAGAGGAGCATTAACCGGATTAGCAGTACTCCGGCCTAATGAGCAGGACAACCTGTCTTGGGGGGTCTGACCTTCCACAGTGCTGTGTAACAGATCGCAGAGATGACTCAGCATGACACCTTGCTGCGGGACACACACACACAGAACAGCATCTCCACCTGCATGGAGGAGCTCAGCTCCAATGACCCAAATCTCTGGAGCTTTCCTCAGCTGTTTCACAGCCTTTGCAGATTGCAAATTGGGTTGGTGGTTCACAGTTGGCTGGAGAATCCACAATATGAACTCTGGCACCAGAAATGTCTAACATCCCAGCAGGAGGATCAGCTTTATACAACTGCTCAAAGTAGCTGACCCAACGTGACAGTGCGGCAGAGGCATGTGTCAGGACTGAACCATCTTCTGCCAGAACTGAAGTGGGATGAGGTGCAGG
This sequence comes from Thalassophryne amazonica, assembly GCF_902500255.1. Lineage (NCBI taxonomy): Eukaryota > Metazoa > Chordata > Actinopteri > Batrachoidiformes > Batrachoididae > Thalassophryne > Thalassophryne amazonica. The sequence continues at coordinate 62,581,439 of NC_047119.1, read as the reverse complement.
TCTGGAGGAACAAAGTGCTTTGATTCCTCTGTAAGTAGGTCGGGGATCACTAGACCACAGATGGTGTGTCACCTGATCACAGATTCCTCAAACAAACACCTCTTTGTCCATTCTCAGAGTCATCACATCCTGCTTTCTGAGCTCCGTGTTTACTTCTAACATTTCCATTAAGCTGTGTGCAATAGCTTCCATGGATGATATTTAGAGTGTCCTCAGATTTGAAACACCTCCTCCTTGGCACACTAGCGGGTCTGCAAGTCTTCCATCCAAATTGCATGCAAATTCCTGAGAAACAGTCCAATCTTGAAGTCTGGCCAGATTCAATTTTGGGTTCTGATCAACCAGTAGCCAATGACACTTATCCCAACAGACTGAAACAAAATGGTGTTGGCCTGGATTACAATAATTGCAGGCTTTGCTCTCAGTGCTGGACATGCAACTAGTGAGGGGGCAACCTTAATTCATGACCTTAATTCAACCATCAGTCATACCTCTGAGAGTGCTAACTGAAGGCACTCATGGATCTGTTGTGCTTCTTTGAAGTCTTTGTTGTTTGTTGTCAGCTTGGGTAAGCTCCAGAGTGGGTCTCGGCCTCAACTTTATCGAAATTCTGGGTCTGTTAGTGAAGCTAAGGGCTAGTGGCCAGCAAGTCAGCTTTGTATTTCTTCTGCTTTCCTGTTGCTTAATGCTGACGAATTATAACTGGCTGACTGATTCTCTTTTGTTTTTCTCTCTGTCCAAGATGTGGCTGGATCCACGTACCGGACTGAATGATTTCTGTGGTGGACAGGGGACAGACTCAGCTGTAGGAACAGATCCATGAGTGGCTCGATGACTCCCCCCTCCCCGCCTGATGGTGGACTGGTCGCCTGCATGGACTCTCGTCAATTGTTGTTGTGTTGTCTTCTGTATTGTAAACCTTTTTGGTAGAATGGCCCAAGCAGACAGTCACCCCTTTGAACCTGGTCTGCTTCAGGTTTCTTCCTCAAATCATCAGAGGGAGTTTTTCCTTACCACTATCACCTGTGTGCTTGCTCTGGGGGTTGGTAAGGTTAGACCTTACTTGTGTGAACCGCCTGGAGGCAGCTTTGTTCTGATTTGATGCTATATAAACAAAATAAATTGAATTGAATTGAATAAAATTAAATTCAAATTTTCTCAAAGCATTAGATTTACTTATATAGGACAGTTTGTTGGACATCGTGGGAGTTTGGGGGATCCTCATTAAGCTGCTGGATATACACAGGCGCTGTGGGTGCTGTGGAGAATAGAGGCACAGTCATCCCAACAAATTCTGGTGCTCACCAGCAATGATTTTTAAATTCGACTCTGTTCGGTGCTTGCATGGAGTGAGCGTTGGGTCAAATCATGGAGTCCAGCAATATTCATTTATTTAACTATAAATAGACGCTGAATAAACTTTCACTTTTAAAACAGTTTGCAACTTATTTTCACCATAACTGCTTTTTAAACATCATTTCTTCATTAACATCCTCCCTTTTGGAACTGTTAATTAATGACTGTAACAGTTTTTGTTAAAGTACCAACACACAAATTACACTTTGAAACATTGGCTGTTGAGAGACAATTAAACCGTCATCATAGTTTACAAAAGGACCAAAAAATAATAATAATAAACACCATACAGTATATAATAAATTCATTTAAGCAACAATTTAAATACAACATGAATAATGCCTTTGAATTGCCCCAGTTTGGGAGAGTTTCTTAATCTTTTCATAAAATTATCAAGAAATAATATATATATATATATATATATATATATATATATATATATATATATATATATATATATATATATATATATATATATATATATATATATATATATATATATATATATGTATATATATATATCTCAAAGCAGTGCTACTTGTTTTTGGCAAGCAACACAGCATATTCTTACGACAATTAATTTTCTTCAAAACCTCTAAATAATTGACATCAATGCACCATGTCCACATAAATGTGAATTTCAAATGCGCATGTGCACACATACATTGTAATTTGTAAATTAATATTTCCTTGATTATACTAAAATTAGTGCAATTTATAAAAATGATCGTCATGGCAACATTACACAAAATAATGTTGGCTTTTTTCTGTATATAGTAAGTCAATAAAAGTATTAATTTAGGACATATAATTTTAATTAAGAGAACACATTGGGGTTTTTGCTATATTGCATTAAAAAAAACAATACAAGTAAAGCTTATTAATTTTGAACGTATACACCACACCACATCTCAGTCTGTCAACAACTGCCAGCGGTTGAAGGACAATTTAAATTTACTTTGAGGTTCATTTTTGGAAAAATTATGCATCCTGTGATAGATGTACATGCATACAACAACATGCAACCAAAGAAAAGAGACTGACGCCTCCACCTCTGCACACCTTGTACCCCGCACAGCCCAGACCAACTGATTTAAAATATGATGCATATTATGTGGTTTAGGAAGGAATGCATAGACAGGGGCTTTGTTGTTGGGGGACAATTAATTTCAAACCTTTCTTAGACTGATGACATAGCTGTTACTAACAACAGCATTGCAAATCTACAATTATTTTTAGATTGGCTATGCATAAATGCAAAGGAAATTGGCCTGAGTATAAGTCTAACAAAAACAGTAGTAATGACAACAGATGTAAATCAACCGAACATAGATATCAGCTCAATTCAATTTTATTAATTTATACAGCGCCATCTCACGACAGAGTCCACTCAAGGCGCTTCATACAACACACAATAAGCGAAGTGCGCAATGCATCTGCGCATGCGTTGGTCATACGGGGGCAAAAATTCCAGATACCAAACTCACGCCGCTCCCATTCAACTTCGTATACAGTAGCATTAGCGGACTGTAAAAGTTAAGGCTTACAGGGATTGTTTCAAAGGCTTTAAGCCTTAGCAACGCATACAATAATGACAGGTGCGCATTGTGCTGTTTTCAAATGCTCGAACGGAATTTATAGGCTTGAAAGTTGGCTGAAAACACACGATTGCAAAGCTCTGCCTTCCTGTAAGTACTTATATGTACCTATATGTACCTTAAGAAATAAAACTAAAGTACCTCCCATATTTAGCATGATTCAAAGCAAAATTTTAAAACTTTTTGCCCACATTAAAAGATAAAAAACAGGACTTTTGCGAGTCTGCCTGGAAGGAATGATTGAGGGCAAATGCAGGAGAGGAAGGCCAAAACAGAGATGGCAGGACAAAATAAAAACTTGGACAGACATCTCTGACTGGCAATCACTAAACAACTTGTCCCAAAATTGTCTATTATGGAAGAGCATCAGTCATATTGATTCGCAATCTGCTAATAGCGGTAACAGAGGTAAATGACGATTATGTAGTTTAGATTAGATCGAACTTTATTGATCCCTTGGGAAGACTCCCTCAGGGAAATTGAGGTTGCCACAGCATTGTATAGCAGCACACAGGGTAAGAACCACACAGAGTATCAAAAGTGAGAGTAAAAACAGTTTGCAAAAATAAATACATAAATATAAATACCAGACATACTGATCAATACTGGCTTACTGGCTACTACTGTTCTTCTCCTTCCCCACCATCCCCCCCGAGTGAGAAGTTAGTTGTACAGTCTGATGTCCTGAGGGACAAAGGAGTTTTTCAGTCTGTTGGTCCTGCACTTGGGAAGGAGCAGCCTGTGGCTGAAGAGGCTCCTCTGGTTGCTGATGACTGTGTGCAGAGGGTGACTGCCATCATGCACAGTGTCCAGCAGTTTATATGAAAGAGCTTAAAGTATTTTATAGATTTATTTTTTAATATAAAAATGGAAGTGTATCTGTCAGGATTCACCCCTGTCCTGCACTGTGTCACATTTTGTCCCCTGTCTGCATCCTTGCCCACCTCTTTGATCCTCGGTCTTTGATTTTCTGTTTGATAACCAGAAAACAAAACCAGTGACTACAATATAACATTTATTTTGCTGTTTTTCATACTTTAGTCATATGTCTTTGTTTATCATACTTTAGTCATGTGTCCATTCTAGTTTCTGTCCAGCCATTGTTTTTACCACAGTGTAGTCATTAGATGTATTTTTTACTATCACTTTTGCGACATGTGGGTTCCGTTCTAGGTTTGTCGTAGCCTCTATTTTCTTGTTGATCCCTTTTCAGATCTTACATTTGTTTCATAGTTTAATTCCTTGTTCCTTTGTGTTTGGTCTTCTTTATTTTATTTCTTATTCATTAGGCCTTGGATTTTGTTCATCTTTGGTTTTGATATTTGATTTGGATCACTGTGGTTTAACGGTCATCTTTTAGTTGAGTCTTGTTCACTTTGCATTTGTCTAACTGCACGCTCTTGTCTGGGGTTCAGGGTTTGGTATGGGTGTGTCTTGTCCTCTCAGTTTGCCACACCCCCTTCCTGATTGTTCTCCCATACCTGTGTCTCATTCTCCTAATCACCGCCTCTCCTATTTAAGCCCTTTGAGTTCACCACCTCTCCGCCAGTTTGCCTGCCAGTGTTTGACCTTGCTTTGTTTTTTTTTTTACCTTGCCTCTGTCTCTGCCTCTGAACTCTGCTTGTTTTTTTTTTACCTTGCCTCAGCATCATGCCTGCCTGTACCTCCACCTTGCTGACTGTTACACTGTCAGCGTTGTATAAAGTACCAGAAAACCACACTTAAGTAAAAGTACAGATACCCATTAAAAAAATTACTTCGGTAGAAGAGTTCAAGTCACTGATTGAAATGCTACTCAAGTAAAAGTCTTAAATTATCTAGTATTTATTGTACTTAAGTATAACAAGTAATGTACAACTAAATGTACTCAAGTATTGAAAGTAAAAGTACAAGTAAATGTTAATAATCAAAAATGGACTGATTTCGTTTTCTAAATGACTGGTGTTTGCTTGTAAATGACTGGTAGTATTAGTCAAAATACTGAAAATTGTGAAAAAACACTTCAGAAACAAGGTTTCAAAAACTAAACAAGAGTAGGCTACTCACTAGGTGTTCACAGGAAACAGTTATTTATTTCTATATGTATTTATTTATTTTCAATGTTACATGGTTTTATCTTTTCTGTTGTGTTTTGTTTCATTAGGTTCTTTTTGTCTCTTTCTCTAACTTTGTATTGTAACATTATTAGTCTATTATTTTTGACTATTATTTATATTATGTAGACTATTATTGTTGTTGCTATAATATCTGAATAAAAATAAAATAAAAAAATTACAATTTGACTCTTTTACGACAACGAAAGCTGAGCCATTAATTTTACAGAAAACAAATCAACACAAACGTGCTGATGCGAACAGCTTAATGCTAACTTTAATATTGAAAATGCCATAGACATGCTAACGCGTTAGCATCTGTCCCATTTTTAAGTTGTAAAATACATCTATCAAGTGTTTCAGAAGACCATAACAGGTCGGTTTAACATAAAAATATTAAATATTACTCGTAGACATATGCTCGTCAGGGTTTTAGCTGGGAAAAATTAGGATAAAGCGAAATAAAGCAATCAATCCACGAATCGTACATCGAAGCACTGCTTCGACCTGCAAATCACTGCTTCGATTGGTTCAAGGTTCAAAGCAAAGCTGCGCTGCAGAAAAGTTGATTACAGACCCGCTGTAGGTCTGTAATCAATGTAGAGAAATTATCATTTTCCTGACAAACACCCCCCAAGTGAGCAACTGCAAAAAAAGCCTACCGGACATGCCTCATGACAAATCGGCCTGACTTTGTTGCAGTCACTAGTAATCAGTGGTTGTCTGGGTGAAAACATGTTTTTCGTGTGTGTGTGTGTGTGTGTGTGTGTGTGTGTGTGTGTGTGTGTGTTTTGCAATGAGTAACGGCATGGCGCATAGAAAATGTATCGGAGTAAAAGTATGTATTTAAGGTTGGAAATGTAGTGAAATAAAAGTGAAAGTAAGCTGAATTTAAAAAACTCAAGTAAAGTACAAAGTCTTCCAAAACGTACTTAAGTACAGTAGTGAAATATTTTTACTTCGTTACTATACAACACTGTACACTGTGTACCAAACCTTGTTCCAGATTACATGCCACGCCACCTCGAAGCATGACAGAATCCTCTGGACTGCTGGGATAGACTCCAGCACCTCTGGACCCTGAACTGGAACACGTGGGTTGAAAAACTGGTTGGAAGACATCCTCTGTCCTGCAGTCTTCAGTTCATCAGGGGTTTTTAATTTTCTCTTTGGAACATCCACCGTTCTTTTGACATCCAGCAATTTTCAGAGAATCACCCCCTGGGGAAATGAATAAGTATAAGTAACACATTTTGCCAACTTCTGCACGTATTGCAGATAAATCACAATGTCTAAAAGCCAGAGTTCAGTTGGTGGGGATCACACAAACACAGAGATGGAATCTGACTTCATGCTGTGCTCCAGACACGATTACACTCTCTTATAAGCAAGGGAGTCATTTCTAAGAAAATATTGTCATCTGGATGGACTGAATGATGGACGTAACACCTTTAATATGAACAAACCACACGTGTCTTATGTTATAACCTTATCTTTTCGGTTTGTCCCTCTGGATGGAGGAATAAGTTTGATGTGGTGGACATTGTAAATAAAACAAACATGGAAATCAACATTTATGTTTTATTGTTGTCAGACTGCAGGTGCAATGTGGCCGGACACAAATGCAGGACTCTAGAACACAGATGTTGGAATAATAAAAGGCTTTATCTTAAGATGTAGCAGGGATTCGGTACACAGTATGGCAGGCAGAGAGGCAGAGGTACAAACAATCAAGAGGCTGATGAGTGGTCCAGGTGAGCAGAGGTCAAAACACAGTGTGACAAAGCTGAGACAAAGACGAAACCCAAAAATACAAAGCGAGGTCAAAAAAATACCGAGAGGCAACAGGACAAGAAACAAAGGCTGGAACATGGATAACAAGATCACAACGAACTGGCACTGGAGTGAGGGAAGTGAGGGGCTTAAATAACAGGTGATGTCATCAGTGTAACAAGAGGCAGGTGTTAGTGAAGGTTTTGGAAGGAGGTGTGGTCTGGTGAAGCAAAGGAGAGTGAAGAGAGTCAAGAGGATGAGTGAGTGAAAAACAAAGCAAAGCAAGAGGAGTAAGTGACAGAAAACCAATGGTGAAAATATAATGTGCCCAAAGACCCACAAAAGGACATGCATCCAAAATAAAGGGGCAAACTAGGAAACCGAGTGACAGACCTAGAAAGAGAACAAGAACAATATGAAATACTAAAACCAAAACTAGAACAGGACTGAACATGACTGAAGGATGCACGCAATAACAAACTCAGACAATAAAATAGAAAAAGCTGACAAAAACTACAACAGAACTGAACATGACTGAAGTATTAAAGTAGCAGCAACACACACACACACATCTTCAACCGCTTAGTCCAATTAAGGGTCGCGGGGGCTGGAGCCGATCCCAGCAAATCAGCGACTCAGCAACCAATGCGCCGTCTACTTCTCTTTATAATGTCTATGATCATTTACTGTCGGTTTGTGGCTTTTTCCCCACTGGGTGAGATTTTTTGTGCCATATCCTGTTTGTGCCTCCGTCTACCATAGAGCGAGCTTCGCGCTGCTGTGCGGCGCTCCATGGCGCAGTGCGGCGCCCCGCTCATATAACCATTTAATTTATTTTTTCATTTCACATTTTTTTCTTTCCATGATGACAGGTGAGGGGCTGCGCCTGGCAGCCCCTCACCTGCCTCACCTGACTGCACATCACTGATTAAAACAGTTCTTGAGATACAGTTCTTGGAACTTAACTGAAGCGGGGCAGAGCTACACGCTCTGAAGCTGAGAGCCAGGGATTTCCAAAGTGACTCAGTGTAGAGAGTGACCGGGTTACCTTGTGATGAGCTGTGAAAACCTCCAATGTCAAACCACATGGGAGCGACAACATAGACTAGGTCATGGATTTCTCATGGAGAGTCATTGTGTAGAATCTGGCCCAAATGAGCCGAAAGCCTGGGTTTTAGTCGTCTGCTGCTGAAGAGTCCCTCATGCATGGCAGGTGTGTGGCGGTGATGAGCGGTAATGTGCAGCAGGTGTGTCTCGGCTCTGAGTGCACCATTTGGGGGAAAATTCACAAACTACAGACAAGGTTAAAAACAGGACTGGGAGGCAGACCATGACATGTTTAGCTGAAATTCTGACTGAACAGAGAGTCAGAAGGCTGACAAATGCACTGACCAAAGATATCAGTAAGACAATGAATGATGAACAGCAGTGGAGTAAAACTGATTATATTTGTAGTGCTCACACATAGTAATTACATCTGCATAATTTGTCATTACATGACAGTGTTATTTTTATCACCTTGGTCGCCACAACAGATCAAGCACAGATCTACATGTAAATTTGGCACAACTTTGATGACGGAAGCCCCTCCTGGCGCAGCTCCAGATATACAAATTGAATTGGCATGGAGGCCTCAAACTACCGACATTAATAAATCTTATTTTTTCTTATGAGGGATGCAGTGGATCACAAAACTCATGGTTCGGGTTTTAGTCACAGATTGGATCTTTTTATCTTATTTTCAAATCAGCATGAAAACACACACAAAAAAAGGGGGGGCGGGGAGACAAATATATTTTTGCTTTCTGAGTGAAGCACCACTTGGCAAAAGTCGTGACAAGCTGTTTTGTTCCAAAGTGGATCCGACGTGTTCTGCTCATGATGGCACAGGATGCACACACCGTCCTCAACTCCTGATATTTCGGAGTGATTCTTGCCATGCTTTGACCCTGACATGTTTTAGACCTGCACCAGACTGCCTCGGGCGAGATCATGATAGCAGAGGCTGCTGTCTGCTTTTAATATGCTCCATTCACGTAAATGCACAACTGCTTTGATTTCACTCCATCTCTGCATCGAGAATTACACAATTATTACAATTCATCTTGACAGTAAATCTGGATTTCACATTATTTTTTAAATTTTGCAGTTAATCTGCGAACTGTGGGGAAAGATCTGTATGAATCGTGGATCAACTGTGGTCGGATATACTGCTAAGATTTACGCCGCTGTGAGGTTGGCTGTGACACGGTGGTCTGTTTCCAACATCAGCTCACTCCAGGGTTTTTCTTGAGTTTTTGTCAACAATTTCTGACATGACAGATGGAGCCATCGGAGACACTTTGACCTCCGAGCGCGTCTTATTGATAGATGTTTTTCTACTAAACATCTATCTCAGCTTCTCCAGCCCTAAAATTGGCCTTTGGCCCAGAAAAACACTCATAGCCGTTCAACTGTTTTCAGCCTAGCGCCCCCCCCCCCCCCCCCCCCCCCCCCACACACACACACATGTACATACATACACGTACATACACTGTACTTTTACTAATTCGCTTACACAGTAATTACATTAATGCAAGAAGATTCATGAACTTTGAGTTTGAGTTTGAGTTTGAGTAGAAAACCTTTAAAAACATGATGTTAATGGACTTTTGTTGCAGTATTGTGGTACTCTGTGGGCATCAGTTCACCGAGCTGTGCTGCGGTTAACTTCATTTGGCAACAAAACAGGCAAACCTGATTACAAAGATTCAATATGTGGGATAATGTGGAGAATGACGTCTCACTGCAATTAATAGGTCAACATGCTATCAGCTGAGTGCCAACACGGATTGTCTGGATAAAGCTCGGCTTCAGCCCTTATTTATAGTGACAATAAATGCTGCGTTTCATTTCGTTTTGACCTCATTTAGAGACTGGCACATGACGGCATGCCAGCTAATGGAAATAATGTGATGAGTTATGGCAAACATAAAATGGAAACTTGTTTTTGAATGTATTTGTTCATCTGTCTGTCTGTTAGTATATTTAAAAAACAGAATCCAATGACATTTCATGAATTGGTCAGCTTTGCTACCTCTGTCAAGGCGGTACCATCAACACTGGAGTTTCTTTGTTTGTCTGTTTGTTAGAGTCATGGATGCAGATGTGATGAGAGGACAACAAAACCACAAAGGGAAACCACGAGGATGTTGTGAGAAAATGGACACGATCAGAAAGCAATTCACTGCAAAGGGGTAAAAACACAGAGGGAGAGCAAAACAACTAAAAACCAAGCAAACAAACATTGTATACCAGCACGTACGTGTGTGTGTGTGTGTGAGACATGTGAGAGTTTGCTTGACATTTTGCAGGATAACTTAAAAAATAATGAATGGATTTCAATGAAGCTTGGTGAGCAGATAGGTAATGTTCTGGGAATCAGGTGATACAATTTTGGAGGTGATTTAGAATTTTATTTTGTAACTGATATCCAGAAAATTGTTTGTCACAAAACAACATTTAACTCAAAAAGTTGTGAGAGGATGCTTATGAAATTTGGTGAGCAGAAGGATCATGAACTAGAAAATGAGGGATTTTGTTTTAAATTTGATCCTGGAAATTTTCTTATTCATAAAACATTTCATATTTCAAAATGTATTAATAATAATAACATTTTGCAAGCAGAAGAATGATTTCATAGGAAACAGTTTATGTAAATTTTTGAGTTGATGTGTAACATATTCTGCATCAGGGATCCAGAAGAATGTTGGCCATATACAGCAGGTAAAGCTGCTACTGACATGACATTTTCAAAAGATGTTGGTAACAATCCACACATACAAAGAAACCAAACCATAATGTAATAATCTAAAATGGCACAGAGCAAATCAAAATCAAATCAATTTTATTTATATAGCGCCAAATCACAACAAACAGTTGCCCCAAGACGCTTTATATTGTAAGGCAAGGCCATACAATAATTATGTAAAACCCCAACGGTCAAAACGACCCCCTGTGAGCAAGCACTTGGCTACAGTGGGAAGGAAAAACTCCCTTTTAACAGGAAGAAACCTCCAGCAGAACCAGGTTCAGGGAGGGGCAGTCTTCTGCTGGGACTGCTTGGGGCTGAGGGGAGAGAATCAGGAAAAAGACATGCTGTGGAAGAGAGCAGAGATCAATCACTAATGATTAAATGCAGAGTGGTGCATACAGAGCAAAAAGAGAAAGAAACACTCAGTGCATCATGGGAAACCCCCCAGCAGTCTAAGTCTATAGCAGCATAACTAAGGGATGGTTCAGGGTCACCTGATCCAGCCCTAACTATAAGCTTTAGCAAAAAGGAAAGTTTTAAGCCTAATCTTAAAAGTAGAGAGGGTGTCTGTCTCCCTGATCTGAATTGGGAGCTGGTTCCACAGGAGAGGAGCCTGAAAGCTGAAGGCTCTGCCTCCCATTCTACTCTTACAAACCCTAGGAACTACAAGTAAGCCTGCAGTCTTTCAGGCTCCTCTCCTGTGGAACCAGTTCCCAATTCAGATCAGGGAGACAGACACCCTCTCTACTTTTAAGATTAGGCTTAAAACTTTCCTTTTTGCTAAAGCTTATAGTTAGGGCTGGATCAGCTGACCCTGAACTATCCCTTAGTTATGCTGCTATAGACTTAGACTGCTTAGACCAAGCAGAGGAAAAAAATATGGAATCACTCAATTCTGTGGAAAAAATTATGGAATCACCCTGTAAATTTTCATCCCCCAAATTAACACCTGCATCAAATCAGATCTGCTCATTGACATTGACCCTATGTGTCTTTTTGCAAGGAATGTTTTTGCAGTTTTTGCTCTATGGCAAGATGCATTATCATCTTGAAAAATGATTTCATCATCCCCAAACATCCTTTCAATTGTCCAAAATATCAACATAAACTTGTGCATTTATTGATGATGTAATGACAGCCATCTCCCCAGTGCCTTTACCTGACATGCAGCCCCATATCATCAATGACTGTGGAAATTTACATGTTCTCTTCAGGCAGTCATCTTTATAAATCTCATTGGAACGGCACCAAACAAAAGTTCCAGCATCATCACCTTGCCCAATGCAGATTCGAGATTCATCACTGAATATGACTTTCATCCAGTCATCCACAGTCCACAATTGCTTTTCCTTAGCCCATTGTAACCTTGTTTTTTTCTGTTTAGGTGTTAATGATGCCTTTCGTTTAGCTTTTCTGTATGTAAATCCCATTTCCTTTAGGCGGTTTCTTACAGTTCGGTCACAGACGTTGACTCCAGTTTCCTCCCATTCGTTCCTCATTTGTTTTGTTGTACATTTTTTGATTTTTGAGACATATTGCTTTAAGTTTTCTGTCTTGACGCTTTGTCTTCCTTGGTTTACCAGTATGTTTGCCTTTAACAACCTTCCCATGTTGTTTGTATTTGGTCCAGAGTTTAGACACAGCTGACTGTGAACAACCAACATCTTTTGCAACATTGCGTGATGATTTACTCTCTTTTAAGAGTTTGATAATCCTCTCTTTTGTTTCAATTGACATCTCTCGTGTTGGAGCCATGATTCATGTCAGTCCACTTGGTGCAACAGCTCTCCAAGGTGTGTTCACTCCTTTTTAGATGCAGACTAACGAGCAGATCTGATATGATGCAGGTGTTAGTTTTGGGGATGAAAATTTACAGGGTGATTCCATAATTTATTCCTCAGAATTGAGTGAGTCCATATTTTTTTCCTCTGCTTGGTCTAAAAAAGTAACCGTTACTGACTGCCACAATCTTTTTTTTCTTGATTTCTTATAGTGTTTCTTAAAGCCAGAAAGTTGCCATTTGAAATGACTTTAGTTTTGTGTCATGTCTGTGATCTGCTTTTTTTCTACAAAATTAAACAACTGAATGAACATCCTCCGAGGCTGGTGATTCCATAATTTTTGCCAGAGGTTGTAGTCCCTGTCAGTACTCTAGCTGCAGCATTTTGAATTAACTGAAGGCTTTTCAGGGAACTTTTAGGACAACCTGATAATAATAAATTACAATAGTCCAGCCTAGAAGAAATAAATGCATGAATTAGTTTTTCAGCATCACTCTGAGACAAGACATTTTAGAGATATTGCGCAAATGCAAAAAAGCAGTATCCTGATCAAAAATGACTCCAAGATTTCTCAGGGAAAAGTATTGATCAAGCTTACTGAAATGTATTTCATACTTCATACAAAAGCCTTTGTTGGTAATGAAGCTTCAAGGCACCTCCTGTATGGAGACCTCTTCTGTGATCTCTGATCTTTAGTTCTTTCCATAGATTTTCTATTGGATTCAAGTCAGGTGGTTGGCTGCCATTCCAGCAGCTTTGTTTTCATTCTCTGAAACCAATAGAGAGTTTCCTTTGCTGTGTCTTTGGGATCACTATCTTGCTGAAATGTCCACCCTTGTTTCATTCATCATCCTGGTAGATTATTATCAAGAATGCCTTGTATATTTATATATATATATATATATATATATATATATATATATATATATATATATATATATATATATATATATATATATATATATATATAGTGTGCATCCAGAAAGTATTCACAGCACTTCACTTTTACTACAGTTTGTCATGTTACAGCCTTATTCCAAAATGGAGAAAATTCATTTTCCCCCTGAAAATTCTACTCACAACACCCCATAATGACAACATGAAAAAGTTTTTAATTATTTTTGCATATTTTTTTTAATAATAAAAAACTAAGGTATCACATATGAGTAAGTATTCACACCCTTTGCTCAATACCTTTTTGATGTATCGTTGGCAGCAATTACAGCCTCAAGTCTTCTTGAATATGATGTCACAAGCTTGATGCACTTTTCTTTCCATTCATCTTTGCAGCACCTCTCTAACTCCAGCATATTGGATGGGAAGCATCCATGCACAGACATTTTCAGATCTCTCCAGAGATACTCAATCGTATTCAGGTCTGAGCTCTGGCTGGGTCACTCAAGGACATTCACAGAGTTGTCCTGAAGCCACTCCTTTGATATCTTGGCTGCGTGCCCCAGAGACAGTCCAGCACATCGTAGCAGGATGCAAGCTGGGACAGCGTACACTGAGAGGCACAACCAAGTGTTGGTAATCATGTACAGGAACATCTGTGCCACATACGGATTAGAAGTTCCAAAGTCTCAATGGGAGATGCCACCAAAGGTGGTTGAGAACAACAGTGCTAAGGTGCTGTGTGACTTCATATTCCAGACAGACAAGCAGCTGCTGGCCAACCAACCAGACATAGTGGTGCTTGACAAGGGAAAGAAAACCACAGTTGTGATTGATGTGACAATCCCAGCTGACAGCAACATCAGAAAGAAGGACCATGAGAAAACAGAGAAGTACCAAGGGCTGAAGGAGCAACTGGAGCAGATGTGGAAGGCAAAGTCCAAAGTGGTCGGCAATAGGAGAACTAGGAGCTGTAACCCCCAAACTGGAAGAGTGGCTCCAGCAGATTTCAGACACAACATCAGAGGTCTCTTTCCAGAAGAGTGCCGTCCGAGGAACAGCTAAGATACTGTGCCGAACCCTCAAACTCCCAGGCCTATGGTAGAGGACCTGACCTTGAGGAACATACATACCACTCTCCGCAGGGGGTGAGAGGGATGTATATACAACCCCAATTCTAGTGAAGTTGGGATGTTGTGTAAAATGTAAATAAAAACAGAATACAATGATTTCAACCTATATTCAATTGAATACACCACAAAGACAAGATATTTCCTGTTCAAATTGATAAATTTTATTGTTTTTGTGCAAATATTTGCTCATTTTGAAATTGATGCCTGCAACACGTTTCAAAAAAGCTGGGAATGTGGTATGTTTACCACTATGTGACATCACCTTTCCTTCTGGCAACACTCAATAAGTGTTTTGGAACTGAGGACACTAATTGTGAGTGTCATGATTGGGTATAAAAGGAGCATCCCAAAAAGTCTCAGCTGTTCACAAGCAAAGATGGGGTGAGGATCACCACTTTGTGAACAACTGCATGAAAAAAATAGTCCAACAGTTTAAGAACAATGTTTCTCAACGTTCAATTGCAAGGAATTTATGGATTCCATCATCTACAGTCTGTAATATAATCAGATGATTCAGAGAATCTGGAGAACTTTCTACACGTAAGCAGCAAGGCCGAAAACCAACATGGAATGCCTGTGACCTTCGATCCCTCAGGCGGCACTGCATTAAAAACCGACATCATTGTTTAAAGGATCTTACCGCATGGGCTCAGGAACACTTCAGAAAACCATTGTCAGTTAACACAGTTCATCGATACAGCTACAAGTGCCATACATCGACAACATCCAGAAACGCCACCACCTTCTCTGGGCCCGAGCTCATTTGAAATGGACAGATGCAAAGTGGAAAATGTGCTGTAGTCTGATAAGTCCACATTTCAAATTGTTTTTGAAAATCATGAACGATATATATATATATATATATATAGTGAGGAAAACAAGTATTTGAGCACCCTGCATTTTTTCAAGTTCTCCCACTTAGAAATCATGGAGGGGTCTGAATTTTTCATCTTAGGTGCATGTCCACTGTGAGAGACATAATCTAAAAAAAAAAAAAAAAAAAAAAATCCGGAAATCACAATGTATGATTTTTTTTAAATAATTTATTTGTATGTTACTGCTGTAAATAAGAATTTGACCCCCTACCAACCAGCAAGAATTCTGGCTCTCACAGACCTGTTAGTTTTTCTTTAAGAAGCCCTCTTATTCTGCACTCTTTACCTGTATTAACTGCACCTGTTTGAACTTGTTACCTGTATAAAAGACACCTGTTCACACATTCAATCAATCACACTCCAACTTGTCCACCATGGCCAAGACCAAAGAGCTGTCTAAGGACACCAGGGACAAAACTGTAGACCTGCACAAGGCTGGGATGGACTACAGGACAACAGGCAAGCAGCTTGGTAGAAGACAACAACTGTTATGATTATTTATTAGAAAGTGGAAGAAACACAAGATGACTGTCAATCTCCCTCAGTCTGGGATTCCATGCAAGATCTCACATTGTGGGGTAAGGGTGATTCTGAGAATGATCAGAACTACACAGGAGGACCTGGTCAATGACTTGAAGAGAGCTGGGACCACAGTCACAAAGATTACAGTAACACATGATGCTGTCATGGTTTAAAATCCTGCAGGGCAGCAAGGTCCCCCTGCCCAAGCCAGCACATGTCCAGGCCTGTTTGAAGTTCACCATTTACCATCTGGATGATCCAGAGGAGGCATGGGAGAAGGTCATGTGGTCAGATGAGACCAGAATAGAGCTTTTTGGAATCAGCTCCACTTACCATGTTTAGAGGATGAGAACAACCTCAAGAAAACCATCCCAACTGTGAAGCATGGGGGTGGAAACATCATACTCTGGGGGTGCTCTTCTGCAAAGGGGACAGGGCGACTGTACCATATTGAAGGGAGGATGGATGGGGTCATGTATTGCGAGATTTTGGGAAACAACCTCCTTCCCTCAGTAAGAGCATTGAAGATGGGTCATGGCTGGGTCTTCCAGCATGACAATGACCCCAAACACACAGCCAGGGCAACTAAGGAGGGGCTCCATAAGAAGCATTTCAAGGTCCTGGAGTGGCCTGGCCAGTCTCCAGACCTGAACTCAATAGAAAATCTTTGGAGGGAGCTGAAACTCCAAACCTGAAAGATCTAGAGAAGATCTGTATGGAGGAGTGGACCAAGATCCCTGCTGCAGTCTGTGAAAACCTGCTGAAAAACTACAGGAAATGTTTGAACTCTGTAACTGCAAATAAAGGCTACTGTACCAAATATTAACATTTTTTTTTTTTTTAGATTATGTCTCTCACAGTGGACATGTACCTAACATGAAAATTTCAGGCCCCTCCATGATTTCTAAGTGGGAGAACTTGCAAAATCGCAGGGTGATCAAATACTTATTTTCCTCACTGTATATATATATATATATACATGGCATATATATGGCTCGGGCATCTTTTCCGGATGCCCCCAGGATGCCTCGCTGGAGAGGTTTTCCGGGCACGTCCCACTGGGAGGAGGCCCCGGGGAAGACCCAGGACGCTGGAGGGATTACATCTCTCGGCTGGCTTGGGAACGCCTTGGCGTTCCCCCAGAGGAGGTGGGGGAGGTGTGTGTTGATCGGGAGGTCTGGGCGGCTTTGCTTGAGCTGCTGCCCCCGCGGCCCGACTCTGGATAAAGCGGAAGAAAATGGATGGATGGATATATATATATATATATCGGTATTTCGATGGGGTATATTCCTGGAAGTCTGGGAGTCTGAGTCCACACTGCACAAGAGCTATCCTGAAATAATTCGTCTGAATTAAAGGCCCTTTTTAGTTGTTTTGTAGAAGCAATTTTAGAAAAATGTCCTTTTCTTTCCATTTTCACTGACCTAAAAAACATTTGTAGAGGTTTTGCAGATGCTTTTGTAGATTACAAAAGCACCCTTTTCTCTATGAAAGTCAGAATGTGGATGCATTGCAGTGACATGACTGGGCTTGGTGGCTTTCCTCACCTGTGTCCTTGCAGGACAGATTGATCATAAAGTTTGTATTTCTTAATGATTGAAGTCAAAAACTAATTCATTGACTTCTATGTTCATGTTCATATGACGCTGAAGGTGACTTTCATGTTAAAGGTAAATGATGATGATGATGTGGACAGAACAGATGTCTGAGTGACACACTAACCCTAAACTAGTTTTATTTAACGGTCTAACAGGTGGAAGCTTCCAGACACACTTTGTTTTTTTTTTTTAACCCCACCCCCACCTCCGGCTGTCTCACTGTCAGAGGGACTGAAAGCGTCACGCCTCCCGTTTGGGCTTGTGATGTCTTCTCGCGACACTTGCTTTCAGCTGAAATAAAAGAAGAGGCGCGATTGATGACATCTCGCGAGACATCTTGCTCGCGGGAGCCCAGCCCGCAGTGTGTGCGTGTATAATAGCTGCGAGGTGAGCGCTGGAGTCCAGGAGGAGCTGCGGCAAGGTCGACGGTAGCATCTTGGTGTCAAAGTCACAAAGTCCGCGACGGAGCTCAGACCACCGCCAGGCTTTTATCCAGTTGAGGACGCGAGAAGTGTGTGGAAGTGGAGCGGCTGTGGGCTGATGTTGTGAGGCGGCTAACGAGCTAATTCCGTCGCCTGTGTGAGGAGTTGGAGCCGCGCTCGACGCCGCGTTCCCTCCGCTGTTCCAGGAAGACACGCGCACGGACCGCCGCTCAGCTTCTGCCACGAACAAGTCGAATTTCGCTCCGGGGTCCGCCTGTGCCATGTCAGAGCCGTCCCCCGCGCCTTCCGCCCCAGCGGAGAACGCAGCGGCGGAGAGTGACTTTTTAGCCCCGGATGCAGGGCCGAGGCTGCCCGGTCCGACGCCCAGCCAGAGCCGCTTCCAGGTGGACTTGGTGGCTGAGGCGGCGGGGGCCGGAGAAGACGAGTCTCCCAGCTCTGACGCCTCCAGCGACAAGGCCAACCCCGCCGCCCCGGCGGAGGGTCCCGGCGCGGATCAGGGAGCCGCCGGCGGAGAGGAAGCTAAAGGCCGGTTTCGTGTGGTGAACTTCGCGGATTCGAGCGGCGCGGGGAGAGCGGCCTCCCCGGAGGCGGCGCCGGCGGAGGGGCTGCAGAACGGGGACACAGTGATGAGCGAGACCAGCCTGCATTCATCCACGGGCGGCCAACATCACTACCACTACGACACCCACACCAACACCTATTACCTGAGGACTTTCGGCCACAACACCATCGATGCGGTGCCGAACATCAATTTTTACCGGCAGACTTCGGCGCCGCTGGCGGAGAAGCTGACCAGACCCACCCTGTCGGAGCTGCACGATGAGCTGGACAAGGTGAGCGCACTCTGTTCCAAACTCTTTGTTGGGCTCGAGACTTCACACCTTCGCATTTTAAACTCCTCCATCTATTCACCGCAGAGGTCAAACCGGTCACCTGTCTGTGCGCGTACGAGCTTTTTCCTCCCAAAATGAAACCTTCCCACAGGAGCTGTGAGCTTGAAAGTTATAGCTTATGACTTTTTGTTTGTTTGAAGTTCTCCTGTACAGTGTGACTGCGTTCACATTATCAGTTGAAGTGACCTTTAGTCGACTGTTTTCTCTCCTTTTAACGTATCTTATTTATTCATTACTTACACAGAAAGTGGAATCACATCAGCTGATATGTTCGCAACAGGGTTAAGTGGTTCAGTACAAAACTCACTTGATAAAGTACCTATTTCCACTAACCCTAAGATACAACAACCCTTCAGCCACATTAACCACAACACATATATTTCACTGCTAAACATGTAGATTATAAACTGAAAATAAATCACTTGATGCAAGTGATATGGTATCATTTTCCACCACTTTGTACAGTATCCAATAACACACTAATGATTATCAAGCAATAACTGCTGCCTTTGTTTTGCCCAAAATTGGAAATGGACTACATTTATATAGCACTTTTCCATCTGCACCAGAAGCTCAGAGCGCTTTACAATTGTGCCTCATATTCACACAAACACACACCGATGTCAGGGTTCTGCCATGCAAGGCGCTTACTACACACCGGGTGCAATAGGGGATTAAGGAGCTTACTCAAGGGTACTTAATGATATATATATATATATATATATATATATATATATATATATATTTTTTTTTTTCCGTCTGGCTGGGTTTTGAATCGAGGATCGTCTGGTCTGATGCCTAACACTTAACCACTAGACCATCATGGCAATTGATATACTCTGAAAATGAATAATAATAATAAAAAAGGTTGTTATTAATCTTGCAGTTGCTCGTTTTATGTTCAGGATCTCCACAGCACAGATCTGCATTGGAATTTGGCACAAGTTTTAGGCCAGATGCCCTTCCTGCTTCAACTCCAGTTTTACCAGGAGAAACACACACACACACACACACAGCCCCTGTTCTTCTGAAAACATCTCTCATCCAAGTACCAACCAGAACCTACTCTGCTTAGCTCCTGAGATCTGATGGGATCAGAGTCGCACATAGCAGACTGGCTGCTTGGAAATTAATAAAAAATGTTCTTCATCTGAAGTTTTAAATTTTTGATTAAAATGTGATTATCTTATGTGTAACCCGCACAGCATCAAAATTAATTGCTGTTCATGGAATAAATAAAGTGGGTGCTGCTGAACTTGACTGTAACTAGAGGAATGAAACTGGATGCATCACATGCTGGCTGTTCTTTCAGCATGTGCAGAGATGCGCATGAGGGTCACCAGCTAGGTGGAATGGGACGATGCAGATGAAGTTTCTTGCTGAAGCGCGCACGCACACCTGGAATCAAACCCCCATCTATAGTTGGTAGTCCAACTCTTATGCCACACAGCCACCTGCTGTGATTTACAATGTTGAGAAAAGTTTGGATATCAGCAACAAAATTGAATACTTTCTTGGTACGTGTATCTCCACTCTGCAGCGTTTCATTAAAATCAGTTGTACCTGTCAAAAAATGCCTCCTGAAGATGGTAAATGGACTGTTTATATAGTGCTTTTCCATCTGAATCAGAAGCTCAAAGTGCTTTACACTGATGCCTCACATTCACCCATTCTCTCTCTCTCTCTCGCACACACGCTCATCAATGTCAGGGTGCTGCCATGCAAGGCACTCAACTGCACACCAGCAGCAACTGGGGGATGGAGGACCTTTGCTCAGTGGCCCTTAGTGATTTCCCAGTCTGGTAGGGAATTGAACTGATGATCCTCTGGGCTCAAGCCCACAACAAAACAAGCAAGCAAAAAACAAAACATATAATCCCTATCAGAGTATAAGTCTCACCCTTTTTCTATATTATCAATGTCATTAATTTAGAATTTTTGTGTGTTGTGTATTTTTTATTATTGGCATTTATTTTGTTATTGGAGTTTATTTTGTTTATTGCTTTGATTCCTGGGAAAGCTATATACGTATAAAAAAGTTATTTTTAGCATTGAATATGATTTTTCAGGTTTTGAACCTCCAGCATTAGTGAAAAACACATGATTTATACTTCAGAAAATACAGTATTTGTTTTACAGACAGTGCTGCAGAGTGAGGAGAGGTAATAATGGTTTTTGGGGGGGAAAAAAAAAATCTCTTTTTTTTGGCTGTGGTGCGTATGCTCTTGCTTGTCATTTGCTCACACGCAGCTTTGATGACAAATAGCAGCATGTTGTTCACCATACAGGTTTATCTTCCGACACACTCCTGCTCCCTGGAGATTGTGTGAAATTTACTGCTGCTCTTGGAAGGACCCTGAGGTCACAGCAGCACAGTACTAATTGACGCAGCTTTAATTTGAGTTCACATTTCATAAGTAGTTGTTGCCATCAAATTGAAGTGTTTTTTTTTTCTCTTCTTTTTTCCCCCCAACGTGGCATCTGCTAATTATCATGGTTACTTACTTTTCCAAAAGATAAAAAGTTCCAGTGGTAATATGGCAAACCTTAAACATTATACGAAATATGAAAATCTAATAGAGAAGCAACTGAGAAAGATGGGAGGAGCTTATGCGATGAACTCTGTTTGTTCTGCAGACTGTAAACACAGTTATTTACAGATTGTAAAGAAATATTGTGGGGAGGAGGTTCCTGAATAAATCTGACACCAGACCTGGCTTTAAAGATATTTTATTTTATGCTTTTCCTTCCCTTATATTCTCCCCTTATGATGTCACAAAGATGTGGTGGGGATAAAAGGCAAAGTTTTGACTGCCCTCTTCTGGTGTGTGGATATAATGGCCATTGTTGCTTCTGTGGAGGCATGTGCTTTGTGATTGTACTGGCTGTGTTGGCCTTGAATTTAAATCTGTAAATATTGAAAATTGCACATTGGTGCAGACGGGGAACTTTATCACGTGCACTTGAATGACTTAGAGGTGTCACCTGTGCAGAACAAACACTTTTAACAAGGACTTTTTGTTGACTTGATATACTTTGCTTTGATGTTCATTGTTCCAAAATGTGCAGACATCGCAAAGTAAGTTACCCACAATGCCGTGGGCACTAGAGGTCACTGTGTTCCTTTGAGTGAAACACTCGTGCATGAGAGTTTCAGAGCAGAGTCACAGAAAAGGCTGCTTCTCACGTTCAAGTCATCATTAAATGCCCTGCGGGGACGTGAGATGGAACAGCCTGCTATCATGAAAGAGGTCATATTATTAGGATATTAACAGACAAGTTCAGCAAGTTTGTAGTTGGATCGTTTGTGCGTGCATTTGTGTATGCATGTCTGTTATTTTTGTTGTTACCCTGCTTTGCTGACATGTAGGGTATTTTAATCGGCCCTTCTGTGTATGTGTCTGTCTGTGAACAAGAGAATCCAGAAAAACAAACAAAACCCCCAGCTGGACAGATTTTCACCAGACATGGTGGGACAGATATCTCAAGATGATTCATTTTTTTGGAAAGGATCATACAAAGGTTGAGGTTAATAAAAAAAGTTTCTTATGGGCCTGTTTAAAAAAGTTAACCGATTTTTCGCGAAACTTCGAGGAGGGGTGCGACATGAGCAAAGGAGTAACGTTACCGCTGAGAGATGGGCATTTGACATTTTCCTAGGCTTTGGAAATACCGTGGCAGGTACCTTGTATAATATGAGTGAATGAATGAATGAGCCCATCCTCTAGTTTACCGCGATAACCTAAAGAAAAATAATGCTATGCTAAAATACCCTTGGCCGTATGAACATTGTCTTCTTTCTAATTTGCAGTTGTTTAATTGGTATCCCAGTGCAAAGTATGATTAATTATACATTTATTGTTATTTACAGTAATTATTAACATCCTATTGTCTTGTGTACAATTTGTACATGTTCACTAATGCCCCTCAATCAAACAATATTTAATTTGCATTTTAATGGTGTCTGCTGGATTGCGTATGTGTGCGTATACATGATCTTTCAACAAGAGTTGAAGTTAGCTTTGAGTTAGCGGAAGTTAGTCTGCACCTTGACGGCCACGAAATGTCTTGTAAATCATTCCTGAGGTGTCAAGTTACAAAAACGGTGTTTTCAGTTTTAGAAGTGTTTAAATTTGCACACAAACAAGCTAGCTAGACCAGCCAATGAGATCACGGTGCCTCTCTACTCTGATTGGCTGTCACCCCTGCCTTAAAAATAAATAAATAAAAAAAATCCCAAAACAGAATGTGACTTTTTAATCTCTTAAAATAGGTCAAGGTTAGCCATCTCTTTTATTTATTTAATTACTTTTATTTAATCAGGTTTTGTTTGTCCCATTGAGATGGAGATCTCTTTTGCAAGGGAAACCTGGATAATTATAAAGTTTCCAATTCGCCTTACATGCATGTCGTTAAAAGTGAGAGGAAACCAGAGCACCTGGAGGAAACTCATGCAAACACGGGGAGAACATGCAAACTCCACACAGAAAGGCCACAGGTGGGAATTGAACCCATGACCTTCTTGCTGTGAGGCAACAGTGCTAACCACGAAACCACCATGCTGCCCATCTCTGAACTTGTCCAAGGTCTGTGACCCAGGAATAGTCCCTGTGAATTTGAAGACTCTGGCAGTAATACAACCCCTGGCAAAAATTATGGAATCACCGGCCTCGGAGGATGTTCATTCAGTTGTTTAATTTTGTAGAAAAAAAAAGCAGATCACAGACATGACACAAAACTAAAGTAATTTCAAATGGCAACTTTCTGGCTTTAAGAAACACTATAAGAAATCAAGAAAAAAAGATTGTGGGAGTCAGTAACGGTTACTTTTTTTAGACCAAGCAGAGGAAAAAAATTATGGAATCACCCTGTAAATTTTCATCCCCAAAACTAACACCTGCATCATATCAGATCTGCTCGTTAGTCTGCATCTAAAAAGGAGTGAACACACCTTGGAGAGCTGTTGCACCAAGTGGACTGACATGAATCATGGCTCCAACACAAGAGATGTCAATTGAAACAAAGGAGAGGATTATCAAACTCTTAAAAGAGAGTAAATCATCACGCAATGTTGCAAAAGATGTTGGTTGTTCACAGTCAGCTGTGTCTAAACTCTGGACCAAATACAAACATGGACAATTGAAAGGATGTTTGGGGATGATATCGTTTTTCAAGATGATAATGCATCTTGCCATAGAGCAAAAACTGCAAAAACATTCCTTGCAAAAAGACACATAGGGTCAATGTCATGGCATAGGGTCAGTGTCAATGAGCAGATCTGATTTGATGCAGGTGTTAATTTGGGGGATGAAAATTTATTATTTATTATTTAATTTTTTCCTCAGAATTGAGTGGTTCCATATTTTTTTCCTCTGCTTGGTCTAAAAAGTAACCGTTACTGACTGCCACAATCTTTTTTTCGTGATTTCTTATAGTGTTTCTTAAAGCCAGAAAGTTGCCATTTGAAATGACTTTAGTTTTGTGTCATGTCTGTGATCTGCTTTTTTTTCTACAAAATTAAACAACTGAATGAACATCCTCCGAGGCCGGTGATTCCATAATTTTTGCCAGGGGTTGTAGGACTGGAGCACCGACGGATGGATGGACAGATGCAAAGTCTTCACAATACCCGGTGGGTAACAAAAAATGCTACAATCTTGTATCTTGCCATTTAAAAAGATGAACTGATTAGACACTGGTTAACTTTGATGCACCAACTTAATCCAAAAAGCAAGTTTGATTAGCTTATGTAATATCCCATAAACGTGATTGAACTTGCATGTGGCTTGTGGAGATGTCTGGGCTTGCTGCAGAGAGTAATATCATGTGCATGTTGGAGATGAACAGCAGGTTACGCTTGAATGTCACTTGAAATGAGCTTGTTTACCAGATTATTTATTTTAAATTTCCAAAGCCACGTCTGGTGGCCACCACGGCCATTACTGATTGCTCTCTAATTTCACAAGAAAAAAGGCATAAATTTCACTGACAGTTATTCAGTATGGTATAAACAGTTTTTGCACCCCTGTTTCACAGAGTGCTGTTCTGCTATGATCAACCATGATCCAAAACTACAAAAAATGAGATGGTGAAACAGCAAATCTGACTTGCTGGTTAACAGGCTGGCTTGTATAGTGCAGACCTGGCAACCTGCTGGAAAACAAAAGGAGCTGCACCCTGGCCAGAAATGCTTCAAATATTTACCCAGCTGGATAGCGATCAAACAAGTTTCAAACCGTACTCACTATCAATACCCCCGTTTTAAAGAAGTTCAAAACCAGTGATGAAAGCTTTCCGGAATTCCTGAAAATCCGGGTATTTACTTTGGTGGCGAACGTTTCTGTGTTATTTTTGTTTTCTTGCCCTCTTTGGATTTAGTCTGTGGGCTGATGTCATGATGTTCGCATCTGTAAAATCATTTGGAAGCGTCTCTGATGAGATGCCACAGTGGATATTATGTCTGACGTTTTCACATCCTGATCCGAGACTGAAGGATAAATGTTACTTGCCGCCGCTCGTCCACACAACGGCAAATGAGAGGCGGCGTTACAGATTTTACTGTGAACTCCGCGCCGTGCTGAAACTACGAAACAAATGGATGAAATGTCATTCTACTGCAGGGAGATGATTTAAAGTTGATCAGGAATAAATTTCAAATGGGGGGCTGGTTCAAGGAAAAAAGACCAAAACGGTGACCGGACTTAAAAAAAAAAACAAAAATCATTTATACATAAAAGCTGACGCTCCTGGTAAATCTTTGATTCTTATGATGTTTCCAAAACTGTTTTTGGGAAGAATTTACTTCAAACTGTCTCCATGCAAAGTCTAGCCTGCTAAATCTGCATTTTCTGGTTTCTTATGTTACATGGGTGTGAAAAATCCAACTGGCAGAAAATATGAAACATTTAACACGCTCTAAAAGTCAAATATTCATGTGAAAACGTTTGTGCATTGTTTTGCGTAACACATAAATTGGCAGTATCCCTGAAATGCTGACATCATCAATAGAAAAATCAGTGTAATTGCGTTTTCCATTTATATAAGTGAATAAGAATCAAATTTAAATCCAGATCGGTTCCTGAGAACTAAAAGTGATATTGTTAAATGAATGAACAGTAAGTGCAGCTTTACTTGTATCAGTTTTTATTTTTGTTCATGTTAAGAAAACAGCGATGTCATGTTTGAATAGGAAATGTGATCATGCTATGTTACAGTGCCAAAAAACAAGTTCCTCTTCAATGGATGACTTTGTTACTAAACCAACAACATGCACACCTTGAAAAGGAAATGTCCTGACTGAAGCAATCTTGAACATGTTGGTGACTCACATGAGACTGATCTCACTTCACCACAGTAATGGAAAATAAACGAGATACAACCTTTGAGAAGGTCTCTCTCGCTCTCTCTCTCTCTCAATTTCATTTTGCTTTATTGGCATGAATGTATTAAAACAATATTGCCAAGAATAACGCATAGCAAAAATAATTAATTCAATGATATAATAAACAATAGCAACATTCAAAGACAAATAACAGCTGCGTGCTGGCATGATAAGCCGCAATTTATGTATGACCCGATTAGTCGACTAATCGGTGACTAGTTGATTATCAAAATACTGGTTTGTGGCAGACCCAGTTACAGTGAACACATAACATATGTGTGCTAAGGCTAATGAAATTGTCATCGTTAAAGTTTAGAGCTGTCAATATAAGTAGTTCACTATAGACGTTAATGTTAGCGTCTTACTAGCCAGTTAGCTTCGTCAGCCACGTGTTTCCTTTCAGATGTTCCTGCATGGCCATTGTACTGTGGTGGAAGGCAAATTCTGCAGATTAGTAGATTTTGCATTGCACTTTTTCCTCTCTAACCGTCTGAGGCCGACGCCGTCATATACGACGGGTAAGACCACGCTTTACTAAATTATAAATAACTTTTTAATGATATGAGATAGAAACTTACTTTTTTTGCTAAAAAGTTACCGCCGCTGACTTTCCAGCCAGCCATCAGCCATCTTTGTACTCCTCATAGTAGCTGTGTAATGACGTGCGCAATGTGAGTGTCCAATCGGAATTGGTTCACCGTCACATGGTTTTCCAAAATCCAATCGTAGGGCAGATTCACCTCACGTGAAAAGCCAAAGATTGTTTTCAGGAGTAATATGTTGCTAGTTAGCCCTTTTGAATAGCCCCCTGGGTACTCCAGTGAGTACATACTATTGGGCTCCAATGCGCCCTGCGCCATTAAGCCCCGTTTACACATAGACTGTAAAGTCTCCCAGAAGCATCCCGGCAGAGATTTTGCCCCCTCCGGGCCATTTTAGGGATCAAATGCCGTAGTTAACGCTGGCGCACGGGGGCGTGGTTTGGTTCCGGCTTCAAAAAAATTATTCAACATGTCGAATAATTCCGGGAGCGCTCCTGGAGAAGTGGCCTGATGACGGAGACAGCGCGAACAACGGCGTTTGATACTTTGGAATCGCCGTGTCATCCCGCCCCTTCCTGTAGTGCCGCAGTTTACACCGCCGTAATTGGCGGCCGGCGTTGTATCCCTAACCAACGGCATGTAAAACGGCGATAGAGCCCACATCGGCATCCTCAAAGGTGTTTTAATCGGCAACAGAGGCAGACAAAACGGCGGCGCTAGCGGACAGTACTCCGTTCTAAACGCCACCTCCCGATTAACGGTGTTCCAAACGGCTGATAGGTGGCGGTCAGTATAAAAACTCTAGCGCGCTGCATGCAGGCCTCTCACTCACGGCCAGCTCCAGATATTTTTGCAGAGAAGCTCCAGTATGCCTCCTAAAATAAAATTGGCAGCGGCAAGGACTTACCAAGAGGTCTGGTTCAGAAGTAGAGGAGAGCCCTGTGGTGGAGACGGAGCAACACGTTGAGGAGGGGAAAAAAGGAGAGAAAAGAAAAGGCTGAGAGATGATCTCCCTCCCCCTGCAGTGACAGCTGCTTCAGCCTATTATACTCTGGGGGCGGTGCCTATATGCAAAAGTTCCTGGAGTAACGTAGGATTTGCCTGGATAAATCCAGCGGTACACAGGGCATTATCGGCGGCAGCAGAACACCGCTGTTCTCACGCGCATCTTAACCTGCAATTGTAAAGGATAGAACTGGGTATTAACCCCCATTGCCTGACGTGTGCCGGATGCTACGGCGTCAAAACTCTGCTTTATTCGGCGGATTTAGCGGCGTTTTATCCGCATATTTGCGGCTAGTACGGCGCTCAAAACGCCGGCGAAATGCTCCGCCCCTTTCCACTGTGAAAACAGCCGGAACTACCGTGAACTTCGGTCTACGTACTACCCGCCAACAAAACCGTCTGTGTAACCTGGGCTTTACGCACAGCTATCAGTGAAAGCAGACGGAGAGCCTCTGATGACAATCTCAAGTGCTCAAACAGAGTGTGTAACTATCAGGATTGTGCCACTAGTTTGCATGTGAATGTTACTGGATAACTCTGTTGCTTTCTCAAAGCACTGTTTACCATATCAATGGAGCAAGGGGGAGGGCCGCTCCTCAGACTGTAAGGAGCCAAAGTGGGCCAAAGTGTGAATGAAAGCTGCTTTAGGAGCAGGACAGAACACTCAAAAATACAGTAGAAGTAGAAGTTTGTGATGTAACCTTTGTGTAATAGCAGACAGAAATAGCTTTGAGATGAAGACAAAACGCATAGACCATTTTGTATGTATTGTTCAAAATGTGCATTTGTGTTTATTGTTTGAACCTTTTTGTTGTAGTCTTTCACACAAGACCTCAAATTAACTTCATAAAGTGTCAAAACAGTTGTTTATTATAGACCCTGTGCAAATGACGTCACAAAACCTCCATTCCGCCTTGTTGGGGGACAAACAAGACGCGCACACTACAGACACACACTAGCTAGCTGCAGATATTTGCGATAAAATGCCGAGTTTTTGTGGTAAATCGGCTGTAGTAATTGTAAGAACAGGGAAGCTAATCACAGTTTCTTCAGGTTACCGGCAATTATCGAGCATCAAGGAGAAAATACGCGAGAACTGTCTTAAAAGAGGCGAGCAATCTGGCTAGCACGGATAGCTAGAAGTGACCTTACATCCGAGTCCAGTTTGGCCAATCTACGGATCTGTTCGGATCATTTCATTAAAGGTCAGTCTCCCTATTTAACTATTTAACTAGTGTTTCATGTACAGTATTTATTTCACTTATAAATCCTAGAATATGCAAAATTGTCATATCTACATGCAGTTGAGTAACCACACTGCGTGTGTGCGTGTGATTTTTAATGTTTGGTGCGCGCTTTTTTCCGAGTGTTTGGCGCGTGTGTGTGTCTGCTTTTTAATGTTTGGTGCGCGCTTTTTTTTCCGAGTGATTTTCAAGTTTTCTTTGTATGTAACTTTATCCTCCGCGCGTAAATTAGCTTGATATTCACTCTCTACAACACTTCTTTCTACATCGTCCGCCATGTTGGAGTGTTTGCTTGTCCTCCAACATGGCGGGGGGGGGGGGGGGGGGGGGGGGGGCGGTACCCAGTGACGTTATTGCACAGGGTCTATAGTCTGTTTTGAATAAATGTGTGGAAAATTATTTCCCCTTTACTTTTTCCTTTCTTATTTCTGATTGTAAGCCTTTATTACACTTATAAAACACAACAAAAGCATATATAATGAAAGCACAGGTTGTCGCCTGAAAAAAAGAGACATAAAACTTGATTGTGGGATGCAGGGAGAGCTGTTAACAGCAATAATAAAACATTTATGCCAGGCGAGTGAACTGTCCAAAAAATTCCGTCAGACCCCAGAGGGTTCATTTGGTTAAAATGTTCCCAAACTTTAGAGCTCCGTTGCTGGCCATGATGTTGTGTGGGCATAATTTTTTTTGGGTGACATCACAGCTGACACAGATTAACATGGCAGCCCTACAGAAGATTACAAATACCCCTAGAATAGGAATTACATTTTTTGAAGAGTTCAAAAATTATATCCCGATTTCAATTCTGGTGTCAATGATGGTCGTAACTACTACGTATACAAAGTTTGTTTTAGATTGACAAAGTTGGATCAAGAAGTTACTATGTTGCTTCAAAACCTGCCCTGATTTGCTATTCGGGATGAAACGTTAAGGAACGGTGCTCTGTGGAACAGCCCCGTAA
Organism: Thalassophryne amazonica; assembly: GCF_902500255.1. Classification (NCBI taxonomy): domain Eukaryota; kingdom Metazoa; phylum Chordata; class Actinopteri; order Batrachoidiformes; family Batrachoididae; genus Thalassophryne; species Thalassophryne amazonica. Next base: position 62,551,551 of record NC_047119.1, on the reverse strand, counting down.
CATTCCTCTTATGATGTAATAAAAAGTGTATAATATTGGTGCAGATCCTCAAGTGGTGCGATAGCGAGCGCTCACTGTCAGCCTTGCTGGAGGTGTGCGCTCTATGAGTGACGTCTAGTTTTAGTTTTATGTATTTGGAGGGAACGGTGTGAGTAAGAAAACTCCCCTGGTGCATTCTAGTCTTTTGGATGATTAACAGTATGTTTACTTGTAAGGGCTTTACTCTTTTCAAGAATCTTTTTATTTTAAGTCCATAGCCCACAGCATGTTGCATTTGTTATTAACATAAATATTCTCGTCTTTCCACTGAGCATCAGTCCATTTGAAGATGCTAAATTTCATGAAAGTCTATGCATTGTGGACGTTGTTGACATGTGGCTTCTGCTGTGCAGAGTCCAGTCTGAACGTGCGTTTGTGAATGCAGAGGTGAATGGTGTTTTTTGACAGTTTTTTCACTTTGAGTCCATGTGCTCATATTGTCACAGGATGCAGTGCAGTCTGTGGGGTGAAAGGTCATGGACATTCAGCCGTCTTTTTTTTTTTTTTTTTTTTTTTTAACCTTGATTTCTGCAGATGAGATTCTGTGGAGCTTCCAGTAATATATTTTGTCAACCAAAGGGTTTTTTTTTTCCTCTCCTGTCAGTGTGGAGTCTTCTTTCAAAGATTGAGATTCCTCCTGGGGTCTGTTTCAGAAAGGAGGTTTAACAAATTCTGAGTCTCTGAACTCTGATTTACTTTGATTTACCCTGAAGCCACAGGTTGCCATGTAATCCCTAAGTAAGGACGCATTTTGGCGCCAAACCGCGCAGCGCGACGCGATGGACGCGAGTGAAGCGATTTTGAGCATTTTGCGCGTTTGTGGCGCGATATTGCGTCACCTCACCTCGCGCTGCCCTCCTCCCCAAGTTCAAAAATCTGAACTTTTTCATCTCGTCGCACCGCGATGACCAGTCAGGGACTGAATATGTAGTGACGTGGAGATGTCTGGAGTTTCACTGAAGATGTGAACATGTCCTGTATCTGGTAGCAGCCTGTGAGCATGTCTTACCGGTATGTCTCTTTTGTCCTTTATTTCACAATCATGACAGAGTTTTTGGAGCGAACAGCAGCACCACAGCAGCGGAGAGCGGAGTTTCTTTTTATTTTTATTTTACGTGCGTGCGCGAATCGTCCTGGAGATTATTTTACTTATTAACTACACACCTGTATAAAGCAAATGGTGACTGTTTTCTAAACACAATTATGACAGAGTTTTTGGAGCGAGCAGCAGCGGGAGCGGAGCTTTTTCCTTTTTTTTTTTTTTTTTTTTTTACGTGTGCGCGTGAGCGAATCGTCTGTAGAGAATATTTTATTAATTAACTACACAGATGTATAATAAAACAAATGGTGACTGGTTTCTAAACACAATTATGACAGAGTTTTTGGGTGAAGAGCGAACTGCAGCAAACAGCTGAGTTTTTTTTTTTTTTTTTAATTGTTTACATGTGCGCGCGCGAACGGGACAGTTGATCCTCAAACTGGGTCCCGCAGAGGTGGAAGGACCGCTGAAAGCAGCCGTCACCCAGACACAGCTCCTGCGGCAAATAATGATACTCTCTGTATTGGGAGCTTTTCACAACAACTCGCTCCGTGTGATCAAGGTCCATCATGTTAGCTTGACTGACAACCGGAGCCGGCGAGCTGAATGGAAGCTCCTCCTATTTGATGACGCACCGGGGCGAATTTTCGCAGCGAAAGTCCACCCAAGCAGAGCGACACACCAGGTGAAGGAGGCACGTCCGTCGCCTGGCGACCCACGCGAATTTGTAGCGTCTGATCGTGCCCGGTGTGAAGGCGGCATAAGATGGGACTTTGAGTTTTTGGTTCCAGAACAGCTGATTTGAGTTAGAGTAGTTTGATGCTGAGTTAAGCGTGTGCACAAAAGCAGGCATTAATGGAGCCTCTGTACAGGAATTCACCAATATGCACACGCACAGTCAGCGCAATGCGGTTGCAGTTACAACAGGGTGTGAAACTTCATTGAAGAAAAACACTGCTTGAGTCAGTTATGTCTGATTCATTCATGTTTAATCACAAGTATAATATTCCAGGTTAAAAACTAGAGCCGACTGATATGGATTTTTTGAGGCCGATGCCGATGATATTTGGATGAAAAAAATGCCGATAATCTATAAATCGGCTGTTTTGCCGATAGCCGATAAATCAGCTGATATTATTTTTTTTTAAATGAATAAAATGTTCTTTTTTGGACCCTTAACAAAAAAGGTATGAGCTAAAAGCTGAAGCTTTGTCCTCATATTGATTAACTTTATAACAGAGAAGAATTGTCAAGTTCAAAAAATGCAATCAAGAATTAAACCTTTGTGAAATTAGCAAATACATATCCATAAAAAGAGTTGTGAAATACATCTGATCTTGTACCTCTTGTTGCTGCAACTTAGATATAGGATAAGGATATAGATCCTTATAAACTTGTATGCTTTTGTCAGCCGATCAGTGCAGTGTGAAGGCAAACTACGGGGGCTACAGGGGTGTAAGCAGCTCTCAGTTGAATGGAGTCAGAGCTCCATCTACTGGACAAACGGTGCAAGGACATTTTACATTGCCAGCGCAAACATTATTTCAGTAACTGTTCTGTTTGAGAAATTATCGGCGTTGTATCAACAAAATTTTGGCCGATAGTGAGTACTTTGAAAAGGGCTTACATCAGCCGATAATATCGGCTGGCCGATATATCGGTCGGGCTCTAGTAAAAACTGGTGGCGTGAACTTTAAAATAAATTTAATTTAGTGCAGTTTTTCACCCGAGAAAAGGACATGGAAACGAAATATATGAATAAAGTTGAAACATAAGAGTACAGCTTAAGTCTTGTGGCTGTGCCTCGTTTTAATCATATTTGACATGTAAAAATAAATACAATTTAGTGTCACTTTTAGTGTGACTAGCCAACCTTATCCGTCCCCAATGCCGTTTTCACTCACATTCCTCTTATTTAAATTAACATTTGTCTTCTGTTCAGCCAACAGAAGGAAGTCGGGACACGCACAATTTACCTTTCCCGAGTTCGCTTATAAGCGAAGTGTGCAATGCATCTGCACATGCGTGAGTCAAATGGGGGCAAAAATACCAACTACCATACTCCCACCGCTCCCATTGAATTTCGTATACAGTAGCATTAGCCGACTGTAAAAGTTAAGGCTTACAGGGATTGTTTCAAAGGCTTTAAGCCTTAAGCGACACATACAATAATGACAGGGGCGCATTGTGCTGTTTTCAAATGCTTGAATGGAATTTATAGGCTTGAAAGTTGGCTGAAAACACACGATTGCAAAGCTCCGCTGAGTTCACCCAAAGACGGAAAAAAGAAGAAATGTGGTTGTAAACCTCTGTTCATTCTACACAATTTCGCCACAGTAAAGAAAGATCCAGACGGACGTAAAAGACGAACTAAAATTGTAAGTCTCTTGCACACATTTATTTTGTCAATATCCTGAAACTGTGCTGAATTATAATGTGGCTGATGATGCCGTTTTCGTGCATCGGCTTATGACTGTAATGTCGCGCCATGAATGATGTGGCACGTAATATTGTAAAATTGACATGTTCTATAAACAAACTGCATGTATGTCTGTCAACTTATCAAAACAAACGTGACACCAAAGAGGTTATATGTGAGACCCACCTTCATTGTAGTCATTACGAAGCTTGTGGAGTCGCGATTTCTCATCCCTGCTTAGCAAATATTCTGCAATATCCACAGTTTAAGACTGGATTTTGTCTAATCATCCGTCAGTTGCCTTCAAGGGGTCAGAAATTTGTTTGACTCCAACTATCAACAAGGACTGGTCATTTTCGACAGCGACTCTCTCTTCCTCTTTTGTCGGCACTAACGGTAGTTTCTGTAACAATGCAGCACACGCAGGCACAGCCAGCTCTTCTTTCCGCTTCTGTCCACTGCCGTATGTAGTCCTGGTTGTAACAGGCAATCCGTGGAGCTTACAAAAATGCTTTAAATCGTCAACTTTCCAGCGGTTGAAATGATCCAAATCACAGCACTCCTCGCTGCTTTCTGCCGCCATAGCTTGTGGGTTGGTAGTAGAAAAATTTAGCCTACCCATAATGCACCGCGCGGCCCGAGATGCGCACTTTGCTTATTGTCATTCAGCTTTAAGAAAACTACTCGGTACTCCTAAAGATTATTCCAAAAAGTAGGTGAAAGTATAAACTCTAATGCTCATCTTCACAGATGATGTAGATGAAAGAATGAAGAAGTGAAGTGACTGTGTAAGAGGGACAAGAAAGTCAGGATTTATTGAGGAAATCCTACTCCAAATCCGGTTAGGTCACGCAGACCACATCAGTGCACAGTGAAATGGATGAAGATGATTTATACCTATTTAGACTCACGTGGTAATTATGATGGGACTCGTACTTGTGCAGCAGTACTAATCTATATACTTTTTCAGGGCACTTTAGTCATATAAAACAGATCAAGGTAACAAAATTCTCATCTTTGCCTATCTGGAACTGTGGAATAATTGGCCTTTTTTTTTTTTCCTTGTCACATTACTCCAAATTAATTTGTTTCAAGGTCTCCACAGCACATCCTGCAGGGTGATTTGGCACACATTTTATGAAGATAAACTTTATTTATCCTGAGGGAAATTATTTTACCAGAGCACAGAAACAGTAAACAGTGGTTACTTACATTTACACAATTACAATCAATCAATCAATCAATTTTTTTATATAGCGCCAAATCACAACAAACAGTTGCCCCAAGGCGCTTTATATTGTAAGGCAAGCCCATACAATAATTATGTAAAACCCCAACGGTCAAAACAACCCCCTGTGAGCAAGCACTTGGCTACAGTGGGAAGGAAAAACTCCCTTTTAACAGGAAGAAACCTCCAGCAGAACCAGGCTCAGGGAGGGGCAGTCTTCTGCTGGGACTGGTTGGGGCTGAGGGAGAGAACCAGGAAAAAGACATGCTGTGGAGGGGAGCAGAGATCGATCACTAATGATTAAATGCAGAGTGGTGCATACAGAGCAAAAAGAGAAAGAAACAGTGCATCATGGGAACCCCCCAGCAGTCTACGTCTATAGCAGCATAACTAAGGGATGGTTTAGGGTCACCTGATCCAGCCCTAACTATAAGCTTTAGCAAAAAGGAAAGTTTTAAGCCTAATCCTAAAAGTAGAGAGGGTGTTACAGACAGTGTTAGTAGTTAAATAGAAATAAGGAAAGAGTCAACTAGAATACAAGTACAAAAAGCAAGTGTAGAATAGTGTCTAAAATAATAAAGTCCAATAAATACAACAACATTTAAGCTAAATGACTGGAAGATATATTGCATGGGATGTTTGATAATATTGCACATAAGTTGAATAACTCTGTTTATTATGTATTCATCCTGCAAATTGTGGAAGAATTATACAGTCTGATCATGTGGTGCACCTTGGTGGTCTCAGTCTACGACCGAAGGTGCTCTGACAGGACGTCAGTGTGGCAGGCTGTGGGAGGTGTTGTCCAGGATGCTGAGCAGCTTCCTCAGCATCCTCGTCTCTGACACCTCCACCACAGACTCCAGCTCAACCCCCAGGACAGAACCAGCTCTCCTGATGAGCTTGTTGAGTCTGTTTGTGTCCAGATGCCATTCCAGTTACCAAAATAGTTGTTGATTACTAAAATAGTTATTTCGCCTCTAAATTCAACTGTCACAACTTGCATGTTGCACACATTGTGATGAACAATGAGTTTATATTTAGTAAAAGGTAAATATGGAAATCTCTCGAACTTGACCCGCCTCGGCCTTTCTCTCTCACTAACATTGACATTTCTCTCATCGCCTTCTTCTGGGCTTGAGATTTATACACAATTGGACTGATAAATGTCCCTCGCTTGCACACGCAGGAGTGCAGAGGCACTCCAGAGCGTGGCCTATACTGTAAACATGTAGGCTATGAATAGAAGACATTCACAAAACACTGTTTAATCTGTGATGACCCTTTATTTCCCCCATATGCTTTTTCCAAACCAGCGTCTTTGTCGCAGCTCAGATATGAATCATGTCTGGTGTTCTGCTCCTTTTCTTTGCCCATGAAGTAAAACTGAGTGATGACTTGAATGTGAGGAGGAGCGTTAAGTGGAATCTGCTCTGTGAAGTCACATTGGACTAGACAGACGGTGGTTCACTTCAGGGCTGTTGGATCTTCATCTGCAGAATCTTGTCTTAAAGATTCTGCAGATAAAGAACCGTTTTTCCCCACTCGACGACACACCCGCCGAGGATCAAACTCTGGTTATTGGCGACTCTGTTTTGAGAAATGTGAAGTTAGCGACACCAGCAACCATAGTCAATTGTCTTCCGGGGGCCAGAGCAGGCGACATTGAAGGAAATTTGAAACTGCTGGCTAAGGCTAAGCGTAAATTTGGTAAGATTGTAATTCACGTCGGCAGTAATGACACCCGGTTACGCCAATCGGAGGTCACTAAAATTAACATTAAATCGGTGTGTAACTTTGCAAAAACAATGTCGGACTCTATAGTTTTCTCTGGGCCCCTCCCCAATCGGACCGGGAGTGACATGTTTAGCCGCATGTTCTCCTTGAATTGCTGGCTGTCTGAGTGGTGTCCAAAAAATGAGGTGGGCTTCATAGATAATTGGCAAAGCTTCTGGGGAAAACCTGGTCTTGTTAGGAGAGACGGCATCCATCCCACTTTGGATGGAGCAGCTCTCATTTCTAGAAATCTGGCCAATTTTCTTAAATCCTCCAAACCGTGACTATCCAGGGTTGGGACCAGGAAGCAGAGTTGTAGTCTTACACACCTCTCTGCAGCTTCTCTCCCCCTGCCATCCCCTCATTACCCCATCCCCGTAGAGACGGTGCCTGCTCCCAGACCACCAATAACCAGCAAAAATCTATTTAAGCATAAAAATTCAAAAAGAAAAAATAATATAGCACCTTCAACTGCACCACAGACTAAAACAGTTAAATGTGGTCTATTAAACATTAGGTCTCTCTCTTCTAAGTCCCTGTTGGTAAATGATATAATAATTGATCAACATATTGATTTATTCTGCCTAACAGAAACCTGGTTACAGCAGGATGAATATGTTAGTTTAAATGAGTCAACACCCCCGAGTCACACTAACTGTCAGAATGCTCGTAGCATGGGCCGGGGCGGAGGATTGGCAGCAATCTTCCATTCCAGCTTATTAATTAATCAAAAACCCAGACAGAACTTTAATTCATTTGAAAGCTTGTCTCTTAGTCTTGTCCATCCAAATTGGAAGTCCCAAAAAACAGTTTTATTTGTTATTATCTATCGTCCACCTGGTCGTTACTGTGAGTTTCTCTGTGAATTTTCAGACCTTTTGTCTGACTTAGTGCTTAGCTCAGATAAGATAATTATAGTGGGCGATTTTAACATCCACACAGATGCTGAGAATGACAGCCTCAACACTGCATTTAATCTATTATTAGACTCTATTGGCTTTGCTCAAAAGGTAAATGAGTCCACCATCCACTTTAATCATATCTTAGATCTTGTTCTGACTTATGGTATGGAAATGGAAGACTTAACAGTATTCCCTGAAAACTCCCTTCTGTCTGATCATTTCTTAATAACATTTACATTTACTCTGATGGACTACCCAGCAGTGGGGAATAAGTTTCATTACACTAGAAGTCTTTCAGAAAGCGCTGTAACTATACTCAACAAAAATATAAACGCAACACTTTTGGTTTTGCTCCCATTTTGTATGAGATGAACTCAAAGATCTAAAACTTTTTCCACATACACAATATCACCATTTCCCTCAAATATTGTTCACAAACCAGTCTAAATCTGTGATAGTGAGCACTTCTCCTTTGCTGAGATAATCCATCCCACCTCACAGGTGTGCCATACCAAGATGCTGATTAGACACCATGATTAGTGCACAGGTGTGCCTTAGACTGCCCACAGTAAAAGGCCACTCTGAAAGGTGCAGTTTTGTTTTATTGGGGGGGATACCAGTTAGTATCTGGTGTGACCACCATTTGCCTCATGCAGTGCAACACATCTCCTTCGCATAGAGTTGATCAGGTTGTCAGTTGTGGCCTGTGGAATGTTGGTCCACTCCTCTTCAATGGCTGTGCGAAGTTGCTGGATATTGGCAGGAATTGGTACACACTGTCGTATACGCCGGTCCAGAGCATCCCAAACATGCTCAATGGGTGACATGTCCGGTGAGTATGCCGGCCATGCAAGAACTGGGACATTTTCAGCTTCTAAGAATTGTGTACAGATCCTTGCAACATGGGGCCGTGCATTATCCTGCTGCAACATGAGGTGATGTTCTTGGATGTATGGCACAACAATGGGCCTCAGGATCTCGTCACGGTATCTCTGTGCATTCAAAATGCCATTAATAAAATGCACCTGTGTTCTTCGTCCATAACAGACGCCTGCCCATACCATAACCCCACCGCCACCATGGGCCACTCGATCCACAACATTGACATCAGAAAACCGCTCACCCACATGACGCCACACACGCTGTCTGCCATCTGCCCTGAACAGTGTGAACCGGGATTCATCCGTGAAGAGAACACCTCTCTAACGTGCCAAACGCCAGCAAATGTGAGCATTTGCCCACTCAAGTCGGTTACGACGACGACCTGGAGTCAGGTCGAGACCCCAATGAGGACGACGAGCATGCAGATGAGCTTCCCTGAGACGGTTTCTGACAGTTTGTGCAGAAATTCTTTGGTTATGCAAACCGATTGTTTCAGCAGCTGTCTGAGTGGCTGGTCTCAGACGATCTTGGAGGTGAACATGCTGGATGTGGAGGTCCTGGGTTGGTGTGGTTACACGTGGTCTGCGGTTGTGAGGCTGGTTGGATGTACTGCCAAATTCTCTGAAACGCATTGTGGCATTGTGCTGTGTGATAAAACTGCACCTTTCAGAGTGGCCTTTTATTGTGGGCAGTCTAAGGCACACCTGTGCACTAATCAGCATCTTGATATGGCACACCTGTGAGGTGGGATGGATTATCTCAGCAAAGGAGAAGTGCTCACTATCACAGATTTAGACTGGTTTGTGAACAATATTTGAGGGAAATGGTGATATTGTGTATGTGGAAAAAGTTTTAGATCTTTGAGTTCATCTCATACAAAATGGGAGCAAAACCAAAAGTGTTGCGTTTATATTTTTGTTGAGTGTAGGTTTAAGGATATGATTCCTTCTTTATGTTCTCTAATGCCATATACCAACACAGTGCAGAGTAGCTACCTAAACTCTGTAAGTGAGATAGAGTATCTCGTCAATAGTTTTTCATCCTCATTGAAGACAACTTTGGATGCTGTAGCTCCTCTGAAAAAGAGAGCTTTAAATCAGAAGTGTCTGACTCCGTGGTATAACTCACAAACTCGTAGCTTAAAGCAGATAACCCGTAAGTTGGAGAGGAAATGGCGTCTCACTAATTTAGAAGATCTTCACTTAGCCTGTAAAAAGAGTCTGTTGCTCTATAAAAAAGCCCTCCGTAAAGCTAGGACATCTTTCTACTCATCACTAATTGAAGAAAATAAGAACAACCCCAGGTTTCTTTTCAGCACTGTAGCCAGGCTGACAAAGAGTCAGAGCTCTATTGAGCTGAGTATTCCATTAACTTTAACTAGTAATGACTTCATGACTTTCTTTGCTAACAAAATTTTAACTATTAGAGAAAAAATTACTCATAACCATCCCAAAGACGTATCGTTATCTTTGGCTGCTTTCAGTGATGCCGGTATTTGGTTAGACTCTTTCTCTCCGATTGTTCTGTCTGAGTTATTTTCATTAGTTACTTCATCCAAACCATCAACATGTTTATTAGACCCCATTCCTACCAGGCTGCTCAAGGAAGCCCTACCATTATTTAATGCTTTGATCTTAAATATGATCAATCTATCTTTGTTAGTTGGCTATGTACCACAGGCTTTTAAGGTGGCAGTAATTAAACCATTACTTAAAAAGCCATCACTTGACCCAGCTATCTTAGCTAATTATAGGCCAATCTCCAACCTTCCTTTTCTCTCAAAAATTCTTGAAAGGGTAGTTGTAAAACAGCTAACTGATCATCTGCAGAGGAATGGTCTATTTGAAGAGTTTCAGTCAGGTTTTAGAATTCATCATAGTACAGAAACAGCATTAGTGAAGGTTACAAATGATCTTCTTATGGCCTCGGACAGTGGACTCATCTCTGTGCTTGTTCTGTTAGATCTCAGTGCTGCTTTTGATACTGTTGACCATAAAATTTTATTACAGAGATTAGAGCATGCCATAGGTATTAAAGGCACTGCGCTGCGGTGGTTTGAATCATATTTGTCTAATAGATTACAATTTGTTCATGTAAATGGGGAATCTTCTTCACAGACTAAAGTTAATTATGGAGTTCCACAAGGTTCTGTGCTAGGACCAATTTTATTCACTTTATACATGCTTCCCTTAGGCAGTATTATTAGACGGTATTGCTTAAATTTTCATTGTTACGCAGATGATACCCAGCTTTATCTATCCATGAAGCCAGAGGACACACACCAATTAGCTAAACTGCAGGATTGTCTTACAGACATAAAGACATGGATGACCTCTAATTTCCTGCTTTTAAACTCAGATAAAACTGAAGTTATTGTACTTGGCCCCACAAATCTTAGAAACATGGTGTCTAACCAGATCCTTACTCTGGATGGCATTACCCTGACCTCTAGTAATACTGTGAGAAATCTTGGAGTCATTTTTGATCAGGATATGTCATTCAAAGCGCATATTAAACAAATATGTAGGACTGCTTTTTTGCATTTACGCAATATCTCTAAAATCAGAAAGGTCTTGTCTCAGAGTGATGCTGAAAAACTAATTCATGCATTTATTTCCTCTAGGCTGGACTATTGTAATTCATTATTATCAGGTTGTCCTAAAAGTTCCCTAAAAAGCCTTCAGTTAATTCAAAATGCTGCAGCTAGAGTACTGACGGGGACTAGAAGGAGAGAGCATATCTCACCCATATTGGCCTCTCTTCATTGGCTTCCTGTTAATTCTAGAATAGAATTTAAAATTCTTCTTCTTACTTATAAGGATTTGAATAATCAGGTCCCATCTTATCTTAGGGACCTCGTAGTACCATATCACCCCAATACAGCGCTTCGCTCTCAGACTGCAGGCTTACTTGTAGTTCCTAGGGTTTGTAAGAGTAGAATGGGAGGCAGAGCCTTCAGCTTTCAGGCTCCTCTCCTGTGGAACCAGCTCCCAATTCAGATCAGGGAGACAGACACCCTCTCTACTTTTAAGATTAGGTTTAAAACTTTCCTTTTTGCTAAAGCTTATAGTTAGGGCTGGATCAGGTGACCCTGAACCATCCCTTAGTTATGCTGCTATAGACGTAGACTGCTGGGGGGTTTCCATGATGCACTGTTTCTTTCTCTTTTTGCTCTGTATGCACCACTCTGCATTTAATCAGTAGTGATCGATCTCTGCTCCCCTCCACAGCATGTCTTTTTCCCGGTTCTCTCCCTCAGCCCCAACCAGTCCCAGCAGAAGACTGCCCCTCCCTGAGCCTGGTTCTGCTGGAGGTTTCTTCCTGTTAAAAGGGAGTTTTTCCTTCCCACTGTAGCCAAGTGCTTGCTCACAGGGGGTCGTTTTGACCGTTGGGGTTTTACATAATTGTATGGCCTTGCCTTACAATATAAAGCGCCTTGGGGCAACTGTTTGTTGTGATTTGGCGCTATATAAAAAAAATTGATTGATTGATTAAAACCGGTGAGACTGGTCTGTTTGCATTCTCTACAGATCTACCTCCTGGACAGATGATGCGGAGAGGATGCTTGTAAAAGTTAGAGCCTGACTGATTTGCATTCCTTTTGTGTGTGTGGGGGGGGGGGGGGGTAGATACTGACATTTTGGAGTAAAAAAGCATGTCCTAAGATACTAATGCTTTCAGTTAGAGATGCACCAATCCACATTTTGTTTTCACTTCTGATCTGATCCCGATACTTGAATTTGGATATCTGCCGATACGATACCATTCTGATACCAGAGCTCTGTTTGCTTTAATATTATTATTATTATTATTATCATTAGTTTTTATTTTTTTAATTTTTTTTTTTTTTAATGTGGTCAGTGGTTGAAGTTTCAGCTCTTGAACACCAGATGGCACAACCACCCCAGGTACATGTACGGTTTTCAGGATGGAGCGCATTTCCAAAATACAGCAAGAAACTGCCAAAAAAATAAATAAGTACTTAATTTACTCATATTTGGAGTCAGTCTGGGTAAATCGTCACACCCTTGCTTCTTTAGTCTTTCTACTCCCGGTTAAAAAAAATCCTCCTGCTCTTTAATGTGGCGCTTTTTCAACTGTTTGATTCAGTTTACTCTATTTTAGGTCGCAAGGGAGCTTCCGCCTCTTAGTACAACAGCTTTGCAAATATTGCATGTTGCTGTCTTGCTTTGTGGTGTTTCAGCAGACATATCAGCGATGGTACTCCTCAGTGCTCACCTCCTAGCTAGCTGCAAACTGCGGAAGGGACCGCTTAAACGGAGGTGTATCTCATTACTCCATGACAGCATTTCATTGAAACATGTCTCTGTTTAGAACCCCCACCCCGCCTCGTTGAATGGAATATTCCATCTTTCACCAAATGAAATATTCTTTTTATTGCATGAAAAAAAAAAAAACAATTATTTGTTTTATATAATGCCTAACAACCTAACAACAATGTGGTCTGTACATGATGTTGTGTATTGATTTTGTGTACAGACTGCAATCTGCTTTCCTCAGTCCAGCGAAAAATCGCGATAGGAATTTTCTTAATCCGAGAGCACTTGTACTTCATGTAGAGAGGTTCCAGTGAATACTGCAAATGGCTTCAGAGGGCTTACGGTGTACTTGATTTGTTTTTTTTTGTGTGTGTGTGTGTGTGTGTGTTACAAGAATAAGCACCATTAATAAAACAAACTCTGCCATGTTTGTTTTTAACCTAAGCGCTGTTGCCGCTAGTGAGTGCCCACGTGGTGGCATCGTGCAATGGTACAAAATATATGGAATCAAAATTACACGGTCAGTGGAACACAGTGACAACAAATGATGGGATGGGACGAATGATCCATATCATGTGGCATGCAAACCACCAATCAAATGACAAGGATCTATTCAGGCATTATATAAAAACAGCTGCATGCTGTTGCGATAAACTGCAATTTCTGTATGATCCAATTAGTTGACTAATCGCAAAAATAATCAGTGACTAGTCAATTATCAAAATAATCATTTGTGGCAGCCCTAATATTGATTAGGTAGGACATGATGACTAAAAGAAGATACATGTAGGATGTGTACATTATCCACAAGAAATTTCCGAACTCTTCTGAAATTGAGTGCTCCAAAACTCTGATGCTTGAACTATTTCCGCAAAGCCAGTGGCCATTGTTTGGTCCATAAAAGGTCTTTTAAAATGGTGAAAAATTTAAATCTTTTTTTTTTCAGTGCTAACATCAGAATCAAATTTGTTGCCAAGTAAGTTTGCACATACAATGAATTTGATCTGGTGTTACTGGTGCATAAACAATAAGAAAAGAAAAACACATATAAGAAGTAAGAGTCAAATAGACAAAACTATATTATTGTTAAATAAATAAAATGTGATAGAATGGGACTGTGCAAAAACAGGTGATTGGAGTACAGACGTGCAGGGATGACCAATCTGTACTTTATGGTAGTGGGGGAGGGAGGCAGAGAGATTTACTGCCATACAGGAGAAAAGAAAGTAGTTAAACAGAAAATAGTATACATATTTGAAGAAGCTGAAATCAGAGAATTTAGATATTTAAATAAAATCACTCATAACAATTAGTCAATTATCAAAATAGTTGTTGATTAATAATTGATTAGTCATTGCTGCTTTAATGTGGAGTGAGCATAACCAAAATCAAAATGTTTCTCATTGGCAAGCCATCATCCACCGTGGACCCCACGTACTTTAAAGGAGCAAAAGTCTCACTCATCCTCTGAAGGACAAACGCAGAAATCTTATCAGAAGAATTGCTGATGAACTTGCAAACACAAGAAAACCATAAATATTATTGTTTAAATTTTATTAGTTGAAAAAAAAATACATAATTCAACATTATCATGAAGACAAACTGTTGGAGTATTGTGAGGTTATTTCAGTGTCAGTTATTTAATCCTCAGAGCTCTGAGCAGTTTCTGGTCATTTTGTTTTTGTTTAGCTGCTGACTTACTGTTACTCAGTATAGGCACATTTTTCATACACTTGTGAGTCCTTGTGGCCTTGATACATTTCAGTTGAGTATCTCTTTTTTTCCTTCTAAGAAAAATCTTGTCTTTCAAGTCCACCAGTAGATTGTGGGGTTGAAATGAGCGAAGACTTTCCACTTCAGTGTGAGATGTGGCAGATAGTCTGTAGTTTTAGATTTGCAAGTTGTGTTGAGAGGTAATTTATCACAGTCAAAATTATTTTAACATATTCCTCATAACGGTTCTATTTGATCTGCAGGTGTTTATGGACTTGGAGATTGTGATAACATGTTCCAGACATAAGCGAATAGAGTGTAACGTGCATCATGTTTCTGCCTTTGTTACACACATAATCAAATTACATTGGAGAACCAACTATCATGTGGCACACATGGCATCAAATATTTAAAGACAAAGATTAGTTTTTATCAGCAGTAAAATGACAAAACTGATAATTTGCTGCCAGATGCCATTCTGGAGCATAATCACTCCTTCCTGAGTTACCCTACAGAAAGACCTACAGAAAGGACATCCATGGCAGATTTGCATACAATAAATCCTCCAAGCCTCTAATGGCATAATTGTATTTTTAATTGTAATTTGTTTTAACTACACACTGAACTCAGCCACATGGACTATGCAGCCAGTACATTCTGAGTGCCGGTCCCAAGCCCAGATAAATGAGGAGGGTTACATCAGGAAGGACATCCGGTGTAAAACAAGCCAACCAAACTATGCAGAGTACTAATTGAACTTCCGTACTGGATTGGTCGAGGCTCGGTGTCGCAGATGGCCCCCCTAAAACTCGGTCCGTCCTGCCTTCACTGTGCATGTGTCTTAAGCCGTGGTTCACCGATTATCACCTCATTTCTGCTTCAAACTGCACGCCAGTCATCATCTATCTCAGCGACAGATATCTGAAGCTTTTGTATAACAATCATTTCCACATAAATTCAGCATTATTTTCTCATAAAAGACTGAGGAAGTGATCAGAGCGCAGCAGCACGAGCTGCTAGCTGGTGCGATCACTGCGCGTCCGTCATTTCAAAGTGTCACCGATTATTGCCTTGTTTCTGCTTAAAACAGCCTAATTTCTGCTTAAAACTGACTTTAGAATGATTTAAGAGGTTTTACCTTGTCATCTGATGGTTAATAATACCATTATTCCCGTTGATCGCTTTGGGTGTAGAGAGTCAGACTCTCATGAGCTGCTGTGATCCGAAATGACTCATGCGCAGTGGATTAACAATGACCGGTGCGGTTGCCCATCAGGGTGCCAGAGGAAATTGAGATACTGCTGGGCGAAGAAGAAGAGGAGGAGGAAAACGTATTAACAGACAAGAAGAGGAAAACTAGAAGGGTGGAAGTGAGAGTACGGACTGAGGATGTTGGCAGTAAGACTGGTAAAGGGAGAGAGCTGGCTGATACGATGGAGAGGAGAAAGGTCGACGTATTGTGTGTGCAAGAGACCAAGTGGAAGAGAAGTAAGAGCAGAAGCATTAGGAGGTGGTTTCAAGTTGTTGTATCATGGTGTGGATAGGAAGAGAAATGGTGTTGGGGTCATTTTAAAGGAAGAGTATGTTAAGAGTGTGTTGGAGGTTGAGTGAGTGTCCAACAGGGTGGAGTGAGGAGTGTGAATTTGGAAATTGAAGGGGTGATGATGAATATCATCAGTGCATATGCCCCACAGGTAGATTGAGAGATGAAGGAGAAAGGTGAGTTAGATGAGGTGGTGGAGAGTGTGCCCAAGCATGAAAGAGTGATGATGGGAGCAGACTTCAGTGGGCATGTTGGTGACGGGAACAGAAGTAATGGGTCGATATGGTATTGTGGCATTATCAGGCGGGTAGTTAGGGCAGTGTACATGATATATTGTTGCTCAATAACACCACCCTGGGAATTGAACCCAGGGATGTTCTTTTAATTAAAGTAACTCAGCAATAAGGCAGTTAGGTTCATTTGCAAAAGAGGCAGAGACAGTGGTTCAAAAATACAAGGTTGATTTTAGTTTGATTTATTGTGTTTTAATTTATTTATGCCATGAAACTTAAGACCCAGACTCGGGGATAATTATCATGCTGCAGGTCTGCTCTGTCCTTTAACATAAACACAGTGCCTTTTATGAGTATATGTCCTTCAAAGGATCTATGTACTGTAGGGAGTTGGGGTGGGGGTGGATGGGGGGGTGTACAAAAAAGTAAACCAGCAGCAATCACTCATTCCTTAATCTGTGAGAATGAGCTGTTTCCATGTGGAGCCATCAAGTAGTTTCTGATGACAACTTGCTCTCAGTATTTCAAGGTTGTGTGCTTTTTAAATGAAGGCCCTTATTATGATCTGTGTGCTGAATATATGGAGTGTCATTGGTAAGTATCTAGTACAGTATTAGGGCTGTTTCATCACCATGAAATTACTGCTGCTAGCAGATATGCCTGATCCACTGATAGGCAACAGGATTTAATGAGCTCTGGTGGTTGGCTGGAATCCATCCTGGCAGCACTGTTTGCTTCAGTATCCCAGTTAGTTTTGGACAGGGTTTCTCTGAAATTTTTGGTGTTTTATGGTGGTTTGAAGGTCGTGATGACCCTTGTGGTTTCACTGTGTCATCTCTGAAGAGTTTTCCCCTCTCTCTAAGGCACACCCAGATCCAGTAGTGGAATGGAAAAACCACTCCACTGATTGATGGCTTCCTGTGGACTTTTTTTTTTATTTTAGCAATCAGTGTCATCCAGTGTACTCTTGGGGAACTGCAGGTCCCTAATAATGGTTCAACACATCGAGTTATAGAGGTCACCAGATAGGGACTGTGAAGATGAGCTTTACATGGAGTTCATGTCATCATCTCACGCTCTATCTGGCAGCAGCATCCATGCCAGCAAGTATGCCGTCGGCCTGGATTGGCCCAGCTGAAACACTGAAGGGTTTGATTTATTCAGCCCTGAGCCGGCGAGCAGAGACATTATGTGCTTCAATATTGATGTTGCTCCACTGAGGCCACAAAGGCTGCAACACAATGTGTAATTGTCAGATTCTATTTGTTAGCGAGCAAAGGATACGCTCACTTTTTACAACCCCAGTCATATTAAAATATCTCAAGCACTTAAGCCTCTTGGTTTAGGACGTTATTCTGATGAATGCCATCCACAGGCACAAGTTTTCTACAGTTTTACCGTAGTTTGTCATACCACGGAGGTTAAGCTTAATAATGCATATTCGGATCTGCAGAGTGTCTGAACAGTTACACAACAAAAGTTGTAAGACATCCTGATTGCTACAAAGAGACAAAACCAATGCTGAGACTAACACTTATGAGTAGACCTGTGGGGCAGTAGATCCCGTTGAAGATTGTTTTGTTTTTTTAATCAGTTTATTACCTGAAGCCATCAAATATGGCCATCAGTTATTGCGAAGGCTTTTCTTTCGTCCGTCCATCCGTCTGTCCGTCAGTGCTCACTCAGCATGAATCCAATCCTATTACTGCCAGAGGCTTCACATTGACAGGAAACATTCTTGGGACACAGAACTTGGACAAGTTCAAAGATGGCTAACCTTTACCTATTTGAAGAGGTATTTTAAGAGGTTAAAAAGTCAGCATTCTGTGCCAAATTTTATGGCATGATCTCTTGGATGTTAGCGTGGTGACGTCACTAGCTGGTAACTTCAGTTCATTTTTGGCTGGAAATAACACCTTTCTAATATGTTATGTAAAAGCTAGCGAGGAAAAAAAAAAAGCACTTCTAAAACTGAAAATGCAGAATTTTTTTTTAACCTGATAACACCTCTGGAAGGATTGACAAAACATTTAGTGGATGTTTGCATGGTGATGTCACTTCCTGGTTTTGTTAGCTAATAACTTCACTTCATTTTTGGCTAAAAATGACACCTTTCTCATATGTTATGTAAAAGCTAGCGAGAAATAAGCGTTTCTAAAACTGAAAACGCTGTTTATGGAACCTAATAACACACCTCTGAACTGATTTACAAGACAACTCGCGGACGTTAGCGTGCATGCTAACATCTGCTAACTCGAAGCCAACTTTCTATGGAGTTAAATTTGTCTCATTAATTCTTGCAAATGCACAGAGGGCTATATACAAATATTCCTTGATTTGTACAACTTCCACTTTTCTCAAAAGTTCATTATATGCGTACAAGCATGGCCTCCTGCTGACACCATTAAAACGTAAATATTGTTTGTTTGATAGAGGGGCTTTATTGAACATGTACAAATTGTACGTAAGACAATAGGATCTTAATAATTAATTAAACTGCAAATTATAAAGAACACAATGCTCCTACGGCCGAGGGTTTTTTAGCATTGCATTGTTTTTTTTTTATTATTAATATTATGGCATCTGCATAGTAGTTCAGTCATACCATCAGAATTTTTGCACTTTGTCTTCATATCAGGTAGCTCAGTGGGGAAAAAGAGTTGATCACTATTCGATTCCCAGTCATGCAGTTTGTCTATGGCTTTGGACAAACTGCTTCACATGCATTGTCTCGGTACACTCAGCTGTCGATAGGCACCAGCCTTGGTTGGGGAAGTAACCTGTGTCAGACTGGCATCCTGTCCAGGGGGAGTCCTAGACTGTCATCCACTTCATGCTCTGCAATCTGGAGATGAGTACCAGTGTCAGATGAGATTTGGACCTGCTGGATAGTCGGATCTTTGGGGGCAAAATGTCACAGTGATATTTGGGCCCCCAACCCAACATTTTTAATATAATAGTTATTAATTTGTATGACCTAATGTTTTTTTTGTAATATTCTGTAGTGGCAATGTACATCTATCAGTTTCATATTTACCCTGTCCCCAAGCTTGCTTCATTATTCCTTTGTAAAATAATAATAAAAAAAATGGTAGTATGACATTATACAGCATGAATAAATGTAATATATACAAATACCATTCTAATAAATTGGAATGGGAATTCAAAGCAAAATTACTTGGAATCAGTTTGTCCACTGAGTTATCAGTATAATGTGACATAAATTTCTCAGTAAACAAGTTGTATTCTGTCCTCAATTTTTATACTTGCAGCAAATTGTGTAGAATATTTCAGTATGTTCAGTATTACAATTAATGAATTGACCTTAAAATCATCAACAGCTGTTTTGATAATCGAATAATTGTTTTGAGCATTTTGGCATGTGGACAAAATGAGGCAATTTGAAAGTAACATTTTTGGCTCCTTGTCAACATTTGTGGACCTAACAATCAATTAATCCAGAAAAAATAATCGATCAGTTTGTGAATTGTAAAAATAATGAGTTGCAGTCCTGGTTGTAACACAGTTATATTGTGACTCATGTATTGTGAGGTCCTTGGCAGTACCCAGTCTTAGTATATTACAGCTTGGGTCATGGTCGTCCAAGGGAGCATCATTAATCAATACCCAACAGCTGTTCGAGTCTGAGGGGATAGCAAGTATCGTCCCAATGCGTGATCCAAATATAACACTGGCTTAGGTAATTGTTCATTGCTGTGTACTTACGATTACATATAATGTAGCTAATGCGTCTTACAGCTGCACTGATGAGTGATGGCAGGCAGACAAACTCCAACATGGCTGTGTCATATTTAAAGAATGGCAAGCCTAAATATAATTCTTATAATTCATTTCCCACCCTTCTTATGAGTTTTTTGTTCTTGATAACTAATAATAAAATAAAATCTTATAAAGAACGCATCTGATTGGTCAGAAATTTTATGACATATGTGTATGGGAACCAAGCTCCCGCCTTAATGCATCCATATTGAATTCTATGTGCAAGACGGAGAATGTCAAAGTTCAGGTGCGATCAGCATGACTGTCACAAACGGCATCTGTGTCTGGGTAGAGTTGGTCGGCTGTTTATACGCTTGTCTAAAAATAGTCTGACTCACTCACTTATAGATGCAGCCACTAATGTGACGGCTACCCACAATTCCTTATTTGTCCCTTGAGCGCAGAGTCAACCAAGAACCGGGGCAAGTCTTTACAGGAAGTGAGTTTCAAAAGTAGACTATTTATTTATCAATCTAGCTGAGGACATGATATGAATTCAAATATAAAGTCTTAATCTTACCTGATATGTCGTTTCAGTTGGATTCATCATCACAGACTGACAAAAAAAAAAAAAATCCATATAAAGCCTCCTGATTTTGGACGACGACATCTGAAAATACTTCCTTGTTGTGGCTGAAGAAACGTAGTGTTTCAAAGCAAGTCTGTGTTTTCAGCCTGAACTGAACTGAGTTTTGTTCCACAACAAGAAAATTAACTTATTTTAACGTCTCATCATTAGCGCCACATCACAGGGCTGTGAAAACTCCGTGGGATCCCGCGGATTTCATCATGGGGAGGGGGGCGGGGGTGTTAGTGTTGTACTCTTTAATCGTGATCGTTACTGAGTTTTTAAAATGCTTATCGTAAAGCGTTCTTTTTTTTTTTCTTTTTTTTACGACATCATGCAAGTTTTATAAGTCCGCGGACACTGATCTGTGTGTTACAGATACAAATCAGTTTCCTCGGATCCATGGAGTTTCGAGGAGAATAAATGCCACTCATAGCCTAGCTGTTGCGACAGTTGTCATAAAGCGGGACTGGTTGGTTGCTGCGGACACACTATGTGGCTCCTGTGCGAAGCTTAGCTAAACGTAGCATGTGAACATCGCAAACAAATTTTCCTCGGATTTCACAATTTTCATTTCACAGCCCTGCACATCACTGTTTATCAAAGGCATCAGTCAACTCTTCCCGTGATGAAAATAAATCCCATGATCCACCAAGACAAAATAAAATCTAAAAAAATGTTAAATTACTCTGTTTGGCGTCTGTGTAAGAAGTGAAAGAGGCGAAGAGCTTATGGCTTCCTGCTGTATTGTAAACACATTGCTACCCCATACACTAACGTCACACTTCCGTTTGAATGCAGCGTCTCTAGCGGCGATTTATTTTTAGCGAATTTGTTTTAGCGCAATAAGTATTCATAGTCATTTGAATAATTTTGTGAATTTTGAAAATAACTGCAAGAATTAGTTTTATTTAACACTTAGAATGACACTATTATACCAAAAAAAATTTAAAAATGTCCCTTTTAATCTATTTTTGTAACTACTAGGCATGGGCCGGTATGAGATTTGGACGGTATGATAACCGTGAGCGAAAATAAGTAAGTAAATAAGTACGTAAAACATTCCCCTGCAGTCCCTGACCCTGCTGCATCATTGTGCCTTGAGATTCATCACTGGTTGGCACCGCTGAGTTGTATACCAATGCTGGCATACCCTCTTTGACTGTAAGGAGATGTGCACATGGGGTGGCTCTGGTTTACAGGACTCTTACTGGACTGGTTCTGATCTATTTATCCAGTTTCCTTTGGAGATCTGAAAGCAGTTATGCTTTACGTTTGAATGACATGCTGTGCTTCCTTGTAGGGCTGCAACAACAAATCGATAAAATCAATAAAAATCGATGACAACAGGCGTTGGCAACACATTGCGTCATCGATGCGTTGTGTCGAGCGATTATGGTGCCAGAAGTGGCCAGTGCACAGAGCAGATCAGACGCTGTTTCGTAGAACTACACAGTTAGAATATGGCAGATGCAAGTAGACAAAAGAAAGTTAAGACTTCAGAAGTGTGGGAGCACTTTACGTTAACGCAAAGACGCTTGTTAACTGCAACACTTGCAAGTCGGACCTCACATGGCACGGGAGTATGACGGTATCGATGCAGCATCTCAAACGAAAGCATATCGGAGTCATTAACGAGGAAAGGGAGAGCTCAGTGTCTGGGCAAGTTAACAAATGTTTGTTTATTTTTGTGTAAGCAGTCATAACGTCTCAGTATGACAAGTCAGGCAGTGATATGAAGCCTGACGGTTGGATCTATCAGGCTCAGGCTGGCGCGTCTACCAGAGCAGTGAGTTGAGGGGCAGCGAGTGAGAGAAAAAGAAAAAGAAAGAACAGTAACAGCACCGACAGTTTTTTTTTTTTTTTTTTTTATGTTAAAGTCCTACCATCAATATTAACGCCTGTCCGATTGTCCGGGACAAGTGTAAAATGTGATCGGACAAGTAATAGGGTGATTCTTAGACTACGGGCACTTATGTCCTTGGATCATATTGTATTAAAAAACAGAAAAAAGGGGAAATTTCACACTTTTATAGTTTATCTTTACAATGAAAGTGTGTTAAGAAATTTGTTCTAGTAGTCTATGATGACGTTTTCACCTTTTTTCAGCATCATTATATGCAAATATTGCTGTTTTGTGCTTGTCCCACACCCAGACTTTTGATCTTCAATGATAAAAATGAATGGTAAACGTTTTTTTCTAATGTTTTAAAATATCTCTGAATAAAATATCAGTAAAATAATCAAAACATAATTGGGGTATTCAATGTCATACAACTGTTGTGATTTTTTTTAAACAAAATGTAGTTGTCCCACACTATTGCCGTAATTTCCACCACAACACTGTAATGCCCTTTAAACAGTTTGTATGAAAGATTGTTTGGGTAGTTTCTATGGAGATAAACAGTGACATCAGAGCACATGTATATAGCGCCAAATCACAACAAACAGTTGCCCCAAGGCACTTTATATTGTAAGGCAATGGTGTGGTGGAAATTACATTTACAAGGCCAGTAGTGCCTGTAGTTAAAGAATCACCCAATAGCTCTGAATCGTTGTCCAACCAGACAAGTGGCATTTTTTTTTTCTTGGTTTAAAACGTTCAAATTCTTCTCACACCTCGCGAGAAAGCGTCTTCGGTTTTTCCTGCCACACTCCACGCAGCAGACAATCGGAAAACATAACACCGAGTTCTCCCCAGACAGTGGAACAACGCCGCGCCATCAGTGTTCTGACAGCGCCGTCACACCCTGCCGTGCTCTCAGGTAGTTTTTCAAAATTCAGCCAGGCTGTTTGTGCAGAAGTGGCCGCCCCCTCCCCTCCCCCGCAGACAGAGCCGAGCAGCACTGCAGCGGAAAAAAACTCTGTCAAAGTCTAAACATAAAACGAACTCCAGAAATTCATTTATAGGCTTTATTTTACTGTTGAAAGTCTTCATGTTTCCAAAATTTGCTCAAATACTGTGTGTGTGTGTGTGTGTGTGTGTGTGTGTGTGTGTGTGTGTGTGTGTGAGAGAGAGACAGAGAGATATATGTGGGATGAGTCACGTGTGTCATTGTGAAATGACCACATAGGTTACAAGTTATACAGAGAATGTTGCACATATGAGTCAGGCTACAGTTTTTTGATTTAGGTTTTATGGTTAACTGGTTATGCTAATTGCTCATTTGCAGCAATAAAATACCTCTTTTTTTCAATATATATTTTAATACATTTATATGTTTCGATGTTTTATGGCAACTCAGCACTTTGATAAAGCAATGCCATTTGAAATAATTTTTGTTCTTTATTATAAACTGTTTTATTTTATATTTCAACAGCCAAGGGACATTTGACAATTTGTTGATTTTCAAGTATTTTAAGTTTTCAAATAATGTTCTGTTGTTAAATAAAGTGATGGAAGGAGAGAAAAATTGTTTCCCTGGCACATTTTTAAAAAATTCCCCGCTAATCCGATTAATCGTGTCAAAACCCCATCAGATTAATCGATTACCCAAATAATCGTTTGTTGCAGCCCTACTTCCTTGTACCTCGTGTTCACACTGAAACAGGAAAGAAAGCCTTTAGTTTCTCTGCTCCCTCTGATTGAAACGTCCTCCAGTCTGAATTGAAACTGTCTGGGTTGATTTCTTTGAATGCCTTCTGCTCTATTTTAAGAAATTGTGAACGGATTTCTTTTGCACAGTGTCTGTGTTTCTAAATTCTAATTTATCATTTACATTGTTAAAATGACCAAGATGATTGTTTTGTTTTGTTTTCCCCCCTGTATATTCCTTGTATTTTATTTAACATTCTGATGATGTCAACCTGTCTATTATGATATGTAGGGCTGTCCCAAACGATTATTTTTTAAATGATTAATCTAGCGATTATTTTATCGATGCATCGATTAATCTAACGATTAATTTTTTGATTCGATTTGGTTTAGATTCAATTAATGATTATTTCACCGTTACTTCACTAATATAATCATTTATACATGTTGCTTTAAATGTCTGAATGAAAAAACACAAATTCCTTAACATTGTAAAACCCAAAATTACCCCCCAACACCACCTGCACGACCATATTTGAATTCTAGAAGCTCTGAAATGCAATCTGGGACTATTCCAGACGATAAACTGGAGTGAGTGCAGCATCCATTTAGGTGAGAAAAAAAACAACTTTCCTTATTCAAATTCATTCCAGTAGTATTCTGCTCTTACTAGGATGCAGCAGTTTTCTAGCTTGGCAGATAGTTCTGGAGGAAATCAGTGAAGAAATTAACACATTGAAAATATGGTTTGACCAAAACAAACTGTCATTAAACTTAAATAAGACAGGGATGAAATGGAGGTGTAAGAGTCACTTATTTATTTCTGTATGTATGTATGTATGTATTTATTTATGTACGTTCATTGTTAGTTGGTTTTATGTTTTCTGTTTCTATTCAGGTTCTTTTTGTCTCTTTCTCTAAAATTGTATAAGTATATATTGTATATAATTATATATTGTATATAATAATCATTAGATTATTAATATATAAACAAAAATAAATTTAAAAAATATTACAATTTGAAAACAAATGCACCCGAACGTGATGACAGCTGCAACTGCTCAACGCTAACTTTTAACATTGAAAATGCCATAGACATGCTAACGCGTTAGCATCGCTCCCGTTTTTAAGTTATAAAATACATCTATCAGCTGTTTCAGAAGACCATAATAGGTCGGTTTAACATAAAAAAGGTAAATAATACTCACAGACGTATGCTCTTTAGGGTTTTAGCGGGGGAAAATTAAGCGAAGGAAAGAAAGAATAAACGAAGCAATAGGCTGAAGCACTGTTTCAGTCTGCAAACCACTGCTTCAAGGTTCAAGGTTCAAAGCAAAGCCGTGCTGCAGAAAAGTTGATTACGGACCCGCTGCAGGGTCTGTCATCAATGTAGAGAAATGATCATTTTCCTGACAAACACCCCCCAAAATAACAGCCACTCTGAAGGACCGATAACAGAATCGTTAAGCAAAAAGCTTATTGGTGTCGGTGGATCGACTCATTTCTTAACGGTACCCGAAAGGAACTGGTTCTCGATACCCATCCCTAAGCGTCACGTCATCATTTCAGACATTCAGTAAATGACTACATAATTACACAGAAAATCAACAGTAGCCTAAAACACTAGGTGTAGACAACATATTGTAGGGTACATGCTTTGCTTTTTAGAAACTCAGAAGAGCCACTTGCTGCACTGCTACCACGATTCTCCGGGGCTGCCATCTTTGTTGTTGATCCGCCGATGCGTCGGCATGCAAATTTTGTGTCGACGTATTTTTTGCGTCAGCGACATCGGTGATGTTGACGTATTGCTCCACCTCTAATGATATGTGCTGCTGCCTTTCTTGGCCAGGTCACCCTTGTAAAAGAGGTTTCGATCTCAATGGGTTTTATCTGGTTAAATAAATCAAGGTTGTTATTATAATAGTTGTGTAACACTTGCAAAACAACTGCATTGTAGTTGTAGCGCTCTTGACCACCGCTGAATTCTCAAGCTCTCGATCACAACCTGTGTCAGATCAACAAGCAGATGTGACTGAGGAAGAAGCTTGAGAAGCCAAGAAAGAAACTATTTTCTGTGGTTGAGGTCTCAAAGATGGGATGATTTTCAGTCAGTTCACTCGAGATTCCTGATGACAAAGTCTGCTCTGCCAGTTGACGCGATACAGTCGTACTCCTGCCCTTTATACGAGGTCTGTCCGTAAAGTATTGTACCTTTTTATTTTTTTCAAAAACTATATGGATTTCATTCATACGTTTCTACGTCAGACATGCTTGAACCCTCGTGCGCATGCGTGAGTTTTTCCACGCCTGTCGGTGACGTCATTCGCCTGTGAGCACGCCTTGTGGAAGGAGTGGTCCCGCCCCCTCGTCGGATTTTCATTGTCTGGAAATGGCGGAATGAAAAGGACTTTTTTTCCATCAGAATTTTTTCAGAAGCTGTTAGAGACTGGCACCTGGAAACCATTTGAAAAATTTATCTGGCTTTCAGTGAAAATTTTACGGGCTTCACAGAGAATAAGGACATTAACTACAGGTTTAAGGACCCCTTTAAAGGACGGTCGGTGCGCCGCGCTGCGAGCTGCGACGACGCGGCACAAACCACTGGATCATTTCTAAGCTGATGGCTCTGTGGATACGAGACCGTCGTGTGCTCTTTCTCTGGTTATCACAAGACCTGGACATCAGCCATTTTCCGGCAGATTTCACTTTTAACAAGAGATTTTGTCATGGAAAGCTGCGCCTCCGTTTCGGCGTGTTAGAGGACAAGTTGGGACATGTCCAGCTCGGCTTTCAGTGCTTACAAGTCGAGTGAGTATAAAAGAACTTGTGGAGAGCTGGACATGTCCCAACTTGTCCTCTAACACGCCGAAACGGAGGTGTTCCTTTGTCTCGCTTCATCAGCGAATCGGTCGTGACGCGCGAAGCCTCCAAGCGGCTTTCCATGACAAAATCTCTTGTTAAAAGTGAAATCTGCCGGAAAATGGCTGATGTCCAGGTCTTGTGATTACCAGAGAAAGAGCACCCGACGGTCTCGTATCCACAGAGCCATCAACTTAGAAATGATCCAGTGGTTTGTGCCGCGTCATCGCGGCGCACCGACCGTCCTTTAAAGGGGTCCTTAAACCTGTAGTTAATGTCCTTATTCTCTGTGAAGCCCGTAAAATTTTCACTGAAAGCCAGATAAATTTTTCAAATGGTTTCCAGGTGCCAGTCTCTAACAGCTTCTGAAAAAATTCTGATGGAAAAAAAGTCCTTTTCATTCCGCCATTTCCAGACAATGAAAATCCGACGAGGGGGCGGGACCACTCCTTCCACAAGGCGTGCTCACAGGCGAATGACGTCACCGACAGGCGTGGAAAAACTCACGCATGCGCACGAGGGTTCAAGCATGTCTGACGTAAAAACATATGAATGAAATCCATATAGTTTTTGAAAAAATAAAAAGGTACGATACTTTACGGACAGACCTCGTATGTCATTTATACTGCTTATCTTGATGTTTTTCTATTAATTTGTTATCCACGTGTATATAACCCCAACATTAACAGTCAGAAAAACTAAGCTAACTGTGAACAGTGTTTGTGAAGGTGCTACTCCATGTTTTTTTGTGTTTTAAGGATAAAACGATTCCTGAAGGCTAAGAATTTGTCAAATTAATTACTGCATCTTTCAACCCGAGTATTGACGTTAGCCAGGTGAGGCTTTGGTACTTGGTCAACCTCAGAGCATCTAGTATTTAAAAAAAAAAAAAAAAAAAAGTTTCTTATAGCTGACAAGTGGTGACATGACCTGTCAGTGACCCTCAGGACATCTGTATTTGATTTGGTCACTGACTGGTACAGATGCTGTTTGAGTACAAGTGTCAAAGTGTCCTGAGAAATGGTGTCTTTGTGTGAGCTTCATGGTAAATCTTTCTCTAAATTTCTCATTTATATCGCTGCTGTTGTAGAAGCTGTTTAAATCACATAATGACACAAAATACTTTGATATAAAGGGTGAGTCAGTCAGAACAATTCTGATCGCTGATCATTTACATGCACCTACAGCCTCAACCCCACTTCCACCAGTCTGTCCACCACTTTAGACCTTACGGAAGTTACAAAATGCAGTGCTTCTATTAAAGCTGAAACTGCACAGCACACATTTTGACTACTTTGTTTTGAATCCATTGCATTGGTGTACAGATCCAGTATTACAAATGTGTCAGTCCAAATACTTATCCCCCGGACTGTAAACTGCCAATACATTTGGTAATTTTCTGAAATTACTTCAGATCTTTTTAATAAAGTTCATAATGACCCAAGAATATTTGATTTTTTTTTTTTTTTTTTTTAAATGTAATAAAAAAGACATGGGAGTTAACTGTATTCTTAATTAGTTAAGGAGGATGAGCGAGACCTGTTTCGTGAAATGGTGCTCAGACTTACCTGAATGAAAGTCTGTGAAATACATCCCATTCTTTCCTTTTCTTTGCACCTTCTACATGCTTTTCTCACCCGTTTCTTGTCCAGCACTAGACATTTTCTCAGCACTCATTGATCAGTCTTCGTTGGCTGTTTTAAAAAAAAAAATCGCACAAATTATTCATGTTTACCCATTTAAAACCAGGCAACTCTCTGCACTTGAATAATCTGTTTTTTGCTGTCTGTTTTCTCTCTTTGTTAAAGATGAAACGGCATCTGGTTTGTCCTCGTCCCTGCAGCAGAGGTTGAATTTTTTTTTTTTTTTTTTTTTTTTTGGCTACAAATGCCATCACGGTGCCTGGCTGCCACGGTCACAGCCTGAGGTGGCATAATGTGTCCAAATTAATGGAACATCCTTTTTTCCATCTGCTGCTTATTGCTTACACATGATGGCAGCATAAGGTATGATTACATATGTTATGAGGACATCAGTTGGCTTTACCTTTTGTGTTTCTTATTGCTTCAAATTTTTCTCATGCTGTGTACCTTGGAATTTGTGGTTCGTGTTGTGTGTTTTGTTCTTTTTTTAAATAATGGTGAGTACCATTAGGTCTTGGGGGGGAAAAAATTCTAAGGGAACCACTGTAGCATTTACTGAAAATGGGTCTGTCATTAGTTGCAGCAGCAGTTTAGTTTGTTATTCATTTAGGGCTGTTTTAAATGACCTGTTTTTCTCTGCTGCCGAGGTAAATAAAGGCTCCGCCCACTATCTTAGCATTTAATGTTGTGGAATTAGATGTTTGGCTCACACACAGGTTTGTCTGTGATTGTGAAATAATAGTCCTCTTACATAAATAAATATGGGAAGGAGGTAATTGCACAAATAAATAAACAGGTACAGCTGCAGGAGAGTTTGCTACTCTTTTAAAGGGATGTTGTTGTAGTTGATGTGCACAATGGAACCTCTGAGTGTCAAGAGATCCCCCCCCCCTGAAAATTTCTTGTTTTGCTTACTCTTCCCTCCACCACTTTGTTTGTTACGCTGAAGGTTGTACACAGTGTCGGGAAGTGAAGGCCGTTCTCTGCTTCTGCTGTGACCTTTGACTGCAGATGTGTATCGTTATCTCAGCATCAGCCGTGTCTGTTGGACAGCTGCTGTAAGATACACAAGCTGATTGGCAAAAACTCAAACAGGTCTGCGTGCGCATGCTTTTGTCTGCTGCAGACCTGGCTTCTTCCTTTTCCTCGTATTCAAGTGCGTCACGATGGATATGATGTCAGAAATAGTTCCAGAGCTCAGCCCCTCCTCTCCAGGGACAGTTTGTACAAATCTCATCTACAGTATAGAAGCCGGGAGCAGAGGGGGCTTGAACTTTCCTCTCTTTCGACTGACGTGTCGTGACCAGCCATTCAAACTATGTCAGTGTAGAGTCACTTATGAATTAAAGGAATTTTGGCTTTAGGCTCTTTGTGATGTCACTGCAGTTCAGAGAGAAAGCATTTAAGAGCCAATATTTTTAAAGTTCAGGCAGGTTTACATTAGGGTGTGATTCAAGCCGACTCAGATTTCAGCGATACTTACCTACCAATAAATGAGCTTTCCCAAAGTTTCTCGACCGAAAGCCAAACGGTGACCTTGCCAGGGGTCATCAAAGTTCAAGGCAAAAATACACAAAAACTGATTTCATTAAATTCCCATCTTTAAACATTCAGCACCATCAAGTCCCCAAGCCAGTTTAACTATCAAATGACATAGGGAGGCAAGCTCTTTCATCTTACATACATATTTGGTTGGGGGATCGATGAGCGCCACCTATATTCAGCGCCAAAGTCTGGTCATTTTGTGAAATTGGCTGTATTTAAAGGCCCATAACCCTCTGCGCCATCAAGAGCCCAATCAGATTTCAATGTTATCAACAAATATAGGCTCTACTCTATCAAATGCAACTGAAAAAAAACTCGACTTGTACTCGGTTTGTTAAATTTTGAGGAAATTTAGGGCCACCTGGTAGCCCGCGCCATCAGCCTTTTTAACAATTTGCAGGAGTGGATAAGCCAACATCTCAACTTTACATAACAATTGGCAGAATTTTGGGGACTCCTCTTATATTGATTTGATACACCTTTTAAAATCAGCCAAAAACATGCTCCACAAATGTCACACACCAACACGCACTGTTAAGGAACCTATTCAGATGCGTTAAGTAACTTTAAGAATGTCAGGAATGTGCCACGAATGACAGAAAAATGACATTCATACTGCATCCTGCCTATGTGTAAACACAGCACTATGAGGGACGTGAACCAGATGGCATCGAACGTTCATAGCCCTAAGATATTTCCAAAGAAGTCTGGTATATTTTTCCCCCTCCCTTCATTGATCGGTCAGCAGAAAATCAAACTCAAAACATCTCTTGTTCAGGAATGGGTGTAAATTGGAGTGTGAGATCAATAGACTGATTTGAGTCTGAGGTCCTGTGGATGTCGTACAGGACAGTCGTCGTGAAGAAATGGTAAATGGACTGCATTTATATAGCGCTTTTCCATCTGCATGAGACGCTCAAAGCGCTTTACAGTTATGTTTAACATTCACCAATTCACACAGACACACTCACACATCGATGTCAGGCTGCTGCCATGCAATGCGCCCACTACACACCGGGAGCAACTTGGGGGATTAAGGACCTTGCCCAAGGGCCCTTAGTGATTTTCCCAGTCAGGCTGGGGTTTGAAGCGAGGATATTCTGGTCTGAAGCCCAACGCGTAACCACTAGACCATCACCTCTTCAGAAAGACCTGAGTCAGCAGGTGAGCTTCTCAGTTTACCAGTTGAGTTACACTCTTGTCCTCACCTATGGTCATGAACTTTGGGTAATAAATTAGGGAATCACTCTGTTGTCTGATTTCCGGACGTTCATGCTAGATTTTACGGTCGCAAATTGAGTTTTACTGGTGACACGTTAGCGAAGCCGTTAAAAAGGATATTTGTATGAACGTCCACAAATCATCAGACACAACGGGGTTATTCCCATTCTAATCCAATTCCATCGTTTGCACTGTTTATTTTACTGTAATTAATTCGAACGGCGAATCATTGTGAAAGGGTGTGGTCGGCTCATCACAGCTTACCGTAGCAACAGCGTCTTCATGCCAAACTGGAAATTCTGTGAGCAGACCCACAGATTTCTCCATCTTGTCAGGTGCATTGAGTTAAAACCATCAATCATTCCAGTTAAATCCACATATTTTGGGATTGTCGTCGCTGCACTAGTTTCTGTGGCAGGTGTCGTTCAGCTACAACATGCCAGTTGTGATATGTGTATATAAACACATAGACAAGTTTGAAGGTTGAGCTTTGTAATTAAAGATCAGGTATTCATGCTGGGGCCGTCTGGATTGAAGATGTTCTATGGTGATGGTGCGGGCGCTCATTTAATCTAAGTAAGAGCTGCAAAAGCTTTTAAATCCAGGGTTGGCCTTTTTTCCAGTAATTACCATGTTTCCAGATGTGTAGCTGATCACAATTCATATTGAACAGTTAAGTTGTCATGATGTGTGACAACTTAATGAGATGCAACAATAACCGCAATCTGCATGTTCTTTAAAATGAATAGTCACTTAGGCTGGATTTCCACTTGCTGCTTCTGGATTCTATCTGAAGTCTGTTGTGTCTGTGATGTCTGCAGGAGTTGATCAACTCCACTCACTTTGGAGCAGCACGTTTCATTTGCAGGAGAACATTTAGCAAATAGGCAACAGGTCTATTTTTGAAGGATTTCAGAGCTCAAACACAATGGAATGGCCAATCAGATCATCAGCAATCACATTATTCGGCTCTGTGGTCATGAATATTACCACCACAGTGCACCAAGCCATTATAGATATAAGAAAATAAATTGCTGAATGAAATAGCTGCGGCACAGCTCAGTGCAGACTCTGGTGGTGGAAGAGCTGCTGCTTTGACTGTTAGCCGATCGCAAGTTTTTCCTGCTTAAAATCCCATCTGCGCCAACTTGAATCCAAAAATGTTCTGCGTTTCACTTTGCACGTACATTTCATGATGCATGCAGTGTTGGTCATAAATTTCTCTCTCTTCCCACACCGAATGCCCCCCCCCCCCCCCCCCCCCCACACACACACACACACTGCAACAAACACGTGTGCAGGAATGAACAAAAATGCAACAGCGACTGATACGTAAAGCAACGCGTACATGGAAATCTGGCTGTAGACATCTACAGCTTATCAACATGATGTCACATATAATGTCAAATTTTCTACTTCAGCTGTGAGTTTGTCTTTTCTTTTAACGTCTTGTTGAGAAAATCATCTGTCTGTGCACACAGCAGTGCTGCTGGTAACTGTTGTCCTGCCTTGTCACAAATTCGTAATCTGCTGCATAGTGCAGCAGATAAGTGAATATTTACAGGGGAATCCTTCAAATGGTGACGCAAGAACCAAATTTTCCACAAGTACTCCTTAAACATTATTCTTTTGAAAAAGCAGGGTGTCCACCTGAATTTGCAGTAGGCAGACTGGTAGGAGTCAATTGAAGAATTGCACAGGGGTCAAAACTTAAAAACACTCCAATCATATTGAAAGGTATTCCATATTATTATCACTTTACCGGGGCGTTGCCAGGCCGGTATTGTTGATTTACGCTATACTATCCGGCTATACCCCCCCCCCCCCCCCCCCAGCTGTGCGTAAACAAATGACATCATAGCGCGTGAGCGCAGCCCAGGAACTGTCCGCAGAGGGGAAAAAAAACTGTCCGCAGAGGAAAAGATGAAAGTGCGAGAAGTGTGTTTTGGTCCCAATATGGATATTCCGGATGATTTTCTCATAGATAGTACGACAATGAACAGCAGCTAAAGCAGCCAACTTCATGAGGACGCACTGGCTAAAAATTGGAGAGCAGCGCGCGCCAGCTAGCCGACACGACAAAAGTTAAGTGAGCCAACTTTTTATGTACGCATTACATGTTGTGTATCTCAGTAAAAAGTGGTGATAATGCAAATAGCATGCTGTTGTCGTGCAGTATGCATTTTCTGACTCTCTCCGTTTACGCCCAGTCGCCCACAATGACAGATATTTGCCCTCGTCTAACTCGGGCGAACATCTGTCATTTTGGGCGACTGGGCGTGAACGTCGGGCCTCTGAAAATGCATACCGCCCTCCAAAAGCATGTTATTGTATTATTATTTGTCTGATCATAAAGATTCCAAAAAGGTATATTTTAGACTATCTATGACTGAATTCTATGGAGCTATGGGGTAAAAAAAACAGCAAAAAATGGCGTGAGAGATCAATTTCGCTTTGTGCAGGGGTCAAAAGTTATTGTTGCTCCAATTTTGGTAAAAAGTGGTGTAAATTATTGGTTGAGCCAATAGGATTAATACATAGAATAGTTTTGACTGTGTTGCGTGTTTGGTTTGCATTGTAACAGTTAAACAATGTTGACCTCCATTGGATTCTATGACATGTGACACATTACCTGTAACACGATAACTAAGCATGACACATGATGTAAACTTTCTTTTTAAAACACTGTTAACCAATAATTTGCATTTTTTTTTTTCCACAATTAGAGCAACTTTAACTTTTGACCCCTGTACAAACTGAAATTGACCTTTGTCACCATTCTTGCCATTTATACCCCATAACTCCATAACATTCAGTCACAGATAGTTCAAACTATACCTTTTTGGAATCTCTGCAATCAGACAAATAATGTAGTATCATTTTCAATATGATTGGAACATCTTTTAATTTTAACCCCTGTGTAATTCTTCAGTTGACCCCTACCTGGCTGCCTTTTGAAAATTCAAATGGACATCCTAACTTTTCAAAAGGGTAATTAATGTCTAGGGTGTATTTGTGCCAAACTTAGTGCTTGCATCACCATTTGAAGGATTCCCCCCCCCCCCCCCCCCCCGTTATCCACTGCACTACAAACATAGTCTTGTACAGTAGATTCCTGACAGTGTGCTGAGGTTGTTTACATGTTTATTTTTAAACTTTAAGTCAACCTCATGCAGCTGTGTTCTTGTGGCTTTGGCTTCACAACATTTCTGGTTTTACAGTTTAGCAGTAAAACCTACTGCCGTGGATGTTAACAGCAGCTTTAAAGGACGGTCTGTTCATTGTGGCTTCTCAGAGCTGCTGCCTGAAGATCAAACCAGCGTTCTTTTTGTAGGCCACATCTGACCGATTCACTGTACAGGACATGACTTTGATCTGTGCCGATACAACCTATCAATGCATCCCTGATTTCCTCTCGTCATAAGAGCTGTTGGATATTTTTTCCTCTTTTCTTCTTCGAGCAGTGAACAGCGGTGACCTTGATAATCACGTTTTTGTTGTCTGCAGCTGAGTGCATCCTCTTTCACATCAGACTATCCGCTCCCAGCCGTGCTGAGCTCAGCAGTTTTCAAAGCACGTGGAGGGCCGTGGCCGGTGTGAGCAGAGACAGCAGGGCTGCAGCTCATCATCACCTCACTGGCTTTAGGATTATTTCACTTTTTTACGCTGTGCAATGTCAGAAAATGGTCATTTGTCCACACGCACAGTGACCTCTTCAGGCGTGTTACAGCTGAACATTTAAAGCACACAAATATTCAGTTTAGTAACACCCCCCCCGCCCCCAATAAAAAAAAAACTGCAGGAATTAAGACAAGACAATTAAGACAATCAAGACGTTAAACACTTTATAAATCATTCAATGTCAAGAAAAATTCAATCTGTATGTGGTTACAGGTGGATCATGTGTATTACCATGGAAACGAGGATACATTGTGTCCATCGTTTGTGTATTCCTGGTGTGTCCAACATGTACGCCGTGATAGAGCTGTAACTAATTATTTTGAATGTAACAGTGATCACGTTGACAAATGGAAGATAAGTGCAGTGGTTAAGAAACTGCTCTTAAACAAATCTTTAGCATTTACCTTGATGCCTCTTGTTAGCATTAGGCGTCTGGTAGCTAACAGTGAAGATGATAAAATAAAACTGTCTTCTTAAAATAACTTACCAGGTGATCCTTACTGACTTCACCAGTTTTTAAATGGCTGTTGTTAAGCACCTTGGGGGTGACTTAGATTCTGATTTGGAGCTGTATAAATTAATTAAATTGAATTAAACGTTACTTGTTTTGTCTTGTAATCTTTCTAGTTAACTAAAATCAATATAAAGCAAATTAGTTGTATTACAAAAACTGAAATGCGTATTCTTGAAGGTGGTGTTAAATCAAGTTGATCAACTCTGGAACTAAATGGTTACTGGGTGACATCCAGGATGTCACTCATCTGAGCGACAGTGATCCTGAATCTCAGTGTTTGCGGATTGTCCATGAACTTTTCAGTACATAAAATGTCATTTTAATGAGGGTCAGAATGTTCAGAACAGCGGTACGACAGTGAATCAGCATGAGCTGAACTCCTGGATGCCTCGTATCTGGGTGATTGAGACCAAACATCAAGAGCTAAGAACTTTGGACATGAGGAGGAACTTGCTTGTGTAATTCTTGTGGACATATCTGAGGTCCTGCTGTTTCAAAGCGGGTTTTGGGAAATGTCCTGCCATGGTGACTGGTACACGCGCCAACATGGACATTGACTAACTATTGCAAGTTGGTTATATTTAGAGGCTGACTGATCTGGAGGATGACACACCGATGAAGGAGAGCAAAAACTTTGATTTTTACACACACACACACACACACATACATACATACATACATACATACATACATATATATACAGTGAGGAAAAACAAGTATTTGAACACCCTGCGATTTTGCAAGTTCTCCCACTTAAAAATCATGGAGGGATCTGAAATTTTCATCTTAGGTGCATGTCCACTGTGACAGATATAATCTAAAAAAAAAAAAAAAAAAAAATCTGGAAATCACATTGTATGATTTTTTTTTTTTTTTTTTTTTTTTTTTTTTTAAATAATTTGTTTGCATGTTACTGCTGCAAATAAGTATTTGAACACCTGCCAATCAACAAAAATTCTGGCCCTCAAAGACCTGTTAGTCCGCCTCTAAAAAGTCCACCTCCACTCCACTTATTATTCCAAATTAGAAGCACCTATTTGAGGTCGTTAGCTGCATAAAGACACCTGTCCACCCCACACAATCAGTAAGACTTCAACTACTAACATGGCTAAGACCAAAGAGCTGTCCAAAGACACCAGAGACAAAATTGTAGACCTCCACAAGGCTGGAAAGGGCTATGGGGCAATTGCCAAGCAGCTTGGTGAAAAAAGATCAACTGTTGGAGCAATTATTAGGAAATGGAAAAGGCTAAACATGACTGCCAGTCTCCCTCGGACTGGGGCTCCATGCAAGATCCCACCTCGTGGTGTATCAATGATCCTAAGGAAGGTGAGGAATCAGCCCAGAACTGCATGGGAGGATCTGAAGAGAGCTGGCACCACTGTTTCCAAGGTTACTGTGGGTAATACACTAAGACGTCATGGGTTAAAATCATGCATGGCACGGAAGGTTCCACTGCTTAAATCAGCACACATCCAGGCCCGTCTTAAGTTTGCCCATGACCATTTGGATGATCCAGAGGAGTCATGGGAGAAAGTTATGTGGTCAGATGAGACCAAAATAGAACTTTTTGGTCTTAATTCCACTCGCTGTGGTTGGAGGAAGAAGAATGCTGAGTACCATCCCAAAAACACCGTCCCTACTGTGAAGCATGGGGGTGGAAGCATCATGCTTTGGGGGTGTTTTTCTGCACATGGGACAGGACGAGTGCACTGTATTAAGGAGAGGATGACCGGGGCCATGTATTGCGAGATTTTGGTGAACAACCTCCTTCCCTCAGTTAGAGCATTGAAGATGGGTCATGGATGGGTCTTCCAACATGACAATGACCAGAAGCACACAGCCAGGATAACCAAGGAGTGGCTTTGTAAGAAGCATATCAAGGTTCTGGAGTGGCCTGGCCAGTGTTCAGACCTAAACCCAATAGAAAATCTTTGGAGGGAGCTCAAACTCCGTGTTTCTCAGTGACAGCCCAGTAACCTGGCTGATCTAGAGAAGATCTGTATGGAGGAGTGGACCAAAATCCCTGCTGCAGTGTGTGCAAACCTGGTGAGAAACTACAGGAAACGTTTGACCTTTGTAATTGCAAACAAAGGCTACTGTACCAAATATTAACATTGATTTTCACAGGTGCTGAAATACTTATTTGCAGCAGTAACATACAAATTTAAAAAAATCATACATTGTGATTTCCGGATTTTTTTTTTTTTTTTTTTTTTTAGATTGTCTCTCACAGTGGACATGCACCTAAGATAGACCCCTCCATGATTTCTAAGTGGGAGAACTTGCAAAATCGCAGGGTATTCAAATACTTATTTTCCTCACTATATATATATATATATATACACACACTCGACAAAAATATAAACGCAACACTTTTGGTTTTGCTCCCATTTTGTATGAGATGAACTCAAAGATCTAAAACTTTTTCCACATAGACAATACCACCATTTCCCTCAAGTATTGTTCACAAACCAGTCTAAATCTGTGATGGTGAGCACTTCTCCTTTGCTGAGATAATCCATCCCACCTCACAGGTGTGCCATACCAAGATGCTGATTAGACACCATGATTAGTGCACAGGTGTGCCTTAGACTGCCCACAATAAAAGGCCACTCTGAAAGGTGCAGTTTTATCACACAGCACAATGCCACAGATGTCGCAAGATTTGAGGGAGCATGCAATTGGCATGCTGACAGCAGGAATGTCAACCAGAGCTGTTGCTTGTGCATTGAATGTTCATTTCTCTACCATAAGCTGTCTCCAAAGGTGTTTCAGAGAATTTGGCAGTACATCCAACCAGCCTCACAACCGCAGACCACGTGTAACCACACCAGCCCAGGACCTCCACATCCAGCATGTTCACCTCCAAGATCGTCTGAGACCAGCCACTCAGACAGCTGCTGAAACAATCGGTTTGCATAACCAAAGAATTTCTGCACAAACTGTCAGAAACCGTCTCAGGGAAGCTCAGCTGCATGCTTGTCGTCCTCATTGGGGTCTCGACCTGACTCCAGTTTGTCGCCGTAACCGACTTGAGTGGGCAAATGCTCACATTCGCTGGCGTTTGGCACGTTGGAGAGGTGTTCTCTTCACGGATGAATCCCAGTTCACACTGTTCAAGGCAGATGGCAGACAGCGTGTGTGGTGTTGTGTGGGTGAGCGGTTTTCTGATGTCAATGTTGTGGATCGAGTGGCCCATGGTGGCGGTGGGGTTATGGTATGGGCAGGCGTCTGTTATGGACGAAGAACACAGGTGCATTTCATTGATGTCATTTTGAATGCACAGAGATACCATGACGAGATCCTGAGGCCCATTGTTGTGCCATACATCCAAGAACATCACCTCATGTTGCAGCAGGATAATGCACGGCCCCATGTTGCAAGGATCTGTACACAATTCTTGGAAGCTGAAAATGTCCCAGTTCTTGCATGGCCGGCATACTCACCGGACATGTCACCCATTGAGCATGTTTGGGATGCTCTGGACCGGCGTATATGACAGCGTGTACCAGTTCCTGCCAATATCCAGCAACTTCGCACAGCCATTGAAGAGTGGACCAACATTCCACAGGCCACAGTTGACAACCTGATCAACTCTATGCGAAGGAGATGTGTTGCACTGCATGAGGCAAATGGTGGTCACACCAGATACTGACTGGTATCCCCCCCCAATAAAACAAAACTGCACCTTTCAGAGTGGCCTTTTATTGTGGACAGTCTAAGGCACACCTGTGCACTAATCATGGTGTCCAATCAGCATCTTGGTATGGCACACCTGTGAGGTGGGATGGATTATCTCAGCAAAGGAGAAGTGCTCACTATCACAGATTTAGACTGGTTTGTGAACAATATTTGAGGGAAATGGCGATATTGTGTATGTGGAAAAAGTTTTAGATCTTTGAGTTCATCTCATACAAAATGGGAGCAAAACCAAAAGTGTTGCGTTTATATTTTTGTTGTGTGTGTGTGTGTATATATGTGTGTGTGTGTGTGTGTATATATATATAATAAAGGATCTAAAACATCCTTTCCCTAGCAAGGATGACCATATTCCTCTGCTGTCAGCGGAGTTTTTGGAAAATTTCTCATCACAGCTGTTGCACTGTTTGAGCTGCCAAGACATGGAAGTGTCCAGATGTTAGTGGGTAGATAAGCTTACTTTTGCACCGGTTGCCCCTGTGGTCACTGTACTGATGGAGTGGCAGACTGGAGCCTAGGTTCAGTGGCAGACCAGCTACTTCCAATGGTGTCTAGTATCACCCCCTGTCAGACTCATGCACTCATTAGGGATTTTGTATGCTATCTGTCTACAATCAGACCACGG
This sequence comes from Thalassophryne amazonica, assembly GCF_902500255.1. NCBI lineage: Eukaryota > Metazoa > Chordata > Actinopteri > Batrachoidiformes > Batrachoididae > Thalassophryne > Thalassophryne amazonica. The sequence goes on along the minus strand of NC_047119.1, from coordinate 62,511,821 downwards.
TGATTGATATCTTGATGAGGGAAATTTTATGAGCAGCTTCATTCTGTGATGGACAACTGCAGGAGAGTTGACATTCAACTGGTCATGAGTGACTTTAATGCAAGCAGGGTGGGTTGCATTGTTGCTCAAATTACTAATCTTTGGGACAATATAAAAAACTGCAAAACAACACAGTGATTCTTTATTTACTTTGACTTCTGTTTCATTGCTGATAGCATGAACCCATATATTTTGTGCTTCACAGTGCATCCCTAAAGTATTCACAGTGCTTCAACCTATCCACATTTTATGTTACAGCCTTATTCCAAAATGGAGTAAATTCATTTCCCCTTAAAACTCTACCCACAACACCCCATTATGACATGAAAAACATTTTTTGAATTTTGCAAGTTTATTTACAATTAAAAAAAACAAACCTAAGGAATCACATGTACAACCCCAATTCCAATGAAGTTGGGACGTTGTGTAAAATGTAAATAAAACCAGGATACAATGATTTGCAAATCCTGTTCAACCTATATTCAATTGAATACACCACAAAGACAAGATATTTAATGTTCAAAGTGATAAACTTTATTGTTTTTGTGCAAATATTTGCTCATTTTGAAATGGATGCCTGCAACATGTTTCAAAAAGGCTGGGACAGTGGTATGTTTACCACTGTGTTACATCACCTTTCCTTCTAACAACACTCAATAAGCATTTGGGAACTGAGGACACTAAATTATTGAAGCTTTGTCGGTGGAATTCTTTCCCATTCTTGCTTGATGTACAACTTCATTTGTTCAACAATCCGGTGTCTCCATTGTCGTATTTTGCGCTTCATAATGCGCATGCATAATCTTCAATGGGCAACAGGTCTGGACTGCAGGCAGGCCAGTCTAGTACCCAAACTCTTTTACTACAAAGCCACGCTGTTGTAATACGTGCAGAATGTGGCATGGCATTGTCTTGCTAAAATAAGCAGAGATGTCCCTGAAAAAAATGTTGCTTGGATGGCAGCATGTGTTGCTCCAAAACCTGGATGTACTTTCAGCATTGATGATGCCATCACAGATGTTTAAGTTGCCCATGCCAGGGGCACTAATACACCCCCATACCATCACAGATGCTGGCTTTTGAACTTTGCACTGGTAAAAGTCTGGATTGTCTTGTTCCTCTTTTGTCCAGACGACACGACATCCATGATTTCCAAAAACAATTTGAAATGTGGACTCATTAGACCACAGCACACTTTTCCACTTTTTATTAGTCCATTTCAAATGAGCTCGGGCCTAGAGAAGGCAGCAGCGTTTCTGGATGTTGTTGATGTATGGCTTTCACTTTGCATGGTAGCATTTTAACTTGCACTTGTAGATGTAGTGACGAACTGTGTTAACTGTCAATGGTTTCCTGAAGTGTTCCTGAGCCCACACGGTAAGATCCTTTACACAATGATGTCGGTTTTTAATGCAGTGCCCCCTGAGGGATTGAAGGTCACGGGCATTCGGTGTTGGTTTTGGCCTTGCCGCTTATGTGTAGAAACTTCTCCAGATTCTCCAAATCTTCTGATTATATTATGGACTGTAGATGATGGAATCCTTAAATTCCTTGCAATTGAACGTTGAGAAACATTGTTCTTAAACTGTTGGACTATTTTTTCATGCAGTTCACAAGTGGTGATCCTCATCCCATCTTTGCTTGTAAATGGCTGAACCTTTTGGGGATGCTCCTTTTATACCCAATCATGACACTCCCCTGTTTCCAGTTAGGTGTTCTTTGAGCATTCATCAACTTTCCCAGTCTTTTATTGTCCCGTTGCAACTTTTTTTTGAAACGTGTTGCAGCCATCCATTTCAAAATGAGCAAATATTTGCACAAAAACAAAGTCTATTAGTTTGAACATTAAATATCTTGTCTTTGTGGTGTATTCAATTGAATATAGGTTGAAGAGGATTTGCAAATCATTGTATTCTGTTTTTATTTACGTTTGACACAATATCCCAACATCACTGGAATTGGGATTGTACTATTCACAGCCTTTGCTCAATATTTAGTTGATGCACCTTTGGCAGCAGTTACAACCTCAAGTCTTCAAGTCTGTTTTTAAGAGATTAGTTGAAGCTGCAGCTCTGAGATACAGTTGCCTTTTTGTCTTCATGTTTATTTCTATGAAGTTGTCAGTTTCGCCATGAAAGTTGAGTTGAGTTCGATGAACATCTGATGACTTTAACTGGATGACGCTAAACTCTGCACACTGTTGCTTTAAAAAGTGTTCATTTGTTTAAAAAAAACCCTCTATAAGCAGCGGTGTGACAGAGCTGCATAGGGTCAACAGCAGCTCTTCTGTTCGACAGACTGATCGTGGCACACTGCTTTAATGCAAGAAATGTCAACTAGTGTCCTGACAAACTGTGATGGTGGTTTTAAACTGTGGTTATATTATGTTTGAGAACACTGTAACTGTATTGAGTTTTTTGAACCTTAACCACAACTACGTCTTAGACAATCTACGTAGTTACCGCCTGATATTCCACTGATCTGATTCCACTAATGGCCACTTTGAAGGTGAGGACAAAACATGTAATCAGCCAGAGGCTGTGGGACCATCCTCAAAACAAACCTTTGGTTCTGTTCCTGGTAATTTGTTCATATTTACAACCCCTGGCAAAAATTATGGAATCACTGGCCTCAGAGGATGTTCATTCAGTTGTTTAATTTTGTGGGAAAAAAGCAGATCACAGACATGACACAAAACTAAAGTCATTTCAAATGGCAACTTTCTGGCTTTAAGAAACACTATAAGAAATCAAGAAAAAAAAGATTGTGGCAGTCAGTAACGGTTACTTTTTTTAGACCAAGCAGAGGAAAAAAATATGGAATCACTCAATTCTGAGGAAAAAATTATGGAATCACCCTGTAAATTTTCATCCCCCAAATTAACACCTGCATCAAATCAGATCTGCTCATTGACATTGACCCTATGCCATGACGTTGACCCTATGTGTCTTTTTGCAAGGAATGTTTTTGCAGTTTTTGCTCTATGGCAAGATGCATTATCATCTTGAAAAATGATTTCATCATCCCCAAACATCCTTTCAATTGTCCAAAATATCAACATAAACTTGTGCATTTATTGATGATGTAATGACAGCCATCTCCCCAGTGCCTTTACCTGACATGCAGCCCCATATCATCAATGACTGTGGAAATTTACATGTTCTCTTCAGGCAGTCATCTTTATAAATCTCACTGGAAAGGCACCAAACAAAAGTTCCAGCATCATCACCTTGCCCAATGCAGATTCGAGATTCATCACTGAATATGACTTTCATCCAGTCATCCACAGTCCACAATTGCTTTTCCTTAGCCCATTGTAACCTTGTTTTTTTCTGTTTAGGTGTTAATGATGCCTTTCGTTTAGATTTTCTGTATGTAAATCCCATTTCCTTTAGGCGGTTTCTTACAGTTTGGTCACAGACGTTGACTTCAGTTTCCTCCCATTCGTTCCTCATTTGTTTTGTTGTACATTTTTCGATTTTTGAGACATATTGCTTTACGTTTTCTGTCTTGACGCTTTGTCGTCCTTGGTCTACCAGTATGTTTGCCTTTAACAACCTTCCCATGTTGTTTGTATTTGGTCCAGAGTTTAGACACAGCTGACTGTGAACAACCAACATCTTTTGCAACATTGCGTGATGATTTACTCTCTTTTAAGAGTTTGATAATCCTCTCCTTTGTTTCAATTGACATCTCTCGTGTTGGAGCCATGATTCATGTCAGTCCACTTGGTGCAACAGCTCTCCAAGGTGTGTTCACTCCTTTTTAGATGCAGACTAACGAGCAGATCTGATATGATGCAGGTGTTAGTTTTGGGGATGAAAATTTACAGGGTGATTCCATAATTTTTTCCTCAGAATTGAGTGATTCCATATTTTTTTTTCCTCTGCTTGGTCTAAAAAAGTAACTGTTACTGACTGCCACAACCTTTTTTTTCTTGGTTTCTTAAAGCCAGAAAGTTGCCATTTGAAATGACTTTAGTTTTGTGTCATGTGTGTGATCTGCTTTTTTTCTACAAAATTAAACAACTGAATGAACATCCTCCGAGGCCGGTGATTCCATAATTTTTGCCAGGGGTTGTAGATCTTGCAGATTGGAGTGGTGTGTTCAGGGAGTGTATTATTTTACACTGCAGTGCAAGCACCTTTTGAGCCAGGCTGATGCAAATTGACTTCGATGCACATTTTAAGCTGACACTCCTTCCCCGCGCTTTCTGTGCTCGTTTCTGTCAGGGATGCGATCAGATGTCGCAGCATGAATGTCCCAGACATCGCTCTATTGTTTGCAGAAACCTCCCAGCACTCTGGTCATTATTCTTTCACTGTGCGGACGCTGATGAGTGGGTCAGACACTTTGTAATGTCATCAGTGGATTAAGTCATAGACGGGCAGCGTTCAGACCACCTTTCTGGTGATTGTTAGCCAGAATTTCACGCCAGCTGATGAGCTTGTTTTGAACATTTATCCTCTTAAAAACAATCAAATTGAATACAGTTGCTTGAGGACATGCTGGGAGATGGTGTGTACACGTGTGTACTGTGAAAGCACAGGCGGGATATTGTTTTAGGTACTGAGTATTTGTGTCTATGTGCTCATTGGTTTTGGACCAAATGTGGAGGGTCAGCCAAGGTCAGAGTAACTCAGCTTTTTGTCCAAGGCTAAGGTGGCACTTTTGGCCCAATGCTTGTTCAGTATAAAGGGGGTATGTAGAATGGGTATTTTTAGAATTTGGTGACACTGCTACTGTGAAACCTCACAGTGAAGATGTGTCTCCTTTCTGTTTGTCCCATGACCTTTAACCTTGGGTGACTTTGAAAGTTCAGAGTCAAGGTCATACCTGTTTAACTCAGTTTGAAAATACTATGGACTAAACATGGTGGGAGGGATGTGTGTTAGTCAAGGATAAAGTGGTTCAGTTTTGATCAAATATCAGCTTGGTGATATTGCTGAATCCAAAAGAATTGCATGAATCCATGTCGAACTGTGCAAGTAGTGAGTGTTGCACTGTCTGACTGCCTGTTCTGTTTTTATGAACCATACTGATACAGATCATGACATTAACGACATTTTTTTTTGTCCAACCTTTTTACTTTGATTTGTGAATTGAAAAGGAAAAGCTTTTGTTGTTTGGCAGTGGAATAGTACATATCATGTTGAATGGGGGTAAAAACACTTCCTATTTCAAGTTTGTCCTTCCCTTTGAGGTTTTGGTAACATAAGGCTGAAATTTTGTGGAAAACGTCTTGGATTAAGAATTGGTTTTGATTTTCTGTTTTTCAGTTTGTGCATGGTTCTCATTAAACATGTTTTTTCTGTAGGTCATGCTTCTGCACGTGGAAGTCCTTGACATAAAAAATGGGAGCAGTAAATTTATTTTTTGTTTTATGTATTTTTTGTAAGCCATGTGATCGTTTGACTTTTCCTCCCACACATATTGAATCATAAAATCAGAAAGAACCTGGTGTAGTTTGTAATGTGTGAGTGTCTTTGCAGAAATCATCCACGTCCAACGTTCATGGCTGCAATCAGAAAATTGTCCCCCAAATGACAAAATATGTCACTGATGACATGAATTGTTACTTCTGTCTGTGGCTACAGTTTCCAAAGTAGCTTAATTATAGTCAGATGACATGGTGGTTGTGTGTTTACACATGAGCCACCTACAATGACATAATTGAGCAGCTGAGTGCTAATGGAGCAGATTTTGGGCTTGTGCTGCTGTAACGTTTGCACATGTATATATACACACACACACACACACACACACACACACACACACATGTGGCAGCTGGTAACAGCGTATATAAAGTATGTCTGCCAGTTTTCCATGATGCCAGACTTACAGGAAATTGACTGTAGCCTCCTCGGAATGAAAACCACAGCTTCACAGATCCACTCAGATCAAACTGAGATGACTTTAAAAAAAAAACACAAAAAAACAAACAAAAAAAAACACTTTCAGTTGTTCAACAGGAACCTGCACATGTTATCTCTGCACCTTTTCTCACCCCCAGCTGATTCACACATACAAAAGACTTGAGAAAATAACCTCGCTTCAAGGTCGGTTATGAAAAATGAGAACTTTGGCTTTTTAAGGTGATTGAAGAGAACAATGAGAACATTCTTTTCCCTTCAGGATAATTATATCTTATTTTAAAATGTCCTTATAAGTATATGTAAAGGACCCAAAGCATAACTTTGTACTTAAGTGTTTTTATAACTTATTGGCATTTACTCCCACAACTGTTGACAGTGACGGGACATGTCACTCTTACTGGCTGGTTTTTATTTGTCAGTCGACCAAACTGTGAAAGGGATGTTGAACCTTTTATCTATGCTTATTATATATTTGAAAAATGTATCTGTCTCACACATTTATACAAATTTTAGCAACAGTGGGCTGGTATGAGATTTTGAAGGTATACCAACCTTTGAAAAAAATAACATGGTACACAGAATTACATGGTGTTTTACACCTGGAGTCATTATGTCTGTGTTGAAGTTCATATATGTCTGTTTCCAGCCACACTGTTTAATGTCAACGCCCCCCCAGTGTGCTTCAGCTCCAGGATTAATTAACAAAGATGTCACCAGCTGTCATTGCCATTTTGATTAGCTCTCTTTTGTTGCACTTTATCACTATGTGTATGTGTATTTTGGTTTTAAACCATCATTGTGAGGACATTTTGGGTTAAGACTCAGGCATTATGCCTGAGTGTCCCCACAGAGAGACAAGTGTGTGTGTGTGTGTGTGTGAGTCAGAGGTGGTAGAGAGTGTACCCAAGGATGCAAGAGTGGTGATTGGAGTGGACTTCAATGGACAGGTTGGTGAAGGCAACAGAGTAGATGAAGTAATGGGTAGATGGAGATGAAGTCAAGAGGAATGTGGACGGCAGATGGTGGTACATTTTGCATAAAGGATGAAAATCATCATCATCTTAATAAGTAGAAGAACAGGGTGACTCATAAGAGTGAAGGAAGGTGACACAGGTAGATGATGTGTAGAAGATGCCATCAAAAAGAATTTTGAGAGTGTGAGATGGTGGCAGTGGAGCGTGTAGCTGGAGAGCAGTGGATGGAGGTTTGCAGGATGTTTTTGGAGGTCAAGGAGTGTAAAAAGAATGAGGGGTGAACCAAAGATCAGATGGAAGCTGAAGAAGGAAGAATGTCGGGTGAAATTGATGAGGTGAGGCAGGTAAAGTGATTCTGGACAACAGTAGCCAGGAAGGGCGTGGGTGTGACATCTGGACAGGACATTTGGGAGATGGGGGAGTCGGTGAGATGAAAGTAGACAGGAAGAGTGCAAGGAGATGGGCTGTAAAGTAACTATAAAAACTATAGTGCATCTGGAGAGTATTCACACCACTTCACTTTTCCCACACTTTGTTACAGCCTTATTCCAAAATGGAGTAAATTTATTTTCCCCTACAAAATTCTACTCAATACCCCATAATGTCAACATGATTTATTTATTTTTTATTTTTGCAAACTTACTAAAAAACCCCCCAAAAAACCCCCAAAAACTAAGGAATCACATGTACATAAATATTCACACCCTTTGCTCAAATACTTTGTTGATGCACCTTTGACAGCAGTTACATCCTTAAGTCTTCTTGAATATGATGCCACAAGTTTGCTGCACCTATCTTTATGCAGTTTTGCTCATTCCTACTTTGCAGCGCCTCTCAAGTTCCTCAGGTTGAATGGGGGGCGTCGGTGCTCAGCCATTTTCAGATCTCTATGGAGATCTGAGTTCTGTGTCACAGAAGGGTATCTGTGAGTTTACCAGACAGTGAGACAGCTATGTTGTGGCGGTGGCACTACCAAAAACACAGGAGGTAGAGCTGAAGATGATGTGATTTTTCTTTGGGAGTTACAAGGATGGGATCAGACTAGGAATGAACATATCAGAGGGACAGCACAGGTAGGACAATTTAACGATAAAGATAGAGGTAAGATCAAGATGGTTTGGACATGTGCAGAGGAGGGGCCGAAGGTATACAGTGCAGGTGAAGAGTGAGGAAAGCCACCAAGACACCAGGACAACCCTGAAGACGTTATAGACTTCTGTGGCTGTAATTGAAGAAATTGTGCAAAGTGCAGGTTTTGAGTGTTGCATCACCAGTTAGATAGCTTCATGATGAAGTGGTATAGAGAAGGTTTCAATAAAAAAAAGAAAGGGGGGAAAAAAAAACACTTGAAAGTTCAGCTACAGTTTGCCAGAAGGCACATTGGAGATTCAAGCATAGATTTGATGTTTTGTTTAAAGAAAATTCTTGTCTGTGCAACTCTACTATGAAGGCAGGAGTGGTGATACAAAATGCAAAACTTGCACTTTGCACAATCTCTTCAATCACAGCCACAGAAATCTATAACTTCAGGGTTGTCTTGGTGGCTTTCCTTACTCTTCACCTTCTTACACAGTCACTCAGTTTTTGAGAACTATCTACTCCACACGGATTTACCATTGAGTGCTATACTGTTTGTATTTCTTTATTATTCATGTAAATAATGTCCAAGACATAGTCAGTGTCTTGGGAATGTTCACATATCCATCCCCTGACTTGTCTGAAGAAAACTGTATATAAAAGTGATGGCTTACATGTGCTATCCTAAAGGGGCACTTACTTATTCACACCATCATTTTGGCTTTTAGATTTTTAATTAATTTATATCAAACTGTAGAGATTTACTTTCACTGAGTTTAAAGTGCAAGATTTTGGAAATTCTAACAAACAAGGCCTGAATTTTTTTGTTTTTTGATGTCCTAAAAAAATCTAATATGTAAAGGGTCAAGGGGGCAAACACTATTTCACAGCACTGTATAGGGAAAAGGATGCTGAGGATGGAGCCACCAGGCAGGAGGATAAGAGGGAGGCCAAAGAGGAGGTTTATGGATTTGGTTATAGAGGACCTGCATGTGGCTGGTGTGACAGAGGACGATGCAGAGGACCGGGTCAGACGGAGACTGATCTGCTCTGGTGACTCCTAACGGGAGCAGCCAGAAGTAAACTAAGACTTTTATTGTGAAACACCAGGAAAGTTGTGTAACCAGACACCTCTTCAAAATATAGAGGACAGAATTTTCTGAAACGCAGAGAGATGTAGTCCTTGAGTTAAGGGAGGATGTTGGTTCAGTTTTGAGCAAGATTGTAATCTTTTTCAAAATCTTGAGTCCTGTCTTTCATTTCCTTTTGCGACAACTTTGCCTTTGTTTCAAGGGCTGGTTTTATGCCAGGTTTTATAAAAAAAAAAAACCTGCACATCCAGCTTTTAAACCCTCCTGTTAGTTTGAAAAGGTCAAAATTCTGACCGTGTCAGAGATGCAGATTGTGCCTGTCCTTTTCTTTGATTTGTATGTGGATTCATGGAATCCCTGTTGAGGATTATGTGGATTTATATTTTTTTTCCACTCATTATTTCTGGATTCTTAATTTTTCATTGAGTTCTATTTTTGTGTCATCTGTTCTTTGTTTTGTTTAGTTTTTTTCATGTATTTATTTATTTATTTTTGTCTTTTCTCACATTCACTCAGATTTTCCTGGAAACCAATCCAGTACAACCTCAATGATGAAACTTTCAGAAGTGTTGATTGTAGCCGACTGCAGACATTTTTTCCTTTTTAAAATAAGCCTCTGCTCACCCTGTGTGAAACTTAAATTATATTATGCTCTAACCTTTATCAATTATTGCATCATCAGGCACAGCTGCTCTTTCCTTTTTTTTTTATATTGCAGAGTGAAACATCTGGAGACACATTTAGATTATTAAAGTGCTGATTTTTGTGCCAAGCAGTCCAGCTCGAGCTTTGATCTGATAATGCTGATCACACACTCTGGTTCTTTAGCAGCGGGCCTTTTAAAGTGGACCTGCTCTGTTCTAATGCTGTCAGCACGGTCTCGTTGAGTAAAGCTGCGTGGAGCGGTGCCTGAGTTTCCGTGATGTCAGGGTAGAAATAAGCTGTTCTGGGCTCACTCTAACAGGGGTCTTATTGTGTTTTTTTTTTTTTTTTTTTTTTTTTTTTTTTTTTTTTGATCGTGCCTCTTGCGTCAGTTGTGGTTCCTGGAAGTGTATCCTTGTTCTTCCAGAGCCTTCTTTAGTAGGTTTTGAAAAGTTGACTGAAACTTTTCTCTAAGGATTTAGGCTTTCACAGGTGGCTCTGTGGGATTGGAGTTGGACAACCAATAGATTGACACAGGTTACTTCCTGGTGTGCGCTTCCAGCTACCTGTCTGTGTCCTTGGACAAGACACTTGATTTGGGTCGTTCCAGTCCACCCAGCTGTAAATGGGTATTGACCTTAACTGCAGAAGTAACTTGCAGTGCACTGGCACACATCCTGCTGAGTAGGGATGGGCCGTATCGTATCAATATAGTACTGGTAGAAATTCTCCCCATAGTAAGAATTTGTCATCCTGTGATATAAATGACATTCGCTGATAATGCCTTCTCAGCTGCGTGTGGTCAGCTCATGATGGCGGAGGTGGAGTTCAAAGTGAGCGAGGAAGAACAGTTAAGCTGACATGTTACAGTGTGATACCATAAATATTCAAAACCATAGAATATCTGTGCACACACATAGCACATAAAGCCCTACATTTTTTTTTTCTCCTTCTGTCCCCCTGACATTCCAATGGCCCCCCTTTGCTGCTCTGTGGTTGTGCTGTGGATATCTTCATGTGTACAGTTTGGAAGTTTGGTCCTTTTTAAAGTCCGAAGTGCAGCTTTATATAACGGCAAAAATAAATACTTGTCATTTGACATTTTATTAATTTATAAACAGAAAAGAGACTTTTGGTGTTCGTCACTGGTACTTAACAGTCCAACACAAAATTTAGAGTCCAAAATTTGTTCTAAGTTGGCCGTGATGCCGTCCACTGACTTCGTTTACAGACTGCTGTCTGGTTTCCTCACTCCAGCAAAGAAAATTGCGTCAGAAATTTGTCCAGCTTTTCATCTTCTTCATCCTAACAGCTCTTCATGCCCCCAGATGGTGTGGTGGATTTGTTTTTGTGTTAGAAGAATTAGCAGCGTCAATTAGTTCCTTCAAATCGTCGTCCACCAGAAAAACAAACTCTGTTTAGCTAAATGCCTCCCCCGGTAGTGTGAGCATGTGCGGTGGTCGGGGTGTGCAATAGCACATTTCATATAGTACCAAAATTGCATGCTAAAAAGAACTATTGCACGGTAAATGAAATACAATGGCAAATGGTACAAATAATCCATATCACATGACATGCAATCAATCAATCAATCAATCAATCAATTTTTTTATATAGCGCCAAATCACAACAAACAGTTGCCCCAAGGCGCTTTATATTGTAAGGCAAGGCCATACAATAATTATGTAAAACCCCAACGGTCAAAACGACCCCCTGTGAGCAAGCACTTGGCTACAGTGGGAAGGAAAAACTCTTTTAACAGGAAGAAACCTCCAGCAGAACCAGGCTCAGGGAGGGGCAGTCTTCTGCTGGGACTGGTTGGGGCTGAGGGAGAGAACCAGGAAAAAGACATGCTGTGGAGGGGAGCAGAGATCGATCACTAATGATTACATGCAGAGTGGTGCATACAGAGCAAAAAGAGAAAGAAACAGTGCATCATGGGAACCCCCCAGCAGTCTACGTCTATAGCAGCATAACTAAGGGATGGTTCAGGGTCACCTGATCCAGCCCTAACTATAAGCTTTAGCAAAAAGGAAAGTTTTAAGCCTAATCTTAAAAGTAGAGAGGGTGTCTGGCTCCCTGATCTGAATTGGGAGCTGGTTCCACAGGAGAGGAGCCTGAAAGCTGAAGGCTCTGCCTCCCATTCTACTCTTACAAACCCTAGGAACTACAAGTAAGCCTGCAGTCTGAGAGCGAAGCGCTCTATTGGGGTGATATGGTACTACGAGGTCCCTAAGATAAGATGGGACCTGATTATTCAAAACCTTATAAGTAAGAAGAAGAATTTTAAATTCTATTCTAGAATTAACAGGAAGCCAATGAAGAGAGGCCAATATGGGTGAGATATGCTCTCTCCTTCTAGTCCCCGTCAGTACTCTAGCTGCAGCATTTTGAATTAACTGAAGGCTTTTTAGGGAACTTTTAGGACAACCTGATAATAATGAATTACAATAGTCCAGCCTAGAGGAAATAAATGCATGAATTAGTTTTTCAGCATCACTCTGAGACAAGACCTTTCTGATTTTAGAGATATTGCGTAAATGCAAAAAAGCAGTCCTACATATTTGTTTAATATGCGCTTTGAATGACATATCCTGATCAAAAATGACTCCAAGATTTCTCACAGTATTACTAGGTCAGGGTAATGCCATCCACAGTAAGGATCTGGTTAGACACCATGTTTCTAAGATTTGTGGGGCCAAGTACAATAACTTCAGTTTTATCTGAGTTTAAAAGCAGGAAATTAGAGGTCATCCATGTCTTTATGTCTGTAAGACAATCCTGCAGTTTAGCTAATTGGTGTGTGTCCTCTGGCTTCATGGATAGATAAAGCTGGGTATCATCTGCGTAACAATGAAAATTTAAGCAATACCGTCTAATAATACTGCCTAAGGGAAGCATGTATAAAGTGAATAAAATTGGTCCTAGCACAGAACCTTGTGGAACTCCATAATTAACTTTAGTCTGTGAAGAAGATTCCCCATTTACATGAACAAATTGTAATCTATTAGACAAATATGATTCAAACCACCGCAGCGCAGTGCCTTTAATACCTATGGCATGCTCTAATCTCTGTAATAAAATTTTATGGTCAACAGTATCAAAAGCAGCACTGAGGTCTAACAGAACAAGCACAGAGATGAGTCCACTGTCCGAGGCCATAAGAAGATCATTTGTAACCTTCACGAATGCTGTTTCTGTACTATGATGAATTCTAAAACCTGACTGAAACTCTTCAAATAGACCATTCCTCTGCAGATGATCAGTTAGCTGTTTTACAACTACCCTTTCAAGAATTTTTGAGAGAAAAGGAAGGTTGGAGATTGGCCTATAATTAGCTAAGATAGCTGGGTCAAGTGATGGCTTTTTAAGTAATGGTTTAATTACTGCCACCTTAAAAGCCTGTGGTACATAGCCAACTAACAAAGATAGATTGATCATATTTAAGATCGAAGCATTAAATAATGGTAGGGCTTCCTTGAGCAGCCTGGTAGGAATGGGGTCTAATAAACATGTTGATGGTTTGGATGAAGTAACTAATGAAAATAACTCAGACAGAACAATCGGAGAGAAAGAGTCTAACCAAATACCGGCATCACTGAAAGCAGCCAAAGATAACGATACGTCTTTGGGATGGTTATGAGTAATTTTTTCTCTAATAGTTAAAATTTTATTAGCAAAGAAAGTCATGAAGTCATTACTAGTTAAAGTTAAAGGAATACTCGGCTCAATAGAGCTCTGACTCTTTGTCAGCCTGGCTACAGTGCTGAAAAGAAACCTGGGGTTGTTCTTATTTTCTTCAATTAGTGATGAGTAGAAAGATGTCCTAGCTTTACGGAGGGCTTTTTTATAGAGCAACAGACTCTTTTTCCAGGCTAAGTGAAGATCTTCTAAATTAGTGAGACGCCATTTCCTCTCCAACTTACGGGTTATCTGCTTTAAGCTATGAGTTTGAGAGTTATACCACGGAGTCAGGCACTTCTGATTTAAAGCTCTCTTTTTTTAGAGGAGCTACAGCATCCAAAGTTGTCTTCAATGAGGATGTAAAACTATTGACGAGATACTCTATCTCAATTACAGAGTTTAGGTAGCTACTCTGCACTGTGTTGGTATATGGCATTAGAGAACATAAAGAAGGAATCATATCCTTAAACCTAGTTACAGCGCTTTCTGAAAGACTTCTAGTGTAATGAAACTTATTCCCCACTGCTGGGTAGTCCATCAGAGTAAATGTAAATGTTATTAAGAAATGATCAGACAGAAGGGAGTTTTCAGGGAATACTGTTAAGTCTTCTATTTCCATACCATAAGTCAGAACAAGATTTACTTTTTGAGCAAAGCCAATAGAGTCTAATAATAGATTAAATGCAGTGTTGAGGCTGTCATTCTCAGCATCTGTGTGGATGTTAAAATCGCCCACTATAATTATCTTATCTGAGCTAAGCACTAAGTCAGACAAAAGGTCTGAAAATTCACAGAGAAACTCACAGTAACGACCAGGTGGACGATAGATAATAACAAATAAAACTGGTTTTTGGGACTTCCAATTTGGATGGACAAGACTAAGAGTCAAGCTTTCAAATGAATTAAAGCTCTGTCTGGGTTTTCGATTAATTAATAAGCTGGAATGGAAGATTGCTGCTAATCCTCCGCCCCGGCCCGTGCTACGAGCATTCTGACAGTTAGTGTGACTCGGGGGTGTTGACTCATTTAAACTAACATATTCATCCTGCTGTAACCAGGTTTCTGTAAGGCAGAATAAATCAATATGTTGATCAATTATTCTTCATTTACCAACAGGGACTTAGAAGAGAGAGACCTAATGTTTAATAGACCACATTTAACTGTTTTAGTCTGTGGTGCAGTTGAAGGTGCTATATTATTTTTTCTTTTTGAATTTTTATGCTTAAATAGATTTTTGCTGGTTATTGGTAGTCTGGGAGCAGGCACCGTCTCTACGGGGATGGGGTAATGAGGGGATGGCAGGGGGAGAGAAGCTGCAGAGAGGTGTGTAAGACTACAACTCTGCTTCCTGGTCCCAACCCTGGATAGTCACGGTTTGGAGGATTTAAGAAAATTGTGTATGTGTGTATGTGTGTGTATGTGTGTGTGTATGTGTGTGTGTATGTGTGTGTGTGTGTATGTGTGTGTGTGTGTATGTGTGTGTGTGTGTATGTATGTGTGTGTGTGTGTATGTGTGTGTGTATGTTGTGTGTGTGTGTATGTGTGTGTGTATGTGTGTGTGTGTGTATGTATGTGTGTGTGTGTGTATGTGTGTGTGTGTGTATGTGTGTGTGTGTGTATGTGTGTGTGTGTGTATGTATGTGTGTGTGTGTGTATGTGTGTGTGTGTGTGTGTGTGTGTGTGTGTGTGTGTGTGTGTGTGTGTATGTGTGTGTGTATGTGTGTGTGTGTATGTGTGTGTGTGTATGTGTGTGTGTATGTGTGTGTGTGTGTGTGTGTGTGTGTGTGTGTATGTATGTGTGTGTATGTATGTGTGTGTGTGTGTGTGTGTGTGTGTGTATGTATGTGTGTATGTGTGTGTGTGTGTGTGTGTGTGTGTGTGTGTGTGTGTGTGTGTGTGTGTGTGTGTGTGTGTGTGTGTGTGTGTGTGTGTGTATGTGTGTGTGTATGTGTGTGTGTATGTGTGTGTGTATGTATGTGTGTGTGTGTGTATGTGTGTGTGTGTGTATGTATGTGTGTGTGTGTGTATGTGTGTGTGTGTGTGTGTATGTGTGTGTGTGTGTGTGTGTGTGTGTATGTATGTGTGTATGTATGTGTGTGTGTGTGTATGTGTGTGTGTGTGTGTGTGTGTGTGTATGTGTGTGTGTGTGTGGGTGTATGTATGTATGTATGTATATGTATAAAATTGATTTGATTTGAAAAATAATATGAAGCTGACGTTAACTGAGCAGCCATATAATATCAAATCAATTTTATTTATATAGCGCCAAATCACAACAAACAGTTGCCCCAAGGCACTTTATATTGTAAGGCAAAAGCCATTCAGTAATTACAGAAAAACCCCAACGGTCAAAACGACCCCCTATGAGCAAGCATTTGTTGAAAGTGGGAAGGAAAAACTCCCTTTTAACAGAAAGAAACCCTCCAGCAGAACCAGGCTCAGGGAGTGGCAGTCTTCTGCTGGGACTGGTTGGGGCTGGTTCATATAATACCATTCCATATTTGGAAGTTGCAGACCCCCTCTTTCATATGGCAAATAAATTAATTTTAAACGAAGTCTTGCTTTCCTATTATTCCATATAAACTTATTAAATTGATTCATTTAAATCTTTAAAAAATGATGATGATAATGGCAAGGGAAGTGTCTGAAAATAATACAGAAATTTTGGCAGGATGGACATTTTTATTATGTATTCGGCCAATCATTGTCACTGGCAAAGTTGACCAACGGTTCAACGTCTCCATCACTTCCTTAACTAGGGGGCTGTAATTTGCATCGACAATTTGGTTTAGATCGGGTGTGATTTTAATACCCAAATATTTGAAACCATCTGTAGCGATGGTAAATTCTGTGCTTACAGGAGGGTTTTTCCTTTCCTCTGCATTTAGTAGCATTAGTACAGATTTTGTATTGTTAATTTTATAGCCTGAAAACTCCCCAAAATCCTTTATTATATTTGCCAAGTTAGGAATTGTTTTTTTAAGGTCCATCAAGAAGAATATAATATCATCAGCAAATAATGAAATCAAGTGATTTATTTTTCCAATATTGATTCCCGCTATCCCCTCATGGCTTCTCACTGCCATGGCCAGTGATCCAAGGCTAATGTGAAAAGCAAAGGGGACAAAGGGCACCCTTGTCTGGTTGAGCGTTCTAGATTAAATATTTTAGATATATTATTGGTTAAAATTTATGCAGTGGGATTTGTATACAACAACTGAATCCATTGTACATATAAACGTTTCTCCTAGACAGTACCTTGGAAGCAGTTCCATTCCATTCTATTCTGTCAAATGCTTGACTTGCATTGCAGTGTCTCCTGTATCCTGTTTTTCATATAAAATATTTAAAACCCGCCTAATGTTATGTATCCTTGTTTCTTTTTAATGAAACCTTGTTGATCATCAACTATTAATTTTGGCAAATACTTTTCTAATCTTTTGGATAAAGCCTTACATAATATTTTCGTATCACAGCTCATGAGACTAATTCCTCTATATGACTAGCATTCTGTGGATGGTTTGTTTGGTTTCAGAATTAATGTAATTGTAGCTAATCTCAGTGTCAAGAGACACCTAAATCAAGAGATTCTCTATGCATATTAAGGAGAGGCTGTGTCAACTTATTCTTAAATATTTAATAAAATTCAACAGGTAACCCATCCGGTCTGGGTGTTTTGCCACTATTCAATTCCCCTATGGCTTCTCCTATATCATGAACTGTGAGTGGGCTGTTAAGTATTGCCCTGTCTTCTTCTGATAATGTTTGAAACTGTAATTTGTTGCAAAATTTATTTTGGGCTTCCTCAGTTGAATTACATTCTGATTGATACAATAATTTATAAAATGACCTAAAGCTTTCATTTATCTCTTTAGGATCAGTGATAATTCCCCTGTAGTTGATTTTATGCTTATAATGGATCTGTCAGCTTGTTGTTTTTTATTCTCCAGGCCAATAATTTGCCTGCCTTTTCTCCTTGGTCATAAAATGCCTGTTTCGTCCACATCAAACTTTTAGCAATTTTGTCTGTTGTTAATTTCTCATATTTAGCTCTCATAACCTGTAGTGTCTAATTTTTCTGGGTTGTTGCTTTCAGAATATTCATTTTCTAATTCCTTAATTTGGCACTCCATCAATATGAGTTCTTGATTGTGTTTTTTGCCTTGGTTACTTGTGTAACCAATAATCTCTCCTCTTATATAAGCCTTAAAAGCTTCCCATCTTATACTAGCTGAAGTTTCTTCCGTGTTGCACTCAAAGTGATTTTCTATACATGTTTCAACAAACTTAACAAAATCTGAGTCTCTTAACAAATAAGTTTGGAGTCTCCATCTCTTTGGACATCTTTCCATTTTACCAAATTGAATCTTCATTGAGATTGGTGCATGATCACTTAACACAATGCTGCTGTACCAACATTCTTTTACCTTTGACTGTAGTTCTATTGAGATTAAAAAATAATCAATACGAGAGTGGGTTTTATGTATACTTGAGAAACAAGGATATTGTCTCCTGTCTGGATTAAGGCTCCTCCATACGTCACATATCCTAAATTCCTGAATATATTGATTAAATAGCTTTCTAGTTTTGCCATGTGTAGTATCCTTTTGAGATGATCTATCCTTTACTGGATCCAAGGTACAGTTAAAATCTCCTCCCATAACATACAGACCTAAGTTAGAAATATTCAAAAATAATTTTTCGAAGAAAGATGGTGAATCCTCATTAGGCCCATACGCATTTATAAAATGTATTTTTTGTGATAAAATATTCCCCTGGACAATAATGAATCTCCCCCTGGGTCTGTGATAAGTTTTGATTTTTGGAATGGTATTGATTTGTGTATTAGAATAACAACCCCTCTAGCATGACTTGTTAAAGGAGCGTGAAACACCTGGCCCTGCCATCTTTTAGTCAACATGTGCATATCAGTTGTGGGTTAGATGTGACTCTTGTAGAAATAGTATTTTAGATTTAAAATATTTTATCCTATTTAGTACTTGTTTTAGTTTTATCAGTTTCCTCATTCCCCTGACATTCCAACTTGTGATTATAACCTCGAATTCACTTTGATTGTTCCTTTCCATAAGTTTAATTTAACTCAAACATTAAGAAAAACAAAACAAAATGGCTCAGGTTTTACACACACACACACACACACACACACACACACACACACACACACACACACACACACACACACACACACACACACACACACACACACACACACACACACACACACTCTCATTCAACCTAGTACCCTTTCCCTCCCTGAACACTTGCACCAAAACCAGTGAGGTGCTTTCCCCTCCCCTTATAACATGAAGAGCTGCAAGGACATTGATCCACAAAACTGAGGAGCAATTAGTCAGCATGACCCCCCAACAACATTTCCGAACCATGCTATCAAGAATTAATATTATCTACCCTTCTTTTCTGATTAAAATAATATTTTCAATTACTATCCACACCTCCTTTTAAATATGAGTGTTTTAATTTACACTCTAAATTTTTGTCCATTTTTGAAAAAAATTTTTTAAATGATTGTCAAAAACGAAAAACAAATAAAATATTGGTATGAATTCTTACCAAAATTTACAGCCCAACATTCCTTAAAAACGTCCAAAAAACTTCTCTTTAATATTACCATCTTCTCAGTTTACACTTGTCCTCAGTCAGGAAGTCCTTTTGGGAGGCCTTTATAGAAATCTTCTGCCTGCTGGGGCGATGTAAACAGAATCTTGCCATTATGCAGAATCCAGAGTTTACAAGGATTGTACTGGAATCCACGAAAAGCGTTAATGTCCACAAATCGCTGTATCACAGGTTGAATCCCCTTCCGCACGCGAAGAGTTTCTGCAGAGAGATCTTGAACAAACGTGATTTTCAGCCCGTCATGTTTCATCTCCCTCTTCCTCGCTTCCCGGTAGACAAACTCCTTTTCTTGGAACTTTAAAAACCGTACCAGGACAGCTCTCTGTTGGTTTGGTTTGGCAGACCCCAGCGTACGATGAGCTCGTTCCAGTGTAAATGTGCATTGCGGTGGTAAGCCCAGCCACACAGGTATCATTACTTGTATGAAGTCGATGAGTGGCCGCGTGCCTTCCGTTTTCTCACATATTCCAAATATTCTTAAGTTCTTTCTTCTTCCTTGATTCTCCAAGTCGTCTGTTTTGGCCTCTAAAGCAGCGATTCGTTTGAGAGCAGATTGTAGTGTTGCTGTTGTTTCCCCTTGCACTGTTTCAGTCTCATTGATGCGGTCCTCTGCCTGCTCAATGCATTCCTCTACTTGTTCAATGCGGGCCATATTATCCACTACTTCTTGTTTCATCTCCGCAACTTTACCTTCTAGTGTTGTAAGGGTATCAGTCACACCCGTAAGCTTTTGGTCAATGCCATCAAATCTTGTGCTGAAGTCTGACCGCAGTAGTTTGAGCTTCTCCATGACTTCTTCCATGCTAACCATGTTAGCATTAGCCGTTGTGCTCGGGGTGCTTGAAGTTTGCGAAGTTGTTAATTTGGTGCTTTTGCTGTGTGTACTAGATCACACTGCTCCCCAGCTGGAGGTTTTGGCATGTCCACACCCTGTAAAATCTCAAGAAGGCGGTAGTTTGTAAGAGTTTTCAAGAAAAACGAAGCATAGTTTCGGAGCTTCTCTGCTAAGCGACCATCTTGGTCATGTGACCCCCCCCCCTTTATGCACTGACTTAATCGTACAGCAACACGGGCTTCATATTGGCTCTATAGAAAACCTACGGGTGATATCGCGCATGCTTTTACAGTCTATGATGTTGACTTGGCACAAGTTTTAAGCCTACATGGAAAAATGGGCAGGGGTGGCCTTGAACCGGCAACCTTCTGCACTGGAACCTAGCTCACGTAACCATTTGGCCCCCACCCCTGCACGCACATAAAACACATACAATTGAATTAAAATGGGCACCACATTCACCGGCTGCATCATTAAAGTGATGAAATGAGTGTGTCTGTAATTGTTGTCAAACTTGGTGTACATGTTTCTGAAATGGGCCATTCTGCTGTGTAGTTACTGCGTTTACTTTGGTACGTTGATGCTAGTACTTTTTTACTGTAATTGTAAGAGTATTTATACAAAGTAGATGATCTGCGTTTTAATGGTAGTGATGCACTTTAGTGGTGTTGCTCTTTTTAGTGGCGTGCCGAGCTCTGACAGACTCGTCATTGTGGTGCAAAGCCGGCCTTTGTGTTACTTCAGCCATGTAGATGACGTTCAGCAGTATGCTGTGTTGTGGTCACTGTCCTGTGCTGTGATAACTCTTTAGCCACACCGTGCATGTCACCTGTGTTGATTTTAGAACTAACATGCCATAATATATACACAAAGTACAGTTACATCAGTTACATAGTCATACTGACTATATATTCTGGCACAAGGCGGGTTTAGACGGGATGTTGACATATTTTCTTGATTCTTTCACTGGAACAAATTACTGAAAACAAAGTGCCGTAGTTAGGCAGCAGCAGGATTTTGGCGACTACCTCAAAAGTCACTGAATTAGAAGCACAGCAGCTTCTTTAAATGCCTGGGAAGAGAAGAGATGATCAGAGTCATGAGGTCCCTGAACAGATGTGTCTGGTGGTGCTAATATGATATCATTGTAGGAGAACTAATGCCCAACTCTTCAGAGTTCTACAAGCCCTGGCAAAAATTATGGAATCACCGGCCTCGGAGGATGTTCATTCAGTTGTTTAATTTTGTAGAAAAAAAGCAGATCACAGACATGACACAAAACTAAAGTCATTTCAAATGGCAACTTTCTGGCTTTAAGAAACACTATAAGAAATCAAGAAAAAAAGATTGTGGCAGTCAGTAACGGTTACTTTTTTAGACCAAGCAGAGGAAAAAAATATGGAATCACTCAATTCTGAGGAAAGAATTATGGAATCACCCTGTAAATTTTCATCCCCAAACTAACACCTGCATCATATCAGATCTGCTCGTTAGTCTGCATCTAAAAAGGAGTGAACACACCTTGGAGAGCTGTTGCACCAAGTGGACTGACATGAATCATGGCTCCAACACGAGAGATGTCAATTGAAACAAAGGAGAGGATTATCAAACTCTTAAAAGAGAGTAAATCATCACGCAATGTTGCAAAAGATGTTGGTTGTTCACAGTCAGCTGTGTCTAAACTCTGGACCAAATACAAACATGGGAAGGTTGTTAAAGGCAAACATACTGGTAGACCAAGGAAGACAAAGCGTCAAGACAGAAAACTTAAAGCAATATGTCTCAAAAATCGAAAAATGTACAACAAAACAAATGAGGAACGAATGGGAGGAAACTGGAGTCAACGTCTGTGACCGAACTGTAAGAAACCGCCTAAAGGAAATGGGATTTACATACAGAAAAGCTAAACGAAAGCCATCATTAACACCTAAACAGAAAAAAACAAGGTTACAATGGGCTAAGGAAAAGCAATTGTGGACTGTGGATGACTGGATGAAAGTCATTCAGTGATGAATCTCGAATCTGCATTGGGCAAGGTGATGATGCTGGAACTTTTGTTTGGTGTTGTTCCAATGAGATTTATAAAGATGACTGCCTGAAGAGAACATGTAAATTTCCACAGTCATTGATGATATGGGGCTGCATGTCAGGTAAAGGCACTGGGGAGATGGCTGTCATTACATCAATAAATGCACAAGTTTATGTTATTTTGGACAATTGAAAGGATGTTTGGGGATATCATTTTTCAAGATGATAATGCATCTTGCCATAGAGCAAAAACTGCAAAAACATTCCTTGCAAAAAGACACATAGG
This sequence comes from Thalassophryne amazonica, assembly GCF_902500255.1. Lineage (NCBI taxonomy): Eukaryota > Metazoa > Chordata > Actinopteri > Batrachoidiformes > Batrachoididae > Thalassophryne > Thalassophryne amazonica. The sequence goes on along the minus strand of NC_047119.1, from coordinate 62,489,631 downwards.
GTCAATGTCATGGCATAGGGTCAGTGTCAATGAGCAGATCTGATTTGATGCAGGTGTTAATTTGGGGGATGAAAATTTACAGGGTGATTCCAGAATTGAGTGATTCCATATTTTTTCCACCTGCTTGGTCTAAAAAAGTAACCGTTACTGACTGCCACAATCTTTTTTTCTTGATTTCTTATAGTGTTTCTTAAAGCCAGAAAGTTGCCATTTGAAATGACTTTAGTTTTGTGTCATGTCTGTGATCTGCTTTTTTTCTACAAAATTAAACAACTGAATGAACATCCTCTGAGGCCGGTGATTCCATAATTTTTGCCAGGGGTTGTAGTGCTTCCTGTCTTACTGTGTGCTTGTCAGTGAAATCAGGGGACCACTGGATGTCTTTGTTGCTTGTTCTCTCCAGAGGGTACTTGAGTGCTGAATGTGTGAAATGGGAGACTCAAATGATGAGTGTCACCCTTTCTGAAGGACTTGACAGTTAAACAGGCCAGGTCTGGGAGCTAGTACCATGCATCTCTGCATCCTTCACACCTCACCTCAGCTGCTGAATGGTGACCCATGAAGGCAGTCGGTCCATCCCCACCTCGCGACAGTAGCCATCTGTCTGCTACAGCCGTCTTCCAGTTGCTGAGATTCTCAACACACAGGCACCTGCTGGATCGCTCAAAGACGACCACGACACATGAGCAGAATGCCGGAGCTGATGCCAGTAGCACTCCTCATCTGTGTCTCCCGAAGTAACCCCTCCTTTTACAGTCATTCCAGCGGTACCCGAGCATCCTCTAGAGCGTAGGTGTCAAACTGATTCCAGAAAGGGCCAAGAAGGTGCAGGTTTTCTTTGTAACCACCAACTCCAGCAGGTGATTTCACTGATGAACATCACTTTGAGCAGATGAGAAGAGTTTCAGTGAAATCACCTGGTGGAGTTGGTGGTTACAAAGAAAACCTGCACTCTGTTGGCCCTTTCTGGAATCAGTTTGACACCTATGCTCTAGAGACATCTAGTCATTGCCTCAGGTCACCGGTTACTGTTACATTGAGATGGCTTTCGGTGACTATGCTTTGGGCATCACACAGATTAAGGAGCGGTACAACCGGTTTAAAGACGGCCGCACAACGGTGGAGAGCGAGCCGCACTCCGGTCGGCCATCAACATGCTGAAATAACCAGATCATTTCCAAAGTGAATGCTGTAGTGATGCGGGACCATCGTGTGACTATCTGAGAAATTGCGGAAGAGGTGAACATCAGCACTTTTTCGGAACATTCCACTGTGACAGAAGATTTGGCCATGAAAAGATTGGTGGTGAAATTCGTGCTGCTGCTAACGGCGGCGCAAAAGCACCTTTGTGTTGAAGTCTCACAGGACATGCTGTGACATGCCCACCTCTTCCACAATTTCTCAGATAGTCACACGACTGAAAAGTCACTGAAAGCCGTCTGAATCATCCGAATGGTTTCCACCTGGCTGTCGCCCAGTTTCTGGCAAAATTTGATGTGGCGCTGCTCAAGTCGTTCCATCTTTTTCCTTGGAATGAAAAAACAGCGAGCGCATGACACACACCTCACACAAAGGCTGCTTACCAGAAAATGATGCAATCGACAGGCGTGAAAAAGTTCACGCATGCGCACGAAGGTTCAAGGTTTGCGCTCATGCAACCACACGTGATTCAAATCCATCAGGTTTTTGAAAAAAATAAAAAGGTCCGATACTTTTCTAACAGACCTTGTATGAGATGGAAACTTACATTTATTTTTTGCTGAAAAGTTAACTCCGCGGAGTTTCGAGCCAGCCATCGGCCATCTTTATACTCCTCATAGAAGCTGTGTGATGACGTGCGCAATGTGAGTGTCCAATCGGAATTGGTTCACCGTTACATGGTTTTCCAAAATCCAATCGTAGGGCAGATTTACCTCATGTGAAAAGCCAAAGATCGTTTTCAGGAGTGATATGTTACTAGTTGGTCTGTTTGAATAGCCCCCCGGGTGCTCCAGTTAGTACATACTATTAGTACATACTCAGTGCGCCCTGCGCCATTACGCACAGCGATCAGTGAAAGCAGGAGCAGACGGAGAGCCTCTAATGACAATCTCACGTGCGCAAACAGAGTGTGTAACTATCAGGATTGCTCCACTAGTTTGCATGTGAATGTTACTGGATAACTCTGTCGCTTTCTTGACGTAAAGCACCGTTTACCATATCAACAAAACACAGACAATTTTGTATATATTGTTCAAAATGTGCATTTTATTGTTTGAACCTTTTTGTTTACAGTCTTTCACACAAGACCTCAAATTAACTTTATAAAGTGTCAAAACAGTTGTTTATTATAGTTTGCTGTGTGTTTTGAATAAATGTGTGTGGAAAATTATTTGCTTTATTTTTTTTCTTGCCTATTTTTCATTGTAAACCTTTATTACACTTGTAAAACACAACAAAAACATATATATTCTGAAAGCACAGATTGTCCTGAAAAAAAGAGACATAAAACTTGATTGTGGGATGCAGGGAGAGCTGTTAACAGCAATAATAAAACATTTATGCCAGGCGAGTGAACTGTCCAAAAAATACTCTCGGACCCCAGAGGGTTAAACAAGTCAGGTTGGGGATCATATACTGTTGCCATGCTTCAGTTCATCTGTGGCACCACAGAACCACTTTGGGTCCTGGATGGCAACTACCCAGGCAGACAACCAGGTGAAGCGTGGACGTCCCCTTGGTAGATTAAACAGTTGCTTCTACATTATTTACCCTGTTCTCTGTCATTTGCTGTCTTTTCTTGGCTACTAGGAGTGAAAATATTAATTTGAGTCTGTCGTCCAAAATTTCTCATGAGTATTTTATTCCATTGTTGCAGTTGTGCACTCTGCACGCCACTTTGGCCTGCCTACATCTGGCACTCTGTGTCATTTCTCCTCTTTTGCCTCATTACTAAACTGTGATAAATTAGCTGTTCACTACATTAGCTGCACTAATTTTGTGCTTCAGTCTTTTTATGATGAGCTGAACGGCTGTGTTTCAGAGGTGACATTGGCCTGTGAAAGACCTGTATTGCATGGCAGGATGTGCTACGTACCGCCTGCAAGAAAAGTCAGTACATATGCTGTTTATTGAAGCTGAAGCGGGATTAGATCACTGTTGGATTTTTTTTTTTTTTTTTTCCCCGCCTACAGTAATGAAATGATGAGCTAATTCACACAGAGGTTACATAAATGTAATCTGACACTAATGTCGTTTTTATTAAAATGTTTTGCATGCTTCAGCTCCACATCATCAAAATACCCTCACAAGTGAGTCGAGAGAAGCTTATGTTTAATTAGAACATTTCAACCCCTTAAAACTGATGTGATGAAGTTAATTAGTGAATAAGTGTGACTTTGGTGTGTATTTCTAATGCGTTACAAACTCAGGATATGATTTTAGTGCTGAAATGTTTTGTAAGTTGCACTACAAGCTGCATGTTGGCCATCTTGACGTTGAGACGACACACCCACTCAAATGTTTCTCTGAAGCTTTGTTGTTTAATTGTGGGATTTAGGTGTTATGTGAGTGTGTTGTGTCTGTGATGAAATTGTCATTATTAAGGTCATGGACGGAAATCAGAGGACCTATTGATGTCACCCCTCTGTGTTTGTTTGATGACTTATTTGAAAAATAAATCTCAAGAACCAGTGGAGGAATTTCAGATAAATTATGCAGATGGGTTGCCGAGCACCATTAGAGCAGCAGATAACAGAATATTTACAAAGGCATCCTGAAAATGGTGATACAAGCACCAAATACAGCACAAATACTCCTTGGACATTAGCATTTTGAGTGTCCATTTGAATTTTCAGTAAGCAGCCAGGTAGGGGTCAATTGAAGAATTACATAGGGGTCAAAATTAAAAGATGCTCCAATCATATTGAAAACTACACCACATTAGCCAGAGGACACACACCAATTAGCTAAACTGCAGGATTGTCTTACAGACATAAAGACATGGATGACCTCTAATTTCCTGCTTTTAAACTCAGATAAAACTGAAGTTATTGTTCTTGGCCCCACAAATCTTAGAAACATGGTGTCTAACCAGATCCTTACTCTGGATGGCATTACCCTGACCTCTAGTAATACTGTGAGAAATCTTGGAGTCATTTTTGATCAGGATATGTCATTCAAAGCGCATATTAAACAAATATGTAGGACTGCTTTTTTGCATTTACGCAATATCTCTAAAATCAGAAAGGTCTTGTCTCAGAGTGATGCTGAAAAACTAATTCATGCATTTATTTCCTCTAGGCTGGACTATTGTAATTCATTATTATCAGGTTGTCCTAAAAGTTCCCTAAAAAGCCTTCAGTTAATTCAAAATGCTGCAGCTAGAGTGCTGACGGGGACTAGAAGGAGAGAGCATATCTCACCCATATTGGCCTCTCTTCATTGGCTTCCTGTTAATTCTAGAATAGAATTTAAAATTCTTCTTCTTACTTATAAGGTTTTGAATAATCAGGTCCCATCTTATCTTAGGGACCTCATAGTACCATATCACCCCAATAGAGCGCTTCGCTCTCAGACTGCAGGCTTACTTGTAGTTCCTAGGGTTTGTAAGAGTAGAATGGGAGGCAGAGCCTTCAGCTTTCAGGCTCCTCTCCTGTGGAACCAGCTCCCAATTCAGATCAGGGAGACAGACACCCTCTCTACTTTTAAGATTAGGCTTAAAACTTTCCTTTTTGCTAAAGCTTATAGTTAGGGCTGGATCAGGTGACCCTGAACCATCCCTTAGTTATGCTGCTATAGACGTAGACTGCTGGGGGGTTCCCATGATGCACTGTTTCTTTCTCTTTTTGCTCTGTATGCACCACTCTGCATTTAATCATTAGTGATCGATCTCTGCTCCCCTCCACAGCATGTCTTTTTCCTGGTTCTCTCCCTCAGCCCCAACCAGTCCCAGCAGAAGACTGCCCCTCCCTGAGCCTGGTTCTGCTGGAGGTTTCTTCCTGTTAAAAGGGAGTTTTTCCTTCCCACTGTAGCCAAGTGCTTGCTCACAGGGGGTCGTTTTGACCGTTGGGGTTTTACATCATTATTGTATGGCCTTGCCTTACAATATAAAGCGCCTTGGGGCAACTGTTTGTTGTGATTTGGCGCTATATAAAAAAAAAAATTGATTGATTGATTGATTATTTGTCTGGTCACAAAGATTCCAAAAAGGTATAGTTTGGACTATCTGTGACTGAATGTTATGGAGTTATGGGGTATAAACGGCAAGAATGGTGACAATGGTCAATTTCAGTTTGTACAGGGGTCAAAAGTTAAAGTTGCTCTAATTGTGGAAAAATATGCAAATTATTGGTTGAGTTGATAGTGTTTTAAAAAGAAAGTTTGCATCATGTGTCATGCTTAGTTATCATGTTACAGGGTAACGTGTCACATGTCATAGAATCCAGTGGAGGTCAACATTGTTTAATGCAGACCAAACACACAACACAGTCAAAACTATTCTATTTAATAATCCTATCCTATTACGTTTTTCTACAATTGAATGTTGTATGGGGTAAAACAGTAAGAATGGTGAGAAAGGCCAATTTCAGTTTGTACAGGAGTCAACTTGTGCGTTGCCCGTGGTGATCCACGTGCTCTGGAGTGGGTCGTGTTTATAAAATAAGTAGCTGACATTCTTCAAGGGTGGTAATAAATTATGCAAAGTTTCTATAACAAGTTTAACTGATAGTGCAGGAAATTAAAATGAGCAAGTTTTGTGAATAAATGTGTTTATTCATATTTTACAACTGGCACTGTTGAGATATTTCATTTGTCCAGGGACTGATTATTGTTGATATCAATGTCCATTGTTCACTGTTGTTTCCCAATATTCCTAATTTTTCCATAAATATTAGTCCTATCAGCTTTCCATTCTTGTGGCGTGCATTCTTGACCCAGAATACATAAACGTACCAAACGGGAAATCTCAAACAGGAAATCTCTGCTTTCCCCAGTTTTTCTGTGAACTGTTTTACACACAGACATACACAGGGGGCACTTCGCTATTAATATATACAGAAGGTTTTAATAATCATCATGTCATGTTGATCTTGTTTGACCTTTATTTTGCAGACCAAACATTCAACACAGTCAAAACTATTCCACTTATTAATCCTATTAACTCTTTCAATAATTTGCACCATTTTTAACAAAATTGGAGCAACTTTAAGTTTTGACCCCTGAACAAAATGAATTTGACATTTTTCACCATTCTTGCTGTTTTTATCCCATAAGTCCATAACCTTCAGTTACAGATTGTCCAAATTATTCCTTTTTGGAATATTTGCGATCAGACAAATAATGTGATATAGCTTTCAGTATGATTGGAGCATCTTTTAATTTTGACCCCTGTGTAATTCTTCAGTTGAGCCCTACCTGGTTGCCTTTTGAAACTTCAAGTGGTAAATCGTTTTACTCAAGAGTAATGTCTAAGGAGTAGCGTGCATGTTAACCTCTGCATGAAGAGTGTTAACGTGACTGCTCACTTGACATTTTTCATCTGTCCAGTGGTGACAAGATGCATTGACCATATTTTTATATTAAAAAAAATGTTAGTCACACCTTTTTTCTGTGTTGACAGCTCTTTAATTTGTGATTTGTTCATTGCTGTATTGTACTCCTTTATTTTTGCCATTTATTCTTTTATTTTAAGTCTTGGTAAAGTCCTATATAAATTGTCATAACTATTTGTAACGAATGTGTGTGATTTTTGTCATAAGTTGTACCGGAGTGTAAGTTGCAGGACCTCCTAAACTAGTGTAAAGGCAAACAAAAAACAATGTGTTTCTAATTCCACTGTCTAATAACATTAATTTGTCATTTAGCCGCACTGTTTGTGTTTTGGAATCAGTAATGATCTGATTCAATTTTGTTTGTCCCTCAAAACATCAAACTATAATAGGTTGAAAAGTGTTGAACTCTTCCTTTATATAATTACAACCCCTGGCAATAATTATGGAATCACCGGCCTCGGAGGATGTTCATTCAGTTGTTTAATTCTTTAGAAAAAAAGCAGATCACAGACATGACACAAAACTAAAGTCATTTCAAATGGCAACTTTCTGGCTTTAAGAAACACTAAGAAATCAAGAAAAAAAAATTGTGGCATTCAGTAACGGTTACTTTTTTAGACCAAACAGAGGGAAAAAAAATATGGACTCACTCAATTCTGAGGAATAAATTATGGAATCACCCTGTAAATTTTCATCCCCAAAACTAACACCTGCATCAAATCAGATCTGCTTGTTAGTCTGCATCTAAAAAGGAGTGATCACATCTTGGAGAGCTGTTGCACCAAGTGGACTGACATGAATCATGCCTCCAACACGAGAGATGTCAATTGAAACAAAGGAGAGGGTAAATCATCACCCAAAAAGAGGGTAAATCATCACGCAATGTTGCAAAAGATGTTGGCTGTTCAGTCAGCTGTGTCTAAACTCTGGACCAAATACAAACATGGGAAGGTTGTTAAAGGCAAACATACTGGTAGACCAAGGAAGACATCAAAGCATCAAGACAGAAAACTTAAAACAATGTCTCAATCGAAAATGCACAACAAAACAAATGAGGAACGAATGGGAGGAAACTGGAGTCAACGTCTGTGACCAAACTGTAAGAAACCGCCTAAAGGAAATGGGATTTACATACAGAAAAGCTAAACGAAAGCCATCATTAACACCTAAACAGAAAAAAAACAAGGTTACAGTGGGCTAAGGAAAAGCAATCGTGGACTGTTGATGACTGGATGAAAGTCATATTCAGTGATGAATCTCAAATCTGCATTGGGCAAGGTGATGATGCTGGAACTTTTGTTTGGTGCCGTTCCAATGAGATTTATAAAGATGACTGCCTGAAGAGAACATGTAAATTTCCACAGTCATTGATGATATGGGGCTGCATGTCAGGTAAAGGCACTGGGGAGATGGCTGTCATTACATCATCAATAAATGCACAAGTTTATGTTGATATTTTGGACACTTTTCTTATCCCATCAATTGAAAGGATGTTTGGGGATGATGAAATCATTTTTCAAGATAATACATCTTGCCATAGAGCAAAAACTGGATCTTAATCCAATTGAAAATCTTTGGTGGAAGTTGAAGAAAATGGTCCATGACAAGGCTCCAACCTGCAAAGCTGATCTGGCAACAGTAATCAGAGAAAGTTGGAGCCAGATTGATGAAGAGTACTGTTTGTCACTCATTAAGTCCATGCCTCAGAGACTGAAAGCTGTTATAAAAGCCAGAGGTGGTGCAACAAAATACTAGTGATGTGTTGGAGCGTTCTTTTGTTTTTCATGATTCCATAATTTTTTCCTCAGAATTGAGTGATTCCATTTTTTTTTCCCTGTGCTTGGTCTAAAAAAGTAACTGTTATTGACTGCTACAATTTTTTTTTTTCCTGATTTCTTATAGTGTTTCTTAAAGCCAGAAAGTTGCCATTTGAAATGACTTTAGTTTTGTGTCATGTCTGTGATCTGCTTTTTTTTCTACAAAATTAAACAACTGAATGAACATCCTCCGAGGCTGGTGATTCCATAATTTTTGCCAGGGGTTGTAATGTGCTTTGAAATCAGACTTGATGTCTGTAGTAGTGCTGCAACTAACTTTTGTAATCACTTAATCCTTTTCTCTTGATGGCTCTGATTATTTTTTTGGGTTGATCTACTGTTTTATCATCTGATTCGTGTTTATTTTGTGTTTGTAGCCGGAAGAAAGGGTTTGGAAGAAAATCTTCCTGAGACAGAAAATGACACAGAAAATAAAATTGACATTTTATAGAACTCTAAATAGTTTTTTCATTTAATCTATTGATTTATTTGCTGGAACAATATCACAGTGTTGACTAAAGCCCCAGATGATGTCCTCAAATGTCTTCTTTTATCCACAACCCAAAGAGATTCCATTGACTGTCAGAGAACACAAGCTGTAAGAATCTGAAGTCTGAGAATTTGGACTCAAAATGACAAGTGAATGTGTAAAATAGTCGCTGAATAATTTCAGAATTGATTCATTATCAAGTAATCATCGCAGGTCGGTGTAATGACATTAACAATAAATATATGACTTGTATCTGAGTGTTCTGGCCTTTAGCCATTAAGGGCTAGCTGTTGATTCATCACACAGATATCACCGGCTGCTCTGCCATTTGAGGGTGGAAGCAGTCCCCCCCCCTTCTCGGGGCTTCTTCAAGAAAGAACGCTGACACATATCTTTAAAAGAATGTGTGCGAGTGTGACTCGCTTGCAAAGGAAGCTGTGCCAAATCCCTGTGGCTGTTTTAGAGGAACTCGTACTTCAATATCCTGCTTTGTTTTGTTTATCCCTTGCAGTAGTTCCAACACAATTGCAGCCAAGCTTAAAAATTTGAATCTTATATTTCTGAAACTCTGTGCAGAAATATCGCAGTACACAGTGTTCCATGGTTTGACAATATCTGCTAGACTGTCAAGCACGATGTGTTAAGTAATGCATCACAATGGATGCTGAAATCGTGAAGGTGGCTTGTACTTTGTTGATGTTTTTAAAAATATCTCCTCATGGATTAAGTAATATATTATTTAGTTATTTGTCTGCTTTACTTTTGTTGATTTAACAAAATGGGGTGAGCAACAACAGGCTTGTGCAGGAAAACCTCCAGTAATATATTTTATTGCTACTCCCAACTCTTGGCAGATCTTACAGGTGTTGACAAACAGTAGCTGTTACTAAAGGTAGTCCGGAGACATTCCTCAACCAAAAATTGTTGCCCCAGTGTAAGAAAATGGAAGTTAACCAACTGTGTTTGTGTATACCGCCTGTTGCAGTATTCAAACAGTGGTGACATGTTTTTTTTTTCCTTCCCCAATTTTCCTCTTTAAGAAGCTCCTCCAGTCAGTCTCGTGAAACTGAGGTAAACAGAAAAGTGTCATCTGCATGAGGTAGTTATGTTACCATCTTCAGCTTTATTCTGTTATCACAAGTTACAAAAAGTTTACGTCAAATCCTACCTCCTGTCAGCCTTTTCTCACACTTCATATCGTGCTCTCGTGACCAGAACCTAAACTTAAAAATTACAAGTGCACTCAAAAGTGTATTCCTTGTTTGGGCTGAAGTACAGTGTGTAATATCTTATTTAAAGCCCCGAGCACACGGCACTAACGAAGGACACTGAAGCCAAAACGAAACAAGAAATCTGGACTTGCGTTGACTTTTGGAGACATCGTTTAACCGTCGTCCAGCTTCGTTTCTATAGCTGGTGCTTCATCAGAATTTTCAAACTGTTGAAAAATGTGAACAAATCCTGACTACAACTTCAATTCATCCGTATTCCGTTTTGCTTTCTGTCTTGACTGTTCCTCATCATTTGCGTAGTTTCCGTACCGTCAGCGTTCCGTTTGATTTTCGTCAAACGTCGTCCAACCTGCACGAACATTGACGATATCTGAACGGATCAATAACTAAAGATCCGACGAGCTGAACGTGACTTGTCCGTGTGTGGGACAAAAAACAACGCTTTCATACAGAAATAATAGCGGCAAGAACGTTTGATCAACTACTTGAACTATTTACGCACATTGCAGCCGTCTCTGGCTGCAACGTGCATATGCACGCACACATTATTGTAGTGAAGACAGACCTGTTGCCAAGATAACTAGCTCTCACAGTTGCAAAGTGTCAAGGTCACCTTTCGCTTCATTTTTCTTTTGTTAGTTTCGGATTTGTTTCATTCTTTTATGCGCTCTGCACTCAGGCTTTTCGATGATGAGAGAATTGCCGGCTCATTCGTGCACTTTTTCTCAACAATTTGTGGCTTTGACTTTTTTTTCCCCTTCATTCAGCTAACGCTGTGTGCCGTGTGCCCAGGCCTTAAGGTGGCTTTCGGGCAAACAAGTGATGTCAAATGGCATGTCCCACAACAAGAAGTAGAGGAATCCCAAGCTGTCCCAAAACACAGAAATCTGGTCATATCTGGAAAATATTTGCACTGGAACCTGTATGACTGGTTACACTTTTTAAAAGAAAACTTACAAAAATATTTTATGGCATTGTAAAGTAAATAAAATGATAGGCCCTCTTTTATTTTGCTTTTCTTGCCAATTTTAGAGCAAATCTTGCATCATTGTATAAATAAATTCCAGGTTATGTGAATTCCTGTCACCTTCTGCCAATGCAAGCTCTAAAATTCCCAGAGACACCGTATAACGCCACCTGCTGTGCAGCACTGTGCAAAGAATGTCAGGCATTTATTCAGTGTCTTTTATGGAGGCCATTTTTGTGACGCTTCACAATAAGAGCAGACATCCTGCACTTATCCTCAGGTCACAGGTGGACAGTTTGCTGTCTCATCAGAGACTTTACTGGGACGAGAAGGACGTCACAACATTCTGTCTGCACAGGATGGACACGTCCTCTGTTTCAGCTGTTGTACGACAAAAAGAAACATTTCCTTTAAGACTGTATGATGAAGTCGGGAGAAACTTTCAGATTATAGTAGTGGGGGTGGTGAAGAAAAACACGGATACTCATGATTTCTCACGATTTATTTTTAACTGTATGAAAATTGATATTTAATATCCACAATCTGTATAAAGTTAAAATTTAGTTGCTTATAGATAATGTGAAAGTAATGCAGTACTGCTTCCATTCAGCAGAAGGTGCAATGTACTTGCCACAGTTGTCATCTGAGTATTACGTGACATCCCCTCTGTTTCAAACTGATATGAGGAAAAACATATATGCCTACTTTTAAAAAGAATGACCTACTGGATTTGCACCTTTTTTATCTTAAAAAAGGGGAATGCCGTCTAAATTTCGTTATATTGCTGTCTGACCCTCAATATGACAAACTGCTGAAAGGTATTCCTAGATTTTTGGAAATGGAAAAGTGATCCCATGTCAGTTATTAACCTTTAGTAAAAAACTTGACTCTGCTGATGTATGTTGCTGTTTGTCTACTCAGAAACATGATTTATTTGCGTGTGTGTGTTTTTGTTTTTTCCAGGAGCCATTTGAAGATGGGTTTGCTAACGGCGATGAGCTGACCCCGACCGAGGAGGCTGCTACGAAGGAAGCCGAATCGAAGGGCGTGGTCAAATTTGGCTGGATTAAAGGGGTCCTGGTGAGTCATGAGCTTTTTATTTTCCAAACAGATGGATGGTGTATAGCGTGTCTGCTCACTATTTTTAAATCTTGTCTCACTTCATCTTACGATACTTATCATAGCTGCTAGGCTGCAGTGCAGATTACAACATGAAGTGAACTCAGGAAGGAAACGAAATGTTGCAAGTGTAACTTCTGTTACCTGAAGGAAAAGAACTTTGAACATCACAAAGCAGATAAGACATCCTCATGTGGTTACAATTGACATACAGTAACTAAAAGGACCTGAATGCCTGGTCCCCACAGTGAGGGGATCTGTTGCACTCTGTTGTAGTTTGGGTCCATGTGGCCTTTTCAGAAGGATGTGTCAAGGCAAATCAATACAAAGCTGTGATGTGTGATGACCTTCATCCACTCGTCTCCTCCAGGATGACCCTGTAGACCTTATCCAGAGGGCACAAAAACTCACTAAATGATTTGAGCATGAAAATGATGCAAATCTGATGCTACTGCCTCTGCATTTGCCAGATCTCAACCCAATTGAGCGTCTTTGACAGATATTGAACCAACCTGTTAGCCCAATATCCAAACACCAAAGGAGGGAGGATTTTAATGTATTTGATTGATTGATATATGGTATTAGTGGTGTTCCATCACTCCATTCTGTGCATAACTTCAGGACAGGTGTTTGTTGGTTTGTGGGCCATTCGCTTTGTTTCCACATGATCACAGTACGCCAACACTCTGACTAGTGTGCCTTGATTGGAGAGTGGCGTCAACTCAGAACATGGCGCCATTTTGGGTCTGACTGCGCTGAACTACTGAATGAACCTTTTATGTTTTCAGCATTTTTTAAAATCATTTAACCACATACAGAAACACATCCAGGTACAGGTGCTATCAAAATAAATCGAAAAATGGTTAAGCTATCAAATTTACATAAATTTACAATTCATGTTGATTTATTTAATTAATTTAAAGCTTGATTTATGCAGCTGCTGCTCTGTAACTCTTAAACATTTTCTTCTTTTACTGACGTCATGCTGTAAATGTGATGCGGATTTTCTGATCCATTTATCAGCGTCCGCGTTATAAAAACTGTTAGAATATGATGTCAGACAAAGGATTAAAAGCAGAAAAGTGTGAAATCACAGCATTTTGTGTTTGATTTAACAGGTGCACGTCAGGCTGCGGCTCTGAGTCTGAACACCGTTTGAAAAACTAAATGGTCGGACTTTTAATCACAGAAATGACTCCTCTCCCACTTTCCACAAGCCGGCAAGTGTCAGAGCTGAACTTTAATTTGTACCTCTGCACGTCCAGACTGCTCGAAGTTTTTAATGAAAATACATTAATTGGACGGGACATTTTATCCGATGTGAGCGAAAAAAATCTGTTATACAAAATCCGTTATATACTGTGTTTATTACAAGGAAAACAATACAAAAACTTTGGGACTTTTTTTGTCCAGTGACTGCAAATATCTGGTTTATACGAAGACAGTTTAGGTGAGTTTTATTGTACATGAGACTGAACAGTAAATTTACCTCGCAACGCTTTGATGATGTCGGCTTCCATCCCACATGGCTGACTTTATTTTCCCAAATTTTTCTTCTGTTGGGCTCTGAAGGGAATCTGTACGTCTTGAAGCCCTTGTTGTGTCTATTTGTGCCTCCAAATGCACAACAACCTGGCATTTTCAGTGAATAAATAAATAAAATAGCTGGATTTACATGAAGACATATTAACAGCCAACGCTATTTTTGCCCCAAGATGGCTCCATGAGTCATGTGACCGATTTCCCCCCCGACTTGTCATGTTGCCACTCTCTAATAAAGGCACTCTATCCCTGACCACACCTCCATTCTATGTGCACAAATACACTTCCCATTTAAAAAAAAAAAAAAAAAAAAAAAAAAAAAAAAAAAAGCGAGTGTAGGTGTGGCAATAATGACTGCGTTTGTTGGAATTTAGCAGTGACACTTGTGCTCTGTCACACTGAAATAGTCCCTGTAGGGCATTGTTACCACGTTCATTTGCTGGGAGTAGTATTTAAGAAGGCACACAATGGAACCCAGTTCAGGAGAGCATGCGGCCTGCATATAGTATTCCATGTTCCAGGTCTTGATTGGCTGAGCACTTCTGACTTTGTTAATATTCTATGGGGTGGAGCAAGGAAATCTAAAAAATATGTCTGATAAGTACTTTACATTTAATGTGTGAACCGTCGAGACCCGTCTTGAGTTTTAATGGTATAAACTGCCTAACATCCTGACTGTGTATTATGAATCCTTAACCTTTCTCTTTTATACTGGTAGGTTTCAGGTTTTACAAAGATGGATAAAATAAAAAATGGCATGATTATTTTATTTTTTATTTATAGACCATATTCATTTAGATGACCTTCAGTACTGATGTCACCATGTTGGTGGGCCAAAGAGTTGCTGGATCCACATATGTGACATAATGCACAATAGGGTTACTACTGTCACAATGCAGTATGCAAGAACAAAGCTACCCGTCTCTAAATACATTTCATAAGTAGAGACTAAGGCATGAGGTGAGAGTAAAATGTTTGCAAGTTGGCAGACAAGGATTTTTTTTTTTAATCTGATGTAAAACCACGCGTCTCTGCATTAAAATAGTTCCTCTTTTCTTCTCCATCTTTCACAGTCATTCAAAGTAAATAAACATCTGATTTTGGTGGTGTTCCTGTGGCAAGCCAAAAAGCCATTTTCAAGAGGTAGGGGTGACCCAGGTTTCTGCCTGTGGTCATCATCCAGAACCTGATAGTTCTGTAGCGTAGTGGTGGATGCAGCAACACGTGGCACCAGATTATGCTCCCAGACCTGAAACGGACAACATGTAATAATTGTTGGAGTGTGTAGAGCCAACTGATCCAAAACACCTGACTTGGTAGTGTTCAGTGCTAAAGGATTGCTAATTTAGGACCTTCTCACATGAGCTGGTATGTGCCATATGAGAGGAAGGTTGCTTGCCTTAAAATCATTAAAGAATTACTTCTGGTATCTCAAAGTGCTGATGGAAATGTTAAACCATGGAAGCCTCCAGTGTCCATCATGGGTGTACAGAAAACCTAAAGGAGTGGTTTCCTTTCTGCAGGTCCGCTGTATGTTGAACATTTGGGGTGTGATGCTGTTCATCCGAATGTCATGGATTGTGGGCCAAGCTGGAATTGGTGAGTAGGAAGAGCAAAATAGTTTCAAAACGATTCTGTTGGAACTGATATTTAGTTATGGTAACTGTATGAATTTGTGCTTTGAAAGCGACCAGTCAGGTTTTCCATATGAAGTCCCGTGTGTTTACCATATTTGCATGATTTTGTGTAGACAGTGAATATTGCATATAGCTGCAAATGCAATTTTTGAACAACACAATTAGGGATGGGGCCGATCCGATCCAGTATAGATACCAACGTAATTCACAGATAGGAAACTTCCAATACAACCTATGGAGTTTTCCAATCCAGGAGCAGTCTGTGCATGCAGTGAAATGTCTTCTTGGCTGCTCTGCTTGGCTGGCTGCAGAGTGTGAGTGAAGGGGTTCCCTGAACGGAGGTGTGTCTCAATGAGACGCGGAATCACGAGATGCACCTCCATTCAGGAAATCCCTTCCACAGTGTGCAGCCAGCTAGCAGGCGAGCGTTGAGGAGTACGGACGGTCGCTGAGCAACTTTTCATCACAACCGGGAGGAAGCGTGCAATGATTTATCCACTAACTCCAAATATAAGTAAATTAAGTTTTTTATTTGTTTTTTTTTTTTTGTTTTTTTTGATGGGTTTTGTGGCATTTTTCACGGGAGGTGATGGTCTACTGGTTAAGCGTTGGGCTTGAGATCAGAGGATCCTCAGTTCAAATCCCAGCCTGACCAGAAAATCACCTAGGGTCCTCTGGCACGTTCTTAATCCCCTAGTTGCTCCGTGGGCACCTGGTATGGCAGCAACCTGACATCGGGGTGAATGTGAGGCATTGATGTGTAAAGCGCTTTGAGCGTCTGATGCAGATGGAAAAGCGCTATATAAATGCAGTCATTTACCATTTTGGAAATGCAGAAATTCACTCAGTCTTTAAAATGGTATATGTACGTGGGGCAGGTGTGCCATCTAGTGTTCAAGAGATGAAACTTCAGCCACTGATCCAACAATGGTGCCGTTTACGTCTGGACATAAACATGTATACCATTAGTCAAATTTATTTTGTTCTTTTACATTTGCTCCAAAAATTGTGTACGAGTACAGGTACCATTTTGAGGAAGGAGCGCATTTCCAAAATGCCACAAGAAACCACCAAAAAATAAAAAAGTACTTAATTCTTCCACAAAAACATCAAATCTAGGCTTGCATCTCAGATGTACCTTCTGACAAATTGTAGCTGAACTTTCAGGTCTTTTTAATAAAATCCTCCTCTATACACTTCATCAGGAAGCTGTATAACTGGGGATACAAAATATCATCATATAAAATCAACTATAATGATAATAATAATATTAAAGCAAACAGAACTCTGGTATCGGAATAGTATTGGTATCGGCAGATATCCAAATTCAGGTATCAGAATCGGATTGGAAGTGAAAGAAAAAACTGAATCGTGGACCCTTAAACACAATTCAACTTGTTAGCTAGCAGCTAGTGACCATTTTTCCATTTGATTCTTTATTCCCAGCCATCAGTTTTATTCTTTAGGCAAAGAAACAAAAGTCAGCCAATTAAGAACCTGTATTTTTGAAATGTTTGTGTTAATATGTTAGCACTTCAGTGTGTAGCCCATTGTAATCAGGTGCCATTCAAGGATACTGTATCGTGCTTCTGAATTCCTTCAAATCAAAGAATCTCTGGAGCCTCCTCCCAACAACCTGTTAGTAATTCTCCGCTGTGATGTGAAATCTTACCACAAGGTGACAAATGTGACAGACTGTACGGCTGTGCTCCTAACACTCACAGATGTTCTCAGTGATTAGCCGGGATGATTAAAAATGAACAGGATAGCACATTTTGTTCTTTCATGTCAATTCTTACCCCCACCTTCTTTTTTCCTCTTGTTGTCAGCGCTCGCCTGTTTGATTGTAGTGATGGCAACAGTTGTGACAACCGTCACTGGCCTCTCCACCTCTGCCATCGCCACCAATGGATTTGTAAGAGGAGGTAAAACATAAATAAATAAAAAGATTTACATTGTTTCTTGGGTTTGGCGGTTGATCTACGTTTTGTCCACCAGTTTTTAGTTGGTCCTGCCGTGTTTGAAGAATGTCAAATGTAAATCTCATGATAACCAGGCAACAGGCTGTGTGAGAGGTTTTGCTGATAAGAGTGTCTGAGGACGGTAAAGAAGGAGCAATGCAAACATTCTGTTGTCATTTTAAAGGGCAGCAGAGTGATCAGTCTTGCCTTTACAAACACTCTTTGTGGGCACTCAAGATAGCTCAGTATAGTACCACATGATGTCACAACAGAGGTAAATCTGTTCCACTTTCCACACGACACTGCAAGTCAGAAAATAAGCTGGACAGCATCATAATTTTGGGGTGTAGAGTGCTACAAAAACATGATGCCTACCAAAGAGAACTCATGGAAGAGGACAAATGGTGCAGAAGTTACTTTTAATCTGTTAATTTATTGCTTGGTTTGTAGTGTAGCCAGTCATTATTAGCCAATATTAGTGACACCTGTTGATAAATAACACATTACAAGGTATTACACACAAAATACAACAGAAGCAACTAGGGCTGAAACGATTATTCGAGTAACTTGAATAATTTGATTTCCAAAATATTTGAGACAAATTCTGTGCCTTGAAGCTCTGTTTAACATTGTAGTACATATGCCAGGCCTGTGTGTGGCGCTGTAACATCCCCAGAAAAAAAACAGAAGACTAGAGCATGCGCATAAGCCATGTAAGAGCGAATCATTGTAGCACCAAAAGTTACAGCTTTGCAACGCAACACAAACAGTAAAATAAAATAAAGCCTTTTAAGAGAAAGATGGTAAACGCTGATCATCTGAAATAGACTGACTGCGCATTTAAAGTGAAGCAGTGTGTTTGTCTATTTTTAAAAAACACACGATTTGGTCCACTGGCTGGGCTTCACTTTGCATGCACTTTAAGTCAATCAGGTTTATTCAAAAACCGCCTTTATTGGGATTTGATCAGAGTTTTCATCGACAGGGTGCAGAGCGGATTTATCAGTGTGGCTTTTGTGGAAAAGCTTCACTCTGGAGACCAGTTTTTCACAGGCTTTGCTCATGTTGACGTGCAGCCTGACTGACTGAGGATTACACTGAACGCCTGTGCTTACGGTCCGGTGTCAGGGAAGTACTGAGCTCCTGACACCGGGAACGATGCAAAACTTAAAAAAATTACCCAGGAAAACAGAAAGGGACACACTTAATTTGACAATCTGCGTGATGGTGCAGCAACATTGTGTCATTGCTTAGGAAGAGTCCTGGACTGTTAATGTTGTTTAAAAACACAAAAGTACTTTTTATCTGATTAAGTACTTGAGTATTCTATTGATTAATCAATAGCTGCAGCCCTAGAAGCAACATGTCCAGAGACAACAGTAGGGTACGATTTATTAAACTGGACACAAAGAAAGTGCTTTAAAAAAAGCTTTCATTTCAGTAGGTCCTCTGAGCAACCATATTGGATTATGAAGTCGGCATATACAGTATTCAAACAAGTTACCAAGTTGGAATTCTGATGCCCACTGGTGGTGAAACAGTAAATGGACGATGGTCACAGTGTTTTGATAAACATGCTTAGGAATTGCTTCTTGTGTACTTGTGCATTAGGTACTGACTTTGATTTTGACATTAAAAGAGCAGGTGATGAGTTGGTTAGACTGTGGTTACCTTTGGACCAGATGAAGAACAAAAGCAACTTTTTGATTAAAATACCACAGATGTGTCTCCTACTTTCTGAACACGGTTAGTGCAGGGTGTGTACATGCACTAGGACATGCATTTCTTGTTTAATAAGCAATAAGCTTAAAAAAAATAGCTGATGGGTTTTCGTTAAAATTTCTCAGTAGATGGTCCTTTGATATGGAAGACTTTATAAACTTTTCAACTGGCTTGGGAATTCTAAGGCATAAGAATTTCCTGCAGATCTGAGTTTATGCTGAGACTGATGTAGTGCAATAATTCCAATGAATGATGCTGTTAGTGGCTAAGATGTGCAATTCCATTGGCTGACATGTTTAGCTTTTGCCCAGTCACAATAATTAACAGTTGTCTGTTGCGATGTTGTCTCAAATGGCTGCACCTGTATAAGCCAGTTGTCGTCGTCGTCGTCTTTTGACTACGCTCATTAAATTTCCTAACAGATCATCCATCTCACCCTGTTCTCTGTATCTTCCTCTGTCTCACCAACCACCTGCATGTTCTCCCTCAGCACATCCATAAACCTCCTCTTTGGCCCACCTCTTCTCCTTCTCCCTGATGGCTCCATCCTCAGCATCCTTCTCCCTGTATACCCTGGGTTCCTCCTCAGCACATGTCAAAACAACCTCAGTCTCATCTCTCTGTCCTGTCTGTGCTAACCTGCTATGTTCATTCTTAATCCTGTCCATCCTAGTCACTCAAAGAAAATCACAGCATATTCAGTGTTGCCACCTCCAGCTTTGCCACTTGTCTTTTGTTAGCACCTTCACCTCTAAGTCATACGACACAGCTGGCCCCACTACCATCTTGTAAACTTTCCCTTTCGTTCTTGATACTTGTCACAGATCACTCCGGTCACCTCTCTACCACACTCTCCATTACTTTGGCACGTTGACTCCAAGTATTTAAACTCATCTGCCTTCACCACCTCTACTCTCTGTGCCCACATTATTCCACCTTGCTCTGCCTCATTGACACACAGTCCGGGGTACTGTCATCCTGCTCTGTCCAGATCACAATGTCATCTGCAAATATGGTCTGTGGAGATCCTGTTTCATGTCTGCAGTCAACCTGTCCATCGGCGTTGGCAACGAGATCTGATTCTTAATGTATTCCTGCCTCCACCTTGAATGCATCAGTCATTCCTACTGCTTATCTGTCACTCTGTCCTTTTACGTATCCTGCACCACCCACACATACGTGTCTGCCACTCAAGACTTCCTCATGCAATACCACAACTCTTCTCTTGGCACCCTGTAATAAACCAGTGTTTCAGCAATTAATTCAAGAATTAAGCAATATACTTGCACATGAATAGAGACAGAGAGATGGATTGCTCTCTTTCTAGAGATATGTATGTGAAATGGTTGAATGTTTCGTTGAAATCCTGGTGTTGCAAATTTCTGGAGGGACTGAAAGCTTTCTCTATATCCTAAAACACAAAGCATCTCCTTCTGGCCTTTTCTGTACTTGTCCATTAGCACCGTCAGCAAAAATATTGCATCTGTAGTGTTCGTTTTCAGCATGAAACCATTATTTCTGCTCACAGAGCTTCACCGGTTTTCTCAGCCTGGCTTTCACTACTCTTTCCCATAACGTTATGCTGTGACTGATCAACTTTGTGCCTCCATAGTTACTGCAGCTCTGCACATCACCATTAGGTTTTTTTTTTTTTTTTTAAGGCGCCAGACCACTTCTCCTCAGGCATCCTCTGACTTTCCCAGATTTTATTAAACAATCTGGTTTAAAAACTCCACTGCCATCTCTCCGAAACATTTTCATGCCTTCACTGGATTGTCACCTGGAAAAACTACCTTCCCACTCTTCATAGCTGTCCTTACTTCATTGTTGCTAATCCTTTGCACTTCCTGATTTACTCTCTGCATCATCTAGCCTTCTCTACTCCCTCTTCTTTTATCAGTTCTTCAAAATACTCCCTCGACCATCTCAATGTACTCTCCTTACTTGTCAGTGCATTTCCATGTGCACTATTTATCACCTAGTCTAGTGGAAATCCTTTGCTTAGTCTCTGCCACATTTTTCACCTTACGCAACATCTCCTTGTACTGCAGACTACTTTCATCATCTCCCCAACTATCCCAATTCTTTGTCGTCAACCTGTTTCACCTTGTACTTTCCTAAACATTGCAAAGTCTGATTGTCTTCCTTTCTCTGGTCAGCTGTCACACTCCGTACATTCCTAGCTGTCTCCTTCACCACATTAGCAGTTGTTGTCCACTTATCCAAAATCACTTAAAGTAGACCTGCATTGACATAAATGTGGTCAGATCTCAAAAATAAATAGCTGATATGTATTTATAAGACCCTTATGAATGCAGTAAAGTAAATCTGTAAGCCCAGATTTGTAATTCAGAGGAGAAATCTTCGTTTAAAAATGACAAATTTGCAGCTAAAATTTAGCCCTCCGCGAAAACAGTTTGTACATCCAGGTCATTTCCATGACGTCAGGGAGAAGACGGAGCACTCGCGCCTTCAGTCCGATCCCGCATTGAAATTGATTTTATCTGTTAGTAATGTTACTGTTATACACATCCTGGTTTCAGCATCCAAAAGTAAGCAGCAATGAATGTGAGATACAGCTCTGCATGCTCAGATCTGCCGCAACATCGACAGCGGGCGACGTTCTTCCCCGACGCCTCGCTCTCTGCCTCCGATGCGCTTACTGAGTCTGCAGGCTTGGTAAGCACCGCAGCGGGCCACTCACACCGCCCCCATGTCTGCTGTACAGCCAGCACAACCTCCCTGTCTACTGAATGGAGGTGGAAGCCAACTTGGCAAAAGTCTAGAGACTATGCTCGCTGTTTTAATGCGAAGCGGCCGGTGACACCTGCTGCTCGCAAGGACAGACTTCTTGCGGCAAAATCCGCAGCGCCGCACGTCTTGGTAATCGGAGCCGCAGAGCTCCATGGCCGCTGAGAGAGGTTTATATCTTTTTAATGACTTGAATTCTTTGCGGGTCCCACCTCCGTACCCCACGACCATAACGCCGGAGGCGAAAGACAGATTTTCAATGCGACACCACTCAGTCAAATGGGCGTATGAAAAAGTCCCCCAAAATAATTTTCAAGCACAAATAAAAGAAATGTGTACTCACCAAACGTGCCGCAAGACAATATGAAGTTTTAAAAAAGTAGATCCTTCTGTATAAGACAAGAAAAAGGTGCAGATGCAAACTGACGTAAATCCACAAATTACAGTTGGCGCGCGCAATGCATGCTGGGATAGGGTCTTCTCTGTGATGTCTCGGTAGCGTCCCGGATGTGATGACAGTTTTGCAGAGGACTAAATTTTAGCTGTAAATTTGTCATTTTTAAATGAAGATTTCTCTGTTGAATGACAGATCTGGGCTTGCAGATTTACTTTACTACATTCAGAAGGATCTTATGTGTAAATATGTCATTTTTTGGTCCAAAGATCTGACTGCATTTATTTCAATGCAGGTCTACTTTAATCTCAATCCAGTCCCTGTCTCACCTTCTCCTTGAATTTCAGACAACAGTCTTCCTGCTTTAGCTTCCACCATCTGATCCTTGGTTCATCTATTACTGTCTTAGTCTTCTTCATCTCCAAAGTCATCATACAAACAACCAGTCAGTGCTGTCTAGCTACACTCTCTCCTGCCACCATCCAAAAGTCTCCAGTTTCTTTTAGGTAGCATTTCCAACATAGAATGTAGTCCACCTGTGTGCAACTTCTTCCACTCTGTACTGTTACCATGAGCTTCTCCTTTTTCTTAAAATAAGTATTCACAATAACAATTTCCATGTTTTTGCAAAATCTGCCTCCAGCTACCCTTCCACATTCATCTCCTTAATACCATACACCATTACATCATCACCCCTGTTTCTTTCACTGACATGTTCCAGTCACGACTCTTTCGTCCTTGAGTACCTTCTCTACCACCTCACCTAATTCACGCTTGAAGTCTTTTCTCACCTTCATCTCACAGCTTACCTGTGGGCCATATGCACTGATGACATTAATCATAACCTCTTCAATTTCCAGCTTTATGGTCATCACCCTGTCAGATAGTCACTTTACCTCCAACGCACCCATAATATATTCTTCCGGTAGATTGACTCCAAAACCAGTCCTCTTCTAATCCACAACATGACACAATAGTTTTATTCCAGTGACGGATTAAAAAATATCTCTCTGTAGTGAGAGCAACAGTTTAGACCTGTGTGGATTTTGAGAGAGAAATTTCTGTATAATGTTACTGTGACTTAACACAGAGTTCTCACATGGTCTTTGGCCTCTGCCTGGTGTTCGACCATGAAATCAGGCAAACCACCTGTGTGATTCTTACCAGCATGAGCTCACTATCAGTTTATAGCATCTTCCATCACTTTGTGTCCTTATATGTGCAGCATTATTTGAGGTCAGTTTGGGGGGAAAAAGATTGGAAACACATTTTTTGCCATCTTCTCAGCAAGAGGGGAAATTCAATCACCACATTCTAAATGGTCTCATTTCTTCTAAGTGAATGGAAGCAGTGGGTAGCTCTGGCAGGGTGGTCTGAAATAGATA
Source organism: Thalassophryne amazonica (assembly GCF_902500255.1). NCBI lineage: Eukaryota > Metazoa > Chordata > Actinopteri > Batrachoidiformes > Batrachoididae > Thalassophryne > Thalassophryne amazonica. The sequence goes on along the minus strand of NC_047119.1, from coordinate 62,466,081 downwards.
CTCAAACATTCCTCACTCACTATGAAGCAGAGTGGAGCTGTGCTTTGTTTTCATGGTGAGAGGATTAATTCATACTAGCGCGTTGCCCGTGGGGATCCACAGATTCTAGAAGGGGTAGTGTTTGTAAAATAGGTAGCTGACATTTTTCAAGGGTGGAAACAAGTTATGCAAAGTTTCTATAATGATTTTAACTGAAAGTGCAGGAAATTAAAATGAGAACATTTTGTGAATAATTATATTTATTATTTGGCAGATGTAGTCATGTTTAAATATCTCAACTGGCAGGGTTGAGATATTTCCTTTGTTCAGAGCTTGTCTGGTTACAAGGGACTGATTAATGGTGACATCAACATCCATGGTTCACTGCTCTTACATAATATTCCTAATTTCTCCAAAAAATATTAGTCCTATCAGTTACGTTTTCACAAAGTTCGTCCTTGACCCAAAATACATCAACGCACCAAAAGACAAATGTCAGCTCTCCAGTGTCTCTGTGATCGGAGTTAAACGCACATGTACACAGAGGCCACTTGGCTTTTAATATATAGATTGGTTTAAAGTGCTATTTTTGTTGTTCCTACACACTTTCACTTTATTATGTTAGAGGCAGAGATCAGAATTTTAAAATGATTTGAGATGATGTGTGATACTTTCTATTCCAGCATTTATTCCATTTCGAACAATCCTTCATATGCCCCCACCCCCCTAAACCCCCCCCCCCAAAAAAAACAAACAAACAAAAAAGAAAACAAAAAATCCTCAAAGCTTCAAGAAAGAGACTCTTTGGAGAAAAGAACAACCTTTGCAGTGAGTCAAACGTCTGCAAAACCTTGTGGCTGGCAGTGTGAAACTTGAAATTTAAACTTTGTCATTTACACAGTGCAGCATGGTGGAGAGGTTCGCACGCTTGCTTTCCAAACAGAAGGTTCAAACCACCTGTGCTCCATTCTTTACACACATCTGGAGTTGTTAGAAAAGGAATCCAGTGTAAAAACCTGTGCCAGATTAACATGCAGATCACATACCATATACCATTATTAGGAGTAAAAACAAATGATACCAATGTAAAGAATCAAAACAATTTTATTTATATAGCGCCAAATCACAACAAACAGCTGCCCCAAGGCGCTTTATATTGTAAGGCAAAAGCCATAAAATAATTACAGAAAAACCCCAACGGTCAAAACAACCCCCTGTGAGCAAGCACTTGGCGACAGTGGGAAGGAAAAACTCCCTTTTAACAGGAAGAAACCTTCAGCAGAACCAGGCTCAGGGAGGGGCAGTCTTCTGCTGGGACTGATTGGGGCTGAGGGGAGAGAATCAGGAAAAAAAAATGCTGTGGAAGAGAGCAGAGCTCAATCACTAATGATTAAATGCAGAGTGGTGCATACAGAGCAAAAAGAGAAAGAAACACTCAGTGCATCATGGGAACCCCCCAGCAGTCTAAGTCTATAGCAGCATAACTAAGGGATGGTTCAGGGTCACCTGATCCAGCCCTAACTATAAGCTTTAGCAAAAAGGAATGTTTTAAGCCTAATCTTAAAAGTAGAGAGGGTGTCTGTCTCCCTAATCCGAATTGGGAGCTGGTTCCACAGGAGAGGAGCCTGAAAGCTGAAGGCTCTGCCTCCCATTCTACTCTTAAAAACCCTAGGAACTACAAGTAAGCCTGTAGTCTGAGAGTGAAGCGCTCTATTGGGGTGATATGGTACAATGAGGTCCCTAAGATGGGACCTGATTATTCAAAACCTTATAAGAAGAAGAATTTTAAATTCTATTCTAGAATTAACAGGAAGCCAATGAAGAGAGGCCAGTATGGGTGAAATATGCTCTCTCCTTCTAGTCCCCGTCAGTACTCTCGCTGCAGCATTTTGAATTAACTGAAGGCTTTTCATTGAACTTTTAGGACAACCTGATAATAATGAATTACAATAGTCCAGCCTAGAGGAAATAAATGCATGAATTAGTTTTTCAGCATCACTCTAAGACAAGACCTTTCTAATTTTAGAGACATTGCGCAAATGCAAAAAACCAGTCCTACATATTTGCTTAATATGCGCATTGAAGGACATATCCTGATCAAAAATGACTCCAAGATTTCTCACAGTATTACTAGAGGTCAGGGTAATGCCATCCAGAGTAAGGATCTGGTTAGATACCATGTTGCTAAGATTTGTGGGGCCAAGTACAATAACTTCAGTTTTATCTGAATTTAAAAGCAGGAAATTAGAGGTCATCCATGTCTTTATGTCTGTAAGACATTCCTGCAGTTTAACTAATTGGTGTGTGTCCTCTGGCTTCATGGATAGGTAAAGCTGGGTATCATCTGCATAACAGTGAAAATTTAAGCAATGCTTTCTAATAATACTGCCTAAGGGAAGCATGTATAAAGTGAATAAAATTGGTCCTAGCCCAGAACCTTGTGGAACTCCATAATTAACCTTAGTCTGTGAAGAAGACTCCCCATTTACATGAACAAATACCTACCTATGGCATGCTCTAATCTCTGTAATAAAATTTTATGGTCAACAGTATCAAAAGCAGCACTGAGGTCTAACAGGACAAGCACAGAGATGAGTCCACTGTCTGAGGCCATAAGAAGATCATTTGAAACCTTCACTAATGCTGTTTCTGTACTATGATGAATTCTAAAACCTGACTGAAACTCTTCAAATAGACCATTCCTCTGCAGATGATCAGTTAGCTGTTTCACAACTACCCTTTCAGGAATTTTTGAGAGAAAAGGAAGGTTGGAGATTGGCCTATAATTTGCTAAGATAGCTGGGTCAAGTGATGGCTTTTTAAGTAATGGTTTAATTACTGCCACCTTAAAAGCCTGTGGTATATAGCCAACTAATAAAGATAGATTGATCATATTTAAGATCAAAGCATTAATTAATGGTAGGGCTTCCTTGAGCAGCCTGGTAGGAATGGGGTCTAATAGACATGTTGATGGTTTGGAGGAAGTAACTAATGAAAATAACTCAGACAGAACAATCGGAGAGAAAGAGTCTAACCAAATACCAGCATTACTGAAAGCAGCCGGACATAAAGCTATGTCTTTGGGATGGTTATGAGTAATTTTTTCTCTAATAGTTAAAATTTTATTAGCAAAGAAAGTCATGAAGTCATTACTAGTTAAAGGAATACTCGGCTCAATAGAGCTCTGACTCTTTGTCAGCCTGGCTACAGTGCTGAAAAGAAACCTGGGGTTGTTCTTATTTTCTTAAATTAGTGATGAGTAGTAAGATGTCCTAGCTTTACGGAGGGCTTTTTTATAGAGCAACAGACTCTTTTTCCAGGCTAAGTGAAGATCTTCTAAATTAGTGACGCCATTTCCTCTCCAACTTACGGGTTATCTGCTTTAAGCTGCGAGTTTGTGAGTTATACCACGGAGTCAGGCACTTCTGATTTAAGGCTCTCTTTTTCAGAGGAGCTACAGCATCCAAAGTTGTCTTCAATGAGGATGTAAAACTATTGACGAGATACTGTATCTCACTTACAGAGTTTAGGTAGCTACTCTGCACTGTTTTGGTATATGGCATTAGAGAACATAAAGAAGGAATCATATCCTTAAACCTAGTTACAGTGCTTTCTGAAAGACTTCTAGTGTAATGAAACTTATTCCCCGCTGCTGGGTAGTCCATCAGAGTAAAAGTAAATGTTATTAAGAAATGAACTTATGGGTTATCTGCTTTAAGCTGCGAGTTTGTGAGTTATACCACGGAGTCAGGCACTTCTGATTTAAGGCTCTCTTTTTCAGAGGAGCTACAGCATCCAAAGTTGTGCTCAGTGAGGAGAAGAAAATAATTTTTAATAAAATGTCTCACTTGTGGCAACTTTCCTGAGTCAGTTTAACTGGGACCGTAACACAAAAGAAAGATGTTCTGTTCTCAAGTGCACTAAAATTTTACTTTTTATTGAAGCTATTTTTTTAAGAAGTTAATTTTTTTTTTTTAAATAAGTGCAATCCAGAATGCAGACCTGTTTGCAAACAGTTTAATCAGTGTTCATAATAATAACCATAATAATTCATTTAATTTATTACATTTATTTATTTATTACATTAAAAGACAAATCTCAGTGCAACACAAATTTTTAAAGAATTCCTAAAGCATTCATTAAAAGATGCAATAAAAGAAAATAGCAGTCCTGAACAGAAAAGTCTAAAGCTGCCCCTTGAAATGCTCCAGGCATCAGCTGGCCTGCTCCCTAAACATCTGTATTTAAATATCTGCAATTTAAAAATCTGTTTTGGTCATTCACTATTATTGCCACCGGTATCCAAGACAAGCGAGCAGCTCGCCCAGCAACATGGGGGTATTGTTTTGCGAGCTGCTCATACAGCTCTGGGTAAGTTAGCCGTTGGCTTGCTCCTTTAGCAAAGTATCATGTCATCACAGCAGCTGCACCTCATTGAATGCTCAGATTTATAGACTTAAGATTGCTTGTAAATTTTGGGACTTGCTGACTTCAGTTTTTGGGTTTGTTTTCTAAGAGCTGCATGTTTAGTGCTTCTTCTAAAGAGCCAAGTCGGCTCTGCTGTAGTTGACTTACATTGCGTTCACATGTCGACGGCATTAAAAACCGTCATAATGGTCATTGTAGCAGAAGTCCTGTCATCTACAGCAGCAGACTGTAGGTGAGAAGGTGAAGTGCAGTCACATTCTTTTTAATGCTAATGACAGTGATATTAATCTACTTAATTGAAACATATAATAGAGTTTTAATATTTTGCACAGCATCCTAATTACAACAGGAAGTCCTGACTCTGACAGCTCCTTAGAAAGTAAACTTTTTCTAAGGTTATAGATTAATGGATAATTTTCAAGTTGCGCCGCCATGTTGAAACAGAGACTTACGGTTAGTGAGCCTCTTGCTCGCGTGTTTGGTGTCATTAGAAACAACAGCTTGTTATGATGCCTCACGGAGCGGCTGACTGATCGAAGCTGGACGTCGGTTAAACAATGTCTCCGGAAGACAGCTTGAGCTCAGATTTCTTTTTTTCTTTTTGGCTTCTTTGGCCTTCGTTAGTGCCGTGTGTCCGGGACTTTACATCCGCTGCTAGGAAAGCTCAACAACCAAAATACCAACATTATGGGCACACTGAACATGTTTTCACTATTATTTGATTTCTTTGTGCGAATGACGTCATTATTCAAGCATTCAGAAGGCTATTTCTACCGCCACACAACTCCAAACAGCAATGAGAAAGTTTCTTGACAGTTTTTGTTGTTGAACAAAACTGCGTCTCACTAATTGGACAGAGGTGGCAAAATGAATCCGTTAGCCTCTTTATTGAAAACAATGGAACATCTGGTTTTCTGTCTGCCACTTACAGTCAATATGTGAATGCAGCATGACAGGAACAGTCTCTTATTTCTTTAGGGACATCTGACAATGTGTGAAATGATGATTGCAAAGTCTTTACAGCCCCATGTGGAATAAATGAAGTGATGTACTCATGAGGGTTAATATTAACAGGCATTCAACTTACTGTTTTAAGTGTTGGAACTGATTCCTGACTTAGATGTGTTAATGAAAATCACGTGGTATACTGAAGCTCATTAAGCAGATAGCCTGCCTCCTGTAAAATGACCCGGACAAATAAGTACTTTATGATAACGGAGGGAATGTTGTCTCCAAATAATGGCTTTAAGCCACTCTTGATGAGCATGTATCTTGTGGAAGGTCATGAAGAAACTTTTTAGTTTTTATCTAATCGTTAATTGCTAATGTCGTATTTAAAAGTCCTGCTTTGCTTGTCCCGTGAGACACCATTATGATGGAAGCTCTGTGTGGTAAATATAGCTAAAATGTTTGAGAAAACATAGGAGTCGACTCCAGTCTGAAAGATCTCCTCCACAGCAGTCTGACACAACAGAGTGGTGATACGAATATCATCAGAGGACCTGCCTTGACTCCTAGACGGTAAACACAAAGGTAAAAAGTAGCTATCAAGCTACTGCTACCAGGTGAAACGAGGGCAACCCCTTGGCCTTCAGCAGCCATCGGGTCCTCAACACTGAGTCACTGGTGTGCATGGTTGAGTCCAGGAAGTCATTGGAGCTTCTGGACACTTCCATGTTTTGGCAGCTCTACAGTGCTGTGCCTGTGATGGAATATGGTCATCCTGCTAGAGAAATGATGTTCCAGATGCTCATCTGCGTGAGCCTCCTCAGGTGTTTACCTAGGCGCTGTTGTGCATTGGATGATTACTCACAGAATGGTAACAATGTCCAACTAAAATGGAGCGGCAGAAAGTTGCCTCTGGGTCCACACTAGCCTTTTCAACAGCTTTCCCTCGTAATGACCAGATATTGCTCTTTGACCATGTAATTTATCTCAGTTCTTTATCTAGTTGCTGCTCCGCTCCTTACCAAGAACCAAACCCTTATATTCCTCATTTTGAATTTATTGAAAGTCAAGTTGAAAACCAGGTCTGGGTCTTCACAGACAGACACCATCTTGTGAAAGACTACAAAGTTGGCTCGCACAACACTTTTATACAATGTGGGCATTACAGTGGGTGTGGTTTAGTCTATATGTTACTGGCTCACACAGATAGGGGGAGCCTTCCCTATATCTGAAACTTGCACATGCGCGATGAAAGTGAAACTTAACTCTTGTATTTAAACTTTAAACCAAATCTGAGACTCCCAATCAAATAACCAAGGCATGTACTTGATCACTAACACAAAATAAGGAATCAGCACAGATATTATCTAACAACCTTTAACGTTAACAAAGTGGGAGCTCACTCGATTTTAGTAAAAAGTTTAATCTAAGAATTTGTGCATGAAATTCTTTGTCAGATGGTTTTGAGAAATTTATGAAAAGCTTTTTTTTTAAACAAAGAAATCCATTCCACAGTGTTAAAGTAATTAAGATAAAAGAAAATATTCCTCTATCAGTTTTGTGAATCTGTTCCACACATAATAGATTCATTCTTAGTCCAAGCATCACCTCTCCATCCAAAACTAGTTTCATAATTTTTGAGCAATTCAGTAAAAGTAAGACAAACTTCTTCTTTGTCTTTCAGCTGTTCCCGTTAGGGGTCGCCACTGCAGATCAATCGTTTCCATCTCACCCTGTCTTCTGTATCTTCCTCTGTCACATCAACCACCTGCATGTCCTCTCTCAGCACATCCATGAACCTCCTCTTTTGTCTCCCTCTTCTCCTCCTGCCTGGTGGCTCCATCCTCAGCATCCTTCTCCCTATATACCCAGGGTCATCAAGTCTTCAAAATATTCCCTCCACCTTCTCAGCACACACTCCTCACTTGTCAGCACATTACCATGTGCATCTTTTACCACCCTAACCTGCTGCACATCCTTTCCAGCTCTGTCCCTTTGTCTGGCCAATCGGTACAAGTCCTTTTCTCCTTCCTTACTATTCAACTTCTTGTACAGCTCACAATGTGCCTTTTCCGTTGCTTTTGCCACTTCTCTTCTCGCCTTACGCCGCATCTCCTTGTACTCCTGTCTACTTTCTTCATCTCTCCGACTATCCCAAAACTTTTTCGCCAACCTCTTTCTCCTTATGCTTTCCTGGACCTCTTCATTCCACCACCAAGTCTCCTTGTCTTCCTTCCACTGTCCAGATGTCATACCCAGTACTGCCCTAGCTGTCTCCCTCACCACATCTGCAGTACTTTTCCAGTTGTCCAAAATTGCTTCCCCTCCAACTAGTGCTTCTTTCACCTGCTCGCTAAATTTCACACAACAGTCTTCCTCCTTCAGCTTCCACCATCTGATCCTTTGTTGAGCGCTCACTCTCTTCTTCACCTCTAAAGTCATCCTACAAACAACCATCCTATGCTGTCTAGTGACACTCTCTCCTGCTACCACCTTACAGCCTGTGATTTCTTTTAGCTTGCATCTCCTATAAAGAATGTAGTCCACCTGTGTGCACCTTCCTCCACTCTTATATGTTACCCTGTGCTCCTCCCTTTTCTTAAAGTAGGTATTCACCACAGCCATTTCCATCCTTTTTGCAAAATCAACTACCATCTGTCCTTCCCCATTCCTATCCTTGATACCATATCTACCCATTACTTCCTCATCACCTCTGTTCCCTTCACCAACATGCCCATTGAAGTCTGTTCCTATCACCACTCTTTCATGCTTGGGCACACTCTCCACCACCTCATCTAACACACTCCAGAAATCTTCTTTCTCCTTCATCTCACAACCTACCTGTGGGGCATATGCACTGATGATATTCATCATCACCCCTTCAATTTCCAACTTCACACTCATCACCCTGTCAGACACTCGCTTAACCTCCAACACACTTTTAACATACTCTTCCTTTAAAATGACCCCAACACCATTTCTCTTCCTGTCCTCACCATGGTACAACAACTTGTACCCACCGCTGATGCTCCTGCTCTTACGTCCCTTCCACTTGGTCTCTTGCACACACAATATGTCTACCTTTCTCCTCTCCATCATATCAGCCAGCTCTCTCCCTTTACCCGTCATACTACCAACATTCAAAGTCCCCACTCTCATTTCCACCCTTCTAGTTTTCTTCTTCTCCCGCTGTTTGTGGCAACGTTTTCCTCCTCTTCCTCGTCGTCTTCGCCCAGCAGTAGCCCAATTTCCACCAGCACCCTGTTGAGCAATAGCACCGGTGGCGGACGTTGTTAACCCGGGCCGCGAACGATCCGGTATGGGAATTCGATTCTGAGTCTGCATAGTTGGATTGGCTTGTTCTACGCCGGATGCCCTTCCTGACGCAACCCTCCTCATTTATCCGGGCTTGGGACCGGCACTCAGAATGTACTGGCTGCACACCCCATGTGGCTGATTTAAAAGTAAGACAAACTAATAAACTGAAAATATATACTCTCGGCTGAATGTGAATCTGTCAAATATCCATTCACAGCCTGGTTTTAGTGCTGAAACACAATGTCCCCATCAGAAAGTAATGGTGTTTACACCTCGTCACTCTTTGTCGTTGGATGTCAGTTTGGTGTTACTACACAGTACACACCCATTAGCTACCATCATTGTCATGAACATCTGAACTATTGACATACAGCAACAAAATGCTTTTGGAAAACAAAATTCAAAGATATGAATTCTGTTGCCATTGGCGACATGTTTGAAATGTTGAGGGAGACACAGAACATTGTCCTCTGTGCAGAGGTACAGGCAGGGCACTGTGATCTACCAGAAATTGTGGCATAGTTACCAAGGGGGAGGTGATGGTCTTGTGGTTAAAGCGTTGGGCTTGAGAGGATAGTTCAAATCCCAGCCTGACCAGAAAATCACTAAGGCTTGTATAGGTCTTAGTAGTATTGTATAATTGTATTAGAACATGGGGATGAACTCTTCCTTTTCCGTTGAGCAAAATGATTTTCTTCTCCAACATGGCTTTGTTTTTCAGGCAGCTCGGATGCGATAATGATGTTGCAGCTCTCAGCCAATCAGTGTTCAGGTTAAAGGTCACTGCTCCCTCACAGTCTGTAAACGTTCTTGGAGTTAGAAAAAGGGGCTATGAGACCTAAGGTCTGTCCAAAGTCTTCATGACTTCATAAGCTCTTCCCAGATGCCTCTCCACATACATGGATGTCACTTCAGACGGCGCTGTGTCCCCATGAACAAGACGCCAAGTCAGGAGGCCTTTAACATAAGTTGTCTCCTGCCGTAATTCATTTTAAGCCTCCTGTATTAGTAATGGACCATTATTTATGAATGTCAGTTTCATAAAAGTCTACTGTGACCTGCATGGTGGATTTTTTGAGTTTTACTGGCAGTGTTTTTATAGTGTTATTTGTTACTTTGCTACTCGTGAAAGAAGTTGTTTTGTTCTTCCCACACTCCAGAAACCAGGTTAGGCGTCACGGGATTGGGAGTTTACAGGACATTTTGCACATTTCAGAAGGTGGTTGGTCGTTGATTCTTCTCACAGACCTTTGTGTAGTTTCTGCCCAGACCTGTTTAAATGAGCAAACCTGGAGTTTTCTACACTCTTGTTAGACTCAGGTCTCCTCGTGGACTAAGTTACTGTTACACTATGCAGTGTTTGGTGCAGAGTTTCTGAGCAGCACCTCTGTATGATGTGTGTGTGTTTGGGGGGGGGTGGTAGTATTGGCAGGAACAGATCATTACAAATCAAAAACGTTTGGCCAAAATTGTGCTAGTTTTCTAAACTTTGTGCCAGTTTGGTTGATCAGCAGAGGTGCTGAGTTGTAGGTTTGGCCGTTTTATGGTGTGAAACTGAGGTAAACGTCTTCATCTTTATCTTGGATGGCCGTTGTCACTATTCCAGGGATCTCCTGTGCTCCTCCTACCACGCCACATATGGTGATATATGGTGATATCCACATATGGAATGAATGCATGATGTGGCGACCTGAGAAAGATCGCTTGTTTATCATCACCATGGCAATGATAAAAAACAACAACCTTAAAATTTCTGCCAGTGCGACTGGCAAAAAGGAAGGTTTAAATTTATTTTTTGATGAACATGATGCCCTTTGTGTTGCACTATGACACATTTTCAAAGGTGGGCTCACTGCATGTCAGCCTTCTACATAAAAAAAAAAAGGTTTAAATACAGATGCTACAGACTGACCGACTGCGGGGAAAAAAATTCATGGTAAACATCAAGTGTATTTAATGTTAAATGCTTTTCTTTGTGCTTGCTCATGAAGTTAGTTTTGTTGTGTGTGCATGCAAGTGTGCAAATATTTGGTTTAAATCCTAACAAATCTCATGGATGTCCTCAAAGGACTGAGCGAAAAGCTGTGAATAAAGTATAGAAATGATTAGATCTAATCAGTAACCAAAACTAGGGGCAAATTAAAGCACTGAAGACTGGACTGAAGACCAGTGGCCCAAAGTCACAGAGAGATCCCACAGTATTGTCCACTAACATATTTTCGAGAGCACACATAGCATGAACACAAATGAAATATTAGCATTAGCAATAAATAATACACCTACAATTGTGAATGTAACGCCTCACATATATGCCCCACATTTAGAACAAGTTGTCAAAGGTTTAGGGGCTATGTGTGTGCCATAGCCATTGTTCTTGTTGTAACATGTGCTTGTGATAACGTATAAGCCCTTTGAGAAGACTAAAGCCCCGTTTACACATAGACGGTAAGAGCTCCCGGAACCGTCCCGGAAGAGTTTTTGGCCGTCTTAAGGATCAAACGCCATTGTCAACGCCGGCACTAGGGGGTGTGGCTTAGTTCCGGCTTTACCGGGAATCGTCGAAAAAATTATTCAACATGTCGAATAATTCCGGGAGCGCTCCCGGAGAATTCGCGTGACGACGGAGACAACACGAACGACGTTTGATACTTTTTAATCGCCGTTTTATCCTGCCGCTTCCTGTAGTGCCGCAGTTTACACTGCCATAATTGGCGGCCGGCGTTGTATCTCTAACCAACGGCATGTAAAACGGCGATAGAGCTCACATCGGCGTCCTCAAAGGTGTTTTAACCGGCGACAGAGGCAGACAAAACGGCAGCGCTAGCGGACAGTACGACGTTCTAAACGCCATCTCCCGGTTAACGGCGTTCCAAACGGCCGATAGGCGGCGGTCAATATAAAAACGCTAGCGCGCTGCATGCAGGCCTCTCACTCGCGGCCAGCGCCAGATATTTTTGCAGAGAAGCTCCAGTATGCCTCCTAAAAGAAAATTGGCAGCGGCAAGGACTTACCAAGAGGTCTGGTTCAGAAGCAGAGGAGAGCCCTGTAGTGGAGACGAGCAACACGTTGAGGAGGGGAAAAGGAAAGGAGAATAAAAGGCTGAGAGATGAGCTCCCTCCCCCTGCAGTGACAGCTGCTTCAGCCTATTATACTCTGGGGGCGGTGCCTATATGCAAAAGTTCCTGGAGTAACGCAGGATTTGCCTGGATAAATCCAGCGGTACACAGGGCATTATCGGTGGCAGCAGAACACCGCCGTTCTCATGCGTGTCTTAACCTGCGATTGTAAAGGATAGAACTGGGTATTAACCCCCGTTGCCTGACGTGTGCCGGATGCTATGGCGTCAAAACGCTGCTTTGTTCGGCGGATTTAGTGGCGTTTTATCCGCGTATTTGCGGCTAGTACGGCGCTCAAAACACCGGTGAAATGCTCCTCTCCTTTCCACCGCGAAAACAGCCGGAACTACCGCGAACTTCGGTCTACGTACTACCCGCCGACAAAACCGTCTATGTGTAACCTGGGCTTAAACTGTGCTGTATTCAAGCAGGTTATAGTGCTTATGACCTGTTTTGGTAATGTCCTGGGCCCACCTGTTTTTCCTCTACGCCAACCTATGTATGATATTTGGCTACACCTTTGTTTTGATTTTGTACTCTTGTATATTTTTTTTCTTTTGTATCAGTGTGGCTAATCAACAAATTGAAATTGCCACCAATTATCCACAGTAGCTAACAGTTTTTGAACCCAGAGAACCCCATAGTCCTGCTATTCCCAGGTTCCTAAAAAGAACTTTTTGTATAACATGTATCTCTCAGTGGACAGTAACAGTAATAACACTTGTAAAAAGTATGAACCAACAAAATGTGAGGGGTCCAAATTCTTGATGCTGCCCATGTCTGTGCCTGAACACTATCTGATGGTACATTTTGTGCTGTAATCTTGTAATTTTCAGTTGCCTTTATAAAGTTGTTGCTTGGGCATGATGGATGAGAGTTAGTGACACAGAAAAGGTTGCAGACATGTGCCAAAACTGAATGGCTCAACCTTTTCACTTAGATGAGTGAAAATCAGGGGCACACAACATCCTTGTAGGAAAAAAAAACCAAACAAAAAAAAACATTAGGGCTTCTTTAATGGGAACATGACTCGGCATTTTTTAAATTAAATCCCTTAATGTGACTGTTCTCGACAGGATGCTCCTCACTGCACATCATGTACATTATCAGTCGTGAGGAGGTATAAACACGCACGCACGCTTCTTGGCGATTGGCAGTGACAGCTAGGGAACTGTTTGGTTTGTAGATTGTTGCCCAAAGGGAACCAGAATGAATCACCAGCTCTCAATGAAGAATTTGAGTCATTGTGAGACATTTTTTTGACCGGGGTCCTGTGGTCACACAGCTCCTCCTGCTCTTTGCGCTCAAAGCCATGAAAAGCAAATGTCATGCCAAAACATAGCAGTTGCCATCTGCAGTGCACTTTCTGTCACTGAATTCTGCAGTCTGTGTCCTCATCTGCACAAGTGCACAGCTTCATACAGATGATTGTCTGTTATGTGATACCTGAACTAAGATAACCTTGATGAGCAGTATGGGCTGCCATGGAGACCTCTCCCCAGCTGTAGGCGTGGTGTCGGGCACGCTCCAGGAGGATGGCATTGTTCCCCAGCTGCTTGTAGCAGCTTCTGTTGGCTGGCAAATCAGAGAAAGATATTTACCTTTGAATCACGGGGCAGCGAGTTTGGAGTCCAGCTCAAAACATCCTCCACACTATTAACGTCAGGCTTTCTACCTCCACAAATAGGATATGTGGTCAAACACTGTCTGCTTCTGTGTAAAAGATATTTTAAAAAGTATATGAGGGATACTCAGCAAAATTGTATTGAGAGACTTTTGAGTCAGCTGAGTTTTTATTATTTTGCCATTTTGAGCCATCTCCTGATCTTTGACTTTATTTGATTCTTCTCATTTTTCCAGTATTTGAAACACCTGTCTTGGGACATCACAAAACTCTCCATATATACAGTCATGATCAGAATACAGTAGTGTTCAGAATAATAGTAGTGCTATGTGACTAAAAGATTAATCCAGGTTTTGAGTATATTTCTTATTGTTACATGGGAAACAAGGTACCAGTAGATTCTCACAAATCCAACAAGACCAAGCATTCATGATATGCACACTCCTGAGGCTATGAAATTGGGCTATTAGTAAAAACAAAAGTCGAAAAGGAGGTGTTCACAATAATAGTAGTGTGGCATTCAGTCAGTGAGTTCGTCAGTTTTGTGGAACAAACAGGTGTGAATCAGGTGTCCCCTATTTAAGGATGAAGCCAGCACCTGTTGAACATGCTTTTCTCTTTGAAAGCCTGAGGAAAATGGGACGTTCAAGACATTGTTCAGAAGAACAGCGTAGTTTGATTAAAAAGTTGACTGGAGAGGGGAAAACTTATACGCAGGTGCAAAAAATTATAGGCTGTTCATCTAGTTATCTCCATTGCTTTAAAATGGACAAAAAAAAAAAAAACAGACGTGTGGAAGAAAACGGAAAACAACCATCAAAATGGACAGAACAAACAGAATGGCAAAGGCTCACCCATTGATCAGCTCCAGGATGATCAAAGACAGTCTGGAGTTACCTGTAAGTGCTGTGACAAAAGACGCCTGTGTGAAGCTAATTTATTTGCAAGAATCCCCCGCAAAGTCCCTCTGTTAAATAAGACATGTGCAGAAGAGGTTACAATCTGCCAAAGAACACATCAACTGGCCTAAAGAGAAATGGAGGAATATTTTGTGAACTGATGAGAGTAAAATTGTTCTTTTTGGGTTCAAGGACCTCAGACAGTTTGTGAGACGACCCCCAAAATCTGAATTCAAGCCACAGTTCACAGTGAAGCATGGTGGTGCAAGCATCATGATATGGGCATGTTTCTCCTACTATGCGGTTGGGCCTATATATCGCATACCAGGTATCATGGATCAGTTTGGGTATGTCAAAATACTTGAAGAGGTCATGTTGCCTTACGCTGAAGAGGACATGCCCTTGAAATGGGTGTTTCAACAAGACAGTGACCCCAAGCACACTACTAAACAAGCAAAATCTTTGTTCCAAACCAACAAAATTAATGCCTCGCAGATGTGAAGAAATCATGAAAAACTGTGGTTATACAACTAAATACTAGTTTAGTGATTCACAGGATTGCTAAAAAAGCAGTTTGAACATAATAGTTTTGGGTTTGTAGCGTCAACAGCAGATGCTATTATTATTGTGAACACCCCCTTTTCTACTTTTTTTTTTTTTACTAATGGCCTAATTTCATAGCGTTAAGAGTGTGCATATCATGAATGCTTGGTCTTGTTGGATTTGTGAAAATCTTCTGAATCTACTGGTACCTTGTTTCCCATGTAACAATAAGAAATATTGCAGCTTATTCGTAGCTTTGGAGACCAGGCTGGGCGAATTGGAGACTCGGCTCCGCACCGTGGAAAATTCTACAGCTAGCCAGGCCCCTGTAGTCGGTGCGGACCAAGGTAGCTTAGCCGCCGTTAGTTCCCCCCTGGCAGATCCCGGGCAGTCGGGAAAGCAGGCTGACTGGGTGACTGTGAGGAGGAAGCGTAGCCCTAAACAGAAGCCCCGTGTACACCGTCAACCCGTTCACATCTCTAACCGTTTTTCCCCACTCGACGATACACTCGCCGAGGATCAAACTCTGGTTATTGGCGACTCTGTTTTGAGAAATGTGAAGTTAGCAACACCAGCAACCATTGTCAATTGTCTTCCGGGGGCCAGAGCAGGCGACATCGAAGGACATTTGAAATTGCTGGCTAAGGCTAAGCGTGAATTTGGTAAGATTGTAATTCACGTCGGCAGTAATGACACTCTGTTACGCCAATCGGAGGTCACTAAAATTAATATTAAATCGGTGTGTAACTTTGCAAAAACAATGTCGGACTCTGTTGTTTTCTCTGGGCCCCTCCCCAATCAGACCGGGAGTGACATGTTTAGCCGCATGTTCTCCTTGAATTGCTGGCTGTCTGAGTGGTGTCCAAAAAATGAGGTGGGCTTCATAGATAATTGGCGAAGCTTCTGGGGAAAACCTGGTCTTGTTAGGAGAGACGGCATCCATCCCACTTTGGATGGAGCAGCTCTCATTTCTAGAAATCTGGCCAATTTTCTTGGATCCTCCAAACTGTGACTGTCCAGCGTTGGGACCAGGAGGCAGAGCTGTGGTCTTATACACCTCTCTGCAGCTTCTCTCCCCCTGCCATCCCCTCATTACCCCATCCCCATAGAGACGGTGCCTGCTCCCAGACCACCAATAACCAGCAAAAATCTATTTAAGCATAAAAATTCAAAAAGAAAAAATAATATAGCACCTTCAATTGCACCACAGACTAAAACAGTTAAATGTGGTCTATTAAACATTAGGTCTCTCTCGTCTAAGTCCCTGTTGGTAAATGATATAATAATTGATCAACGTATTGATTTATTCTGCCTAACAGAAACCTGGTTACAGCAGGATGAATATGTTAGTTTAAATGAGTCAACACCCCCGAGTCACACTAACTGTCAGAATGCTCGTAGCACGGGCCGGGGCGGAGGATTAGCAGCAATCTTCCATTCCAGCTTATTAATTAATCAAAAACCTAGACAGAGCTTTAATTCATTTGAAAGCTTGTCTCTTAGTCTTGTCCATCCAAATTGGAAGTCCCAAAAACCAGTTTTATTTGTTATTATCTATCGTCCACCTGGTCGTTACTGTGAGTTTCTCTGTGAATTTTCAGACCTTTTGTCTGACTTAGTGCTTAGCTCAGATAAGATAATTATAGTGGGCGATTTTAACATCCACACAGATGCTGAGAATGACAGCCTCAACACTGCATTTAATCTATTATTAGACTCTATTGGCTTTGCTCAAAAAGTAAATGAGTCCACCCACCACTTTAATCATATCTTAGATCTTGTTCTGACTTATGGTATGGAAATAGAAGACTTAACAGTATTCCCTGAAAACTCCCTTCTGTCTGATCATTTTTTAATAACATTTACATTTACCCTGATGGACTACCCTGCAGTGGCGAATAAGTTTCATTACACTAGAAGTCTTTCAGAAAGCGCTGTAACTAGGTTTAAGGATATGATTCCTTCTTTATGTTCTCTAATGCCATATACCAACACAGTGCAGAGTAGCTACCTAAACTCTGTAAGTGAGATAGAGTATCTCGTCAATAGTTTTACATCCTCATTGAAGACAACTTTGGATGCTGTAGCTCCTCTGAAAAAGAGAGCTTTAAATCAGAAGTGTCTGACTCCGTGGTATAACTCACAAACTCGTAGCTTAAAGCAGATAACCCGTAAGTTGGAGAGGAAATGGCGTCTCACTAATTTAGAAGATCTTCACTTAGCCTGGAAAAAGAGTTTGTTGCTCTATAAAAAAGCCCTCCATAAAGCTAGGACATCTTTCTACTCATCACTAATTGAAGAAAATAAGAACAACCCCAGGTTTCTTTTCAGCACTGTAGCCAGGCTGACAAAGAGTCAGAGCTCTATTGAGCTGAGTATTCCATTAACTTTAACTAGTAATGACTTCATGACTTTCTTTGCTAACAAAATTTTGACTATTAAAGAAAAAATTACTCATAACCATCCCAAAGATGTATCGTTATCTTTGGCTGCTTTCAGTGATGCCGGTATTTGGTTATACTCTTTCTCTCCGATTGTTCTGTCTGAGTTATTTTCATTAGTTACTTCATCCAAACCATCAACATGTTTATTAGACCCCATTCCTGCCAGGCTGCTCAAGGAAGTCCTACCATTATTTAATGCTTCAATCTTAAATATGATCAATCTATCTTTGTTAGTTGGTTATGTACCACAGGCTTTTAAGGTGGCAGTAATTAAACCATTACTTAAAAAGCCATCACTTGACCCAGCTATCTTAGCTAATTATAGGCCAATCTCCAACCTTCCTTTTCTCTCAAAGATTCTTGAGAGGGTAGTTGTAAAACAGCTAACTGATCACCTGCAGAGGAATGGTCTATTTGAAGAGTTTCAGTCAGGTTTTAGAATTCATCATAGTACAGAAACAGCATTAGTGAAGGTTACAAATGATCTTCTTATGGCTTCGGACAGTGGCTTATCTATGTGCTTGTTCTGTTGGACCTCAGTGCTGCTTTTGATACTGTTGACCATAAAATTTTATTACAGAGATTAGAGCATGTCATAGGTATTAAAGGCACTGCGCTGCGGTGGTTTGAATCATATTTGTCTAATAGATTACAGTTTGTTCATGTTAATGGGGAATCTACTTCACAGACTAAAGTTAATTATGGAGTTCCACAAGGTTCTGTGCTAGGACCAATTTTATTCACTTTATACATGCTTCCCTTAGGCAGTATTATTAGACGGTATTGCTTAAATTTTCATTGTTATGCAGATGATACCCAGCTTTATCTATCCATGAAGCCAGAGGATACACACCAATTGGCTGGACTGCAGGATTGTCTTGCAGACATAAAGACATGGATGACCTCTAATTTCCTGCTTTTAAACTCAGATAAAACTGAAGTTATTGTACTTGGCCCCACAAATCTTAGAAGCATGGTGTCTAACCAGATCTTTACTCTGGATGGCATTTCCCTGACCTCTAGTAATACTGTGAGAAATCTTGGAGTCATTTTTGATCAGGATATGTCATTCAAAGCGCATATTAAACAAATATGTAGGACTGCCTTTTTGCATTTACGCAATATCTCTAAAATCAGAAAGGTCTTGTCTCAGAGTGATGCTGAAAAACTAATTCATGCATTTATTTCCTCTAGGCTGGACTATTGTAATTCATTATTATCAGGTTGTCCTAAAAGTTCCCTAAAAAGCCTTCAGTTGGTTCAGAATGCTGCAGCTAGAGTACTGACGGGGACTAGCAGGAGAGAGCATATCTCACCCGTGTTGGCCTCTCTTCATTGGCTTCCTGTTGGTTCTAGAATAGAATTTAAAATTCTTCTTCTTACTTATAAGGTTTTGAATAATCAGGTCCCATCTTATCTTAGGGACCTCGTAGTACCATATTACCCCATTAGAGCGCTTCGCTCTCAGACTGCAGGCTTACTTGTAGTTCCTAGGGTTTGTAAGAGTAGAATGGGAGGCAGAACCTTCAGCTTTCAGGCTCCTCTCCTGTGGAACCAGCTCCCAATTCAGATCAGGGAGACAGATACCCTCTCTACTTTTAAGATTAGGCTTAAAACTTTCCTTTTCGCTAAGGCTTATAGTTAGGGCTGGATCAGGTGACCCTGGACCATCCCTTGGTTATGCTGCTTTAGACGTAGACTGTGGGGGGGTTCCCATGATGCACTGTTTCTTTCTCTTTTTGCTCCGTATGCATCACTCTGCATTTAATCATTAGTGATCGATCTCTGCCCCCCTCCACAGCATGTCTTTTTCCTGGTTCTTTCCCTCAGCTCCAACCAGTCTCAGCAGAAGACTGCCCCTCCCTGAGCCTGGTTCTGCTGGAGGTTTCTTCCTGTTAAAAGGGAGTTTTTCCTTCCCACTGTAGCCAAGTGTTTGCTCATAGGGGGTCGTTTTGACCGTTGGGGTTTTTCATAATTGTTGTATGGCCTTGCCTTACAATGTGGAGCGCCTTGGGGCAACTGTTTGTTGTGATTTGGCGCTATATAAAAAAAGTTGATTGATTGATTGATATACTCAAAACCTGGAATTTTTAGTCACATAGCACTACTATTATTCTGAACACTACTGTAGGTGTTGTACAGAAATGTACTTCCTGAATGTCCAGGCTTGGCATAGTTGACGAAAGACCTGCTAACAGTTGGTTCCAAATTAATACACAGGGAATACTAATAGAAAGTTCAGACTTTGTATAGTATCAGTGGATGGAAGACATTACCCATGACTGTTTTGTTTATACTTACACAAAAACTAAAACTTCAAATTGTACTTCAGTTGCTTGCTGAAAGACGGCAAGTGGAGAAAATTAGAAGTCAACTGTTTTCCATTAACAATTAGTCACATGTGCGCCAGGGAAAAACAACAATTTCACATTTCAACAACACCTTTGCGTGTCAATTTATTTCACTGACTTCATTCACACACGGCGGCTCAGTACCGCTTCTTAACCCCACAGGGGTCCTGACAGTAAAACATCAAAGGGGCCTGGCCAGTTGATTACATACACAGCAGGGGCAGACCTTTGTCTGCGCAAAAAATGACAAAAAATACGTTTCTGTGCAAGTGGTTCTGCGTCCCTTGTGCATTGCTTCAGCATTCTAAAGAGCAAATTTCTTGGCAATCTATGCATTCGCCAAGTGGCCTCTGTGCTTACTCTGTACCTTCTCTGTGTGACCACCGGTGACCATGGAGTCATGTGCTCATTGCGCTTCCTCTATGCATCATCTGTGCTTCCTTTGTGCCACACAATTTGTTGACCAGTGGCATTCTTTGAGCATCTGTTCAGCGATGTTTCTGCTTCTGAGTAGACCCCTGAGCATTGTTTCAGGCAGCACCCACTTTTTGTTGGACTCTGCCGATTCATTTTAGACGCAAGCATTTGATTGCGCTGTTGTCCAGGGTGCTGAAAGGGCCTTGGACTGCGCCACTGTCCCACGAGCTGAAAGGGCCTCGGACTGCGCCGCTGTCCCACGAGCTGAAAGGGCCTCGGTGTGCGCCGCTGTCCCACGAGCTGAAAGGGCCTCGGTGTGCGCCGCTGTCCCACGAGCTGAAAGGGCCTCGGTGTGCGCCGCTGTCCCACGAGCTGAAAGGGCCTCGGTGTGCGCCGCTGTCCCACGAGCTGAAAGGGCCTCGGTGTGCGCCGCTGTCCCACGAGCTGAAAGGGCCTCGGTGTGCGCCGCTGTCCCACGAGCTGAAAGGGCCTCGGTGTGCGCCGCTGTCCCACGAGCTGAAAGGGCCTCGGTGTGCGCCGCTGTCCCACGAGCTGAAAGGGCCTCGGTGTGCGCCGCTGTCCCACGAGCTGAAAGGGCCTCGGTGTGCGCCGCTGTCCCACGAGCTGAAAGGGCCTCGGTGTGCGCCGCTGTCCCACGAGCTGAAAGGGCCTCGGTGTGCGCCGCTGTCCCACGAGCTGAAAGGGCCTCGGTGTGCGCCGCTGTCCCACGAGCTGAAAGGGCCTCGGTGTGCGCCGCTGTCCCACGAGCTGAAAGGGCCTCGGTGTGCGCCGCTGTCCCACGAGCTGAAAGGGCCTCGGTGTGCGCCGCTGTCCCACGAGCTGAAAGGGCCTCGGTGTGCGCCGCTGTCCCACGAGCTGAAAGGGCCTCGGTGTGCGCCGCTGTCCCACGAGCTGAAAGGGCCTCGGTGTGCGCCGCTGTCCCACGAGCTGAAAGGGCCTCGGTGTGCGCCGCTGTCCCACGAGCTGAAAGGGCCTCGGTGTGCGCCGCTGTCCCACGAGCTGAAAGGGCCTCGGTGTGCGCCGCTGTCCCACGAGCTGAAAGGGCCTCGGTGTGCGCCGCTGTCCCACGAGCTGAAAGGGCCTCGGTGTGCGCCGCTGTCCCACGAGCTGAAAGGGCCTCGGTGTGCGCCGCTGTCCCACGAGCTGAAAGAGGCTCAGGCTGCACTGTTGTCTAAGGTACTGAAAGAGTTGAGCAAAAACACAGAGGTCATTCATGTCTGATCACATCTCCTTTCTTTTAAGAAAATAGAGAAATTTTAAAAAGCGTGCCTCAATAGTTTATTCGCTCTTTGCTTTTTGCAATTGATTGGTCAGATGAATTACATTTGCCGTTGCCTGGGGTAACCTAAATTGTAAATACAACAACAGCGCTTTATATGAACTTTACTCATAAAAATCATGGCATACAGCCTCAGTCATTGTGCGTTCATTCAGCATCCTTTGGCTGACCATGGCATTGTCTGTGTATTCTTTGAGGGTCCTCCAGCCTCTGTGTCCCTTCTGCATTTGTTTTGGACATGCTCAAAAATTCACAGCACCATGGTGACCATGGCATCCTGTGTGCTTCCACTGAGCGTTCCTTGTACAAACTCGGTGTGGGCTGTGCATTTCTTCAGCGTCCTGTGACAGCCACCCCAATTTTCTGGTCACACAAGGGACCCAGAAGGGACTCCATCCCTCTGTAAGGAGAAGTTTAATTTGTTAGCCTCACTAATCATGGCAATATTGACATATCATTTAATATATCAAAGGTCTGGTGGGGGGGGTGTCATCACTAAGAAATCAGTGACTTTTAAGGAATAGTCTTTGGCCTGAGTAAAGGTACAAAACCCCAAAAATGTGTTTTTACAAGTTTACAACACAAACACCCAAGCAGTCATTATACTCTTATATACTGTCTGTCCAAAGCCTCCTTTAGGAGTCTGTTCTCCCCAGCTTGAAGCTGAATACGTTTTTTTTTTTTTTTAATCTCTTCACCACATCTAACGTTTGCTTTGTATTTATTCTAAAAGTACTTAACTACTATCATTGCCTCTTATTGAGTGCACTTATTCTGAAAACTGGGTTCTTGTGTGCCAGAGCATTGCATAGTTTCCATTTTTCTGCTCCTGTGCTGTAAATTTCAATTAATTTATGTTGTGCCAAAGCACAGCAGGATTCATCTCAAAGCTCCGTACACTCATGGCTGAACACACACACACACACACACACACACACACACACACACACACACACACACACACACACACACACACACACACACGATCCACCTCACCAGGGGTCAAGCTGGGGCAAGTAGAATGAGTGCAGGTCTCTGACCCGTGAGCAACAAGCTTTTAGAACCACTGCTCTCGATTAATATTTTAAATGGCAATTTTGTCTCCACATCCTGTGTACGGCACATCTACAGTCAGTCATTTTAAGCGGTTAGCTAAGATGCCCTTGTCTCTTTTTGTTTTCCAGGTGGAGCGTATTATTTGATATCCAGAAGTTTGGGCCCAGAGTTTGGAGGTTCGATTGGTCTCATCTTTGCTTTTGCCAATGCTGTGGCTGTAGCCATGTACGTGGTGGGATTTGCTGAAACTGTTGTGGAGCTTCTTTCTGTAAGTTCTTTAACATCTTCACCAGAGTGATTTAAAGTGCATCCCTTGAGATTTACATGATCCTAAACCAGTGGAATTCAAGATGATCTGGATTTAATTAACTTTTGCACACAGGATAGACTGCAGCTCCAAGTCATTTTCATAATTGTCATTTTCAGGAAAAATCCTCTGTTAGTAAAAATCCCAAGATCAGTCTTTGTTGCAGTAAATACTTGTACCCTTTACAAATTAACATTTGAGGGGGTGGGATTGGTTATATAGTAAGATAATTCCACTCAGTTGTCTTCAAGGGTGGACTTTTGTGTTTAATTGTTACATCATAGGATATTGATTTCCGAAGCTCAGTTACTCCTAAAAGGTTTTTTGGTTTTCAGTGAAACTTAATTCCAGCACATCTTCAAGCAGGGGTGGTGGCCAAGTGGTTAATGCGCTTGGTTTCAGTTCGGAAGGTTCTGGGTTCAAATCCCACCCCTGCCACATTT
Organism: Thalassophryne amazonica; assembly: GCF_902500255.1. Taxonomy (NCBI): domain Eukaryota; kingdom Metazoa; phylum Chordata; class Actinopteri; order Batrachoidiformes; family Batrachoididae; genus Thalassophryne; species Thalassophryne amazonica. The sequence goes on along the minus strand of NC_047119.1, from coordinate 62,442,908 downwards.
CTCCATGTAATGTGGAGTTGCGTCAGGAAGGGCATCCGGCGTAAAACCTGTGCCAAATCAACATGCAGATCCACGTTGGATTTGCTGTGGCGACCCCGAGTGCAAACAAGGGAGCAGCCGAAGGGACTTACTTCAAGGGGGAGTAACTAGACCTTTTTAAAATACACATCATTCATTCACTCATTTTCTGCCAGTTCTGGGTCTAGATCATGATGGAAGCAGGCTCAACTTATTTTGTTGAGTGCTTTGATTCCTGTCATCATCATTATTATTAACAAATGTGTGATTTTTCAGTTTGTAAGTCGCACTGGAATATAAGTCATGTGGCGTCTTAAACTACTAATAAAAACATCAAAAATAAGTGACTTTTAACACCTTTGAAAATATTGTATTTGTCATGTGGAATGACGGTAAGTGATGCTTTTTATTTTTGTAAGGCTGCAGATGCTGTCATGACCGACACAATCAATGATATCCGCATCATTGGCACCATCACAGTCATCATTCTCTTGTGTATCTCAGTGGCGGGAATGGAGTGGGAGGCCAAGGTATTGAACACATCCTCTGGCATCTTTTCTGTTCTAATGAAGTCTTGAGTTAAGCTATAAGGAAAAGTGCACTACAACAGTGCAGTTGTCAAAACCTGACTGACACATGTACCGATTGATGTAGACATGCACGATAATTCTAATCATTAATAATTAATTCTAATGTTTTGGCTGATTGTTCCCTTGTAGGCGCAGATCTTCTTGCTCGTTGTCCTCGTCACAGCCATCATCAATTACTTCATCGGAACCTTCATTCCAGTCAAATCAAAGGAAGCAATGGGCTTCTTTGGCTATGATGGTATGACCGTGTCTCTTGGGTGACGTTTTTACTTATTTATTTGAATAATTATGATGTTTACTGTATTTTCATAGGGCACTAAAGGATTATTGGACTTATTTTTCTGGTGAACTCACCTCTTTATTTCTCTTGGTTGATCTCTGCTGCTGTCTCTCTCTATCAAGCTCTATATAAATTTCTAGTTTGCAAACTATTTTTATAGATTAGTCAGTTATTCTAAATGCGTAATTTTCATCCAAAAAGTCATATTGCAGTATAATTTCCAGAACTTCTACTGTGATAAATTATTCAATATGGGATTTATCAGTCAGTTACATTTCTCTATATTTCAGCTCCAATAATCGTTATTTTGACAGGGGGGAAAAAAGCAAAATCATCTAATAATGGCAATATCCAGCAGTACCTTTTAAAGGTTCGGCCTGATAAAGATAATTTAATAAGGTGAATAAACATTACTTGCAATGGTTTTGCCTTTTTTGGCAATCCATCATCCAGAATTACGCCTGTACGTTTCCTCGTCGGATGTTCATGCATAGTGGTCATGCTGCAATGGTTTGCCCAATGAAGACTTGTACAATGTGAAAACGGTGTTTTGTTTTCAGCTAGTTTTAAATAAATAAATATTTATTATTTATTAAATAAAATAGTTTTGATTCCTTTGATTTTTATGAACTTTTAGAAATGGAGTCAGACTTTGCTGCAGTTGCTGTGATTTATTTTAATTATTTATTTAGCTTTTGTAACAGACTGAGCCAGAATTAAAAAATGTATAAAATGCAAGAATAAAACACTTATTGTCATGGTTTTGGGGGATAACAAGTCATTTGTTAGATGTTTGATTTCAAGAGTAGGCAGTCGTTGCGGGGGGAGCATATCAGGTACTACTCTGATCACATCTATGATAAACAGACATTTACGCGTGTAGCTCTTTGACACAACTTAACCCTGGATAAAACATGCTGTGCTCAAGGGTGCAATTTAGAACTAGATATTGGGGGGACAAAGTGCGAGGCCCGCAGGGCTGAAGTCCATAGGCCGGGGGTCTGGGGGTGGCTTTAGGCCCCCAGAAGCCAACGGTTTCTAGATAATCACAAATGCATTCTGAGCATCCAGAACAGTAATTTTAATGTTTTGGGAAGACTATAAAGTGGACACCATTTGATTTATACAATTTGAAACTGTGGATATAAGTACTTTATTCTGAGAATAGCCAGCATTGATTTTATTAACATCCTGGTGTAAATAACGTATCACCACTTGTGTAGAACTCAGAAAGAATGATAGGTTGAGTTTTCATAAAAAAAAAACTGCAATGTGGTAAAATGTATTCATAAATATGAAAGAACAGGCTCTTAATTATTAACTATCGCATACTGTATTTTTTTCTCAAGATTTGTTTTTGCATAAGTTTGAAAAAACAACAGATCATAAGTTTAGGATAAGTGGCACTAATGACAACACTCATGCTGAACATAATTTTGCTTGCATAGACTGATTTTGGAGATCAAGTAATAATTGCAGATGGGCTTTCTGAGGTCCCAGATAGCTTTTCTGATTTCCTTTTCTAACTTTCAGAATTTAGTAAATTAGCATATGGTCCATTGATACTTATGTGTAGACACTAGTCCCTAGAGGCAACTATTTTTTGTTTCAAATCTGGGCAAATGCAGTCCCAGAAAATTCTGAATGTGACAAACAAGAGACAGGTGTTGTAAACAAGTCAATGCTGCTAAAAATACAAACTTGCAGAAACAAAGATACTATTCTGACATGGTTTTGCACATAAGACTGACATGGTTTTGCACATAAGACTGGCATAGCATGTTTCAAGTACACGCATATATGTCAGAAGGTGGGGGGGAGCATACCCAGGGCTGTGAAAAATCCTCGGGATTCCGTGGATTTCATCATGGGGGGGGGGTTGTACTCAAGATGCTTATCGCAAAGCGTTCTCTTTTTTACAACATTGTGTAAGTTTTATAAGTCCGTGGACACTGATCTGTGTTACAGATACTAATCAGTTTCCTCGGATCCGTGGAGTTTCGCGGAGGAAAAATGCCACTCAAAGCATCACTGTTACGACAGTTGTTGTAAAGCAGGACTGGTTGGCTGCTGCAGTGATGCTGTGTGGCTCCTGTGCGACGCTTAACCTAAACTTAGCATGTGGACATCCCAAATTTTTAGAGCTTTCAAGTTTATAAAAGAAGAATTGTGCAGCATGTCTGTGTCACGGAGCACCGTCGCACAGAGAGAAGATGGCGAGAAAGACTGTTTGAACAAGTCTTATAAGGACAAGAATCTGTGGAATTGTCGCTGGCTTCATCAACACACCTGAAAGATAAAAGAAACGGGAAAAGTGACCTGTGCCCTCTCAGGAAAACACGGTAAGAATTTTTCTCTCCCTGGAAAATAAACATTCTGCTGTTCAAACAGGATTTTAGACAAGATTATGTGACTTTTTTCACTAATCTAGACTTTCTTTCATTGTAAAAAAGACATTGTGGCTTTGAATGGATTTAGGCTGCATGAATTACACAAGAATATAAGTGACCTTTTACTCTAAGGAATGTTATTAATATTTTACCATGATTTTCCAAATATTCTCCAAACTTTAGCTATGGTTTTTGAAATGCTGTAACAGTCTTTTCAGTCTTAATAAATTTCATGTAGTTTAATTGTTCTGAGCTAATGCATAATTTGGTTTACAATTAAAATTATTCCAGGTCCTATGTCCACATCATATTCTGTTATTTCAACATCATCATTGACAGGTCAAATAAAAGGTTGAATGTAGGATAATTTAAATATCCACTCATTTTGAGATTTGTTCTTCCAGGAGATGCTGAAAAAGTATCATTAGATAAAAATTTAATTCTGGGGCCCCACAGGGCCCTAGACCCTGGCTCCAGGACGCACCCATGGCTGTGCTCAGTGTTTAATCTTGAAACTTGCCTAGATACAACAAGGCCAGTGTCGGCTGAGGAAACACTCTTCTGTCGTGTGTGACTGATGTCTCATTTCTAGTGTGTCTTGCATTTTTCAGCTGTATCTTTCTATGGTTCTACGTCAGGTTCAATCATGTGGGAGAACATGGGTCCGAACTTCCGAGGAGAAACATTCTTCTCCGTATTTGCCATCTTCTTCCCAGCTGCCACTGGCATTCTGGCCGGGGCCAACATTTCAGGAGACCTCGCTGTAAGTGTCAAATGTCATTTAAAGTAACCATAGTGAACAAACCGAAACTGATCTGTCACCATTCTTGCTGTTTTTACCCCATAACTCCATAACATTCAGTCACAGATAGTCCAAATGATACCTTATTGGAATCATTATGATCACACGAATAATATGATATAGTTTTCAATAGAATTAGAGCATCTTTTAATTTTGACCCCTGTGGAATTCTTCAGTTGACCCCTACCTGCCTGCCTGTTGAAAATTCGGGTGGCTAATCAGTTATTTCCAAAGAGTCTAAGGAGTATTTAGGCCAAATTTGATGTTTGCATCACCATTTGCAGGATTCCACTCTAAATATTCTCTTAGCTGCTGCACTATACCAGCAACAGACCCAAGGATAACTACAGCAGATTGGAAACGCCTGAGTGGAACCAAACCAGAGTGGAGGAGATCACAGGCAGCGACACGATTCACAAAAATATTAGAGGCCCTATTAGAAACTTTCTAACTTGGATCCAGATCGACATGCACATTTTCATTGACAGTTACTTTATGCTGTGGGTGTACAAGCTGATAACATTAAATTAGATCCATAATTTGATGTTATTTTCCAAAAAGCAGCTGATTTTTAGTTTTAAGTTTATGAACAAAATGAAAATGAGCGTGTTTATTAAAACAATTCTTTTTGCTGTTTGTGTTTTCTGCTGCGCCTTTTCATTTATCCTTTAAACAAAGAAGGAAATCCTATACACACTCTGAGGGCCATTGAGCCAGTTCTTATCCCCTAGTACTGCAGTGTGAAATGGATATGAGAGTCTATGACTCCCTCTGAATGGGACACCAATCTGTTACAGGTTACATCCCCATCAAGGCTGTTTAGACTGAGACAATACAGGTGAAGAGTCTTTTCTAAGGACACAGACGGGTAGTTTTGGTGTGTGAGGGCAGCAGAGGATTTGCAGTGTTCACGATATGACCTGCAGGCAGCGCGAGGAGCTGCGACAGCATCCTTGTTGTACATCAGTACACGAGTGGTGCTGTAGCCTTTTATTTACTTTGTTATAAATGGTGAAATGCGTGGAAACAGCTCAAGTTGGTATGCGTTACCTCAGAGCTGAGAAAAGTCAGTGTGGGTGGTGTTGTTTTGGCTTGCTGTCATCCATCTGTTTTGCTTTTGTTGACAGGACCCACAGATGGCTATTCCCAGAGGAACACTTCTGGCCATATTGATCACAGGACTTGTGTACCTTGGAGTTGCTGTTTCGACAGGTGCAGTTGTACTGGCTCACTATGCGTGATCTTTCTTTATTCCAACAGATGTTCTTTTTATTTTTTTATCTACACCACAAATTTATCTTCCACCTTATGTTATAACTCTGCAGTGGTCTTTTGTTGCACCAGGCTCCTGTGTTGTGAGAGATGCCACTGGAAATATGAATGACAGCATCAGTTCACTGCTCACTACGAACTGCACAGACGCTTCTTGCAAATTTGGCTTTGATTTCTCTTATTGTAAAAAACCACACATCAAATGCGACTACGGACTGCATAATGACTTTCAGGTAAGTGGCACCACCACAATATCAGTGTTTGAACAGGTGCTTTAAAAGCATTGTTCCCTTTGAGGTGCATGAGCTGAATAAAATAATTGTCTGCAGATGATGAGTCTGGTTTCTGGGTTTGGGCCCGTCATCTCAGCTGGAATCTTCTCTGCTACTCTGTCTTCTGCTCTGGCGTCTTTGGTTAGCGCACCAAAGGTGTTTCAGGTAAGGTGTAGACGAATTGCGCTGATGATCGTTTACCAGTCCCCCCTAAAATTTGGTCCACCCTGCCTTCACTGTGTATGTGTCATTAGCTGCGATTCACTATCACCTCGTTTCTGCTTCAAACTGCACTCCAGTCATCATCTATCTCAGCAACAGATATCTGAAGCTTTTGTACAGCCATCATTTACACATAAATTCAGCATTATTTCATCATAAAAGATGAAGTGATCAGAGCGCCGCAGCTACACGAGCTGCTAGCTGATGCGTTCACTGCGCGTCCGTCATTTCAAAGTGTCACAGAGTATCACCTTGTTTCTGCTTAAAACAGCCTGGTTTCTGCTTAAAACTGACTTTAGAATGATTCAAGAGGTTTTACCTTTATCAACTGATGGTTAATAATCACATTAATACATTTGATCACTTTGAGTGAAGAGACTTTGTCTCAGAAATGGCTCTGAAATGACACATGCGCACAGTGGAGGTAGGGCGGACCATTCGGTTTGCGACACCGGGGATTTTAATGTTTTGGGGTGAAGCTGTGTCCAGGAAGTCTTACGGGGTCAAGGTACTTAATCAGTCTATACCATAATGCTCTAATGCCCTATCGGTTGGTCAGTCGGCTTAAAGACCACAGAAACATAAAAGGGAAATACAAAATTACATAAAAGTAAGAAAAAATTGTAACTCTTAAGTATGTGTGTTTAAGTACATTAGAAATCCCATTGCTCAGAAAGGAGGCACTGGACTTATGCTAACATTAGCATCATGTAGTGTGACGCCTATTGCTGCATTCACATGTCAGCAGGAGAAGAACCATTACAGAAACAGCAGTCTGTCATCTGCTGTGTGAGGCTGCAGACGACAACCTGAAGCGCGGTTGTTTTTCAGTGCTAACATCACGGACTCAATTTACTTCATTGAAAGATACAACTGAGTTTTAGCATTTTGCACTGCGTTATGTTAAAACAGGAAATCCTGGCTCCTTTGGCATCTTAAAAAGTAAACTTTTTCAGAGGTTGTAGCTTAATCCCTTTCTGTAATATCACACAAATTGTTCACGTTTAAAATCTGTTGACTCTGTGCACTGAAGTAATCCATCTCTTGCTTTTTTCCTATATTTTATTAATAAGTGCTCTAATGCAACACTAAGACTAACACTAACTCACCAGATTATAGTTAAATTCATTGGCTGTGATTATAATAAAGTATTTTATTTATCAATTCGTATTTCATAAATACTGTAACTAAAGAAACATACTAAAATAGTTATCTGTTGTAATTTTGGAGGTTTTATATACTTTAATTTATTTAATACATTTACTAGAAGTGTATGCTCTGCTCTGCTATTTTGCTCTGTATTTTTAGATTATTTATTTTATTCTTTTCCTTTAATATTTTACACTTTTGTATTGCTGTTATTGTGAAGCACTTTGGTCAGCTGCAGCTGTGTTTTAAATGTGCTATATAAATAAATTTGAATTGAATAGAAAATATTTGATTTACAACCCCAATTCCAATGAAGTTGGGACGTTGTGTAAAATGTAAATAAAAACAGAATACGATTTGCAAATCCTCTTCAACCTATATTCAATTAAATACACTACAAAGACAAGATATTTAATGTTCAAACTGATAAACTTTATTATTTTTGTGCAAATATTTGCTCATTTTGAAATGGATGCCTGCAACACGTTTCAAAAAAAGTTGGGACGGGACATCAAAAGACTGGGAAAGTTAATGAATGCTCGAAGAACACCTAACTGGAAATGGGTGAGTGTCATGATTGGGTATAAAAGGAGCATCCCCAAAAGTCTCAGCCGTTTGCACGCAAAGATGGGATGAGGATCACCACTTGTGAACAACTGCATGAAAAAATAGTCCAACACTTTAAGAACAATGTTTGTCAACGTTCAATTGCAAGGGATTTAGGGATTCCATCATCTCCAGTCCATAATATAATCAGAAGATTCAAAAAAGCTGGGACAGTGGTATGTTTACCACTGTGTTACATCACCTTTCCTTCTAACAACACTCAATAAGCGTTTGGGAACTGAGGACACTAATTGTTGAAGCTTTGTAGGTGGAATTCTTTCCCATTCTTGCTTGATTTATGACTTCAGTTGTTCAACAGTCTGGGGTCTCCGTTGTCGTATTTTGCGCTTCATAATGCACCACCCATTTTCAATAGGTGACAGGTCTGGACTGCAGGCAGGTCAGTCTAGTACCCAAACTCTTTTACTAGGAAGCTATGCTGTTGTAACACGTGCAGAATGTGGCTTGGCATTGTCTTACTAAAATAAGCAGGGACGTCCCTGAAAAAGACATTGCTTGGCAGCATGTGTTGCTCCAAAACCTGGATGTACCTTTCAGCATTGATGGTGCCATCACAGATGTGTATGTTGCCCATGCCATGGGCACTAACACACCCCCATACCATCACAGATGCTGGCTTTCGAACTTTACGCTGGTAACAGTCTGGATGGTCTCTTTCCTCTTTTGTCCAGAGGACATGACAGCCATGATTTCCAAAAGCAATTTGAAATGTGGACTCATCAGACCACAGCACACTTTTATACTTCACGTCTGTCCATTTCAAATGAGCTTAGGCCTGGAGAAGGCGGCGGTGTTTCTGGATGTTGTTGATGTATGGCTTTTACTTTGCATGGTAGAGTTTTAACGAAATGTGTTAACTGACAATGGTTTTCTGAAGTGAGCCCACTCGGTAAGATCCTTTACACATCGATGGCGTTTTTTAATGCAGTGCCGCCTAAGGGGTCGAAGGTCGCAGGCATTCAGTGATGGTTTTCGGTCTTGCCACTTACGTGTAGAAAGTTCTCCAGATTCTCTGAATCTTCTGATTATATTATGGACTGTAGATGATGGAATCCTAAATTCCTTGCAACTGAACTTTGAGAAACATTGATCTTAAACTGTAACACATTTTTTTACAAAGTGGTGATCCTCACCCCATCTTTGCTTGTGAACGGCTGAGCCTTTTGGGGATGCTCCTTTTATACCCAATCATGACACTCACCTGTTTCCAATTAACCTGTTAACCTGTGGAATGTTCCCAACAGGTGTTCTTTGAGCATTCATCAACTTTCCCAGTCTTTTGTTGCGACTGTCCCAGCTTTTTTGAAATGTGTTGCAGGCATCATTTCAAAATGAGCAAATATTTGTACAAAACAATAAAGTTTATCAGTTTGAGCATTAAATATCTTGTCTTTGTGGTGTATTCAATTGAATATAGCTTGAAGAGGATTTGCAAATCATTGTATTCTGTTTTTAATTTACATTTCGCACAACGTCCCAACTTCATTGGAATTGGGGTTGTAAATTTTTTTTTTTTTTTTTTGGTTTGGAGGGGGTATTTTAGCTAGATTGGAGCAGTGTTATCCACGGGGACTGTGCCAGTGTCATACATGAATCTCATGCCACAGGTATTTATGTTGGGTAACTGCTAAACTGAAAGTGCCTCACTGTTGATGGTTGAAAAGTGTGCTGTTGCAGGCACCATTTGTGATTTTAAAATAGCAGTGGTGCATTCGCTGATCTCCACAACCACTTTTTTTTATTCCAGTACATTTAGCTTTGTAGCATATTGCTGATAACTAAGTAAACTTAGTTGTTTTGCACAGATTACAAAGTACTAAACTGAAATGTTAATGTTTGCAACTGTAACTGCAATTTGTGTAAAGATCAAAATTCAAATTGAGCACTTTTACATCAGCTTTCAGAGTTTTATGATGTTTCCGTCCCATGCCACCCTAAAAGACCATCTATCAGGCCCCATCAGAGATCACATCAACTCTTCTTACATCACCTTCTCCGCCTGATCGTACATGGAAAACTGAAGGTGGTGGGATGAAAGTTGTATGGATGACAGACTCTGGTGCCATGAGATATTGATTAATATCTGTGGTTCATATAAACAGTTAAAATGTGATTCTAAAGTGTGTTCCTGCACCTCAAATTGGGTTTCATGCACTGTTGTATTTACCTGGACTGTGGTGGTGGTAGCAGTATTAATAATAATAATAATAGATGTTATTTATGTAGCAGTGTCCCGTGCTCAGGTGCTTTCATGGGGAGCAGATAAGTTGGTATATTTATTTGCATGATAAGAACGATGAAATAGCTTCTTTGTTTTTTTTTGTTTTTTGTTTTTTTTGTTAAAAGCTATTAGTCAACAGTTCATTGATAGACTTGTATTTGAATAATACAGTAGTCAATCAATCAATTTTTTTATATAGCGCCAAATCACAACAAACAGTTGCCCCAAGGCACTTTATATTGTAAGGCAAGGCCATATAATAATTATATAAAACCCCAACGGTCAAAACGACCCCCTGCGAGCAAGCACTTGGCTACAGTGGGAAGGAAAAACTCCCTTTTAACAGGAAGAAACCTCCAGCAGAACCAGGCTCAGGGAGGGGCAGTCTTCTGCTGGGACTGGTTGGGGCTGAGGGAGAGAACCAGGAAAAAGACATGCTGTGGAGGGGAGCAGAGATCGATCACTAATGATTAAATGCAGAGTGGTGAATACAGAGCAAAAAGAGAAAGAAACAGTGCATCATGGGAACCCCCCAGCAGTCTACGTCTATAGCAGCATAACTAAGGGATGGTTCAGGGTCACCTGATCCAGCCCTAACTATAAGCTTTAGCAAAAAGGAAAGTTTTAAGCCTAATCTTAAAAGTAGAGAGGGTGTCTGTCTCCTTGATCTGAATTGGGAGCTGGTTCCACAGGAGAGGAGCGTGAAAGCTGAAGGCTCTGCCTCCCATTCTACTCTTACAAACCCTAGGAACTACAAGTAAGCCTGCAGTCTCAGAGCGAAGCGCTCTATTGGGGTGAAATGGTACTATGAGGTCCCTAAGATAAGATGGGACCTGATTATTCAAAACCTTATAAGTAAGAAGAAGAATTTTAAATTCTATTCTAGAATTAACAGGAAGCCAATGAAGAGAGGCCAATATGGGTGAGATATGCTCTCTCCTTCTAGTCCCCGTCAGTACTCTAGCTGCAGCATTTTGAATTAACTGAAGGCTTTTTAGGGAACTTTTAGGACAACCTGATAATAATGAATTACAATAGTCCAGCCTAGAGGAAATAAATGCATGAATTAGTTTTTCAGCATCACTCTGAGACAAGACCTTTCTGATTTTAGAGATATTGCGTAAATGCAAAAAAGCAGTCCTACATATTTGTTTAATATGCGCTTGGAATGACATATCCTGATCAAAAATGACTCCAAGATTTCTCACAGTATTACTAGAGGTCAGGGTAATGCCATCCAGAGTAAGGATCTGGTTAGACACCATGTTTCTAAGATTTGTGGGGCCAAGTACAATAACTTCAGTTTTATCTGAGTTTAAAAGCAGGAAATTAGATGTCATCCATGTCTTTATGTCTGTAAGACAATCCTGCAGTTTAGCTAATTGGTGTGTGTCCTCTGGCTTCATGGATAGATAAAGCTGGGTATCATCTGCGTAACAATGAAAATTTAAGCAATACCGTCTAATAATACTACCTAAGGGAAGCATGTATAAAGTGAATAAAATTGGTCCTAGCACAGAACCTTGTGGAACTCCATAATTAACTTTAGTCTGTGAAGAAGATTCCCCATTTACATGAACAAATTGTAATCTATTAGACAAATATGATTCAAACCACCGCAGCGCAGTGCCTTTAATACCTATGGCATGCTCTAATCTCTGTAATAAAATTTTATGGTCAACAGTATCAAAAGCAGCACTGAGGTCTAACAGAACAAGCACAGAGATGAGTCCACTGTCCGAGGCCATAAGAAGATCATTTGTAACCTTCACTAATGCTGTTTCTGTACTATGATGAATTCTAAAACCTGACTGAAACTCTTCAAATAGACCATTCCTCTGCAGATGATCAGTTAGCTGTTTTACAACTACCCTTTCAAGAATTTTTGAGAGAAAAGGAAGGTTGGAGATTGGCCTATAATTAGCTAAGATAGCTGGGTCAAGTGATGGCTTTTTAAGTAATGGTTTAATTACTGCCACCTTAAAAGCCTGTGGTACATAGCCAACTAACAGAGATAGATTGATCATATTTAAGATCGAAGCATTAAATAATGGTAGGGCTTCCTTGAGCAGCCTGGTAGGAATGGGGTCTAATAAACATGTTGATGGTTTGGATGAAGTAACTAATGAAAATAACTCAGACAGAACAATCGGAGAGAAAGAGTCTAACCAAATACCGGCATCACTGAAAGCAGCCAAAGATAACGATACGTCTTTGGGATGGTTATGAGTAATTTTTTCTCTAATAGTTAAAAATTTTGTTAGCAAAGAAAGTCATGAAGTCATTACTAGTTAAAGTTAATGGAATACTCAGCTCAATAGAGCTCTGACTCTTTGTCAGCCTGGCTACAGTGCTGAAAAGAAACCTGGGGTTGTTCTTATTTTCTTCAATTAGTGATGAGTAGAAAGATGTCCTAGCTTTACGGAGGGCTTTTTTATAGAGCAACAGACTCTTTTTCCAGGCTAAGTGAAGATCTTCTAAATTAGTGAGACGCCATTTCCTCTCCAACTTACGGGTTATCTGCTTTAAGCTACAAGTTTGTGAGTTATACCACAGAGTCAGGCACTTCTGATTTAAAGCTCTCTTTTTTAGAGGAGCTACAGCATCCAAAGTTGTCTTCAATGAGGATGTAAAACTATTGACGACATACTCTATCTCACTTAGAGTTTAGGTAGTTACTCTGCACTGTGTTGGTATATGGCATTAGAGAACATAAAGAAGGAATCATATCCTTAAACCTAGTTACAGCGCTTTCTGAAAGACTTCTAGTGTAATGAAACTTATTCCCCACTGCTGGGTAGTCCATCAGAGTAAATGTAAATGTTATTAAGAAATGATCAGACAGAAGGGAGTTTTCAGGGACTACTGTTAAGTCTTCTATTTCCATACCATAAGTCAGAACAAGATCTAAGATATGATTAAAGTGGTGGGTGGACTCATTTACTTTTTGAGCAAAGCCAATAGAGTCTAATAATAGATTAAATGCAGTGTTGAGGCTGTCATTCTCAGCATCTGTGTGGATGTTAAAATCGCCCACTATGATTATCTTATCTGAGCTAAGCACTAAGTCAGACAAAAGGTCTTAAAATTCACAGAGAAACTCAGTAATGACCAGGTGGACGATAGATAATAACAAATAAAACTGGTTTTTGGGACTTCCAGTTTGGATGGACAAGACTAAGAGTCAAGCTTTCAAATGAATTAAAGCTCTGTCTGGGTTTTTGATTAATTAATAAGCTGGAATGGAAGATTGCTGCTAATCCTCCGCCCCGGCCCGTGCTACGAGCATTCTGACAGTTAGTGTGACTCGGGGGTGTTGACTCATTTAAACTAACATATTCATCCTGCTGTAACCAGGTTTCTGTAAGGCAGAATAAATCAATATGTTGATCAATTATTATATCATTTACCAACAGGGACTTAGAAGAGAGAGACCTAATGTTTAATAGACCACATTTAACTGTTTTAGTCTGTGGTGCAGTTGAAGGTGCTATATTATTTTTTCTTTTTGAATTTTTATGCTTAAATATATTTTTGCTGATTATTGGTAGTCTGGGAGCAGGCACCGTCTCTACGGGGATGGGGTAATGAGGGGATGGCAGGGGGAGAGAAGCTGCAGAGAGGTGTGTAAGACTATAACTCTGCTTCCTGGTCCCAACCCTGGATAGTCACGGTTTGGAGGATTTAAGAAAATTGGCCAGATTTCTAGAAATGAGAGCTGCTCCATCCAAAGTGGGATGGATGCCGTCTCTCCTAACAAGACCAGGTTTTCCCCAGAAGCTTTGCCAATTATCTATGAAGCCCACCTCATTTTTTGGACACCACTCAGACAGCCAGCAATTCAAGGAGAACATGCGGCTAAACGTGTCACTCCTGGTCCAATTGGGGAGGGGCCCAGAGAAAACTACAGAGTCCGACATTGTTTTTGCAAAGTTACACACCGATTTAATGTTAATTTTAGTGACCTCCGATTGGCGTAACCGACGTGAATTACAATCTTACCAAATTTACGCTTAGCCTTAGCCAGCAGTTTCAAATTTCCTTCAATGTCGCCTGCTCTGGCCCCCGGAAGACAATTGACTATGGTTGCTGGTGTCGCTAACTTCACATTTTGCAAAACAGAGTCGCCAATAACCAGAGTTTGATCCTCGGCGGGTGTGTCGTCGAGTGGGGAAAAACGGTTAGAGATGTGAACGGGTTGGCGGTGTACACGGGGCTTCTGTTTAGGGCTACGCTTCCTCCTCACAGTCACCCAGTCGGCCTGCTTTCCCGGCTGCTCGGGATCTGCCAGGGGGTAACTAACGGCGGCTAAGCTACCTTGGTCCGCACCGACTACAGGGGCCTGGCTAGCTGTAGAATTTTCCACGGTGCGGAGCCGAGTCTCCAATTCGCCCAGCCTGGCCTCCAAAGCTACGAATAAGCTACACTTATTACAAGTACCGTTACTGCTAAAGGAGGCCGAGGAATAACTAAACATTTCACACCCAGAGCAGAAAAGTGCAGGAGAGACAGGAGAAGCTGCCATGCTAAATCGGCTAAGAGCTAGTAGCTACGCTAAGCTAGCGGATTCCTAAAAACACCCAAAGTGAATGTGTAAATAATTTAGAGGTGATTCAGCAGGAGTAGTGCTTTAGTTAAGGCACGTAAAGATTACACTGGGAAACAAATCGTAATCTAGATAACTAGATCAATCTAACTGCGCAGATTAAACAGCTAACAGATACAGAAAAACACCGCTGTGCTCCGGAACAGGAAGTGATACAATACGAAGTGAGAGCCAACCACCAGTAGTAGTGTGTGTGAGTGCGATCCTGGTGATTCTTGATGTTTATTTGTGTGATTTTTATTTTTCCATTTCTACAGGCTTTATGTAAGGACAACATCTATCCTGGAATTGGCTTGTTTGCAAAAGGCTATGGCAAGAACAATGAGCCCCTCCGTGGTTACATCTTGACCTTTGGCATCGCTCTGGCTTTCATCCTCATTGGTATGACTGGAGCTTCTACTCTGAAGTTTAGATGTGATGCATGTTATCATATACTCGTCAAAAACCATTTTATTTTATGTTCATGAATGTAAAATAAAAGTGGTGACCCTCAGGGTGAGAGAGATGGAGGACTGGAGCTCCTGGACTTTTTACAGCAGGTAGATGTTTCGGTTCATCCTGCTGTGTTTTCTTCTTTTCATAGCTGAGCTGAACGTCATTGCTCCCATCATCTCCAACTTTTTTTTGGCATCCTACGCCTTGATCAACTTCTCTGTGTTCCACGCCTCATTGGCTAACTCACCAGGTAATATAAACGCCCAATAAGATGTAACATCACACGTCGAACATGTGAGCTAGAGGCAGGATTTAACACCAGAGTCCTCACTTCAACGCACATCCCAAAAGCACCCAGTCAGCCATGAGAAACATCAGCTTTAACAATGAAGGTGATGGCAAATGAGAGGCTTTCAGAAGGAATTAGCTAAATTACTTCGTCGTGTCTTCAACTGCAGGTGCCTCAATAAGATAAGCTGCTAATTCCGAAGCTCACGAGATGGATTACAGCTGCTCATGGGAAAAACACCACGGGAGTCAGAATGTAGATCCGCACATTGCTGTACTGTAATTGGGATTTTGTAGGTATATTTATGATTTAGGTACATTGGTATGGTTTCATCTGTGTGTTAATGTTTATGGTGTAGGAACAGCAGTGCTTCTCTTTGAGAGCCCCCATTTTTAAGGGTACTGCAGTATCTGCATAGTTATGTGATGTGATACTGCAGTATCGCAGTTGCAGTGATATTGCTCCACAATTTGGATTGTACAGTACCTTCAGCGCTGTGATAAATCAGTTTTTCCTCTATAACTGTACAGAACCACCACCGGGACAGAAATATTTTGTAGTGATTATGACCAATAACACCAAATATCCATCAGTAATCATTTGGGTACGTTCTTAATCAGCACAGCCATACTGATGTTGTGATTTTCGCACCCGGACATGAAGGTGGTGTGCGTGGCCATTAATTAATTAATTAATTGTTTTGTTCATATTTAACGTAAGGGTGTGCTTGGGTGATCCCTGACACCAGTTAATTATGGTGACCTTGGGGTCAATTTCAAGGTCACAGAGAGATATTAAAGATACTGTCATTCCCACCCTTGTTAGCGGAATATCTCAAGAACCAGTTGACCAGTTTCATTCCTTTTTAACGTAAGGGTGTGCTTGGGTGATCCCCAACACCAGTTGATTATGGTGACCTTGAGGTCAATTTCAAGGTCACAGCGAGATATTAACCCTCTTGGGTCCGAGCGCATTTTTTTTTTGGACAGTTTACTCGCCTGGTGTTTTTATTATTGCTGTTAATAGCTCTCCCTGCATCCCACAATCAAATTTTGTCTTTTCTTTTTCGGGACAACCTGTTCTTTCATAATATATATGCTTTTGTTGTGTTTTATAAGTGTAATAAAGGTTAACAATCAAAAATAACACAGGAAAAAGTAAAGAGAAAAATTATATTCCACACACATTTATTCAAAACACACAGCAAACTATAATAAACAACTGTTTTGACACTTTATAAAGGTAATTTGAGGTCTTGTGTGAATGACTGTACAACAAAAGTTCAAACAATAAACACAAATGCACATTTTGAACAGTATATATACAAAATGGTCTATGCGTTTATGCTCCAGTCTGAGGAGCGGCCCCTCTCCCTCACCCCATTGATATGGTAAACAGTGTTTTACGCCAGAGGGAGAGAGCCACAGAGTAATCCAGTAACATTCAAATGCAAACTAGTGGAGCAATCCTGATAGTTACACACTCTTTGTTTGAGCATGTGAGATTGTCATGCCAGGCTCTCCGTCTGCTTTCACTTTCGCTGTGCGTAATGGCGCAGTGAGCATTGGAGGAGTTAGGGGGCTATTCAAATGGGCCAACTAGTAAGATATCACTCCTGGAAACGAGCTTTGGTTTATCACGTGAGGTAAATCTGCCCTCCGATTGAATTTTGGAAAACCATGTGACGGTGAATCAATTCCAATTGGACACTCACATTGCGCACGTCATCACACAACTTCTGAGGAGTGCAAAGATGGCTGACGGTGGATCGAAAGTCTGTGGAGTTAACTTTTCAGCAAAAAAAGTAAGTTTCTATCTCATATCGTTAAAAAGTTATTTATAATTTAATATAGCTTGGTCCCAGCCCCCAGAGGGTTAAAGCAGTTGTCATTGCCAGTCTTGTTAGTGTGACATTTCAAGAACCCGTTGACCAGTTTCATCCGTATTTAGCATTAGGACGTACTTAGGTGATCTGCGACACTTTGTATTCCTGATTTATGGCGACTGGGCGGGGGGGTGCGTGTGTGATATGTTATCTTCTGATGACTCTTGTTAAAGCATGCTTGCAAATCTTTTACAGCCAGTTGTTCCTTTCCTCTGGGTGGATTACATATATCCAGATTAACAAACTATCTGTTTTAAAGATTGATGTCTTGACGTAAATGTTGAATTTTGCAGAATCATCCATTTTAATATTTAATATTTTTATATTAATTTGCGCAGTATCTCTAAAATTAGAAAGGTCTTGTCTCAGAGTGATGCTGAAAAACTAATTCATGCATTTATTTATTCTAGGCTGGACTATTGTAACTCATTATTATCAGGTTGTCCTAAAAGTTCCCTGAAAAGCCTTCAGTTAATTCAAAATGCTGCAGCTAGAGTACTAACAGGGACTAGGAGAGGGCATATCTCACCCATATTGGCCTCTCTTCATTGGCTTCCTGTTAATTCTAGAATAGAATTTAAAATTCTTCTTCTTACTTATAAGGTTTTGAGTAATCTGGTCCCATCTTATCTTAGGGACCTCATAGTACCATATCACCCCAATAGAGCGCTTCACTCTGACTGCAGGCTTACTTGTAGTTCCTAGGGTTTTTAAGAGTAGAATGGGAGGCAGAGCCTTCAGCTTTCAGGCTCCTCTCCTGTGGAATCAGCTCCCAATTCAGATCAGGGAGACAGACACCCTCTCTACTTTCAAGATTAGGCTTAAAACTTTCCTTTTTGCTAAAGCTTATAGTTAGGGCTGGATCAGGTGACCCTGAACCATCCCTTAGTTATGCTGCTATAGACTTAGACTGCTGGGGGGTTCCCATGATGCACTGAGTGTCTTTTTCTTGGTTCTCTCCCTCAGCCCCAACCAGTCCCAGCAGAAAACTGCCCCTCCCTGAGCCTGGTTCTGCTGGAGGTTTCTTCCTGTTAAAAGGGAGTTTTTCCTTCCCACTGTTGCCAAGTGCTTGCTCACAGGGGGTCGTTTTGACCGTTGGGGTTTTTCCGTAATTATTGTATGGCCTTGCCTTACAATATAAAGCGCCTTGGGGCAACTGTTGTGATTTGGTGCTATATAAATAAAATTGATTGATTTTGATTGATTGATTGATTTAATATTTAATTCACTTGTCATTTACACATTCTTTGTTTTTTGACATACTATTTAAATATATAGCAGTTAATTTAACCTTGCAAATCATGTGTGAAATCAGTTATATTGAGGTTAAAAATTTGTTGTGACCAAAAAATAATGGAAACCTATTGATAGCACATCGTGACTATGACGTGCTATATCACCTTTTAAAATGAGTGACCTTAGACAAAATTAGCAATGCAGCATCACTCTCTGCCTCTTGACTGTGACCAATAGGATCATTAAATGGACTAGTTTAGACCGTGTCAGACTAACTGCATTCTGTGGTGTATGTTACCTCATAATGTGATAACTACACATAACCGATGGTGGAAAATATTTTTTCCATAACTATATGAGTGCAAACCAGACTTTTTCACCAGCATTGGAGCAACTTTATCTTTCGACCCCTGTACAAACTGAAATTGAACTTTGCCACTATTGTTGCAGTCTCTTTCCCTTTGGACCAGAGCATCATGTCTCGTAGGGCGAGTGAAGTCCTTGACACATCATTATTTTGACTGTGGTGTTTGCAGTGGAAATCTGCTAAGATGAAACACTAGTCTGTTAGCATGGCGCTGGTCTCTGAGGTGAAAAAACACTCAATGTGTACCTGCAGTCTACAACCCACAGATATAAACGGACTCAGTGATGCACTGCCAGACTTTCACGATCATCATCTTCACTTCCTCTTTGTTCTCATGACATTTCGCTCTTTGCAAATAAAATCCTTTCTAAAGTGGACTCATGACCTGGTCTCATTTAACCATTCTAATTTGCATCACAGACGAACTTGTCTTTTTTAGATCGTCCACGGTTGCTTTCATCCTTGTTTTCCTGCCTGAGGTGATCTCTGTCTACTCATTTCATAGGATGTTATTCCAGAACCTTTTAGGGGAGTGTTTTTATTTATTTATTTTTTTAAAAGGACAGTCCCTTCCATTTCCATTTTGTGGTGAAGCTCTTTTTTGTAGTTGTGGTATCATCTTGATTGTTGACCTCAACACGGATATCGGGTGATTGAGAAGTTTTGAGCCTGACCCAGAAAAAGTAGGGTGTGGTTCTCCATCTATTGCATTCTGAGAAACCAACATTTCTCAACACTGCACCCAGTAATCAGGGCTGTGAAACCTCAGCGGATCTGCAGAATTCTGCATATTTCATCATGTGGAGTGGGGGTGTTTGTGTTGTACTCTGTAATCGGGATCATCACTGAGTTTTTATAATGCCTATCGCAAAGCGTTTTTTTTTTTTTTTTTTACAACATCGTGCAAGTTTTATAAATCCACGGACACTGATCTGTCTAACAGATCCACAGAACTCACTGAAGAAAAATGCCTCAAAGCGTGGCTGTTATGACAGTTGTCATAAAGCGGGACTGGTTGGTTGCTACGGTGATGCTGTGTGTCTGCTCCAAGATACTGTTCTTATGCTAAAAGTAGCATATGGACATCGCATTCTTTTAGAGCGGTCAAGGGTAAAAGAAGAATTTTGCGGCATGTCTGTCATGGATCGACGTCGGACAGAGGGAAGATGATGAGAAAGACTGTGTGAAAAAGTTTAATAAGGACAAGAATCCAAGGAATTGGCACTGGCTTGAATTTAAAGTTCGTCTTCATGAACACATCCGAAAGATAAAAGAAACAGGAAAAGCAAACTGCATCTTGTGCCCTCAGGAAATATGGTAAGAATTTTTTTTTTTTTTTTTCTCACTGTAAAATAAACATTGTGCTGTTCAAACAGGATTTCAGACAAGATTGTGACTTTTTTCTTTTATATTAATGTAGACTTTATTTTATTGGAAAAAGACATTGTGGCTTTGAATGGATTTACAGGAATTTACACAAGAATATAAGTGACCTTGTTACTGTAAGGTATGTTATTGATATTTTTACCATGATTTTCAAAATATTCTGCAAGCTTTAGCTGTGGTTTTTGAAATGCTTTAACAGTCTTTTCAGTCTTCATGAATTTCATGTAGTTTAATTGTTCTGAGTTGATGCATAATTTGGTTTACAATTAAAAGGAAAATCATTCCAGGTCCTACTTCCACATCATATTTTATTTCAACATTATCATTGATGGTAAATGAAAGTTGAATCTAGGATCATTTCAATATGTACTTCATTTGAGATTTTTTTTTTTTTTCCAGGAGATGCTGAAAATGTATCATTAGATACAAAATTAATTTAGTTTCTGGGGTCCCGCCACCCTTAGACCCCAGCCCAAGTGCCTGCCATCCAGTACCCAAGGCGGTTCTGTAGTGTGGTTTAGCACAGTAGCACAACACATGTTTTCAGATCTGATCTAGTCTGACTGCAGTCAGAATGTCTCTGGGTTTGCACAAAACAAGACAATTTAACCCTCTGGAGTCGTTTGACACATAGACGCGTCAAAGTCACATGACCAAATTACGTGGTCCTCCTATCAAATACCCCACACTCTGTTTCCGTTTGAATGTGTCTTGAAAGTGCAGACTTTAAACTGTATACCAATTTTTTTGATTTTGTTTATAGGCCCAGTAAAACATGAATTAGGATTAATAATTTTTGCCAGGCTTTTCCCCGAATATTATGGTAACGTGTGGAGTGACACTTCACGCAATCGCTTCATTCATCATGTGCGCAAATGGGAGTTCTCTCCCTCTTTTCTGCTCTCTGGGCAGAGCAATTAGAAGGGGGAAAAAACATGACTTTCCTTTTGTCATTTGGTGGAAAATGCGTGACCCAAACCAATCAAAAATGGTCATCAGCCCACTTATTTGGTTGTAGAAGCGCTTCGTTCAGCATGTACGCGAACATCTTCGTCTTTGTCTTTGTCTTTCTCTGGCCGGAGGAGGTAAAAAAAGACTTCCCCTTTATCATTGGTGGAAAAACACATGATGTAAACAAAGTAAAACCAACAATCCCAAGTGGATTGATCAACTGAAATTGAAAACAGTGGATTGAACACAATGACATCAAACAAGGCAAAGTCAGAGTTTGTTTGTTTGTTTAAAGGTAAATTATGAAGGTAAAACCAAAAGTGGTCAAAAATGGCCAATTATACCCTGGACTCCAGAGGGTTCAGACTTCAGACAACTTTATTGATCCAAAAAAGGGCAATTACGTTTACACTCCAATTACCTCAGACAAGATACAGCAATTAATCCACAATTATTACTTGTTTACCGTAATAATGGCACATATCAAAATTAAAGACAACACATATACATTTGACATTGTTTATGTGTACTAAACTTGAAGCAGTCCGTCATCCGAATTGAGGTAAAGCGGGTAAAGGCCACTGCTACTGGAGTCGTGCCGCCGCTAGCTTGGGGGAAAAACTGCGCAGCCCCCGGGGGGGGGGAGAGGTGGCGTGAGCGGTGGCCGGGATGGGGTAAAGTGATGGGGGAGCAGGAAGGGAGGTAAAGGGAAAAAATATGGAGCATGCTTCAGTCTTGTCCATGTGTAAGTCTGTCAGTTTATTGTCTTTGTGGGTTGAGATAAGGAGGAGCCAAATAATCTCACCAGAGCCTGAGGACATTCCTCTGGAGGTAAACATGGGGCAATTTGTCCTTGAGGCTAGATAAGCCTGGAGTGTTGTGGTTGAGCAGTCAAAACATTTAACAGTTCCACTTGAACAACCAAATCCCAGTTATGAATTAAGAATATTCACCGGCCTCCGAAACCTTCAGCTTCAACTGCAAGGCATGCATCAGCTACAAGGGTTAAGATGAAACCTGGGAAATTTAGGTTGTGTTTGTAAATTTCTAACAATTTAGTCTCTTACCAGCGGTGAAGTACTGTCAAGCTAAAAGTCAAACAAATAGCTTTCTTTAAAAATTTAGAATTCCAGCGGCTGATGGAAAATACCAGTAATATGGCTGAGGAAACACATCTGGTTGTCCTATAACGGCTGTTTAGGGTGGGGACTACTGGCGATCATGTATAGAACTTTCTGATTACAAAATTCAAGCTGTTTACACATGTAGTTCTTGTTGTATTATGAAGAGTTGTGTGAAATGCTTGGAGTTGAGGACTGTTCATATCGAGTTATGTGCTTTTTCCCTCTCAATACCAAAGCTCTAGCAGAACTCCAGGTACAGATTCTCAATCTGTTTCTAATTCTTCTAAGCAGGCCATATAACTACATGGACTTAACTGGTACATGACTAAATTAGAGGTCAGCCAGCACTTACTAATGGATTTTACTGCTTCTGAAAGCACAAGCAATAAACCCTCTTTCGTTTTCTAGCCTTTCAAAGGCCAGTCTCTGCCTGCTTTGAGGCACATTAAAAATTGTGCAAGGTGCACAGAGTAATGCACAGTCCATGTACCTTTTATGTCCTGTAGTTTGTTTTCAACTCTGCCATTGTGTAACAACGCAGTCCTGCTGTATCCCATCACTAAAATCTTGCTAGTCTAGTGTCGTTGGTACCCAGTAAATAAGTTTTAGTTTGTGTATTGTAATGTTCTGTGCTAACTCCCCATTCTTTAACCCACACACAAATCCATGCTCTTAACCAGCAGCACTGGCTATTGCAAGTCCCATCAGCATCAGTTATAATTTTGAAGAACATATAACCTTTGAACAATGGTAGGTGACTATTTTATGCTGAACTTACTTTATACCAGATTTGATTTAATGTGGCCCAAATTTAACTTTATTTGAAAAATGTGTTTTATTCACTGTTAACATGGTCTGCTTTACTTCAGCTTACCATAGTTATTAATTTTGCAAAGCTTACCCTTATGTGGTTTTAAGGTGTTATTGCAGCATCGTGACTTGTTTTTTTGTTGCCGTCATAGGCTGGAGGCCGAGCTTCAAATACTACAACATGTGGGTTTCTCTTGTTGGAGCCATTTTGTGCTGTGTTGTGATGTTTGTCATCAACTGGTGGGCCGCGCTCCTCACCAATGTCATCGTCATGGGTCTCTACATCTATGTCAGCCACAAGAAGCCAGGTGAGTGACAAGAGGTTTTGCTCAAACCATTTCAACAGTAGGGGTGTGAAAGAACTAGGGACGTCCTGATCCGATCACATGATCAGAAATCGGGCCCAATCACGTGGTTTCAGACTTGATCGAAATCGAACATTGCATCCCGATCAGGAATCCAATATAGATTTTATCCTCATTATTTTGATAAGCACTATTTCAGGCTCATTATTGCAGATTAATGGGCTTTTCGTGCTTCAGAAGCATCAGAGGCGTGACACGTGTTGCTTTTTAGATATGCCAAAAGCGACGCTTCTGACGGGAATGTGCATTGCCGCTTGTCCGCAGGCTGATACGGTCAAAGTTCAACCCAATGTTTTTTTTTTTTCTTTAATTGAACAAAAGAAAAAACATAAGTTCAAACAGGCAGAGGTGGGGGGAGTTACATGCGCAAAGTTTCTTTTGCAGAACTGCTGTTTGTATGTTTACGCGCTCAGCCTGACGCCTTGATGGAATGACAAGAGGATGATGGACACTTTCCCACCGAAACTCTTGCTCAGTCATCCTTCCGTGCGCAGCAGGACCCAGTGCTGACCAAGTCCTCAGGACGACGATCTGTCATCTGATTAACAGAAAGAAAAAAACAAATTGTCCCGTGATTGTTGTCTGCAAAACGGAGCGAGAGATGATGTGCGCACGAGCGACGTGCGCACTTATCACATTTAGGAGCGCGTCTTAAAGAGCTTCAGTCTCCATTCTCATTCATTGCGCTGCTCTGAACTTGTTGAACACTGATAAAGCATCAGAGGGACACTGAGGACTGTCAGGAAGCAAATGTAAGCTGTTTTTTTTTTCCTTTTACTTTTCAAGTTGACTTTTGAACTTTCGACACTTTGAGCTGTGACGTAGCTTCGCGCTGTCCAATAGGAATGACGTGTGGGGCCAAAACACGGAAGACTAGTGGCAGAAACCACTGGTCTGTACAAATGGTAAATGGACTGCATTCGTTAAAAGTGCTTTACAATTATGCCTCACATTCACCCCGATGTCAGGGTGCTGCCATACAAGGCGCTCACTACACACCGGGAGCAATAGGGGATTAAAGACCCTGCAAAAGGGCCCTTAGTGATTTTCCAGTCAGGCAGGGATTTGAACCACAGATCAGTGCAGAAACAACGTGTCTGAAGAAAAATCCTTGGAAATGTTTTTTGTTGTTGTCGTTGTTGTTTGTTACCTCAAAATTTCTGATTACTGTTTAAAAAAGTTTAGAACACTTGTAATTAAAATAGCTAAATCAATAATTGGTTCTTTAAAAACCTTTCATCTATAAATTAAAACCACCTGTTATTTCAGATTAGATAATTTCTTGTTTAACATAAGGAACCTTTGACATTATTTTTAGACGAATAAAATAACATGGAAATTTGTACATTTTTAAAGTCTGGTAGGTTATTACTTGATTGTTGAAGCTACCTCAAGGAGAAGTGCACTGTTTAAGTGATAAATAATAAAATAAGGTGATTAAAATGAAATTATTCTATATTTAGCATTTGTTCATTGTTCATTCAGTTTTTTAAAGTATCGGATCGGGACTCGGTATCTGCAGATACTCAAAATCAGATGAACCGGATCGGGGCCAAAAAAACCTGATCGGGACATCCCTAGAAAGAACGCTAGCTCCGCGATACAATACATATTGTGTCGTGGGTACGATTCTATACATATTGTATCATATCCACAGTACATATTGTGTCATGGATACAAACAATGCAGTATTCCCAACAACACTGATCCCACTAATTATGTAGAGAGTAATCTACGGTGGTTGTTTTAACTTTAAAGAAACAAATTACTCTGAAGTATAAAATGTAATTCTTGAAGTTATGTGTTCTATTTGTATATTGTATAAGTAAATTGTGATTCTTCTGCAAGAGGTCATTATTTCTTCCGTGCAGTAGTTGAGTTTTCATGGCGTCAGTACAGAGGAGAAGAAAGAAAAAAGACGGGATACATGCTACACAATACACAATGCTTTGTTACACCCCATTCAATAACATTTATAAACTACACACATATATACTTGTGACTTGAAGTTCCAAAACTGGTCATTTTTGTTTATTCTAGTCAAAAATATCTATTTTGAGCACTTCAGTTACTGTAATGTTGAAACCTGCCACTTGCACGAAGTCATCTTTTCTGTTCATAGAAAAGATGACCTTTTTATTCATCACGGCACCTTGCCTGAAGCTTTCACCAAAGTCTAATTGGTTCCAGTTTATCCACAAAGAGGATTTCCTGTTTTTCCTGTCAGTCTAAATGCAAACTAAACCTATTGGCTATACAAAACAAATAACTTGAAGATGTGTTTGGAATCCATGGATAAACACCAGCACCAGTGGGCCTCAGAGCCTTTATAGGATGTACTTATAACCCAAATTCCAATGACGCTGGGACGTTATGTAAAATGTAAATAAAACAGAATACAATGATTTGCAAATCCTCTTCAACCTATGTTCAATTGAATTCACCACAAAGACAAGATATTTAATGTTCAAACTGATAAGCTTTGTTGTTTTTGTGCAAATACTTGTTCATTTTGAAATGGATGCCTGCAACACATTTCAAAAAAGCTGGGACAGTGGTATGTTTACCACTGTGTTACATCACCTTTCCTTCTAACAACACTCAGTAAGCGAGGATTGTTGAAGCTTTGTCGGTGGAATTCTTTCCCATTCTTGCTTCATGTACGACTTCAGTTGTTGAACAGTCCAGGGTCTCCGTTGTCGTATTTTGTGCTTGTTGTTCCAAACTTGGCGGCGTGCGTGACCCATCTTGTTACACTTGCAACTCTGAATATACATACATACACACACACGGTGTGACATGCAGCTACACACACATGCGGGGTGTCCTCACCGACTGTAACACCACATGTGTCAGATGACTTTTGCCTCCAGCAGATGAACCGTAAACAAACACACTGTCTGATTGTGTCTGCATGTGTTTTGCCTTCCAGATGTGAACTGGGGCTCATCGACCCAGGCTCTGATGTACCACCAGGCCCTGAGCCACACTCTGCACCTCAGCGCGGTGGAGGACCACATCAAGAACTTCAGGTACTCATCAGGAAGAAAGTCTAGAGACCACTGGGGTTACGGTGAACCATTAGGCCAGTGATCAGTCTGCAGGTCGACATTATAATTAAAACAATTCTCTCCAACGTGTTCTAAGATGAATAAAATTATAAATCACAAAATAATGGATTAAATAACTAAACAGACTTTCATATGACATAATAAATTTGTCGCTTTTACAGCCACTTGGCTGTAGCTAAGTTAGAGGATGACACCGAGACCAGAAATGCACATTTTGACCTTTGGCATGGCACAAAATGGTGGTCATCTACAGTTGTTCAAAATAATAGCAGTGCGTTTAAAAAAAAAGTAAGGAAAGCTCAAAATCCTTAAAATAGCTTTTATTTCCATACACACAAATGCATTGGGAACACTGCACGTTCTATTCCAAATCAAAAGATGAAGAATAATTTTTTTTGTCACATTTATTACTTTCCAGAGAGTGAAGAAAGGAATATTTGGCTGATCAAAAAATAGCAGTCTGCTTTTTTCTTTCTGTGACCCTTATTCCACCCTTACAGGTGGAACTTATTTGAGGAAGGCAGCAAATGTTGTACCTGCTGGTTTTAATGCATTTCTCTCTGAAAATCTGAATAAAATGGGTCATTCCAGACATTGTTCAGAAGAACACTGTACTGTGATTAAAAAAGTTGATTGGAGAGGGTAAGACATATAAAGAAGTCCATAAAATGATTGGCTGCTCAGCTGAAATGACCTCAGATGCTTTAAAATGGCAAGAAAACTAGAAAAATGTGGAAGAAAGTGAAAAACCGCCATTCAAATCAATCAATCAATTTTTTTTATATAGCGCCAAATCACAACAAACAGTTGCCCCAAGGCGCTTTATATTGTAAGGCAAGGCCATACAATAATTATGTAAAACCCCAACGGTCAAACGACCCCCTGTGAGCAAGCACTTGGCTACAGTGGGAAGGAAAAACTCCCTTTTAACAGGAAGAAACCTCCAGCAGAACCAGGCTCAGGGAGGGGCAGTCTTCTGCTGGGACTGGTTGGGGCTGAGGGAGAGAACAAGGAAAAAGACATGCTGTGGAGGGGAGCAGAGATCGATCACTAATGATTAAATGCAGAGTGGTGCATACAGAGCAAAAAGAGAAAGAAACAGTGCATCATGGGAACCCCCCAGCAGTCTACGTCTATAGCAGCATAACTAAGGGATGGTTCAGGGTCACCTGATCCAGCCCTGACTATAAGCTTTAGCAAAAAGGAAAGTTTTAAGCCTAATCGTAAAGTAGAGAGGGTGTCTGTTTCCCTGATCTGAATTGGGAGCTGGTTCCACAGGAGAGGAGCCTGAAAGCTGAAGGCTCTGCCTCCCATTCTACTCTTACAAACCCTAGGAACTACAAGTAAGCCTGCAGTCTGAGAGCGAAGCGCTCTATTGGGGTGATATGGTACTACGAGGTCCCTAAGATAAGATGGGACCTGATTATTCAAAACCTTATAAGTAAGAAGAAGAATTTTAAATTCTATTCTAGAATTAACAGGAAGCCAATGAAGAGAGGCCAATATGGGTGAGATATGCTCTCTCCTTCTAGTCCCCGTCAGTACTCTAGCTGCAGCATTTTGAATTAACTGAAGGCTTTTTAGGGAACTTTTAGGACAACCTGATAATAATGAATTACAATAGTCCAGCCTAGAGGAAATAAATGCATGAATTAATTTTTCAGCATCACTCTGAGACGAGACCTTTCTGATTTTAGAGATATTGCGTAAATGCAAAAAAGCAGTCCTACATATTTGTTTAATATGCGCTTTGAATGACATATCCTGATCAAAAAATGACTCTAAGATTTCTCACAGTATTACTAGAGGTCAGGGTAATGCCATCCAGAGTAAGGATCTGGTTAGACACCATGTTTCTAAGATTTGTGGGGCCAAGTACAATAACTTCAGTTTTATCTGAGTTTAAAAGCAGGAAATTAGAGGTCATCCATGTCTTTATGTCTGTAAGACAATCCTGCAGTTTAGCTAATTGGTGTGTGTCCTCTGGCTTCATGGATAGATAAAGCTGGGTATCATCTGCGTAACAATGAAAATTTAAGCAATACCGTCTAATAATACTGCCTAAGGGAAGCATGTATAAAGTGAATAAAATTGGTCCTAGCACAGAACCTTGTGGAACTCCATAATTAACTTTAGTCTGTGAAGAAGATTCCCCATTTACATGAACAAATTGTAATCTATTAGACAAATATGATTCAAACCACCGCAGCGCAGTGCCTTTAATACCTATGGCATGCTCTAATCTCTGTAATAAAATTTTATGGTCAACAGTATCAAAAGCAGCACTGAGGTCTAACAGAACAAGCACAGAGATGAGTCCACTGTCTGAGGCCATAAGATCATTTGTAACCTTCACTAATGCTGTTTCTGTACTATGATGAATTCTAAAACCTGACTGAAACTCTTCAAATAGACCATTCCTCTGCAGATGATCAGTTAGCTGTTTTACAACTACCCTTTCAAGAATTTTTGAGAGAAAAGGAAGGTTGGAGATTGGCCTATAATTAGCTAAGATAGCTGGGTCAAGTGATGGCTTTTTAAGTAATGGTTTAATTACTGCCACCTTAAAAGCCTGTGGTACATAGCCAACTAACAAAGATAGATTGATCATATTTAAGATTGAAGCATTAAATAATGGTAGGGCTTCCTTGAGCAGCCTGGTAGGAATGGGGTCTAATAAACATGTTGATGGTTTGGATGAAGTAACTAATGAAATAACTCGGACAGACAATCGGAGAGAAAGAGTCTAACCAAATACCGGCATCACTGAAAGCAGCCAAAGATAACGATACGTCTTTGGGATGGTTATAAGTAATTTTTTCTCTAATAGTTAAAAATTTTGTTAGCAAGAAAGTCATGAAGTCATTACTAGTTAAAGTTAATGGAATACTCAGCTCAATAGAGCTCTGACTCTTTGTCAGCCTGGCTACAGTGCTGAAAAGAAACCTGGGTTGTTCTTATTTTCTTCAATTAGTGATGAGTAGAAAGATGTCCTAGCTTTACGGAGGGCTTTTTTATAGAGGCAACAGACTCTTTTTCCAGGCTAAGTGAAGATCTTCTAAATTAGTGAGACGCCATTTCCTCTCCAACTTACGGGTTATCTGCTTTAAGCTACGAGTTTGTGAGTTATACCACGGAGTCAGGCACTTCTGATTTAAAGCTCTCTTTTTAGAGGAGCTACAGCATCCAAAGTTGTCTTCAATGAGGATGTAAAACTATTGACGAGATACTCTCTCACTTACAGAGTTTAGGTAGCTACTCTGCACTGTGTTGGTATATGGCATTAGAGAACATAAAGAAGGAATCATATCCTTAAACCTAGTTACAGCGCTTTCTGAAAGACTTCTAGTGTAATGAAACTTATTCCCCACTGCTGGTAGTCCATCAGAGTAAATGTAAATGTTATTAGAAATGATCAGACAGAAGGGAGTTTTCAGGGAATACTGTTAAGTCTTCTATTTCCATACCATAAGTCAGAACAAGATCTAAGATATGATTAAAGTGGTGGGTGGACTCATTTACTTTTTGAGCAAAGCCAATAGAGTCTATAATAGATTAAATGCAGTGTTGAGGCTGTCATTCTCAGCATCTGTGTGGATGTTAAAATCGCCCACTATAATTATCTTATCTGAGCTAAGCACTAAGTCAGACAAAAGGTCTGAAAATTCACAGAGAAACTCACAGTAACGACCAGGTGGACGATAGATAATAACAAATAAAACTGGTTTTTGGGACTTCCAATTTGGATGGACAAGACTAAGAGTCAAGCTTTCAAATGAATTAAAGCTCTGTCTGGGTTTTGATTAATTAATAAGCTGGAATGGAAGATTGCTGCTAATCCTCCGCCCCGGCCCGTGCTACGAGCATTCTGACAGTTAGTGTGACTCGGGGGTGTTGACTCATTTAAACTAACATATTCATCCTGCTGTAACCAGGTTTCTGTAAGGCAGAATAAATCAATATGTTGATCATTATTATATCATTTACCAACAGGGACTTAGAAGAGAGAGGACCTAATGTTTAATAGACCACATTTAACTGGTTTAGTCTGTGGTGCAGTTGAAGGTGCTATATTATTTTTTCTTATTGAATTTTATGCTTAAATAGATTTTTGCTGGTTATTGGTAGTCTGGGAGCAGGCACCGTCTCTACGGGGATGGGGTAATGAGGGGATGGCAGGGGGAGAGAAGACTGCAGAGAGGTGTGTAAGACTACAACTCTGCTTCCTGGTCCCAACCCTGGATAGTCACGGTTGGGGGATTTAAGAAATTGGCCAGATTTCTAGAAATGAGAGCTGCTCCATCCAAAGTGGGATGGATGCCGTCTCTCCTAACAGACCAGGTTTTCCCCAGAAGCTTTGCCATTATCATGAAGCCCACCTCATTTTTTGGACACCACTCAGACAGCCAGCAATTCAAGGAGAACATGCGGCTAAACATGTCACTCCCGTCCGATTGGGGAGGGGCCCAGAGAAAACTACAGAGTCCGACATTGTTTTTGCAAAGTTACACACCGATTTAATGTTAATTTTAGTGACCTCCGATTGGCGTAACCGGGTGTCATTACTGCCGACGTGAATTACAATCTTACCAAATTTACGCTTAGCCTTAGCCAGCAGTTTCAAATTTCCTTCAATGTCGCCTGCTCTGGCCCCCGGAAGACAATTGACTATGGTTGCTGGTGTCGCTAACTTCACATTTCGCAAAACAGAGTCGCCAATAACCAGAGTTTGATCCTCGGCGGGTGTGTCGCCGAGTGGGGAAAAACGGTTAGAGATGTGAACGGTTGGCGGTGTACACGGGGCTTCTGTTTAGGGCTACGATTCCTCCTCACAGTCACCCAGTCAGCCTGCTTTCCCGGCTGCTCGGGATCTGCCAGGGGTAACTAACGGCGGCTAAGCTACCTTGGTCCGCACCGACTACAGGGCCTGGCTAGCTGTAGAATTTTCCACGGTGCGGAGCCGAGTCTCCAATTCGCCCAGCCTGGCCTCCAAAGCTACGAATAAGCTACACTTATTACAAGTACCATTACTGCTAAAGGAGGCCGAGGTAACTAAACATTTCACACCCGAGCAGAAAAGTGCGGGAGACAGGAGAAGCCGCCATGCTAAATCGGCTAAGAGCTAGTAGCTACGCTAAGCTAGCGGATTCCTAAAAACATGCAAAGTGAATAATGTGTAAATAATTTAGAGGTGATTCAGCAGAAGGAGTGCTTTAGTTAAGGCACGTAAAGATTACACTGGGAAACAAATCGTAATCTAGATAACTAGATCAATCTAACTGCGCAGATTAAACAGCTAACAGATACAGAAAAACACCGCTGTGCTCCGGAACAGGAAGTGATACAATACCGCAGTGAGAGCCAACCACCAGTAGAGGCATTCAAATGGATCGAAGAATAGACAGAATGGCAAAGACTCAGCCAATGATCAGCTCCAGGTTGATCAAAAAGGTCTAAAGTTATGTGATACTGTAACATTTAGAAGACACCTGTGTGAAGCAAAGCTATGGACAAGATGCCCCTATAAAGTCCCATTATTGAAACATGTGCTGAAGAGTTTACAATTTGCCAAAGAACACACTGACTGGCCTAGAGAGAAATGACACAACATTTTATGGACTGATGAAAGCAAGATTTTTTTGGGGTGGGGGGGGTGGGGGGCACAAACGGTTTATCAGTTGACCCCCCAAAACTGAATTCAAGAACTTGAGCAGAATCGATATGGGGATGTTTCACATAATATGGTTTCAGGCCTATTTATTGCATTCCCGGGATCATGGATCAGTTTAAATACCTCCAAATACATCAAGAGGTCATGTTGCCTTATGGAAATGTCCTTGAAATGGGTGTTTCAACAAGACAATGACCCCAAACAAACCAGCAAGTGAGTGGCATCTTGATTCCAGACCAACAACATTAAAGTTATGGAGTGGCCAGCCCAATCTAGGGACTTTAATCCAACAGGCAATTTGTGGGATGACATCAGTGTTTCTGAGCCAAAACCAAGAAATGCAGAGGAAATGCAGGATGTAGTCTGATCGTCCTGGGCTGGAATACCTGTTCACAGGTGCCAGAAGTTGGTCGACTCCATGTAACAGATGTGAAGCAGTTCTGAGAAACAGCGATTATACAACTAATATTAGTTCAGTGATTCACAAGAAAGAAAAGTCATCAAGCATTTTTCAATTTATACAGTAAATGTTTGAGTTTGTAAAGAAAATATTCTTTTCTGTAAATAACAAATTTGACAATTTTTTTTTTCTTCATGTTTTGATGTGGAATAGAATGTGCAGTGTTCCCAATGCATTTGATTGTATGGAAATAAAAGCTGTTGTCAGGATTTTGAGCTTTACTCACTTTTTTAAACACACTGCTGTTATTTTGAACACAGCTGTGTACCTCAGCAGCCTCTGAGGCCAGAGAGCCGATTTTGTGATTAAATTATGCAAAAACCTCAACTTTCAGTGTGACGCAGCTAAAGGTTTCTCTTGAAAATGACCAGAAATTCAAGTTTTGACCTTTGACTCCCATTACATGGCCCCTCACTATTGTGTCAGTAATGTTGTTCCATTAAAGAGATAAACTGAACAGAATGTAAGGAATCAGAGTTGACCTTTCACCTTTCTGCTCTTGGTGACAGTCATGCAGAAGGTGAATGGTTCAGTATGTTGATAATAATTTCCCAACAAAATGAAGACTACTGAAACAAGTTGCTGGTTCCATCTATAATTTACTGTCATTTAACTAAGTTCTGGTGGCAGCTAGCAGTGGTCGTTTTCCTCCGTCGGTCTGCTGTCGGCTGTTACAGCTCGTCTGTTGTACTACTGACATGTGGATTTGTATTTGGACTGGTTTCCATGGCAGCATACCATACAGGGGATTAAAAGGCACCTGACAGTGCCTTCAAAATGGCAATAGTGCCCCCCCACTTCCTTTTTTTCAAATGCTCAATTTAAATCATTGTACTTTACATATTTGCTTTGATGTGTGCTAGTCACCATTAGTTTTTTTGTTGTTGTTGTTTCAAAATTTCAAATCAAATTTATAAATTTATATAGTGCCAATTCACGATGGAATCGTCTCAAGGCACACAACATAAAACAACAAAAAACTGAACTAAAATTTAAAACAATAAAAAGATGACCATAAAAGAATACAAGAATAAAAACACATCATAAAACTAATGATTAAACAAGGAAAACAAATGAGTCTTTAAACGTGACTTGTTTTTGTTTTTTGTGTGGGTTTTTTTTTTTTTTTAGACTGAAGGCTACTTTAAAATTCAAAGTCAAACCTGGCTGCTTCTACCTCTGTGGCACATGGTGCCCACTCTTTTCTTTTCTTTGTAATAACGATCACACACACAAGCCATCAGACCTAGGCTTTAAAAATGAACGAGAATGGGGAAACTAATTTCAAGCTACATGTAGCTTCAACCACACCTGCTCCTAAGTTCCGTCATAGCCAGGATTCATAGTTTTTGTTTTGTTTGTTTTTTTTTTATCGTCTGCAGATTAAGAAGACTATACATTCTTAGAAAACGTATGAAATAAGGAATCCAAAAGTGTTGCCATCCCTGATCCATGTGCATTTCTTTTAATTGCTAATCAGATCGAGATATTTGTAACTGTCTCTTTATAAAAAAATAAAAAAAATAATAATAATTATTCAGTCCTCTGAATTTGTAGTAAAGGTTATGAACCTTTAAACCAAGAATGGCGCTGTTATTTGTTAACTGCGTACCATGAAGTTGACCCAAAATAGCTAGAAGTCAAGAAAGTGAAAAGTTAATTTGCGAAGGATGCCAATTTTAGAAATCCAACTACAAAACCTTTGAGGAAAAGAATGTGAATTTTTTTTTTTAATTCCCCATTTCATAAGCTTTCTAAAAAGGTGTCCTTACCAAATGTCCAAATTTTTTTAATGGCATTACATAAGGAACCTGACTATCACACATAGATGGATTATTCCTTACAGGAAGCTCAGACATGTCCAGCAGATGGCAGTGTTCAGCAAGTGGCAGACAGGTTGATGGGAATTTACATGAGCAAAAATTGCTTTTTCTTATTTATGTGATGCCTCAAAGTTCATCAGAATATATTCATTTTTTATCATTATATGTCCTTTTATTTTGAAGGCTTGCAATGTGATGACATTTCATTTTTTTAACACATTTATAGCACAAAAAGTGGCCACCAGAGATCCCTGAGGTGAAGCAGTCAAGCAGCAACATGAAGTTTTGTATTTTTTGAAGAGTATTTACTCTTATTTCATGTAAGTGGTGTTTTTAATTAGTTTTCATCGTGTGTTATGGCATCTAATGCCGTTAGTGTCTGGGGGTGTGAGCTTGTGGTTGTTTTGTCAGGAATATATTGTATTTTCTATAGTGTAGGTTGCAGGACCTCCCAAACTAATAATAATAATAATAAAGTGGCTTATATTCTTGAAAATACAGTAATCACTTAACTTTGCAGTCTCACATCAGAGACATTGCATACCAAATCGGTGAGGTGCAACAGCTTTGAGCGTGGCTGCATATTAATATGGTCATGTATCATATGTGCAACCTAGATGCATAGATTTGTGTATGTATGATAGAGCAACAGAGAAAAATGCCCCCTCCCCAACGCTCCTTACCCCCCACCAGTCACCATCACACACTGTAATATTAACACACCATTGCAGGTGACTGGCAGTGACGTTTTGCTGCAGTTTTTAAAGACGGTGCTGAACTGTGGACCTGGTGTTTTGTGTTCTAAGGAGCATTTTCTGGTGATGCACTAGACCACATCTGTTTTAGACCAACATGTGTGTGAGCCCAAGTGGTGTTGGAATTTAAAAGATGTGGGTGTGAAATTGACATCTGTATCAGGTGCTAGCCAGCAGTAACACTTAGCTCAATAGGTTTTCCAATCTTACAATACAAATCTGCACATACTGTGTCACGATGAGGTCTGACAGACCAGCGTGTACCCACATGAGTGGCAAATACTGCTGTTTAAGTTGTTCTCTGGTTGTTCTCTGGTTTGCTTCACACAGACCACAGTGTTTGGTGATGACCGGTTACCCCAACTCGCGCCCTGCTCTTCTCGACCTGGTGCACAGCTTCACCAAGAATGTTGGCCTGATGGTCTGTGGCCATGTCCGCATGGTACGTATCTGCTACATGTGTCTTACTGAAGATTGCGCAAATCACACACGATCCAAGTCCCAACTCGCCAAAGTAACACGACACAAATGGCATGAATTCAGATTCTTCAAATGCTCGCGTCAGGGTGCACAGAGCACCCCCTCTTAACGTGCTGACTGCTGACTTTTGCAAATAAATGATAAACCTGTGCAAGTCAGCAACTCTTGTTGTGTGTTTTCGTCCCAGCAATCTGCAAACCTGCCAACACCTCTGTGTGGATGTTACTTCTCATTGGTGTGAAAAGGCAGTCCTTCAGATAACCAGCTTTTAGACGAGAAAGGTGTGGAGGATGCTGCTCGTCCCCTAGGAGTGTTCAATTCTTGATCAGACAGGAAGAAGGCAGAATAAATCAATATGT
This sequence comes from Thalassophryne amazonica, assembly GCF_902500255.1. Lineage (NCBI taxonomy): Eukaryota > Metazoa > Chordata > Actinopteri > Batrachoidiformes > Batrachoididae > Thalassophryne > Thalassophryne amazonica. The sequence continues at coordinate 62,406,992 of NC_047119.1, read as the reverse complement.
TGATCAATTATTATATCATTTACCAACAGGATTAGAAGAGAGAGACCTAATGTTTAATAGACCACATTTAACTGTTTTAGTCTGTGGTGCAGTTGAAGGTGCTATATTATTTTTTCTTTTTGAATTTTTATGCTTAAATATATTTTTGCTGATGTGGTAGTCTGGGAGCAGGCACCGTCTCTACGGGGATGGGGTAATGAGGGGATGGCAGGAGAGAAGCTGCAGAGAGGTGTGTAAGACTATAACTCTGCTTCCTGGTCCCAACCCTGGATAGTCACGGTTGGAGGATTTAGAAAATTGGCCAGATTTCTAGAAATGAAGCTGCTCCATCCAAAGTGGGATGGATGCCGTCTCTCCTAACAAGACCAGGTTTTCCCCAGAAGCTTTGCCAATTATCTATGAAGCCCACCTCATTTTGGACACCACTCAGACAGCCCAATTCAAGGAGAACATGCGGCTAAACGTGTCACTCCTGGTCCAATTGGGGAGGGGCCCAGAGAAAACTACAGAGTCCGACATTGTTTTTGCAAAGTTACACACCGATTTAATGTTAATTTTAGTGACCTCCGATTGGCGTAACCGACGTGAATTACAATCTTACCAAATTTACGCTTAGCCTTAGCCAGCAGTTTCAAATTTCCTTCAATGTCGCCTGCTCTGGCCCCCGGAAGACAATTGACTATGGTTGCTGGTGTCGCTAACTCACATTTTGCAAAACAGAGTCGCCAATAACCAGAGTTTGATCCTCGGCGGGTTGTGTCGTCGAGTGGGAAAAACGGTTAGAGATGTGAACGGTTGGCGGTGTACACGGGGCTTCTGTTAGGGCTACGCTTCCTCCTCACAGTCACCCGTCGGCCTGCTTTCCCGGCTGCTCGGGATCTGCCAGGGGGTAACTAACGGCGGCTAAGCTACCTTGGTCCGCACCGCTACAGGGGCCTGGCTAGCTGTAGAATTTCCACGTGCGGAGCCGAGTCTCCAATTCGCCCAGCCTGGCCTCCAAAGCTACTAATAAGCTACACTTATTACAAGTACCGTTACTGCTAAAGGAGGCCGAGGAATAACTAAACATTTCACACACCAGAGCAGAAAAGTGCAGGAGAGACAGGAGAAGCTGCCATGCTAAATCGGCTAAGACTAGTACTACGCTAAGCTAGCGGATTCCTAAAAACACCCAAAGTGAATGTGTAAATAATTTAGAGGTGATTCAGCAGGAGTAGCTTTAGTTAAGGCACGTAAAGATTACACTGGGAACAAATCGTAATCTAGATAACTAGATCAATCTAACTGCGCAGATTAAACAGCTAACAGATACAGAAAACACCGCTGTGCTCCGGAACAGGAAGTGATACAATACGAAGTGAGAGCCAACCACCAGTAGTAGTGTGTTGAGTGCGATCCTGGTGATTCTTGATGTTTATTTGTGTGATTTTTATTTTTCCATTTCTACAGGCTTTATGTAAGGACAACATCTATCCTGGAATTGGCTTGTTTGCAAAAGGCTATGGCAAAACAATGAGCCCCTCCGTGGTTACATCTTGACCTTTGGCATCGCTCTGGCTTTCATCCTCATTGGTATGACTGGAGCTTCTACTCTGAAGTTTAGATTGATGCATGTTATCATATACTCGTCAAAAACCATTTTATTTTAGTTCATGAATGTAAAATAAAGTGGTGACCCTCAGGGTGAGAGAGATGGAGGACTGGAGCTCCTGGACTTTTTACAGCAGGTAGATGTTTCGGTTCATCCTGCTGTGTTTTCTTCTTTTCATAGCTGAGCTGAACGTCATTGCTCCCATCATCTCCAACTTTTTTTTGGCATCCTACGCCTTGATCAACTTCTCTGTGTTCCACGCCTCATTGGCTAACTCACCAGGTAATATAAACGCCCAATAAGATGTAACATCACACGTCGAACATGTGAGCTAGAGGCAGGATTTAACACCAGAGTCCTCACTTCAACGCACATCCCAAAAGCACCCAGTCAGCCATGAGAAACATCAGCTTTAACAATGAAGGTGATGGCAAATGAGAGGCTTTCAGAAGGAATTAGCTAAATTACTTCGTCGTGTCTTCAACTGCAGGTGCCTCATAAGATAAGCTGCTAATTCCGAAGCTCACGAGATGGATTACAGCTGCTCATGGGAAAAACACCACGGGAGTCAGAATGTAGATCCGCACATTGCTGTACTGTAATTGGGATTTTGTAGGTATATTTTGATTTAGGTACATTGGTATGGTTTCATCTGTGTGTTAATGTTTATGGTGTAGGAACAGCAGTGCTTCTCTTTGAGAGCCCCCATTTTTAAGGGTACTGCAGTATCTGCATAGTTATGTGATGTGATACTGCAGTATCGCAGTTGCAGTGATATTGCTCCACAATTTGGATTGTACAGTACCTTCAGCGCTGTGATAAATCAGTTTTTCCTCTATAACTGTACAGAACCACCCCGGACAGAAATATTTTAGTGATTATGACCAATAACACCAAATATCCATCAGTAATCATTTGGGTACGTTCTTAATCAGCACAGCCATACTGATGTTGTGATTTTCGCACCCGGACATGAAGGTGGTGTGCGTGGCCATTAATTAATTAATTGTTTTGTTCATATTTAACGTAAGGGTGTGCTTGGGTGATCCCTGACACCAGTTAATTATGGTGACCTTGGGGTCAATTTCAAGGTCACAGAGAGATATTAAAGATACTGTCATTCCCACCCTTGTTAGCGGAATATCTCAAGAACCAGTTGACCAGTTTCATTCCTTTTTAACGTAAGGGTGTGCTTGGGTGATCCCCAACACCAGTTGATTATGGTGACCTTGAGGTCAATTTCAAGGTCACAGCGAGATATTAACCCTCTTGGGTCCGAGCGCATTTTTTTTTTTGGACAGTTTACTCGCCTGGTGTTTTTATTATTGCTGTTAATAGCTCTCCCTGCATCCCACAATCAAATTTTGTCTTTTCTTTTTCGGGACAACCTGTTCTTTCATAATATATATGCTTTTGTTGTGTTTTATAATGTAATAAAGGTTAACAATCAAAAATAACACAGGAAAAAGTAAAGAGAAAAATTATATTCCACACCATTTATTCAAAACACACAGCAAACTATAATAAACAACTGTTTTGACACTTTATAAAGGTAATTTGAGGTCTTGTGTGAATGACTGTACAACAAAAGTTCAAACAATAAACACAAATGCACATTTTGAACAGTATATTACAAAATGGTCTATGCGTTTATGCTCCAGTCTGAGGAGCGGCCCCTCTCCCTCACCCCATTGATATGGTAAACAGTGTTTTACGCCAGAGGGAGAGAGCCACAGAGTAATCCAGTAACATTCAAATGCAAACTAGTGGAGCAATCCTGATAGTTACACACTCTTTGTTTGAGCATGTGAGATTGTCATGCCAGGCTCTCCGTCTGCTTCACTTTCGCTGTGCGTAATGGCGCAGTGAGCATTGGAGGAGTTAGGGGGCTATTCAAATGGGCCAACTAGTAAGATATCACTCCTGGAACGAGCTTTGGTTTATCACGTGAGGTAAATCTGCCCTCCGATTGAATTTTGGAAAACCATGTGACGGTGATCAATTCCAATTGGACACTCACATTGCGCACGTCATCACACAACTTCTGAGGAGTGCAAAGATGGCTGACGGTGGATCGAAAGTCTGTGGAGTTAACTTTTCAGCAAAAAAAAGTAAGTTTCTATCTCATATCGTTAAAAAGTTATTTATAATTTAATATAGCTTGGTCCCCAGCCCCCAGAGGGTTAAAGCAGTTGTCATTGCCAGTCTTGTTAGTGTGACATTTCAAGAACCCGTTGACCAGTTTCATCCGTATTTAGCATTAGGACGTACTTAGGTGTCTGCGACACTTTGTATTCCTGATTTATGGCGACTGGGCGGGGGGGTGCGTGTGTGATATGTTATCTTCTGATGACTCTTGTTAAAGCATGCTTGCAAATCTTTTACAGCCAGTTGTTCCTTTCCTCTGGGTGGATACATATATCCAGATTAACAAACTATCTGTTTTAAAGATTGATGTCCTTGACGTAAATGTTTGAATTTTGCAGAATCATCCATTTTAATAATTTAATATTTTTATATTAATTTGCGCAGTATCTCTAAAATTAGAAAGGTCTTGTCTCAGAGTGATGCTGAAAAAACTAATTCATGCATTTATTTATTCTAGGGCTGGACTATTGTAACTCATTATTATCAGGTTGTCCTAAAAGTTCCCTGAAAAGCCTTCAGTTAATTCAAAAATGCTGCAGCTAGAGTACTAACAGGGACTAGGAGAGGGCATATCTCACCCATATTGGCCTCTCTTCATTGGCTTCCTGTTAATTCTAGAATAGAAATTTAAAATTCTTCTTCTTACTTATAAGGTTTTGAGTAATCTGGTCCCATCTTATCTTAGGGACCTCATAGTAACCATATCACCCCCAATAGAGCGCTTCACTCTGACTGCAGGCTTACTTGTAGTTCCTAGGGGTTTTTAAGAGTAGAATGGGAGGCAGAGCCGTCAGCTTTCAGGCATCCTCTCCTGTGGAATCAGCTCCCAATTCAGATCAGGGAGACAGACAACCTCTCTACTTTCAAGATTAGGCTTAAAACTTTCCTTTTGCTAAAGCTTATAGTTAGGGCTGGATCCAGGTGACCCTGAACCATCCCTTAGTTATGCTGCTATAGACTTAGACTGCTGGGGGGTTCCCATGATGCACTGAGTGTCTTTTTCTTGGTTCTCTCCCTCAGCCCCAACCAGTCCCAGCAGAAAACTGCCCCTCCCTGAGCCTGGTTCTGCTGGGAGGTTTCTTCCTGTTAAAAGGGAGTTTTTCCTTCCCACTGTTGCCAAGTGCTTGCTCACAGGGGGGTCGTTTTGGACCGTTTGGGTTTTTTCCGTAATTATTGTTATGGCCTTGCCTTACAATATAAAGCGCCTTGGGGCAACTGTTGTGATTTGGTGCTATATAAATAAAATTGATTGATTTTGATTGATTGATTGATTAATTTTAATTCAACTTGTCTTTACACATTCCTTTGTTTTTGACATACATTTAAATATATAGCAGTTAATTTAACCTTGCAATCATGTGTGAAATCAGTTATATTGAGGTTAAAATTTGTTGTGACCAAAAAATAATGAAACCTATGATAGCACAGCGTGCCTATGACGTGCTATTCACCTTTTAAAATGAGTGACCTTAGAACAAAATTAGCAATGCAGCATCACTCTCTGCCTCTTGACTGTGACCAATAGGATCATTAAATGACTAGTTTAGACCGTGTCCAGACTAAACGCATTCTGTGGTGTATGTTACCTCATAATGTGATAACTACACATAACCGATGGTGGAAAATATTTTTCCATAACTATATGAGTGCAAAAACCAGACTTTTCACCAGCATTGGAGCAACTTATCTTTCGCACCCCTGTACAAACTGAAATGTGAACTTTGCCACTATTGTTGCAGTCTCTTTCCCTTTGGACCAGAGCATCATGTCTCGTAGGGCGAGTGAAGTCTTGACACATCATTATTTTGACTGTGGTGGTTTGCAGTGGAAATCTGCTAAGATGAAAACCTAGTCTGTTAGCATGGCGCTGGTCTCTGAGTGAAAAAAACACTCAATGTGTACCTGCAGTCTACAACCCACAGATATAAACGGACTCAGGTGATGCACTGCCAGACTTTCACGATCATCATCTTCACTTTCCTCTTTGTTCTCATGACATTTCGCTCTTTGCAAATAAAATCCTTTCTAAAGTGGACTCATGACCTGGTCTCATTTAACCATTCTAATTTGCATCACAGACGAACTTGTCTTTTTTAGATCGTCCACGTTGCTTTCATCCTTGTTTTCCCTGCCTGAGGTGATCCTGTCTACTCTTTCATAGGATGTTATTCCAGAACCTTTTAGGGGAGTGTTTTTATTTAGTTTATTTTTTTAAAATGACAGTCCCCTCCATTTCCATTTTGTGGTGAAGCTCTTTTTGTAGTTTGTGGTATCATCTTGATTGTTGACCTCAACACGGATATCGGGTGATTGAGAAGTTTTGAGCCTGACCCAGAAAAAGTAGGGTGTGGTTCTCCATCTATTGCATTCTGAGAAACCAACATTTCTCAACACTGCACCCAGTAATCAGGGCTGTGAAACCTCAGCGGATCTGCAGAATTCTGCATAGTTCATCATGTGGAGTGGGGGGTGTTTGTGTTGTACTCTGTAATCGGGAATCATCACTGAGTTTTTATAATGCCTATAGGCAAAAAGCGTTTTTTTTTTTTTTTACAACATCGTGCAAGTTTTATAATCCACGACACTGATCGTCTAACAGATCCACAGAACTCACTGAAGAAAAATGCCTCAAAGCGTGGCGTTATGACAGTTGTCATAAAGCGGGACTGGTTGGTTGCTACGGTGATGCTGTGTGTCTGCTCCAAGATACTGTTCTTATGCTAAAGTAGCATATGGACATCGCATTCTTTTAGAGCGTTCAAGGGTAAAAGAAGAATTTGCGGCATGTCTGTCATGGATCGACGTCGGACAGAGGGAAGATGATGAGAAAGACTGTGTGAAAAAGTTTAATAAGGACAAGAATCCAAGGAATTGGCACTGGCTTGAATTAAAGTTCGTCTTCATGAACACATCCGAAAGATAAAAGAAACAGGAAAAGCAAACTGCATCTTGTGCCCTCAGGAAATATGGTAAGAATTTTTTTTTTTTTTTTTTCTCACTGTAAAATAAACATTGTGCTGTTCAAACAGGATTTCAGACAAGATTGTGACTTTTTTCTTTTATATTAATGTAGACTTTATTTTATTGGAAAAAGACATTGTGGCTTTGAATGGATTTACAGGAATTTACACAGAATATAAGTGACCTTGTTACTGTAAGGTATGTTATGATATTTTTACCATGATTTTCAAATATTCTGCAAGCTTTAGCTGTGGTTTTGAAATGCTTAACAGTCTTTTCAGTCTTCATGAATTTCATGTAGTTTAATTGTTCTGAGTTGATGCATAATTTGGTTTACAATTAAAAGGAAAATCATTCCAGGTCCTACTTCCACATCATATTTATTTCAACATATCATTGATGGTAAATGAAAGTTGAATCTAGGATCATTTCAATATGTACTTCATTTGAGATTTTTTTTTTTTTTTTCCAGGAGATGCTGAAAATGTATCATTAGATACAAAATTAATTTAGTTTCTGGGGTCCCGCCACCCTTAGACCCCAGCCCAAGTGCCTGCCATCCAGTACCCAAGGCGGTTCTGTAGTGTGGTTTAGCACAGTAGCACAACACATGTTTTCAGATCTGATCTAGTCTGACTGCAGTCAGAATGTCTCTGGGTTTGCACAAAACAAGACAATTTAACCCTCTGGAGTCGTTTGACACATAGACGCGTCAAAGTCACATGACCAAATTACGTGGTCCTCCTATCAAATACCCACACTCTGTTTCCGTTTGAATGTGTCTTGAAAGTGCAGACTTTAAACTGTATACCAATTTTTTTGATTTTGTTTATAGGCCCAGTAAAACATGAATTAGGATTAATAATTTTGCCAGGCTTTTCCCCGAATATTATGGTAACCGTGTGGAGTGACACTTCACGCAATCGCTTCATTCATCATGTGCGCAAATGGGAGTTCTCTCCCTCTTTTCTGCTCTCTGGGCAGAGCAATTAGAAGGGGGAAAAACATGACTTTCCTTTTGTCATTTGGTGGAAAATGCGTGACCCAAACCAATCAAAAATGGTCATCAGCCCACTTATTTGGTTGTAGAAGCGCTTCGTTCAGCATGTACGCGAACATCTTCGTCTTTGGCTTGTCTTTCTCTGGCCGGAGGAGGTAAAAAAAGACTTCCCCTTTATCATTGGTGGAAAAACACATGATGTAAACAAAGTAAAACCAACAATCCCAAGTGGATTGATCAACTGAAATTGAAAACAGTGGATTGAACACAATGACATCAAACAAGGCAAAGTCAGAGTTTGTTTGTTTGTTTAAAGGTAAATTATGAAGGTAAAACCAAAAGTGGTCAAAAATGGCCAATTATACCCTGGACTCCAGAGGGTTCAGACTTCAGACAACTTTATTGATCCAAAAAAGGGCAATTACGTTTACACTCCAATTACCTCAGACAAGATACAGCAATTAATCCACAATTATTACTTGTTTACCGTAATAATGGCACATATCAAAATTAAAGACAACACATATACATTTGACATTGTTTATGTGTACTAAACTTGAAGCAGTCCGTCATCCGAATTGAGGTAAAGCGGGTAAGGCCACTGCTACTGGAGTCGTGCCGCCGCTAGCTTGGGGGAAAAAACTGCGCAGCCCCCGGGGGGGGGGAGAGGTGGCGTGAGCGGTGGCCGGGATGGGGTAAAGTGATGGGGGAGCAGGAAGGGAGGTAAAGGGAAAAAAATATGGAGCATGCTTCAGTCTTGTCCATGTGTAAGTCTGTCAGTTTATTGTCTTTGTGGGTTGAGATAAGGAGGAGCCAAATAATCTCACCAGAGCCTGAGGACATTCCTCTGGAGGTAAACATGGGGCAATTTGTCCTTGAGGCTAGATAAGCCTGGAGTGTTGTGGTTGAGCAGTCAAAACATTTAACAGTGTCCACTTGAACAACCAAATCCCAGTTATGAATTAAGAATATTCACCGGCCCTCCGAAACCTTCAGCTTCAACTGCAAGGCATGCCTCAGCTACAAGGGTTAAGATGAAACCTGGGAAATTTAGGTTGTGTTTGTAATTTCTAACAATTTAGTCTCTACCAGCGGTGAAGTACTGTCAAGCTAAAAGTCAAACAAATAGCTTTCTTTAAAAATTTAGAATTCCAGCGGCTGATGGAAAATACCAGTAATATGGCTGAGGAAACACATCTGGTTGTCCTATAACGGCTGTTTAGGGTGGGGACTACTGGCGATCATGTATAGAACTTTCTGATTACAAAATTCAAGCTGTTTACACATGTAGTTCTTGTTGTATTATGAAGAGTTGTGTGAAATGCTTGGAGTTGAGGACTGTTCATATCGAGTTATGTGCTTTTCCCTCTCAATACCAAAGCTCTAGCAGAACTCCAGGTACAGATTCTCAATCTGTTTCTAATTCTTCTAAGCAGGCCATATAACTACAATGGACTTAACTGGTACATGACTAAATTAGAGGTCAGCCAGCACTTACTAATGGATTTTACTGCTTCTGAAAGCACAAGCAATAAACCCTCTTTCGTTTTCTAGCCTTTCAAAGGCCAGTCTCTGCCTGCTTTGAGGCACATTAAAATTGTGCAAGGTGCACAGAGTAATGCACAGTCCATGTACCTTTTATGTCCTGTAGTTTGTTTTCAACTCTGCCATTGTGTAACAACGCAGTCCTGCTGTATCCCATCACTAAAATCTTGCTAGTCTAGTGTCGTTGGTACCCAGTAAATAAGTTTTAGTTTGTGTATTGTAATGTTCTGTGCTAACTCCCCATTCTTTAACCCACACACAAATCCATGCTCTTAACCAGCAGCACTGGCTATTGCAAGTCCCATCAGCATCAGTTATAATTTTGAAGAACATATAACCTTTGAACAATGGTAGGTGACTATTTTATGCTGAACTTACTTTATACCAGATTTGATTTAATGTGGCCCAAATTTAACTTTATTTGAAAAATGTGTTTTATTCACTGTTAACATGGTCTGCTTTACTTCAGCTTACCATAGTTATTAATTTTGCAAAGCTTACCCTTATGTGGTTTTAAGGTGTTATTGCAGCATCGTGACTTGTTTTTTTGTTGCCGTCATAGGCTGGAGGCCGAGCTTCAAATACTACAACATGTGGGTTTCTCTTGTTGGAGCCATTTTGTGCTGTGTTGTGATGTTTGTCATCAACTGGTGGGCCGCGCTCCTCACCAATGTCATCGTCATGGGTCTCTACATCTATGTCAGCCACAAGAAGCCAGGTGAGTGACAGAGGTTTTGCTCAAACCATTTCAACAGTAGGGGGTGTGAAAGAACTAGGGACGTCCTGATCCGATCACATGATCAGAAATCGGGCCCAATCACGTGGTTTCAGACTTGATCGAAATCGAACATTGCATCCCGATCAGGAATCCAATATAGATTTTATCCTCATTATTTTGATAAGCACTATTTCAGGCTCATTATTGCAGATTAATGGGCTTTTCGTGCTTCAGAAGCATCAGAGGCGTGACACGTGTTGCTTTTAGATATGCCAAAAGCGACGCTTCTGACGGGAATGTGCATTGCCGCTTGTCCGCAGGCTGATACGGTCAAAGTTCAACCCAATGTTTTTTCTTTTGTTCAATTAAAGAAAAGAAAAAACATAAGTTCAAACAGGCAGAGGTGGGGGGAGTTACATGCGCAAAGTTTCTTTTGCAGAACTGCTGTTTGTATGTTTACGCGCTCAGCCTGACGCCTTGATGGAATGACAAGAGGATGATGGACACTTTCCCACCGAAACTCTTGCTCAGTCATCCTTCCGTGCGCAGCAGGACCCAGTGCTGACCAAGTCCTCAGGACGACGATCTGTCATCTGATTAACAGAAAGAAAAAAACAAATTGTCCCGTGATTGTTGTCTGCAAAACGGAGCGAGAGATGATGTGCGCACGAGCGACGTGCGCACTTATCACATTTAGGAGCGCGTCTTAAAGAGCTTCAGTCTCCATTCTCATTCATTGCGCTGCTCTGAACTTGTTGAACACTGATAAAGCATCAGAGGGACACTGAGGACTGTCAGGAAGCAAATGTAAGCTGTTTTTTTTTTTTCCTTTTACTTTTCAAGTTGACTTTTGAACTTTCGACACTTTGAGCTGTGACGTAGCTTCGCGCTGTCCAATAGGAATGACGTGTGGGGCCAAAACACGGAAGACTAGTGGCAGAAACCACTGGTCTGTACAAATGGTAAATGGACTGCATTCGTTAAAAGTGCTTTACAATTATGCCTCACATTCACCCCGATGTCAGGGTGCTGCCATACAAGGCGCTCACTACACACCGGGAGCAATAGGGGATTAAAGACCCTGCAAAAGGGCCCTTAGTGATTTTCCAGTCAGGCAGGGATTTGAACCACAGATCAGTGCAGAAACAACGTGTCTGAAGAAAAATCCTTGGAAATGTTTTTTGTTGTTGTCGTTGTTGTTTGTTACCTCAAAATTTCTGATTACTGTTTAAAAAAGTTTAGAACACTTGTAATTAAAATAGCTAAATCAATAATTGGTTCTTTAAAAACCTTTCATCTATAAATTAAAACCACCTGTTATTTCAGATTAGATAATTTCTTGTTTAACATAAGGAACCTTTGACATTTATTTTTAGACGAATAAAATAACATGGAAATTTGTACATTTTTAAAGTCTGGTAGGTTATTACTTGATTGTTGAAGCTACCTCAAGGAGAAGTGCACTGTTTAAGTGATAAATAATAAAATAAGGTGATTAAAATGAATTATTCTATATTTAGCATTTGTTCATTGTTCATTCAGTTTTTTAAAGTATCGGATCGGGACTCGGTATCTGCAGATACTCAAAATCAGATGAACCGGATCGGGGCCAAAAAAAACCTGATCGGGACATCCCTAGAAAGAACGCTAGCTCCGCGATACAATACATATTGTGTCGTGGGTACGATTCTATACATATTGTATCATATCCACAGTACATATTGTGTCATGGATACAAACAATGCAGTATTCCCAACAACACTGATCCCACTAATTATGTAGAGAGTAATCTACGGTGGTTGTTTTAACTTTAAAGAAACAAATTACTCTGAAGTATAAAATGTAATTCTTGAAGTTATGTGTTCTATTTGTATATTGTATAAGTAAATTGTGATTCTTCTGCAAGAGGTCATTATTTCTTCCGTGCAGTAGTTGAGTTTTCATGGCGTCAGTACAGAGGAGAAGAAAGAAAAAAGACGGGATACATGCTACACAATACACAATGCTTTGTTACACCCCATTCAATAACATTTATAAACTACACACATATATACTTGTGACTTGAAGTTCCAAAACTGGTCATTTTTGTTTATTCTAGTCAAAAATATCTATTTTGAGCACTTCAGTTACTGTAATGTTGAAACCTGCCACTTGCACGAAGTCATCTTTTCTGTTCATAGAAAAGATGACCTTTTTATTCATCACGGCACCTTGCCTGAAGCTTTCACCAAAGTCTAATTGGTTCCAGTTTATCCACAAAGAGGATTTTCCTGTTTTTCCTGTCAGTCTAAATGCAAACTAAACCTATTGGCTATACAAAACAAATAACTTGAAGATGTGTTTGGAATCCATGGATAAACACCAGCACCAGTGGGCCTCAGAGCCTTTATAGGATGTACTTATAACCCAAATTCCAATGACGCTGGGACGTTATGTAAAATGTAAATAAAACAGAATACAATGATTTGCAAATCCTCTTCAACCTATGTTCAATTGAATTCACCACAAAGACAAGATATTTAATGTTCAAACTGATAAGCTTTGTTGTTTTTGTGCAAATACTTGTTCATTTTGAAATGGATGCCTGCAACACATTTCAAAAAAGCTGGGACAGTGGTATGTTTACCACTGTGTTACATCACCTTTCCTTCTAACAACACTCAGTAAGCGAGGATTGTTGAAGCTTTGTCGGTGGAATTCTTTCCCATTCTTGCTTCATGTACGACTTCAGTTGTTGAACAGTCCAGGGTCTCCGTTGTCGTATTTTGTGCTTGTTGTTCCAAACTTGGCGGCGTGCGTGACCCATCTTGTTACACTTGCAACTCTGAATATACATACATACACACACACGGTGTGACATGCAGCTACACACACATGCGGGGTGTCCTCACCGACTGTAACACCACATGTGTCAGATGACTTTTGCCTCCAGCAGATGAACCGTAAACAAACACACTGTCTGATTGTGTCTGCATGTGTTTTGCCTTCCAGATGTGAACTGGGGCTCATCGACCCAGGCTCTGATGTACCACCAGGCCCTGAGCCACACTCTGCACCTCAGCGCGGTGGAGGACCACATCAAGAACTTCAGGTACTCATCAGGAAGAAAGTCTAGAGACCACTGGGGTTACGGTGAACCATTAGGCCAGTGATCAGTCTGCAGGTCGACATTATAATTAAAACAATTCTCTCCAACGTGTTCTAAGATGAATAAAATTATAAATCACAAAATAATGGATTAAATAACTAAACAGACTTTCATATGACATAATAAATTTGTCGCTTTTACAGCCACTTGGCTGTAGCTAAGTTAGAGGATGACACCGAGACCAGAAATGCACATTTTGACCTTTGGCATGGCACAAAATGGTGGTCATCTACAGTTGTTCAAAATAATAGCAGTGCGTTTAAAAAAAAGTAAGGAAAGCTCAAAATCCTTAAAATAGCTTTTATTTCCATACACACAAATGCATTGGGAACACTGCACGTTCTATTCCAAATCAAAAGATGAAGAATAATTTTTTTTGTCACATTTATTACTTTCCAGAGAGTGAAGAAAGGAATATTTGGCTGATCAAAAAATAGCAGTCCTGCTTTTTTCTTCTGTGACCCTTATTCCACCCTTACAGGTGGAACTTATTTGAGGAAGGCAGCAAATGTTGTACCTGCTGGTTTTAATGCATTTCTCTCTGAAAATCTGAATAAAATGGGTCATTCCAGACATTGTTCAGAAGAACACTGTACTGTGATTAAAAAAGTTGATTGGAGAGGGTAAGACATATAAAGAAGTCCATAAAATGATTGGCTGCTCAGCTGAAATGACCTCAGATGCTTTAAAATGGCAAGAAAACTAGAAAAATGTGGAAGAAAGTGAAAAACCGCCATTCAAATCAATCAATCAATTTTTTTTATATAGCGCCAAATCACAACAAACAGTTGCCCCAAGGCGCTTTATATTGTAAGGCAAGGCCATACAATAATTATGTAAAACCCCAACGGTCAAAACGACCCCCTGTGAGCAAGCACTTGGCTACAGTGGGAAGGAAAAACTCCCTTTTAACAGGAAGAAACCTCCAGCAGAACCAGGCTCAGGGAGGGGCAGTCTTCTGCTGGGACTGGTTGGGGCTGAGGGAGAGAACAAGGAAAAAGACATGCTGTGGAGGGGAGCAGAGATCGATCACTAATGATTAAATGCAGAGTGGTGCATACAGAGCAAAAAGAGAAAGAAACAGTGCATCATGGGAACCCCCCAGCAGTCTACGTCTATAGCAGCATAACTAAGGGATGGTTCAGGGTCACCTGATCCAGCCCTGACTATAAGCTTTAGCAAAAAGGAAAGTTTTAAGCCTAATCTTAAAAGTAGAGAGGGTGTCTGTTTCCCTGATCTGAATTGGGAGCTGGTTCCACAGGAGAGGAGCCTGAAAGCTGAAGGCTCTGCCTCCCATTCTACTCTTACAAACCCTAGGAACTACAAGTAAGCCTGCAGTCTGAGAGCGAAGCGCTCTATTGGGGTGATATGGTACTACGAGGTCCCTAAGATAAGATGGGACCTGATTATTCAAAACCTTATAAGTAAGAAGAAGAATTTTAAATTCTATTCTAGAATTAACAGGAAGCCAATGAAGAGAGGCCAATATGGGTGAGATATGCTCTCTCCTTCTAGTCCCCGTCAGTACTCTAGCTGCAGCATTTTGAATTAACTGAAGGCTTTTTAGGGAACTTTTAGGACAACCTGATAATAATGAATTACAATAGTCCAGCCTAGAGGAAATAAATGCATGAATTAATTTTTCAGCATCACTCTGAGACGAGACCTTTCTGATTTTAGAGATATTGCGTAAATGCAAAAAAGCAGTCCTACATATTTGTTTAATATGCGCTTTGAATGACATATCCTGATCAAAAATGACTCTAAGATTTCTCACAGTATTACTAGAGGTCAGGGTAATGCCATCCAGAGTAAGGATCTGGTTAGACACCATGTTTCTAAGATTTGTGGGGCCAAGTACAATAACTTCAGTTTTATCTGAGTTTAAAAGCAAGAAATTAGAGGTCATCCATGTCTTTATGTCTGTAAGACAATCCTGCAGTTTAGCTAATTGGTGTGTGTCCTCTGGCTTCATGGATAGATAAAGCTGGGTATCATCTGCGTAACAATGAAAATTTAAGCAATACCGTCTAATAATACTGCCTAAGGGAAGCATGTATAAAGTGAATAAAATTGGTCCTAGCACAGAACCTTGTGGAACTCCATAATTAACTTTAGTCTGTGAAGAAGATTCCCCATTTACATGAACAAATTGTAATCTATTAGACAAATATGATTCAAACCACCGCAGCGCAGTGCCTTTAATACCTATGGCATGCTCTAATCTCTGTAATAAAATTTTATGGTCAACAGTATCAAAAGCAGCACTGAGGTCTAACAGAACAAGCACAGAGATGAGTCCACTGTCTGAGGCCATAAGATCATTTGTAACCTTCACTAATGCTGTTTCTGTACTATGATGAATTCTAAAACCTGACTGAAACTCTTCAAATAGACCATTCCTCTGCAGATGATCAGTTAGCTGTTTTACAACTACCCTTTCAAGAATTTTTGAGAGAAAAGGAAGGTTGGAGATTGGCCTATAATTAGCTAAGATAGCTGGGTCAAGTGATGGCTTTTTAAGTAATGGTTTAATTACTGCCACCTTAAAAGCCTGTGGTACATAGCCAACTAACAAAGATAGATTGATCATATTTAAGATTGAAGCATTAAATAATGGTAGGGCTTCCTTGAGCAGCCTGGTAGGAATGGGGTCTAATAAACATGTTGATGGTTTGGATGAAGTAACTAATGAAAATAACTCGGACAGAACAATCGGAGAGAAAGAGTCTAACCAAATACCGGCATCACTGAAAGCAGCCAAAGATAACGATACGTCTTTGGGATGGTTATAAGTAATTTTTTCTCTAATAGTTAAAATTTTGTTAGCAAAGAAAGTCATGAAGTCATTACTAGTTAAAGTTAATGGAATACTCAGCTCAATAGAGCTCTGACTCTTTGTCAGCCTGGCTACAGTGCTGAAAAGAAACCTGGGGTTGTTCTTATTTTCTTCAATTAGTGATGAGTAGAAAGATGTCCTAGCTTTACGGAGGGCTTTTTTATAGAGCAACAGACTCTTTTTCCAGGCTAAGTGAAGATCTTCTAAATTAGTGAGACGCCATTTCCTCTCCAACTTACGGGTTATCTGCTTTAAGCTACGAGTTTGTGAGTTATACCACGGAGTCAGGCACTTCTGATTTAAAGCTCTCTTTTTTAGAGGAGCTACAGCATCCAAAGTTGTCTTCAATGAGGATGTAAAACTATTGACGAGATACTCTCTCACTTACAGAGTTTAGGTAGCTACTCTGCACTGTGTTGGTATATGGCATTAGAGAACATAAAGAAGGAATCATATCCTTAAACCTAGTTACAGCGCTTTCTGAAAGACTTCTAGTGTAATGAAACTTATTCCCCACTGCTGGGTAGTCCATCAGAGTAAATGTAATGTTATTAAGAAATGATCAGACAGAAGGGAGTTTTCAGGGAATACTGTTAAGTCTTCTATTTCCATACCATAAGTCAGAACAAGATCTAAGATATGATTAAAGTGGTGGGTGGACTCATTTACTTTTTGAGCAAAGCCAATAGAGTCTAATAATAGATTAAATGCAGTGTTGAGGCTGTCATTCTCAGCATCGGTGTGGATGTTAAAATCGCCCACTATAATTATCTTATCTGAGCTAAGCACTAAGTCAGACAAAAGGTCTGAAAATTCACAGAGAAACTCACAGTAACGACCAGGTGGACGATAGATAATAACAAATAAAACTGGTTTTTGGGACTTCCAATTTGGATGGACAAGACTAAGAGTCAAGCTTTCAAATGAATTAAAGCTCTGTCTGGGTTTTTGATTAATTAATAAGCTGGAATGGAAGATTGCTGCTAATCCTCCGCCCCGGCCCGTGCTACGAGCATTCTGACAGTTAGTGTGACTCGGGGGTGTTGACTCATTTAAACTAACATATTCATCCTGCTGTAACCAGGTTTCTGTAAGGCAGAATAAATCAATATGTTGATCAATTATTATATCATTTACCAACAGGGACTTAGAAGAGAGAGACCTAATGTTTAATAGACCACATTTAACTGTTTTAGTCTGTGGTGCAGTTGAAGGTGCTATATTATTTTTTCTTATTGAATTTTTATGCTTAAATAGATTTTTGCTGGTTATTGGTAGTCTGGGAGCAGGCACCGTCTCTACGGGGATGGGGTAATGAGGGGATGGCAGGGGGAGAGAAGCTGCAGAGAGGTGTGTAAGACTACAACTCTGCTTCCTGGTCCCAACCCTGGATAGTCACGGTTTGGGGGATTTAAGAAAATTGGCCAGATTTCTAGAAATGAGAGCTGCTCCATCCAAAGTGGGATGGATGCCGTCTCTCCTAACAAGACCAGGTTTTCCCCAGAAGCTTTGCCAATTATCTATGAAGCCCACCTCATTTTTTGGACACCACTCAGACAGCCAGCAATTCAAGGAGAACATGCGGCTAAACATGTCACTCCCGGTCTGATTGGGGAGGGGCCCAGAGAAAACTACAGAGTCCGACATTGTTTTTGCAAAGTTACACACCGATTTAATGTTAATTTTAGTGACCTCCGATTGGCGTAACCGGGTGTCATTACTGCCGACGTGAATTACAATCTTACCAAATTTACGCTTAGCCTTAGCCAGCAGTTTCAAATTTCCTTCAATGTCGCCTGCTCTGGCCCCCGGAAGACAATTGACTATGGTTGCTGGTGTCGCTAACTTCACATTTCGCAAAACAGAGTCGCCAATAACCAGAGTTTGATCCTCGGCGGGTGTGTCGCCGAGTGGGGAAAAACGGTTAGAGATGTGAACGGGTTGGCGGTGTACACGGGGCTTCTGTTTAGGGCTACGATTCCTCCTCACAGTCACCCAGTCAGCCTGCTTTCCCGGCTGCTCGGGATCTGCCAGGGGGTAACTAACGGCGGCTAAGCTACCTTGGTCCGCACCGACTACAGGGGCCTGGCTAGCTGTAGAATTTTCCACGGTGCGGAGCCGAGTCTCCAATTCGCCCAGCCTGGCCTCCAAAGCTACGAATAAGCTACACTTATTACAAGTACCATTACTGCTAAAGGAGGCCGAGGAATAACTAAACATTTCACACCCAGAGCAGAAAAGTGCGGGAGAGACAGGAGAAGCCGCCATGCTAAATCGGCTAAGAGCTAGTAGCTACGCTAAGCTAGCGGATTCCTAAAAACATGCAAAGTGAATAATGTGTAAATAATTTAGAGGTGATTCAGCAGAAGGAGTGCTTTAGTTAAGGCACGTAAAGATTACACTGGGAAACAAATCGTAATCTAGATAACTAGATCAATCTAACTGCGCAGATTAAACAGCTAACAGATACAGAAAAACACCGCTGTGCTCCGGAACAGGAAGTGATACAATACCGCAGTGAGAGCCAACCACCAGTAGAGGCATTCAAATGGATCGAAGAATAGACAGAATGGCAAAGACTCAGCCAATGATCAGCTCCAGGTTGATCAAAGAAGGTCTAAAGTTATGTGATACTGTAACATTTAGAAGACACCTGTGTGAAGCAAAGCTATGGACAAGATGCCCCTATAAAGTCCCATTATTGAAACATGTGCTGAAGAGTTTACAATTTGCCAAAGAACACACTGACTGGCCTAGAGAGAAATGACACAACATTTTATGGACTGATGAAAGCAAGATTTTTTTGGGGTGGGGGGGGTGGGGGGGCACAAACGGTTTATCAGTTGACCCCCCAAAACTGAATTCAAGAACTTGAGCAAGAATCATGATATGGGGATGTTTCACATAATATGGTTTCAGGCCTATTTATTGCATTCCCGGGATCATGGATCAGTTTAAATACCTCCAAATACATCAAGAGGTCATGTTGCCTTATGGAAATGTCCTTGAAATGGGTGTTTCAACAAGACAATGACCCCAAACAAACCAGCAAGTGAGTGGCATCTTGATTCCAGACCAACAACATTAAAGTTATGGAGTGGCCAGCCCAATCTAGGGACTTTAATCCAACAGGCAATTTGTGGGATGACATCAGTGTTTCTGAGCCAAAACCAAGAAATGCAGAGGAAATGCAGGATGTAGTCTGATCGTCCTGGGCTGGAATACCTGTTCACAGGTGCCAGAAGTTGGTCGACTCCATGTAACAGATGTGAAGCAGTTCTGAGAAACAGCGATTATACAACTAAATATTAGTTCAGTGATTCACAAGAAAGAAAAGTCATCAAGCATTTTTCAATTTATACAGTAAATGTTTGAGTTTGTAAAGAAAATATTCTTTTCTGTAAATAACAAATTTGACAATTTTTTTTTCTTCATGTTTTGATGTGGAATAGAATGTGCAGTGTTCCCAATGCATTTGATTGTATGGAAATAAAAGCTGTTGTCAGGATTTTGAGCTTTACTCACTTTTTTAAACACACTGCTGTTATTTTGAACACAGCTGTGTACCTCAGCAGCCTCTGAGGCCAGAGAGCCGATTTTGTGATTAAATTATGCAAAAACCTCAACTTTCAGTGTGACGCAGCTAAAGGTTTCTCTTGAAAATGACCAGAAATTCAAGTTTTGACCTTTGACTCCCATTACATGGCCCCTCACTATTGTGTCAGTAATGTTGTTCCATTAAAGAGATAAACTGAACAGAATGTAAGGAATCAGAGTTGACCTTTCACCTTTCTGCTCTTGGTGACAGTCATGCAGAAGGTGAATGGTTCAGTATGTTGATAATAATTTCCCAACAAAATGAAGACTACTGAAACAAGTTGCTGGTTCCATCTATAATTTACTGTCATTTAACTAAGTTCTGGTGGCAGCTAGCAGTGGTCGTTTTCCTCCGTCGGTCTGCTGTCGGCTGTTACAGCTCGTCTGTTGTACTACTGACATGTGGATTTGTATTTGGACTGGTTTCCATGGCAGCATACCATACAGGGGATTAAAAGGCACCTGACAGTGCCTTCAAAATGGCAATAGTGCCCCCCCACTTCCTTTTTTTCAAATGCTCAATTTAAATCATTGTACTTTACATATTTGCTTTGATGTGTGCTAGTCACCATTAGTTTTTTTGTTGTTGTTGTTTCAAAATTTCAAATCAAATTTATAAATTTATATAGTGCCAATTCACGATGGAATCGTCTCAAGGCACACAACATAAAACAACAAAAAACTGAACTAAAAATTTAAAACAATAAAAAGATGACCATAAAAGAATACAAGAATAAAAACACATCATAAAACTAATGATTAAACAAGGAAAACAAATGAGTCTTTAAACGTGACTTGTTTTTGTTTTTTGTGTGGGTTTTTTTTTTTTTTTAGACTGAAGGCTACTTTAAAATTCAAAGTCAAACCTGGCTGCTTCTACCTCTGTGGCACATGGTGCCCACTCTTTTCTTTTCTTTGTAATAACGATCACAATAACACACAAGCCATCAGACCTAGGCTTTAAAAATGAACGAGAATGGGGAAACTAATTTCAAGCTACATGTAGCTTCAACCACACCTGCTCCTAAGTTCCGTCATAGCCAGGATTCATAGTTTTTTTGTTTTGTTTTGTTTTTTTTATCGTCTGCAGATTAAGAAGACTATACATTCTTAGAAAACGTATGAAATAAGGAATCCAAAAGTGTTGCCATCCCTGATCCATGTGCATTTCTTTTAATTGCTAATCAGATCGAGATATTTGTAACTGTCTCTTTATAAAAAAATAAAAAAAATAATAATAATCTATTCAGTCCTCTGAATTTGTAGTAAAGGTTATGAACCTTTAAACCAAGAATGGCGCTGTTATTTGTTAACTGCGTACCATGAAGTTGACCCAAAATAGCTAGAAGTCAAGAAAGTGAAAAGTTAATTTGCGAAGGATGCCAATTTTAGAAATCCAACTACAAAACCTTTGAGGAAAAGAATGTGAATTTTTTTTTTTAATTCCCCATTTCATAAGCTTTCTAAAAAGGTGTCCTTACCAAATGTCCAAATTTTTTTAATGGCATTACATAAGGAACCTGACTATCACACATAATGATGGATTATTCCTTACAGGAAGCTCAGACATGTCCAGCAGATGGCAGTGTTCAGCAAGTGGCAGACAGGTTGATGGGAATTTACATGAGCAAAAATTGCTTTTTCTTATTTATGTGATGCCTCAAAGTTCATCAGAATATATTCATTTTTTATCATTATATGTCCTTTTATTTTGAAGGCTTGCAATGTGATGACATTTCATTTTTTTAACACATTTATAGCACAAAAAGTGGCCACCAGAGATCCCTGAGGTGAAGCAGTCAAGCAGCAACATGAAGTTTTGTATTTTTTGAAGAGTATTTACTCTTATTTCATGTAAGTGGTGTTTTTAATTAGTTTTCATCGTGTGTTATGGCATCTAATGCCGTTAGTGTCTGGGGGTGTGTGAGCTTGTGGTTGTTTTGTCAGGAATATATTGTATTTTCTATAGTGTAGGTTGCAGGACCTCCCAAACTAATAATAATAATAATAAAAAGTGGCTTATATTCTTGAAAATACAGTAATCACTTAACTTTGCAGTCTCACATCAGAGACATTGCATACCAAATCGGTGAGGTGCAACAGCTTTGAGCGTGGCTGCATATTAATATGGTCATGTATCATATGTGCGACCTAGATGCATAGATTTGTGTATGTATGATAGAGCAACAGAGAAAAATGCCCCCTCCCCAATGCTCCTTACCCCCCACCAGTCACCATCACACACTGTAATATTAACACACCATTGCAGGTGACTGGCAGTGACGTTTTGCTGCAGTTTTTAAAGACGGTGCTGAACTGTGGACCTGGTGTTTTGTGTTCTAAGGAGCATTTTCTGGTGATGCACTAGACCACATCTGTTTTAGACCAACATGTGTGTGAGCCCAAGTGGTGTTGGAATTTAAAAGATGTGGGTGTGAAATTGACATCTGTATCAGGTGCTAGCCAGCAGTAACACTTAGCTCAATAGGTTTTCCAATCTTACAATACAAATCTGCACATACTGTGTCACGATGAGGTCTGACAGACCAGCGTGTACCCACATGAGTGGCAAATACTGCTGTTTAAGTTGTTCTCTGGTTGTTCTCTGGTTTGCTTCACACAGACCACAGTGTTTGGTGATGACCGGTTACCCCAACTCGCGCCCTGCTCTTCTCGACCTGGTGCACAGCTTCACCAAGAATGTTGGCCTGATGGTCTGTGGCCATGTCCGCATGGTACGTATCTGCTACATGTTGTCTTACTGAAGATTGCGCAAATCACACACGATCCAAGTCCCAACTCGCCAAAGTAACACGACACAAATGGCATGAATTCAGATTCTTCAAATGCTCGCGTCAGGGTGCACAGAGCACCCCCTCTTAACGTGCTGACTGCTGACTTTTGCAAATAAATGATAAACCTGTGCAAGTCAGCAACTCTTGTTGTGTGTTTGGTCGTCCCAGCAATCTGCAAACCTGCCAACACCTCTGTGTGGATGTTACTTCTCATTGGTGTGAAAAAGGCAGTCCTTCAGATAACCAGCTTTTAGACGAGAAAGGTGTGGAGGATGCTGCTCGTCCCCTAGGAGTGTTCAATTTCTTGATCAGACAGGAAGAAAATCACTGCGGTGCTCTTGAGCAAAGCCATAATCCCCATATTGCTATTGGGCTCCTTGCATTTCAGCACCCTGACAGTGGTGTGTGAATTGGCGAATGTGAGGCATCATCGTAAAATGCTGTGAACATCTGCATCAGCTGAAAATGTTTAATAAAAGCATGTCCACCTTCATGAGGGCTTGGAAGAAAACGGTCTGTCCTGGAATATTACATATATGTTCGGTTCACCTTTAAAAATTGCTTTGGAAAATTGGAAATCATCTGCTGACTCAGAACAGAGCCAGAATGTGACAGAAGAACCCAGAAATCCACACTTCATGGTACTTCACTGTGCATGATAGAGTAGGGTTCTGATTCCAAACATGATGCTGATCCCCAGCTGGCCAAAGGCCCAAAGGGGGATCATGTCGTGGTGATTTCCATCTGTCTGTCTCACACATTTTTAGGAGGAATTTCATGAAAATTGGTATAAGTCCTTGTTATAGGTTGGTAATACACATATTATCATATTGTTCAAGTTGGGTCCATTTTACTAGAGTTGTGGCCTTTGATTAACAAATCTAGGCTCCATCGGTTTCATGAGTGGGTGCCTGCATTCTGAAATCAACTCCTCTCACACTTTTAGGAAGAATTTCATGAAACTTGGTACAAGTCCTTGTTGTAGTTTTGTAATATGCATATTATCCTATCGTTTGAGTTGGGTCCATTTTACTAGAGTTATGACCCGTGATTAACAAATCTCGACTCTGTCAGATTCATTAATGGGTAACCACATTCTGAAATAAACACCTCATATCCTTAATAGGAATTTTGGGAAACTTGGTACAATTATTTGTTATAGGTTGGTAATACACATATGTAATATTGTACAAGATTGACACATTTTGGCAGAGTTACGGCCCTTGATTAATAAGCCTAGACACTGCCAGTTTCATGAGTTGGTGTGTGCATTCTGAAATCGACTATCATATACCTTGAAATGTTATCAGAATGTAGCAAGCACTTGTACTAAAGCAACATTTGCCACAGGGGGGGGGTATTGTGCTCGCTCTTGTTTAATATTATTATGGTATCAATGAAGGTCCCATTGTCGTTATGATACTTAAAACATCCGAGGTCAACTGGCTGGTCCACTTACTCTGGTCACACTAATGTGTATTTGATTCCTCGAAACCAAGCAGGGTTTTTATTGGAGTCGGTCACCCATGATCAAAAAAAGAAAAAAGAACCTGTCCCTAAAATTCAGCCATTAATTTTATGGGTCAGGCCGTGTTGTTTGTTTGAGTTTAGTCACGTTACGTAGCGGTAAAGGTAGTGATTGGTCTCCGTTGGGTCAATGGGAGTTGATACAGTCTTGCAAAGTGATAAATGTGTATCTAACTCCCTACAGGGCTACAGAAGACCAAACTTCAAAGATTTGGTGACTGACCAGGCTCGGTACCAGCGATGGCTGCTGAAGCACGAAGCGAAGGCCTTCTACACGCCAGTGTTCGCCGAAGACATGAGGCAGGGCACCCAGTATCTGCTGCAGGTACAGAAGTGTCACTGCTGTGTTCGTGCTACGTGCAATTCCAAAAATAGATGCTGCTGCAGTGAATATGGAGGATATCACTAAGAAACACCGGCTGTGCTCAGATCGGTTAAACGCCTGGGTACAAAGATAAATTCCCAGGAAGCCTTTTTAAGCCGCCTGCAGCAACCCTTAGTCACGTTCTCTGAAGTGTCGATGGCCTTCAGAGGTGCATGACTGGACACTAGTGTCGGATGACAAAAACAAAAGATCAAATTACAACTCCTGGCAATAATTATGGAATCACTGGCCTCGGAGGATGTTCATTCAGATGTTTAATTTTGTAGAAAAAAAGCAGATCACAGACATAACACAAAACTAAAGTCATTTCAAATGGCAACTTTCTGGCTTTAAGAAACACCATAAGAAATCAGGAAAAAAAATTGTGGCAGTCAGTAACGGTTACTTTTTAAGACCAAGCAGAGGGAAAAAAATATGGAATCACTCAATTCTGAGGAATAAATTATGGAATCACCCTGTAAATTTTCATCCCCAAAACTAACACCTGCATCAAATCAGATCTGCTCATTGACATTGACCCTATGCCATGACATTGACCCTATGTGTCTTTTTGCAAGGAATGTTTTTGCAGTTTTTGCTCTATGGCAAGATGCATTATCATCTTGAAAAATGATTTCATCATCCCCAAACATCCTTTCAATTGTCCAAAATATCAACATAAACTTGTGCATTTATTGATGATGTAATGACAGCCATCTCCCCAGTGCCTTTACCTGACATGCAGCCCCATATCATCAATGACTGTGGAAATTTACATGTTCTCTTCAGGTAGTCATCTTTATAAATCTCATTGGAAAGGCACCAAACAAAAGTTCCAGCATCATCACCTTGCCCAATGCAGATTCGAGATTCATCACTGAATATGACTTTCATCCAGTCATCCACAGTCCACAATTGCTTTTCCTTAGCCCATTGTAACCTTGTTTTTTTTCTGTTTAGGTGTTAATGATGCCTTTCGTTTAGCTTTTCTGTATGTAAATCACATTTCCTTTAGGCGGTTTCTTACAGTTCGGTCACAGACGTTGAATCCAGTTTCCTCCCATTTGTTCCTCATTTGTTTTGTTGTACATTTTTCGATTTTTGAGACATATTGCTTTAAGTTTTCTGTCTTGACGCTTTGATGTCTTCCTTGGTCTACCAGTATGTTTGCCTTTAACAACCTTCCCATGTTGTTTGTATTTGGTCCAGAGTTTAGACACAGCTGACTGTGAACAACCAACATCTTTTGCAACATTGCGTGATGTTTTACTCTTTTAAGAGTTTGATAATCCTCTCCTTTGTTTCAATTGACATCTCTCAGTGTTGGAGCCATGATTCATGTCAGTCCACTTGGTGCAACAGCTCTCCAAGGTGTGTTCACTCCTTTTTAGATGCAGACTAACGAGCAGATCTGATATGATGCAGATGTTAGTTTTGGGGATGAAAATTTACAGGGTGATTCCATAATTTTTTCCTCAGAATTGAGTGATTCCATATTTTTTTCCTCTGCTTGGTCTACAAAAGTAACCGTTACTGACTGCCACAATCTTTTTTTCTTGATTTCTTAAAGCCAGAAAGTTGCCATTTGAAATTACTTTAGTTTTGTGTCGTGTCTGTGATCTGCTTTTTTTCTACAAAATTAAACAACTGAATGAACATCCTCCGAGGCCGGTGATTCCATAATTTTTGCCAGGGGTTGTAGTACAGAGGTCTCAAACCGTTTCCAGAAAGGGCCAAGAGGGGGCAGGTTTTCTGTGCAACTGCTTGGGTGGGTAAGGAGAGTTCCCATGGGATGAAAAAGCTTTTCAACCTACCATCCCTGGTTCTCAAGACCAGGCACCTAAGTGGCTCTACTCTACTCTTTTCTACTCTTCTATTTTACTCTTCCTTTTTAGATATTTAGATATACCTTAGTATACTAGCATAGTTCCACGTTAGAATTGGAATATAAGATATACCTTACTGAATTTTCATGGTCAGGATTATTATGATATTGCTAAAAAAACACAAACTGAAATAGTTTGACCAAGATTTATAAAAAAATATATATATTCATGATATTAAAATAGCATTGCCTAAACTGAAACAAAAATACAACTTTAACATGAAAGCATGCAAAAAGAGCTCACCTGGTGCTCCAACGTTGTCACATTTTTAGGAGGGTAGATATTCCTGAAAGCTTCAGTTCACATAATTTACAATTTGGACAGAAAGTATGCGGCCATCTGACACGCTAAAGACCTGTAATGCGACAGACCTAAAATAACATGATTAAATGAAATTTTTAGTATTGGTGCAAATTTGATTTGTTTTTACTATTTCATATGTGGTTTTAGACAACTTGAATAATGTGGCGGCTCCTCGTATGGCGTTCCTGTTGCTCAAAGCAGAGGTGTTATACAGGTTTTTTTTTCCCCACTGATGAAAGCCTGAAATTAGGTGAAACGGAGAGGCAGCTTTTACACTTGAATTAATGCTCACGGGGTAAGAACTCACAGAGGTGAGTCATATTCATGGCTGCCAGTTTCCATTTCAGCCTTTAAGCTGGAAGTGATAAATTACCTGAGTGAATGAGTTTCAACAATAGTGCACTTAAACACATTCAAAACATCTACATTTTTAGTGCCTGTGCTCTTAAAATAATGAGTCTCCAAATCATAACCTGTACTCTTAAAAACGCTCTCCATGAAGACACTGTGTATCATGGCCATAATGTTGGAACCGTCAACAGTGAGCAGGAGGGGGAGAAAAGAGAAGTAAACTATGGCTTCTAGAAGGCAAATTCCTGACAAGTGTGCACAGGTGATGTGTTTTGCTTGGCAGACTCTCTAAACAGAGAGTCACATGGGACAGCCCAATGGGTGACATGTCATGATGCCATCTCTGTCATCAGTTGTCACATGCGCAGTGTTCAGGGTAACGTGTGCTAATGTGCAAATTGATATGTTGCAGTGATCCAGTTTTTAAGTGCAGCAGTCATCGTGATCAACATTGCCACCTGCTGTTGGCCACATTTTGTTTTGTCCACTATTCCTCAATTTGGGGGTGAATTGTGGATTTCACCAAGGATTTCTTGAAATCAGGACTACAGACATTATGAATGACTAATGGCCTAGTTGAATGAGGAGCTGGAGGAGTTCTAAGATACTAGAATGTTTAAAAAAAAACATTATCTGTTATGGTGTGGAAAGGTGAGTTTAAGTGAGACTATCAGTGGCGGTTTTCAGGTGAGGCCTGGGAGCACGTGCTGGTGCAGTGCATCACAGCAGCCACCGCACTACAGGTGCATCTCAACAAAATTAGCATATTGTGACCAGAGGATCCAGAGGCATGAATGTCACTGCTGAGATGAGTCAATGTCTCTAGAAGTTCAACACTTTCACTGCACAGACACAGTTTTGATGGCAGAGTCTAGGAAGTCATTGAAAGTTTGGATCTCCATTTTGATCCAGGGCAGATGTCTTACACAACCAAGTTCTTTGAATCCCTGAAAATTTTTCAACTGAATTCTGGCATTCTTCAGGGATGTGTTCTGGCACTGACACAATGCTTGCATAGACTGACTGCTGGGTTGGGTTGTGTTGGGTTGGTGAAACCACCGGTACCTTTTGGTTTAGGGACTTTTGTTAGTGGGGAAGGGTTTACTGACTTCAACTTTATAGATGATGCTGTGACGGTTGCAGAATCAGCAGTTGAGTTGGTGGTTTTGAACTCTACAAATGTCATGAAGAGTTGTACTCTACCGTTGTATAACTAATCTGACATTTTTACCTAACCAGTTACCTTTATTTCCCATCGGGTCGTCCCGTGTGACACCAGTTTAAGAGTGAAAGTGAAGGAGCACTTTTTTGTTTGTGTTTGTTTTGTTTTGTTTTTTGGGGACATTGATGAACTTCATGAGTGAAGGTGGGGGTTGTTACAGTTCTGATTTTTCTCCATTTTAAGGCTGCTGGCCTGGGCCGCCTCAAGCCAAACACCTTGGTGCTGGGCTTCAAGAATGACTGGCGGGATGGTGACATGATGAATGTGGAGGTTTACATCAGCATGATCCAGTGAGTAGAGCCATTTTGTTACTTCAAACCAGTTTTATGAAAACATTCAAGGCCTTATCAGAGGTTTCTGGATGAGACCACTTACAATCCGACTTCTACCAAGGAGCCTATTTCATATATATATATATATATATATATATATATATATATATATATATATATATATATATATATATATATATATATATATATATATAATTCCTCCATAACAAATGAAGTCATTGTTCAATAACAGGTGAATGCTTTGAGTAGCTCCATATTAAAGAAAGAGGGACCACTTATGAAAGGGAAAAAAAAAAACTTGGTGGGGAGTTTTGTGCTTTGGCTTTGAACCGATTCGTGAAATGAAAACAAAACCAGAAAATTTATATTTTTTTATGTTCCAGAACAGGTCTGTCGATTTTAAAATAATGGTAAATGTTAATACAGTTATTATTATTATTATTTTTATTTTTTTTTCATTCTTGAAAAGGTTTCTGTTTACAGTGACCTGATGAGGTTCACTTCCGCCTGTGGTTTATGTTGGTGGTTGTTGGCAGGACAGAATGCTGGTGTCCCCTGTTTCATGCAGAGAAACACACCCGGAGCAGACAAACATCGAGTGACCTCCTTTAGAAACACTGCATTTATTTGGGTCGTTATTATGCCTCTTTTTTTTTTTTTTTTTCCCTGGGTGGCTCAAATGGGATTTATTTTCATCATGAGCAGATGACTGAATGCTGGTGGGAATATATTTCAACTTTTAAAATAACTTATTTTTTTCTTGTTGTTGACGGGACGAAACCCTGGACTTCTCTGGTTCAGGCTGAGAAAACACACGGAGCAGACAAACATCAAGTGACCTCTTTAGAAACACTGCATTTATTCGAGTCATTATTATGCCTCTTTTTATTTTTTCCTTGGTGGCTCAAATGGGATTTATTTTCATCACGAGCAGATGACTGAATGCTGGTGGGAATATATATTTCAACTTTTAAAATAACTTATTTTTTCTTGTTGATGGGTCAAAACCCTGGACTTCTCTGGTTCAGACTGAGAAAACACACAGAGCAGTACACTCTTTAAACGACCTTGTACACACTATAAAATTTGCAGAAGTGGAACTTATTTCTCATGTAAATAAAGATGCCTATGTTCAAATACCATCATACAAACACCAGTCTTGATTTGTACTTGTTTTAAGTACTTGTACAGTGTTTTACCAGCTGAAATGCCCCCCCTGCCCCAAGCAAAAACCTGAGAGTTATGTGAAACACTGAGCCAAAGAACTTAATCTGAGTGAGTTTCTGGTGTACAATGTGAGGATTATAGCACTGGAACTAAAGGTCGACCTCGCATTATTAAAATTATTTCTAATGCATCCCTCCCCAGTCGATGAATAGCCACCAAGGAGACCATCCACTAACACACCACCCCCTTGATTCGAGCTCAAAAAGATCTTAAACTTTGGTCTTGTGTGTATTTAGAACTTTAGTCCTTATAGATATTAGGCAAATAACAGTTCCAGCGCACTGTGGCTTCTGCCTCACTGTCCTACAAAACAAATACACCCCCCTGGCTGCCAATTCCTGTGTCTTGGGTGTTGGTGGTGGTCAACACAGGGATGAAGTGTTTAAGACTGAGCACACCTCAGCAGTGAATTTGTAGATGTAGCAGAAGAACTGCTTTCTTTGGACTGACTACCAATGATCAACTTTGTCTTATATGGGACCAGTACATTTTGGACATTTTAATGAAGAGAGTGGCAGAGATGTCACACGGATCCCAGCCTGGAGGAGGTGAACTGGTAATGTCTGGCTGTGGGTTTGAGTGTTTGCACCCAGAGGACAGGAGAATCAAATTGGGATGGTGGATGATAGTCGGTGTTTCTATTCCAGAAACCAAGGAGGGGCTGCAGCAAGAACGTTATTCTTACAAACTGATGGCGAGTTCTGGGATGCTGTGGGGAAGGGCTTTAAATCTACTTTACCGGTTGGTTATACTAAGTTCTACCCATCAGCTATGTTCATGGGCTTTTGCTCCCAGGCTGTGAGGACTTTCTCTTAGAGACAGAAGGAGGAGTGCTACCTTATGTAGCCTGTTCACCACCTGCATATGAAGCTGAAGGTGGATAAGTGGACGCGTCTTTCTGTTCGTTGCTAATGTGGTTGTGTTTTTCTTCTCAGTGATGCTTTTGATTTCCAGTATGGAGCCGCAGTCCTGCGATTAAAAGAGGGACTAGATGTTTCGCACATCCAAGGACAAGGTATAAACACCTGCAGATGCACTACGAGGTTTCATCTTGGAAATTTTTTAAAGTTGTAATAATCTACCTTTTTACCAAGTTAATACAGGACAACAGGTGTCTAAAAAACACATATTGACAGTTTGAAGCCAGAACGCTGATCGGGTCCATCTGCACCACCCCCACCACACATCCTTCTTCTGTGTTTGTTCAGATGAGCTGCTGTCCTCCCAGGAGAAGTCGTCAGGAACCAAAGATGTGGTTGTTTCCATAGATACCAGTAAAGACTCAGACGCAGACTCGTCTAAGCAGTCATCCAAGGCCACCAGTCTGCAGAACAGTCCGGCCGTACAGAAAGGTCAGCCGCAACGTCTGTCTTCAGTGCCATTTATTCTGATTTATCTTGAATTTTATGCATTAAACTGGTTCCAAAAACAGGTCAGTTTTTGGTGATTTCTGTGTGACAGCTTTTATTTGGCAATATATGAATCATTTTAAAGTTAGAAATACATTTGCAAATTCTGATAACACTCAAGTTATGAATACACACACATGATGTATCCTGTTTGTTCTGGGTTGTTTGTGCAGGGTGTGTGCATGCCTGCATTCATGTGTGTGTGTGTGCATGAACCCTAGGTCAGGACAGATGAAAGCGTTTCAGGAACACACGTCATCACAGCTCTCCAAGAGCCGCCGTAATCCCTTTATAAACATGCGCACTGTGCTCTGAGAGGAAGTTGCCTCTGTGACCTATAACCTCTGTAGTCTGAGTGGGACTAATTTTAGTCCACAGATGTCCTGCAGTCATGCATTGTGTTTGTGGGGGATCGCAGTGCAGTGCACGAGTCCTGCCCAAGTGTGAGAAAACTGAAACTTTTCCCACGTTGTGAAAACTGTCTGAAATATTCCTAATGAGCTTCAGGACACTGACCACACAGTCTTCCCGCCTCCTCACCCTGAATTCTTGAAACATTTAGAGGCGTCGTCCTCAGTCATGGTTTTCAAATCTTTCGGTGAAGAAGATAAAAAAAAAAAAAAACGTGTCACGTACGTTATCATCACTGAGGCTGCCAGGAACCAAAATGTTGCACGTTTACTTTGATTCTGTTTGCTTCCCCACTGCATTATTTCTAAGTGGACCAAAACATGTAAATAAGCCACGTGTGTGCACACACTGTCCCGTCACTGAGGCTGTGTTTATGTTCGAGTACAGGTCACGGTGGAACTAAGAAGTCTGTATGCCAGCTATCGCTAACCTTGAGTTTTTGTTTTTCGAAAATGATATGATCCAAGAAACAAGCCCCAACGTCCAGCCATCAAAAACAAAGCCACCCGGCAGAGGGGAAAAGTTACACTTCCTTAAATGGCTGCTTGAGGCAGGTTCCAAAAGTGAGCAGATACCCATAGAAGCCCATGTTAAAATGCCCGACTTTACAGAAGAAATAAACATGGTACCATAAACTGCTTTGATCTCTATAGCTAGTTTCTCCCTTCATGACAAGTGTATGTGAGGTGATTGTTTTTTTTTTTTTTTTTTTTTTTAGTAAGCCACTAAGGAATTTTTAAGGTATAAAGTTGTGTATAATTCAAGGCGTGGTCACTTTGAGTAACAGTTAGTAGGCGCCACTTATCCAGTTCACAGCTCAGAGCTATGACTGTTAGTTGTTGTGGATAGTGTTTGTAATATTTGAGCCTTTTATTGCAAATATTTGTAATGATATAGGATACTGTGCAGTTAATTGTCCAAGTAGATCATTTAAGAAATCTGTGTTCCAGTATTTACATCAAGTGAAATTTTCTTGTAGTGGCTTTAGTGCTTTTAGCAGCTATCAGTATCTTCATGACGTTGGGTCCAGTTAATCCACGATAAGTGAGGAAGTAAGATTATCATAATTCTTACTATCTGCATGAAAGTACACCATGATGAGAACTACTAGCCAATCCCAATATGACTTAATGAATAATAAAACACCCTAATCAGCTGTTAGTTCAGTAGCTCTGAGATGAGGCCTGTTTGGGCTTCATTCATCCTGCCCAGGTCACACAGGGTTTTGCCCGCGTTCCACCTCTTTATCCATTCATGGATTAGCTGGTTCGTAGGAGGAGTAAGCCCTGCCAATATGCCAACATCCAGGACAGCAGTTTTTGAGCTTCAGAGAACCTGTTGGTGACGTCACGGAGGGTTTGTCCAGTATATACGAGGTCTATTAGAAAAGTATCCGACCTTATTGTTTTTTTCAAAAACATATGGATTTGATTCATATGTTTTTACGTCAGCCAATCTTGAACCTTCGTGCACATGCGTGAGTTTTCCACGCCTATCGGTTGTCATTCGCCTGTGAGCACGCCTTGTGGGAGGAGTGGTCCACCCCTCTCGTCATTGTTTCATTGCGAGGAAATGGCGGAATGATTTGGGCTTTTTTTCCATCAGAATTTTTTCAGAAACTGTTAGAGACAGGCAGCTGGAAACCATTCGAAAAATTTATCTGGCTTTCGGTGAAACTTTTACGGGCTTCACAGAGAATAAAGACTGTTACTACAGCTTTAAGGACACCCCACAATGGCGCACGGCGCGCTGCGCTCCGAGCCGCCATCGAGAGGCAGAAACCACCACATCATTTCTAAACGGATCACTGTGTGGAGCCGGGACCGTTGTGAGCAATTTCTCTGGTTATCACAAGAGCTGGACATCAGCCAGTTTCCGGCAGATTTCACTTTTAACAAGAGATTGTCATGGAAAGCCGCGCGGAGGCTTCGCGCGTCAGGACCGATTCGCTGATCAAGCAAGACAAAGGAACACCTCCGTTTCGGAGTGACAGGGGACAAGTTGGGACATACCTGTCTCGGCTTTCAATGCTTACCGGCCCAGTGAGTATAAGAGAAATTGTGGAAGGGCTGGGCCCGTAAAATTTTCACTGAAAGCCAGATAAATTTTTCGAATGGTTTCCAGCTGCCTGTCTCTAACAGTTTCTGAAAAAATTCTGATGGAAAAAAAGCCCAAATCATTCCGCCATTTCCTTGCAATGAAATGACGACGAGAGGGGTGGACCACTCCTCCCACAAGGCGTGCTCACAGGCAAATGACGCAACCCACAGGCGTGGAAAAACTCACGCATTCGCACGAAGGTTCAAGCTTGGCTGACGTAAAAACATATGAATCAAATCCATATGGTTTTTGAAAAAAATAATAAGGTCGGATACTTTTCTAATAGACCTCGTATGTGGTTTTCAGTGACCTTACATATCCGTGAGTTTTCTTTTAACTTGACATATTGTGTTCTGTTTTCAGATGCTGGATTAAATGACATTTGAGTGACAGGTTTCTTGTTTGTGTGTGTATCTCAGTACCATTCTGTTCTGCTGTTTCATATTGTCATTGCATACCATCTATGCATTTAAATATGACATAATTACTGCTTGTACTGTTTATTTGTTTTTTTTTTTCCATTGAGTCAGAATAAAGGCACCTTGACACTTACACGAATTGAATCCCTACACTGACGCGCAATTCGTCATGCCAGTGCGTCCCGCTGTGTTCAGCTGGACGCCACAATGAATCATTTTGTAGCTGATGACACATTTGCTCTCAGAACTTGGCTGATGAAACCATCTCTCATCGCTCCCAGAATCACAGAGGAATTATCTACAGCTGCAGGTTGGCTCATGTGCGTCATGTGGTGGAGAATTAGAATCTTGTCTCAAAGGTAATTATATACAGGGTGAACACAAAAACACTCCTTGGTCTCAAATATTTCTAATATCAAAAGTTGCCTGAGTAATTTTACAATTTTGAAGAAGAATCTGCCAAAGAGAAAAAAAAAACAACTTGATTTTCTGCAACTGTAGATACCAAAAATGTATGTATGTATATGTATGTATATGTATATATATGTATATATATATTAGTAATGGATTAGTAAAACAGTTGCATATTCATTCCTTCTTGAGTTACATCATGTATCTATAAAATTATGTTTATTATACATGGAACACCTCATCATAATCATTCAGATGCCCGCCGCGCAAAGGCGCGCAGTGTTTTCCAATAGGCTGCACCATGTTCACAACTACTTCTGTCTGTCTGTCAAGGTGCTTTAAGAATGGATTCTGATCATGGCAACAGCAAAATATCATTTCCTGTCTACATTTTATTTACGCTTTGTTTGTTTTTTGTCTCATGATTCTAGATGAAGATGATGATGGCAAAGCTCCGACTCAGCCGCTGTTGAAAAAAGGCAGGATATCCACTTTCTTGGGTTGCCTTTAAATCTCTTTGCTGTGATTCTTCTTCATGTCCTCTTTGCTTTTTAATCCTCATCCATCTCCTCGTTCTCGGCTGTGTGTTCCGGTTCTTAACACATGCTCTCCTCGCACTTTGAAATCGCACCTCTTTTCACAGTGTATTTTGAATTCCACTTGTGTTAACATACTGTCTTGCACCCTGCTGTCTCTGTCTCTGTCTTCTGTCTGTCCCCGTCTGTCTCGTATTTCCGGCCTACTTTAGGGAATAACAGTTTTTTTTTTTTCCCCCTCGTTCTCCTGCTGTCTGTCTCCAGCTCGTACCTTAAGTCCAGTGTGTTCTTAATGCCTTTAAGTCACTCCTGGCGTCCGATATGTCTTATTTGATGGCGTGTTCCGCTGAAGTGTTTCCTGCCTGCAGCTGTTTTTCTTTCTGGATATGAAACTTTCTTTTCCAGGATGAAAACTCCTCTGCTCTTTTCATGTTTTCAGCTCTGTCGTTTAACTCTTGAGTCTCACAGTTTCTCTGTTTGCCAGTTCTTCCATCCTACCAGAGATGTTACTCTCCATATTGTCAATTTTCTATTGATGGTCTTAAATTAAAAATCAATCAATCAATCAATCAATCATAGATTTTTGGATTTTAAACTGGTTTAGAATTCTGTTGATTAGCTACAGTTTGCATTCATATTAAAGTGCAGTTGTCATGTTAGTTTTTTTTTTATCTCTAATTCACATTATTTTGATAGTATGTGTTTTATTCTGTTGAAAAAATTTGAATGATTGAATGGTGATCTTTACGCATGTTATTTGGGCAACATATTGCCTAGGGATGTGAATCGTACAACAACTCACTATTCAATTCAATTCAGAATCGATTTTCAATTCAAAGAGCGCTGAGAAATAGTTACATTACTTAAAAAATGTTTAAGAAAATGCAACTTTACAAGGTTAATCAAGTGATTCTAGATGTAAATTTACTTATCTGCTTTGCTCATTCAGAGTTGGCTGGCAGTTTATCGACTGCTGGTCAGTAGTCAGTAGATACCGTTGCGCCGCTTCTTTTAGCTCCAGGTGATAGCGTAGCATGTGAGCTTGCAGATTTGAACTGTTTCTAAAGTATTTGACATTTATTTTGCAGATTTTGCACACTGCATAAGTCATGTCAAGCTCCTTCTTACACAGCAAATAATAAAATCCAAAATGCGCCCAAACATTTGCCTTCAGCAAAGACGGTGCTGGCTGAATTAGCTCTTCGTCCGCCATGCTAAGCTGCAGCCACTGAACTCTGCAGCTCACAAGTGTTTGAAGGACGCTGGACCCCTAATATTGCCCCTGCAGCAGCGCTCTTTGGTCTCATAAAGCCAAAAGCAGATGAAGCGCTGCATGCTTAATGTGATGTCGTAGAGGTATATCAGCGGGCTCGCTGCCCTGAAAACAGCGTCGACCACCACAAGCAGCTCTGTGGAAAAACGTTATTTTTTTCATTGTCCTAGAGTTCATATGACAGATACGTAAAACACTAACAAACGATAACATGGCAGATATATCTGATCAGCCTGATACGTTTGAGCCACATTAATCTGAAGCAGACTACAAAGAGAGCAAATATAGCAGAGATGAACAGGATGCAGGCGAAAGAAAAGGAATTCCCCACAATAACGGTCTATTAATATAAAATGGTCAGTTATATTTGCCAAAATCAGTATTAATTATATATAAAATACCAGGATTTAGCCAACATAAATGTTAACACCAGACTGGTCCACATAAACACAGGGTTTTTATTCTCACTCTTGTTTTCATACACACACACACACACACATATATATATATATATATATATATATATATATATATATATATATATATATATATATATATATATATATATATATATATATATATATATTTATTATTATTATTATTATTTCATTAGACTTCTCAGGACCCATTTCCTGTTTATTCCCATTTCACATGGAGACATGGGTCCTTCCACAAAGCAGTCATCACAAAAATGCACACTCTAAATATAAATCCATTTAGCAGCTCTCATATTCTGTCTGTCATCTCTCTCATTTGAGCACTCAGCCACAACACCACCCTTACGCCATATTTCAACGCTAAACATCATCTTTTCTTGTCAATATTAGTGGTGAAGCGAAGACTTCCTGGAGTTACATGACATCAGCCTCACAACTTCATTGGGAAGTGGGAAAGCTCAATTCCTGCGGGAAACTTTAAATCGTTAAATTGTTTTACAGCATTTATAGTGTATAATTTGGAACTGTATTATTTATGTCTAATCTTATGTGAAGCATAACAAAACCATGTCAGTTGTACTTTATACTACCGTATTATACCTCAAAATGTTTTAGCACCAGTGTAACCACCTGCTGATTTTGCACCATTAACTACATGTTCCACCACCTTTTGTGCTTTATTGCATACACAACTGTGAATATATCCTGTGCAATAATTTTGCCATATCCATACATTCTTACACACACACACATGTATATATATATTTGTATTATATTTTTCACGTAATCTGTTGACATTAGTATTTATGCAACCACTAGCAAACATTGCAGTATACTTAAATATTTTTATTTTTATTTACTACTGTGTGACCTTTGCTGTTGCAACAAGTGATTTTTTGTTTTTCCCCCTTCTGTAGGATCAATAAAGTTTATCTTATCTTTAACTATAATAATACAAACTCCAGGTGTAAAATATATCGTGTTTGTACACATTGACTCTTCTTTCATCTCCTGCTCCTTGTCTAACACCAATACTTAATACTCTTAAAATACACGGCATGTGCCAGTGTCACTGCGGCGTAACATGGACTTAAAGGGGAACTCCCCTCATCTTTTCGGGTTCAGCTTTTCACTTGAGGCTAAAAAGATTTTAAACAGTCCAGTATTTAGTTTGATTGTTCAAGCCATCATGAGCTAAACAGCTATGGAATGTCAATCAGAAAACACCACAGTGCAACACTTTTTGTTACTACTGAATACTCTTAAATATCGTTGGAAGTGTCGCGGAGCATGACCGTTTCCCTGCAGAGGTACACGTGTATATTTACCTCAGGAAATGTAAAGAGAGCTTGTAAAACAGCTGAGCAGAAGGGCAACTCCTGATCTCGGCTGCAGAACAACATTCTGCTGCTGTGGGCTGCAGCTGCTCACCGGCATATTCCATTCAAATAAATATGGACATTTTCAAAAGGCTCATCTGCATGTTAAAAATGATCTAAATATTTGGCCACAACTTTGAAACTATATATTTCACTACTTTAAAATAGCAAACCCCCCCCCCCCCCCCCACACACACACACACCCTCTTCCCAAAAAACTCTCACCCATAGAGTAATTCACATCCTTTGCTATTTTACTCAACTGGCATTAATCAAGAAATAGTACATTTCAGAAGGCAAGTGTATTAGGCTTCAGCTACTAAAAATAACTGACACTGGATCTGCGCTGATTGATAAAATGATCATTTTCATCACATTAACTGCCACCGTCTGGCTGTAAAAGTACCGTTGTTCCGCTGCATACACAAATTCATCCATCTTTGGTTTTGGTGTTTGATAACAACAGGCTATGCAAAGCTGGGACCAATGGGTGCCTCGGACGTGCGCGTTTTTCTATAAAATGAAATACAGTACCTGACAAACAGTCAAACCCAACATTGGATGTTTTATAGATGTTGCAGAAATTGTTGTTTTGTGAAAATGTGTTTGATATATGCAGGGCTCTAAAAAGTACCAAAATATGTGCACTGATTTTTAATATCAGCTGTGAGTTGTGAAATTTTGTCCCCCTTTTTTTTTTTCTTGTTTTGGGCATTTTTGAACCTGTTATGACTTGGTATCCATCACACCTCAAAAAAAAGAAAGAAAAAAAAAGAACGAAAAATCTGCTTCACTTTTGCTTTAAATGAGATCCATTGGCTCCTTTTAGATGGACTCCTGACAGGACCTGCTCAGGCCTGCGGAGTGATTGATCTGTTTCCATGTAATTAAGCACTTCATCTGTGGATCATTTCTACCTGTTTTCCAATGTTACGCGCTTGGTGTTCCAGACAAGAAGAGCCCCACTGTTCCGCTGAATGTGTCGGACCAGAGGCTGCTGGAGGCCAGCCAGCAGTTTCAGAAGAAACAGGGGAAAGGCACAGTGGATGTCTGGTGGCTGTTTGATGATGGAGGTGAGTGATCCTGTCCCTTATTAGGATGTTAGTCCAAAATAATGTGACTGAGTACACAGTTGCCTTATGTCACCTCTAAAAGGTGGCAGAAAACCAAACACGGTACCTGTACTGTGATACCAGATGTTGTATTCTTAAGAACCAAGCCTTGCGTTTTTTTTTGCCAAACTGAGCAGTTATGAAGCTTGTAATTACTTTGTCTGCTTAACAGTTTAAAAAAGGGGGGAGGGGGGTGCCAGTAATCCAGTGATAATGCAGTCTTACCATATTTACAACGTGCTGCTGTTGGCGTGTGAAGCTGGCAGCACCCATACGTTCATCACTACTTCTCTGCTAAACTGAAACACCGTAGGTGTCGATGTCCACAGCGGGATGTTGAGATGTGAACGAGGCCTAAAGCCAAATCACTGACGTGGAGCTTTCAGAGTGTCACATGTTGTGAAACGGACACATTATGGAGGAGCGTTTTAAGGGATTTAGTGAATAAAATGTTGAAATCTCATCTGCTGCCTTTAGAAGATTTTAAATTTTATCATACGATCCCAGACGCACTGTCCTCTGGGATCAGTGGGGACAGTGCCTCTGGATTGGCAGACCAGGGTGGTGGTCCCTCTGTTTAAGAAGGGGGACCGGAGGGTGTGTTCCAACTATAGGGGGATCACACTCCTCAGCCTCCCCGGTAAGGTCTATTCTAGAGTACTGGAGAGGAGAATTCGACCGATGGTCGAACCTCGGATTCAGGAGGAGCAGTGTGGTTTTCATCCTGGTCGCGGCACACTGGACCAGCTCTACACGCTCCATTGGGTGCTCGAGGGTTCATGGGAGTTCGCCCAACCAGTCCACATGTGTTTTGTGGATCTGAAGAAGGCGTTCGAACGTGTCCCTCGGGGCACCCTGTGGGGGAGTGCTCCGGGAGTACGGGGTCCAGGGTCCTTTGCTAAGGGCTATCCGGTACCTGTATGACCTCAGCAGGAGCTTGGTTCGCATTGCCGGTAGTAAGTCAAAACAGTTTCCAGTGCACGTTGGCCTCCGCCAGGGCTGCCCCTTGTCACCGGTTCTGTTCATTATTTTTATGGACAGAATTTCTAGGCGCAGCCAGGGTGTAGAAGGGGTCTGGTTTGGGAACCACAGAATGTCATCTCTGGTGTTTGCGGACGATCTGGTTCTGTTGGCTTCGTCAAATCAGGACCTTCAGCGTGCACTGGGGCAGTTTGCAGCCGAGTGTGAAGCGTCCGGGATGAAAATCAGCACCTCCAAATCCGAGGCCATGGTTCTCAACCGGAAAAAGATGCTTTGCCCTCTTCAGGTCGGTGGAGTGTCCTTGCCTCAAGTGGAGGAGTTTAAGTATCTCGGGGTCTTATTCACGAGTGAGGGACGGATGGAGCATGAGATCGGTAGACAGATCGGTGCAGCATCTGCAGTGATGCGGTCGCTGTATCGGACCGTCGTGGTGAAGAGAGAGCTGAGTAGGGGGGGCAAAGCTCTTGATTTACCGATCGATCTACGTTCCGATCCTCACCTATGGTCATGAGATTTGGCTCATGACCGAAAGAACGAGATCGCGAGTACAAGCGGCCGAGATGAGTTTCCTCCGCAGGGTGGCTGGGCGCTCCCTTAGAGATAGGGTGAGGAGCTCGGTCACTTGGGAGGAGCTCGGAGTCGAGCCGCTGCTCCTCCACGTCGAAAGGAGTCAGTTGAGGTGGCTTGGGCATCTTTTCCGGATGCATCGCTGGAGAGGTGTTCCGGGCACGTCCCATTGGGAGGAGGCCCTGGGTAAAACCCAGGACACGCTGGAGGGACTACATCTCTCGGCTGGCTTGGGAATGCCTTGGGGTTCCCCTGGAGGAGCTGGGGGAGGTGTGTGTGGATCGGGAGGTCTGGGCGGCTTTGCTTGAGCTGCTGCCCCCGCGACCCGACTCAGGATAAAGCGGAAGAAAATGGATGGATGGATGGATCATACGATCCCCTTTTTTCCATTAACCCTCTAGGGTCCGAGGGCATTTTTTTTGGACAGTTCACTCGCCTGGCATAAATGTTTTATTATTGCTGTTAACAGCTCTCCCTGCATCCCACAATCAAGTTTTATGTCTCTTTTTTCAGGACAACCTGTGCTTTCCGAATATATGTTTTTGTTGTGTTTTATAAGTGTAATAAAGGTTTACAATCAAAAATAGGCAAGGAAAAAATAAAGCGAAAAATAATTTTCCACACACATTTATTCAAAACACACAGGAAACTATAATAAACAACTGTTTTGACACTTTATAAAGGTAAT
Organism: Thalassophryne amazonica; assembly: GCF_902500255.1. Classification (NCBI taxonomy): domain Eukaryota; kingdom Metazoa; phylum Chordata; class Actinopteri; order Batrachoidiformes; family Batrachoididae; genus Thalassophryne; species Thalassophryne amazonica. The sequence continues at coordinate 62,365,754 of NC_047119.1, read as the reverse complement.
TTGAGGTCTTGTGTGAGACTGTACAACAGAAAGTTTCAAACAATAAACACAAATGCACATTTTGAACAATATATACAAAATGGTCTATGCGGTTTTTTTTTTTGTCCATTAATATGGTAAACAGTGCTTTACGCAGAGAAAGCAACCGAGTTATCCAGTAACATTCACATGCAAACTAGTGGAACAGTCCTGATAGTCACACACTCTTTGAGCACGTGAGATTGTCATCAGAGGCTCTCCGTCTGCTCCTGCTTTCACTGATCGCTGTGCGTAATGGCGCAGGGCGCACTGAGTATGTACTAATAGTATCTACTCATTGGAGCACCCAGGGGGCTATTCAAATGGGCCAACTAGTAACACATCACTCCTGAAAATGATCTTTGGCTTTTCACGTGAGGTACATCTGCCCTACGATTGGATTTTGGAAAACCATGTGACGGTGAACCAATGCTGATTGGACACTCACATTGCGCACGTCATCACACAGCTTCTATGAGGAGTACAAAGATGGCCGATGGCTGGATTGAAAGTCTGCGGAGTTAACTTTTCAGCAAAAAAAAGAGTAAGTTTCTATCTCATATCATTCAAAAGTTATTTATAATTTAGTGAAGCTTGGTCTTAGCCGTCGTATACGACGGTGTCGGCCCAGAGGGTTAAAAGAACTAGTATATTTACAAACCTTGTTTTCAAGTTTAAAAAACAAAATCCATCATCTAATTGTAGCATTGGACAGTAATAAAATGTTAAGTGAACGCCATTTCAGGGGTTGGCTCCGCCCTCCATCATTTCTTTGTTCCTGGAAAGGTTAAAAACCTTTTATGTCTGTATCAAGATACTGTGGACCACTTTTCAGAGGTTTTTCAGAGCTCTCCTAGCTACCTCTCACAATTAGTAAACATTTTTCCTTGTTAGCATTGAATTTCTTCCTTGTAACCAACTGAATAAATGTTTTTATTCACAAGCTGGTGTGCAGGTGTACCTAATAAAGAGGCCGGTGAAGGTGTGACTACATAGATTTAGTCTACAGCACTGACGTGGGCACTGACAGCGCAGCTTTGTGAAGAAACGACAGAAAACCAAAGCCTGCAGAGATGGTGGCTCGCTAACATTTTGTCTTTGATATCCTGCAGCAGTGCAGGTGTTACATAAACCAGAAGCTCTTCTGAAGAGGATTGAATCATCTGTGTAATGTCTGGTGTTCAGGTCTGACCTTGCTGATCCCCTACCTGCTGACCAACAAGAAGAGATGGAAGGAGTGCAAGATCCGCGTCTTCATAGGAGGAAAGATCAACAGGATTGATCACGACCGTCGAGCGTGAGTACTGCAGTTTCTCTCCATCCAGTGTACTATGAAAGCCCTTTATCAGGGGCGTAACCGGGGGGTGACTCAGTCCAACTCAAATACACATTTAGACTGAAAGTCTGTCACGTTATGCAGCACTTTAATATTTTCTTAAATTCTCAGTAATCTTGCAGGAGCCCTCTTAAATATTAATATGGTGATAATTCTGTTTTATTAGGATTTATGGCACTATTACTTGTGGTTAAAAGCCATATTTAGTGGTAGATTTACTCTGGTTGGAACAAAAAACAAATTTCAAAGCACTGCCGCAGAACTTGTATGATTTAAAATGTACAAATTTAAAATAATGCTGGAGGAATAATGGCATAATTAACAATATAATGACATTTTACACCTAAAATCATTTTATTGTAGTTGAATATTTATATTTATCCCCCTGAGTTAGTGGAAGCAGGTGATATTTGAACCCGGTCCATTCGCACGTATGTCTTCTTGATTATGCCATTTGTCTTAAATGGCTTTGAAGACCTTTGTGTGCACATTTTGACAGATTTGTGGACCGTGACTTTGGTTACCAAGTTATAAGGAAACAGTCCTGTGGCGAGGCAGCATGTGCTTCAGTGTTTCCTTGTGTGACACCGGGAAACCAGTTGCAGCTCTGCATTTTGTATTTGTTTGCCACTGATGTTGCATTTTTGTTGAGACACTGTCACAGAGGTGTTGTTGCTTATTTGAGCATTTGCTGATCTTCTTTATTTGACTAACTTTTGTATCTGGATTCATTAGCGAGGCCTGTCAGCTTGTCAGATTTGGCAGCGACGGAGCAGCCATGTGGTTTCTTTTCAGCTCAGCGCTCGATGCTCAGCTGCTTTCGACAACATGTCAGGCAGCATTTTTGTCACACTCCAAACTTTGGCTGCCATCCTAATGGACATCATAATTAAGCCACGGACCCTGTTTCTGTGGTGTGTAAGAGCTCAGATTAAAGTAATGAGATTTAAAACTTTTGGCTTCCAAAATGGCACACATTCTATTTTAATCAGACAGTGTGTGTTAAGTCACATTTACTGTATGTTTTGTTTATATCCACTTAGTCTGTTTTTTAAGCAACTGAAGGTTTATTTCAGTTTTTAAACAGTGTTTATGACTATCTATAAAAGCTTTTAAATGAGTAATTGTCATAATTTCTTAGCCTGATATAAATGAAGTCTAAGACATATTCAGTGACACTCCTGTGAGTGAGTCCCTTCAGCTTCTCCCTTGTTTTTCCACTCGGGATCACCACAACGAATTAGAGGTGGGTTTACATGTTAAATTGGCAGCAGTTTTACACCGGATGCTCTTCCTGACACAACTCCACATGATGTGGAGAATGGGCAGGGATGGGGATTGAATCAGGAACCTTCCGCACTGGAAACAAGCGCTCTAATCGCTTGACCACCACTGCTGCTTCTGTTAAAAGGTGCCAGTAATTATCACATATTTCTTCTGCCACGAAATGAAAACATTTTGTTGTTGTTAAATATTCTGATTACACAAAAATGTTTCATTTCCATTAATTTTTTTTAACTTATTTAAGTTGAGACGCAGCGGAGGAAGTGCTTTTTCCATTCTTCTGCTTTGAGCCATCTCACCCTCCTACTTTAGTTTTTTTCATTGTGAAGCGACGTGGTTTTATTTTTATATAAAGAATTGAATTGTCTTTCCAGACAAAGACGCCTCTCCTCTTCTTGCTGTCCTCCTCCACACGCTCTTTGTCTCCGACAGCTGACTCTTTTTGTCAGATAAAATTAGCACGGAGTCGGCACAAAGCCTTTTAATTCTGTGTGCTCTTTGAAACTTGCTTTGGTTTTGCTTCCAGTGAACTGCTTTTTCATCACACACTTGACATTTGACCAATCACGTGTCTCAGTATTTGTTTCCATAAACTGTGTCTAATGTGGTGAATATTGTAGAGATGGATAGATACCACGTTTTCCTGTGGACTAATATTGGTTCTGAATACATGTAACCGAGTGCTGGCTCTGGTTTTTAATGACCTGGACCGTAACGTGCAGTGGAGATGAACAAAGTTTGTTTTATTGATAAATTCTGAAGGCCGCCTGGTTTTCACCACATACAAGAAGAACAAACTGTTTCCCTGAGCTCGAGCAGCATTTCAGCTCAGGTTTCCTCCGTTGTTAAGAAGCTGCAGCGTTCAGCTGTTATTTTTAGTCAAAATTTTGGCATCACAGTGTCGGCAACTGTTAACTCATCAAAGAAGCAACAAAAACAACAATCACAGAGTCACACACGTTCTTCACACGGCAGATGTTGTTCGAGCCACTTTTCACTCTTCGTGACAAGATTGTGATCCGCTTCACTTCCTTATTTTAAAATCTGTACAGTCTACTGGTTTATCTCTGGTGCCCCCTTGTGCTAATGCAAGTAATGTAATACAATTACACAAAACGATATCCAAAGAGCGTACCTAATATTGGCATTGGTGCAGGTATTTGTTCAGATGACAGCAGTAAGACGCCATGAATTATAAAACCAACTCAGTCTAGTGATGTGTGTTACTGGTCATGAATGAACAAAAACTGCTGATAAACAAAGGTTCTCTGCTTGTCATCAATAAGAATCCTTTCTCTTCTATTCTCATAGTCCACATACAGTCATCAGTTAACTGAAGAAGGGTTTGGTTCAAAACTGGTCTGGATTCTGACTTTACTGATGAACATGAGAGGTCCAGACATGGGGCCAAATACAAAAGTATTTGTATTTGAAAATACTTGAATACATTTTTCGGAGTATTTATATTTGTATTTTCTGATTTTGAATTCAAGGTATTTGTGTTTGTATTTCAAATACATGGCCGATCCCAAGTATTTCCAAATACTTTTACAAATACTTTTTCAAGTACTTTTCAAACTTGGGAATCTCTGTGACACCATGTTGAATATAGATTGTGATAGTTTGATCATTGCCTGTGATATTATAATAGTGAATTTGTGATAAAACATTCAATCCTTTACTTATCAATAGTATTTGGTCATGCTATTTTCACAATAAATTGTCACAGGTTTATCAGTTTTTGTGTTGATTTGTTGTTTTATAGTTCATAGAAAGTATTTGCATTTGAAATACTCAAAATCTAAAGTATTTGTATTTGAAAAAGTACAAAGTATTTGTATTTGGAATTCGAAAATCAAAAGTATTTGTATTTAAATATAATGCAAAGTATTTGACCCCATGTCTGGAGAGGTCACTGAGCAATTGTCCCATTCCATTAAGCTGCGTTTACACACAGCACATCACGAATGCCACCAAGTATACATTCTTGGCCGCTGATCGCGAATGTGATGATTCGGGGTAGAGATTTCAGGTGTCCTCAGGAACTGTTCCAACCTGTTACCACACATTACGATTAATGCCACATGTTGCTGGAGAATTATCAGGAACCATTACGCAGTCAAGAATAATGTTCCACCCTGTTGCACGCTATCACGCGTAACATCGCATCGTTAAGTTCTGTCACGTTGTGAATGAGACGAATTGTCTCCACACACACACACACCCATATTCATCCAACTGTCAGCCGCTGAACAGTTCAGATCGCTCCAGTTTGCTCCTCAAAATCTAGATTAATCCACAGTAGAAGAACTTAGTGACTGCATGCTTAGTTGGGCTCTGTGCCATGGAGTGGCGCAGAGAGGAGGAGACGGAGAGCCAGTTGTGTGGCTCCACGCGGCTCTTGTCTCCCTCATTTTCCCAAACATCAGGCACATGCAGCAAGTGGAACACCTGCAGGAGCGCGCTGAGGAGCATTGGAATGAAACTTATAGCCATCTTGGCATCACTCTCCTTCTTCAGCATACTGCAGCAATGAAATTGAATGTGGTGCAGCAGGGTTTAATTGTGCGCACGTCGGAGAAGAACCCTGTCACGCTCTATTAAGGATCATCACTAATCAAGATGGATCAACACGCTCAGTTGCGACCTCCACGACATGAGGCAAAATGAGGGTGGTGCGTGACATTTGTGGAAGATTTTTTTGACAGCCAAAAACATGCTTCATGAAAATCGCGAATGTCATGCACCAACACGCACTATTAAGAAACCTATTCAGATGCGTTAAGTCACGTTAAGAATGTCAGGCATGTGCCAAGAATGATGCAGATATGACATTCGTAACGCGTCTTGCCTATGTGTAAACTTAGCGTTAGGTTTTATTTATATGAGGGCTGTCCTTAAAGTATAGGTCCTTTTTATTTTTTCAAAAACTATATGGATTTCATTCATATGTTTTTATGTCAGACATGCTTGAAGCCTCGTGTGCATGCGTGAGTTTTTCCACGCCTGTCGGTGACGTCATTCGCCTGTGAGCACTCCTTGTGGGAGGAGTCGTCCAGCCCCTCGTCGGAAGTCCTTTGTCTGAGAACTTGCTGAGAGACTGGCGCTTTGTTGGATCAAAATTTTTTTCTAAACCTGTGAGACACATCGAAGTGGACATGGTTCGAAAATTAAGCTGGTTTTCGGTGAAAATTTTAACGGCTGACGAGAGATTTTGAAGTGATACTGTCACTTTAAGGACTTACCACGGAGCGAGACGTTGCGCAGCGGTCCCAGGCGCCGTCGTCAGCCTGTTTCAAGCTGAAAACCTCCACATTTCAGGCTGTATTGATCCAGGACGTTGTGAGAGAACAGAAGTTTCAGAAGAAGTCGGTTTCAGCATTTTATCCGGATATTCCACTGTTAAAGGAGATTTTTTTTTAATGAAAGACGTGCAGACGGGTCCGCGCATCGGGACGCAGCCGGCATGGTGCGGGGGCACAGGAAAAACACCTCCGTGTTGATAACCATTTGTAAAATCCAGGCGGCTGTTGATGGCTTTCAGTGGAGTGAGTATATGAGAAATTGTTTAACAGCTGGACATGTTCCAACTTGTCCTTAAGGCTTCCAACGGAGGTGTTTTTCCTGTGGTGGAGCATCGCGGCGGCTGCGAGCCGATGCTGCAATCCGCCCGCACGTCTTTCATTAAAAAAATCTCCTTTAACAGTGGAATATCCGGATAAAATGCTGAAACTGACTTCTTCTAAAACTTCTCTGTTCTCTCACGACGTCCTGGATCAATAGAGCCTGAAATGTGGAGGTTTTCAGCTTGAAACAGGCTGACGACGGCGCCTCGGAGCGCTGCACGAAGTCTCGCTCCGTGGGAAGTCCTTAAAGCGACAGTATCACCTCAAAATCTCTCATCAGCCGTTAAATTTTCACCGAAAACCAGCTTAATTTTTCGAACCGTGTCCACTTCGATGTGTCTCACAGGTTTAGAAAAAATTTTGATCAAACAAAGCGCCAGTCTCTCAGCAACTTCTCAGACAAAGGAATTCCGACGAGGGGCTGGACGACTCCTCCCATAAGGAGTGCTCACAGGCGAATGACGTCACCGACAGGCGTGGAAAAACTCACGCATGCGCACGAGGGTTCAAGCATGTCTGACGTAAAAACATATGAATGAAATCCATATAGTTTTTGAAAAAAATAAAAAGGACCTATACTTTATGGACAGACATCGTATAACAATGACTACAGTTTGTCTACTTGACCCTTTTACTTCTTATGTAGAAGTGTTTTTTTTCTTTTCTTATTCTATTCTTATTTTCTTATGCACCAATACACCAGATCAAATTCTTTGTATGTGCCAACTTACTTGGCAACAAATTTGATTCTGATTCTGATCATTTATCACGTTAGGCATGTGAGAGGCTGTCAAGGCAGAAAAACGATTCAAAACAAGCCACAAATTGAGAAACATTTTACAATTCTGGCAGCAAGGTTATGTCTGTGATTTTCCGAAGAATTTGGCTAATTTTGAATTACTGGTAATTGTGAAATCTTTCAGATTTTTCTCTTTAATTTCTGGTATCGGGTAGGTTTTTGTGGTGATTTTGTCGATGGGGAGGAGGCACGTGTGCAGCGCACGCTCTCTGAGTGCTTCTTTTTTTAATGTTCATGCTTTATTTGAAATTTTCCTGCGTTCACAAATTTCACGTTTTATGGCCTTTTAAAACTTTTCATATGAAGCAGCTGTTCCTTTAAAACACGGCGCTTTGAAGTGCAGGTGAGAGGAAATGACTGTGATAAAGACGACCTTCACTGTGTAAACTCTCTCTGTTTTTCATTCGTCTGGACAGGATGGCTGCACTGTTGACCAAGTTCAGGATAGACTTCTCAGATATTACTGTGCTGGGAGACATAAACACAAAGCCCAAGAAGGAGCAGTAAGTGTTTTTTTTATTTTTTTTATTAGTATTATTGTTCACATTCACCTGAATGTCAGACCTGATGGACCATCTTAAACTGGATAATACAGGCTGTAAATAATCCATCCTATCAATTCAAACCGTCCCTGTGTCTTTATCTGACAGTTTGGTCTGTTTTGGGGTCAATGTTGTCAAAGGTGTGTATGTTTTTTATGTTTTTTTTTTTTTTTTTTTAATATGGGTGGGAAATTATTTTAGCAGTCTGTCCCAGAATATTGGAGCTAAAAGAAGAAACTGATAATAATTATGATGAGCTTTTAGTGCAGCTTTTGAGGGCTGTTGTATGTTGGACCATCAGCAATTATTGTGTTTAGTCTCCATTTCCAACAGCAGATATAATAACGCTAGCATGTTGTCCATGGGGATCCATGAGCTCTAGATTGGGTAGTGTTTCTAAAATAAGTAGCTGACATTTTTCAAAGGTGGTAATAAATTAAGCAATGAGTTGTAATGGCGTGTGAGTCCAGAATGTTTTTAGAACCTTAGACCTCAACAATTTTTAGAAGAACTCAACCCTTATATTTCCTGTTAATTATGTAATTTGTAATGCTTATTTACGGTCTTAATATATTT